>NC_135785.1:40217500-40832500 GCF_051106095.1 Pogona vitticeps
TTGATGGGCCAATTCTACTTTTACTTGTCCTCAGAGTATGGGATGGTTATAATCAGCTTATGCAGATAAGTCTTACTTAGTTAAACAAGTCTTACGTCAACTGCCCTCTGTTTTGTGTCAACATCAGTCTGTCCATTCATTGGTTTATTTTGCATGACCATGTGGTTCCACCTTGGGTTTTCGTTGTATACAATACAGAGAGAGGGGGGGGAAGTCCTACTCTGCACAAGCCTCAAACTAAGTGGAACTGGAAGGTCAAGCAACATCTAACAAGAACATAGTGGACCAATGAATGGACAGTGTGAAACTAACACCAAAGCAGAGGCCAGCAGTCTAAATCATCTCAAGAAACTGAGGCAGACGTTTTTTATTTTTATTTTTTTCCGTCCACTAAAAACAATGTAAATAATTTGAGAGTTCATGTTTCTTTAATGTCTGATTTGTCTGCAATGCGTTTGAAAGTGCTTTTTTTAGTTCACTGCATTCCCATTATTCTATCCATTGATGCAGTTTATGTGGATCTTTAGTTGAATGTAGATTGTAAAAGTCAGTTTAAATTTTTTTTCAATAAATGTTATATCAAATAGGCAGAATTGATTAAATGTAAATATATCCATAAACATCCAATTATGATAAAATGTGGTAGTTTATTTGCTTATATGCACCAGCAAACACATAGGTCATACTGTAGCTACATGACTCCCTCTCTGTATTTACAACAAAAACCCTGTAAGGTAAGTATGGTTAAAAGTAGAAATGGGGGTATTTGTATTCCTTTATGAATAACCACATACAGATGGACATAACAAGAGTCCAGTCCCCATGGGCCGGACCGTCCACTCACCTTCCACTGTTGCTGCAGGCTTCATGCTCCCTTCCTATTGCTCTGGAGCTCGAGGTCTGCAAACCACTCTTCGACCTTGCACTGAGGCTCATCTTCCCACCTCCTGCCAGAAGTGGCTTGCAGACCGCTAGCTCTGGAGCATTAGGAATGGAGCGTTGAGCCCACAGCAACAGTGGCAGGTGAGTGGAAACCCTCATTATGTCTACCTGTACCTGGGTATTCGTATACGAATAGAAATACCCCCATCTCTAGTTAGAAGACACTGATAGGCCTAAAGAAACCATGTAAAGTTTGTGATCAATCAGACATTTTAATTTGGCTCTCTCAGTTCCAAATTCAGTATTCTAATCCTGGCACTGTACTGGCTGCCTCAGATCAATTATAATTATATATAAAAATGATACCAAGGATGAAACATGCTGGTAGGAGGAAAATGCAGCCAATTTGCATAAGATGCAAATTTGTATGTTATAAAAATCAGGCTGCCTGGAATTGGAGCACTGAAATACAACAGTCCTAGTAGCTAGGCAGGTGATGGGGAAGAGTTGGGAAAGACAGCATTACATTAGGCACCAAGCAAACACAAAACAATAGATTGTGTTTTGTACAAGATTGGATTTACAAACCAACCCAGAGTTACAATGAACAAAAAAAATTTAACTGGATGATTTTGTGTAAAAACTCACCAATGCCTGAATAGGAACCAGCAAATGCATCACACTGGTGATTTCATTTATTATTATTATTATTATTATTATTATTATTATTATTATTATTATTATTATTATTATTATTATTATTATTATTATTATTATTATTATTATTATTATTATTATTATTATTATTATTGTTCCTTCACAGAATTACTTAAGGTGCTGCTCTCCACAGATGCTGAGACCATAAGAGAATGCTAGCAAACTGCTCCCCACCCCCACCAAAGTTTCCATCAGGAATAGCACTTAAAACCTTAGTACCAAAAAAAAGTTATTGTACAGAGGAGACCATCAGTTCTGAGAAATCATATTTTAACTCTTAATTCAAATAATCTCTCATTATTTCTGCCACATTGAAATAAACAGCCTCATCACTATTGGCTGTGCTTGGTTGACTGGTGTATTTAAGACAGATGATTTAAACATGACACAGTCCACACAGATAAAGGAATTACATTACCTACATGTTCTGGCTGAGTGAGACCTGCTGCGTATGTTTATGTTTTGCAGCTGAGCTGGCGAAATGTCCATTTCAACAGAAATAATCTGCTTGTTCAAAATGACTGCTTTTTAAAAAATGGAATGTCTCAAGGGACATCCCAAGTGAAGAGAGAGTGTATGTGCTTCCTCCATCTGCCACCTGCTTGTTTCCTGAAGAAGGCCCCTCTGCAGAACCTCCCTGGATTTACACTAACCCTTTCTGAATCTGCAGTCACTCCTGTTCCATAATCACTCCTCCTCAATACAAACACTGAATTAAATTAATATGGATCGTGATCTGCACAGTCTCTTTGTACAGGGTGCACCTGACTTCATCACAATGGGCAAAATTCTGATGCATAACTTTCACCATCATTACCTGGATTGGGCATCAGGAATATTTTATTTAAAGTAACTAGAAGCTTCATATCCACCTCATTTGAGGTTCCAAAGACTTTCAATGGCTCTGTTTTGCCCTGGCTTAGCCTTTGGGAGCTTAGTGAGGAAAGACAAGCCTTTCATAGTAAAAATAAAATGAAATTTTTAAAAAATCACCAAGAGATTGCAACCACTGGCACAACCAGTAGCAATCTAGTGAGGATTTTATTTTACCTTATATACTATTTACACAATATTAAAAGCTAAAAACAGTACATTATTTAAATATAAAGATGAATTATATTAAAACTGTTGGGTTTTACAACCCCCTCCCCCCCAAAAAAAAACAGATTTAGAAGAAACAATATATAAACTATCCAGTTTATTGTGTCCTAGACAGTCAGTCACTAAGCAACAGCCTGCCTGAAAAATATCTTTGCTTGCTTGCGGAAGAATGGCAAAGATGAGGCCTGTCTGGCTTACTGTGGGAGGGAGATCAAACTGTGGTAGCATCAGCAGAGGAGGCCCTCCCCCATGTCCCCACTAAGTGCCAGTGTGAGGGGCCAGGGTGGGCATAAGCATTGAAAAGATCCACAGTCATGTTATCCTCTAATCTGAACAGAAGCCAAAAACAGGCTGCAGATCAGAAAAGCCAAATTGAATGTTGCAGTGTACAGTGGTGCCTCACACAACGATGTTAATTGGTTCCAAAAAAATCAACGTTGTGTGAAACATCGTTCTGTGAAACACCATTTCTCATAGGAATGCATTGAAACCGGTTAATCCGTTCCAATTGGAACGGATTGCCATCGTTCAGTGAAAATCCCCATAGGAAACATCGTTGAGTGAAACAATGTTTCCTATATTGGAATGTATTGAAGCCAACTCAATACATTTCAATGCCTTTGCGAAGTCCTTTTTCGCTCCTGTAAAAGTGTCTTACAATGTTTGGAAGCTGTTTTAAATGATTGCAATGGTTAGTCCACCTCCTGAAACCTACGCAAACTGATTTTGGTGTTGTTCTGACACTTCGTTAATTTATGATGATTTTTTGAATTTTCTCCATTGGAAACCATTGGATGGTCTGTCTAATGGTTTCCAACGGAAAAAACAAAAAATCAAAAACTATGCAATTCACAAATTGTGCAAATTGGTATTTTTGCATTGTTCTGTTGGAGTGAATATAATGGACTCTAACACTTTTAAGAAAGGAAAGGATTGGATAACCGAAGACATGTTCCATTCAATGTTAAAACGTCATACTTTTGTGATATTTATTTATTTAACTTATATTTAACTGACTACAGTCTCCCTAAGGAGGTTTACATTTTAAGATACACTATACTGTTTTCTAGATCAACAACTTAGAAAATATAGGTTTACATAAACAGCAAGGCATGCACACTTTAGATAATTTTTACACTTTAATTCTCAGTGGAAGAACTGGTGACATTAACAAAGACCTTTAAAAAAATTTCTTTTCCTCTTTTCATCTTGAATGAAGAGTAGTGGATACATTGCTATTCAGTTACAGTTGCTAAGATATGTTAACTCTGTCTTCTTTAAAAGCCCTACTCTAAATAACATTGCTATTCAGCTGCCTCATAAATATAACTGCCTTCTGCCCTATATTTAACTTAACTCTGGCAGTATTTTTGAAAAGCTCAGCTGAAGACAGTAAATCAACCTTTTCTTCAAGACATCTTAACTTGTTCAGCCTATATTTCGAGCTACCATTTCATTTAACTAAAGTACATTTTACCATCCTGCTGCCACCATCTCTCCACAAGTTTTCAGAGCAGGTTTCCAAAACATTTTACAATTAGAAAAGGTGCAATTTATGTGTATGCCCAGCATCATGACACATCTTTTTCATCACATGCATATAAAATTATAAAGTGACAAATGTGTGAAGAGTATGTGACTGGTGTGAGTGAAGTTTACCAAACTGGTACTATCCATCACACACGTGTCTCCCACATAGCTTCCATCCAATGCAGTGCTTACAGAAAAGTGGAGAATCATTTTTCAGTCCAAAAGTTGTGTGTGGTGAAGGTCCAAGGTAAAAAAGTAAGAATCTAAAGAAAAAACATATTAGATCAGACTAAAGGCATATCTAGTCCAACTTATTTTTTTTCCTGTCGAGATAAACAGAAAATATTATTTCCTTGGGCCCTTGTTGGACCCCTGCCATCAAAGGCAATCCTGGTCTATGTTTCTATCACATAATAATTGGGTGTGGACATACCACCCCTGTAAGTCTTTGCTGTCAATTCACAGTTTATGATGCATCACTAGTAATACCTGTGTGCCATCAAGTCAGCTTTGACTTATGGCAACCCTTTTGGAGTTTTCCAGGTACACAGTACTCAGAAGTAGTTTACTAGTCCCTTTTTATGGGGGCATCCTGGGACTGTGCAACTTGCTCAAGGCCACATAGGCTGGCTCTTCTGGGAGGCATAGTGGGGAACAAAACTCCTAACCTCTGGCTCTGCAGCTAAATACCTAACTCAATGAGCTATCCAGCCAGCTCACAATCCATTAAACACTCATTAAACCCATGAAAGTATCCAGTGAAAGGCTCTGCTGACACTGATCCACTAACACTATCTCAGCCACTACTGGATGTCAGAGTGTCAACCAAGAGCCATGGCCATTCATGTTAATTCTAGTTCTCCCCCCCCTCCTCTCTTGGAAAGTGACATGTTTCCCAGGGGAGTTCATACAGTGATTCTAATCGTATCTTTCTCCATGCAGTCTGAGGATAGAGTCTGGCAGCAAACAAGTCCCAAATTTCCACAGGTAGATATTTTTACAGAGTTCTATCTTCCCTTAATTCTGATTTTTCAGAAGTGTGCACATTCTAACAGACCAACAGGAAGCCTCCTACACACTTCAGAGCCACCACAATGAATAAATTGGAATAGGACAGAAACAGTGTCGGGAATGTTTCCACTGGTGTTGCAGGCCGCTGTAAACATTTGAAATCATCCTTGTGGACAGGCACATATGTATAGAGACAACTTGCCCATCTCTTCCAGTATAGCAGCATGTTCATTAAATGGAAGTGTCAAGTATGCTTGCAGAATTCTGACCATCTGTTCCTTGCTACACCTTTGACCACACACAGTAGTAGAGCTTGTTAAGTTGCTCTTCAAAGTACTAGGCATTGTCATGGAAATATAGATTAATCTATACAGTTAGACACGGTAGAACTTGCCATTGCAGACAAAATGGTGCATGACAGGTTGGGAGGAAGGTAATGGGCAAGCAAATTTACTCTAAAGGAATATTTTGAAACAAATATATTTTTGAAACAAATATACATGTATGTATGTATGTATGTATGTATGTATGTATGTATGTATGTATGTATGTATGTATGTATGTGTGTGTGTGTGTGTGTGTGTGTGTACATATACATATATGTGTGTGTATGTGTGTATATATATATATATATATATATATATATATATATATATATATATATATATATATATATATATATATATATATATATATATATATATATATATATATATATATATATATATATATACATACACACACATACACATATATACACACATACATATATACATACAAACACAGACACACACACATATACATACACATATACATATATACATATACATGAAACAAATATATATATATATTTGTTTCAAAATGTTCCTTCAGGGTAAACCTGTTTGCCCATTACCTTCCTCTCAACCTGCCATGCTCCATTTTGTCTGCAATGGCAAGTTCTACCCTGTATAGAGTAATCTATATACAGTGGTGCCTCGCAAGACAATGTTAATTCATTCCGTGAAAATCACTGTTAAGCGAAAACATCGTCTTGTGAAACACGTTTTCCCATTGAAATGCATTGAAAACCTGATAATCCATTCCAATGGGAACGGATTGTCATTGTAAAGCGAAAATTCCCATAGGAAACATCGTTAAGCGAAATGTGGTTCCCAAGCAAAGACAGCCGTCTAACGAAACAGAGAACATTAAAAGACTCGTATAGTGAAGCAAGACCAAGCTGTCAAAAACATCGTAAAGCGAAAAACAGGGACCTAAAATTTAATCGTCTTGTGAGGCAAGGTGCCTAACATTGTAAAGCAAAAATCGCCCATAGGAAACATCGTTAAACAAAGCACAAGATCGCTCCATAAACCTCATTGTAAAGCGAATTCGTCATCATGCGAAGCAATCGTCTTGCAAGGCACCACTGTATTTAATATATTTGCCTTGCCCTGCATATCCCTTCTGTTCCATTTGAACAAATACTGTATATGTATCAACTAATTAAAGAAAAAATGTATAATTTGTCTTTCCTTTCCTTCCTAACACTTTTAGAAACAAAAATTTTAACATGCCTTCAAACTAGCCATCTGTGACATGTTAAAATGTATGCTATCTGTGATGTGTCTGACAAATCCACTAGTATCTTTAATGCATTGTCAAGAAATAAAGCATTGAAATCTAATGCACAACCATACACACCCTTCCAAATATTTATTCATGGCCTGGCTATCAACATGTAACTTGTTAATTCTCCCTTTGCAAGACTTGCACTGCTACAGACTGAACACAACTATTGTTAGGAGGGAGAGAGTGAACAAGAATGGAACCATGAGTTAGTCATTTTGTTCCAACACCACTATGTTTCATTAATAAGGACCTAAATAGGGTTTCAAACATACTATGTGCTCGTCGTCGTTTAGTTGTTTAGTCATCTCCGACTCTTCGTGACCCCCATGGACCAGAGCACTCCAGGCCCTCCTATCTTCCACTGCCTCCCGGAGTTGTGTCAAATTCATTCATTTATTTATTTATTTATTTTATTTAACTTATATGCCACCCACTCTACCCAAAGGTCTCTGGGTGGCTTACAACAATAAAATGTAAATTAAAATATAATAAAAGATAAAATGATTAAAATACAATTAAAATTGCCATCAGGACCCACAATTGATGTTATTTCAATTAAAAGCCTTCTGGAACAGGAAGGTTTTGACCTGGTGCCGAAATGTCATCAGCGTTGACACCAGACGAATCTCCGTGGGAAGGGCGTTCCATAGTCTGGGGGCAGCTGCCGAAAAGGCCCTTTGTCTACAAGCTATCCCTCTTATCTCCTTGAGGGATGGCTTCTCTTCATTCTCTAGCTAGCTATGAAATCTAGAACATACAACACAAACAGAAAGGGAATGCATGACACAATTTTTTTGCTACTTTTAAAAAAGAAGCAAATAACTTAGTGAACTGCTAAATGAGCCAAGCAAAATATTCCAAGGTCCTCAGCAAACCTGCCTTGCAGAAATTATCCATATGCTTCAAATACAGCAGGCACCTAGATTTGACTATAGCCTGTCTTTTCAGTAGCTTTAAGCATGGTTGGTGTGGAGGCATAAAAGTCATGTTGGTAGCTTCGATGACACTGTCCAACCATCTCATCCTCTGTCATCCCCTTTTCCTCTTGCCTTCATACTTCCCCAACATCAAGGTCTTTTCCAAGTATGTATGTGCTAGCCACTGCTTTTACCCTACACAGGCTTATTTCATAGGGCACCATGAAGACATGACATTTTCATACAAATTACCTCCTCCTGTTTCAGAGGTGGGGAAAGTTACATTGATAGGTTTTATTTACTAATTAACTGGTAATTTGTCTATATTATGTATGCCACCTCATACCCTTTCTATATTCCTGAGTACCGTGAAGTGTTAGATGTTATGCAACCTATCAGGAATGAAGATAAGAGGCTATCATGAGATTTAACTTCTCTGTGACTGGCCTTTATTTTTGAAACAGGATGTGACAATGGTTTTCTTTGGCATTTAATTCATAAAAGATTGTTACAATACAAAATGAAAACAAAACACTGTGACCCCTTTAAGACTATGAAATTTATTTTAATTTGGCTTTCACGGATCACAATCAAATTCTTCAGATTAAGTGAGGATACAGTTAAAATAGTCTGGAACTGAGCACAATGTGAAGCTGGAGAGTTTGAATACAGATATGTTAGCTTGGAGTGGGACATGTGAAAAGAAATTATGTGAAGCCTTTGTGTATTGCTTTTACTATTTACTTTGCTCTGAAAGAAAGATTAAGTGTTGTATTATAAACCCAGGATAGCTTAGATAAAGACAATACCCATGTGATTAGAGCTGGCAGCTTTCATGACACTAACAAAGTTACTGTAGCGGACTTGAGGGAAAAGGGTAACAAAATAAAATTCCTTACCCAGTGGCAATGGGATGATAAGAGAAAGAAGACCTCTCACTTCTTTAGACTGAGGCATCATAGAAAATGGAGTTATTAATGTAGGGGGGTATATAAACAACAACGCAAGAGTATGTTCGAACCAGTGTAGACTGAAAAACCATGCTCCTATTCAGAGCAGATGCTGGAAGTGTCCTATATTAAAACACCTTCTGTTTTTCAGGGATATAATCCTTATCTAAGAAAGCAGATGTACAACATTTTCAAGATCAGTGCAAGAGTAATCCAAACACACTGATCAACGAACTGACATAGCTTTCTGCTCTGTGTATTAGTAACTGAAAAAGCCATGATTTTAATTATTAATTAATTATTATGCTGCTTATATACCGCCCCATAGCGCTTCAAGCACTCTCTGGGCGGTTTACAATTTAATTATGCAGGCTACACATTGCCCCCCCCCCCAGCAAGCTGGGTACTCATTTTACCGACCTCGGAAGGATAGAAGGCTGAGTCAACCTTGAGCCGGCTACCTGGGATTTGAACCCCAGGTCGTGAGCACAGTTTTAGCTGCAGTATAGTATTCACAGAGAGATTGCTTCTACAGAGAAATCTCCAATAAGGACTAAAATATCTTCCCCTCATTTTGATAACTCTCCTCCACTCATATTGATAAAAAGCAAAAAACCTACATTTCCTCTTTTTTCTCCCTTTCTTTTTGTAAATTGTTTTTTAAAATTTCCAAAACAAAATTTGTTGTTTAGTCATTAAGTCATGTCCAACTATTTGTGACCCCATGGACCAGAGCACGCTAGGCCCTCCTGTCTTCCACTGCCTCCCAGAGTTTGGTCAAATTCATCTTGGTAGCTTTGAGGACACTGTCCAACCAAATCATCCTCTGTTGCCCCCTTCTCCTCTTGCCTTTACACTTTCCCAATATCAGGGTCTTTTCCAGGGAATCTTCTCATGAGATGGCCAAAGCATTGGAGCCTCAGCTTCAGGATCTATCCTTCCAGTGAGCACTCAGAATTGATTTCCTTCAAAATGGATAGGTTTATTCTCTTTGAAGTCCAGGGGACTCTCAAGAGTCTCCTCCAGCACCACAATTCAAAAGCATCAATTCTTCGGTGATCAGCCTTCGTCCAGCTCTCACTTCCATACATCACTACTGGAGGAGACTCATGGGATCATGAAGAGTCAGACACGACTTAACAATTAAACAACAACATACCAGGATAGTTTATTAATTTGAAGTTTATTGCTGGGAAATTTTTCTATTTCGGTCACTAATTTTAGTGGGACATAACTTCTTTTTATATCTGTTCCAGACACTTAACATGTTTCTTTAAAAAAGGGTTGTTCCCCTGATTTATTTTATTTCTTTTTACTACATTAAACAAATATTTTCAGTATTCCCATTTATTCCTGAGGATTCCATATCCCACCAAATTAACCTTCCTTTGTTATATATAATATCTCCAATAAATCTTAGTTGATTTAAGTTGATAAGTAACAGATCTGTTAGATCCTTGTTGGGCTTTGGAATAAGAATCATTAAGGAGTGTTTCCAAGAAGGTGGCATTGCTTCTCCTTCTAATATTTTATCAGAAAACATTTTTAGCTTATGTATCAAAATGGAACTAAGACGTTTATAATATTTTGGACACAATCCATCAGGCCCTGGTGTTTTACCATTTCTCAGTTTGTTAATGACTTCAGCAATTTCTTCTTCTTTAATCTCTTCTTCTAATATTCAATTATCACATTCCAATAATTTAGTTTTTAAATTCTCATTTATACAATTTTCTATATCCTCTTTCAGTACATTGTTTCCTTTATATAATCTGATAAAATTCTTGAAAAATATCTTTCAGTATATTACACCTCTTACCTGTTCTATCTTTAATTACCCCAATCATGTTTTTAATCTTCTATTTTGCACATAATTTTGAGTTTTTATTGCTAAATCCAAAAAAAATCCTCTTTATATACATCAAATCCCTCTGAACTTTCTCTATCTCTAAGTTTTCTAGTTCCTTTCTCTTTGCCTGAATTTCTGCCAATATTCTTCTATTTCTTTCTTTTAAAACTTGCTTCCCAAAATTCTCAATTCTTCTTCCAGTTTTTTCACGTTTATCTCCTTAATTTTTTTTCAGTTTACAGGATTCCCTTATTGTTATTCCCTTAAGACTGCTTTATCATGTCCCACAACAGGCCTAATTTCATACCTCCTGCTTAATTTATTATCCATAATTCTAACCATTCTTTCTTTATCTTTTCTATTATCTCTGGGTACTGGAAAATGTTAATATCCATTCTCTATCTTTTAGAGTCTTTATCATCTTTTTTAATATCAATCTCCATTGACATCAAAGCATTATCTGTTATTTTTATAGAATTAATATCAGTATTAAATATCTTAGCAATTAAATCTTGAAACGTGAATATGAAATCTATTCTGGAATAAATATTATATATTGCTGAAAAAATAAGTATACCTTCTTTCATCACCTTTCATTACCTTCAAAGTATCCTTCAAATGGTTATTGTTTACCTTCTTGGTCAATATTGTGTTTCTTTGGAGAATATCATTTCCAATCATAATTTTAAAACTTCACTACCACTGGTCTTGTCCTTGGGCTTTTGGGCTTACCAACAAAATGAGCTCTTTCTATGTCCTGTTTATCCAAGTGTTGTGTGCCCATTATTGAGTTAACCCACATTATAATCTCTTTTTTGAGGTCTTGTCCATGTTGCAACTGAAAATTAATTATTTTAATGTTGGACCTTCTGGATTGGTTTTCCAGATAATCAGCTTTTTGTTTCTTTTGCTGATTCTCTCATCCAACCTGCTTATCTTGGTCTCATTTGCTTCTGCCCTGTCTCCCACTTCCGTATATTTCTGTTTGTCAATTTTCAACTCCTGTGTCATTCTTATGACTAGATCTTGAAATTTATTAATGCTCATTTCAATAGACTTGGCTCATCTCGCTGCTTGCTCAAACTCCTGACTCATTTTACAGGACATGTCCTTCACAACCCATGTCAGCTTTTTGCTTATCTACAGCTTGGGATGGTGAAACTCTGCTCGCTGACTTTTTTTTCAAATGCAGCCTCCACCCTCTTCAAGTGTTCCAGGCTGCGATCCCACGGCTTGTCAGAAGTTTTATCTAAAGCTTTATTTCTTGACCAAGCAGGAATTTTAACAGCCTTGTCCTTCCTCTTTGGCATACAGAAGAATAATTAGGAATGAATATTGTTGTCGGAAGCTCTCATTAGAAGCAGGGCTCTAAAAACCCTAACAGCTTATCAGACGCAAAAACGAAAGCAGTATTCCACTCTAAATCAACACAGTATTTAAAGAGTTTAACTAGATGTACACATTCCTTATCCTTCCCTCCAAAGGTTTATATAGAAAAAAAAAATCTTCAAAAGGAAGAAATGCATAAAAGTTGTTTACCATATCAGCAATGTGGAGGTTTAGTTCTTAGCTCCCCAGTCCTTCCGAGCGGAAGTGACGTTTCCCTTTTTTCTCTCTTTCAAATAAAGCCCTTTTCAGTCATTCTTAGTCATATATAAATTTCACATGAACTAGAGCCTTCTACACTTCCCATTCCCAAGTTTTTTCACCTGCCCGAAGGAGGAAAACCAAAACTCTGAAGCACAGATCCCCACCTATCCATGGAAACTCGTTACATGAGATAGATTCAGATATTCCAGGGGCCCAACTACAGTGACAACGGAGGAGGTTTAAGGACAGAATGCTCCTATTTTCATGCAAGCTTACACACACAAATAGGAATGCTTGAATACAGATGTAGTCTGGGCTACCCACAGTAATAGGTCTCATTAAAATAAAACGTGTGTGGTATTCTTTAATTTTACATTGTTATTGTTAAGCTGTGATGAACAGCCCCAACAGAAAAGGGCATAATAGAAATTCTGTGAAGATCATCAGTGGAAGAATTTGTCTAGAACTGTGGTGGGAAAACTTTGGATCCTCTAGAAACTTTCAACAATTTTCCTACAATTTCTTACAGTTGGTCATGCTTGGTTGTGCAGATAGGATTTTGAAGGCTAAAGAGACACAGCCTCTCTTATAAAAACCACTGTTTTTCACTCTCTAATTTATCCATATTTATGGATTCAGCCATCATAGTGTGCTGAGAGATGGAGTAGTTTTTTTATCTGTTTAATACTATATTAACCACAACCCTCAACAAGATAACCAAAACATGAGGACAAAATGCTACAGTAAGACAATGGGCATCTGCCTGACTGATGTCAGTGAGAAGTAAGGTTCACTAAACCACAAGCATGAGCTGCAGTTGAACTGGAACACAGCTCAGCTGTCATGAGAGAGGTATGCATAATGAACATTTTATCTTCCCTGAAATCTATATTTGGATAAGAGCAAGGAATCACCATTTACAATAGTTCAGACTAAGCATGCCCACCCATTATGTGGTTATTTATTAATATGCTAAATTTCTCTAATCTTTCATCCCTTTCACATTATAATCTTTACTTCACAATAATACCCACAGGCTGTATCCATTTGCTGAGACATCAGCTGAAATCCTGTTGCTTAACATAAGAAAATCTGTAGCTTTCTGTTTGTTCCTGATGGACAAATGAACAGCTCCAAGCCACCATGCAGAAGAGTCACAGCCAGAACTTTATTTGCCAGCTAGGAATAGACTGAAGTTATTAAATTTCTTTTGCTAAGCAATAAGATCCGCTGATTAACAGGGTCTCTCAGTGTCACTGTTGTCAATAGTTTAGAGATAAAGCTAGGCAGGGGATGGAAGCATGTAACTGTCAAATTAAACCTAGATTTCCATGTCAGTAGACCCATTCCCTGAATTTTCAGAGCCAATATCTGAAATCAGGGGCAGGCCCATGTGATCTTACAACATTATCTGAGACTTCAGTTAGCATTCTGAACCTCAACCACAATGACTTGTTCCTGCAAGAAGAGGAGGAGGAGGAAGAGGAAGTTTAGAACCACAGAGCTAGAAGAGATCCTATAGATCCTTGGGTCCATCCCTTATCAAGAATACACAGTGGAGAATTGAATTCGCAACCCCTGGTTCCACTGCCAGATGCCTGACCACATACTCTGTTAATTGGTGGGTTCTCCATGCCATGAGCTTGTACTAATCATGCCCCTTAAGCAACTTCTGAAACAGAGAAAAACTGTGTGATAGGAAAGAAACATACTTTTTTTGAGCCGCCATTTTTAAAGAACTACTTAAATGAGTCAAGCAGTGCATTGTTCCTAGTACATTAGACTTGGCATGCTCCAGGATCCTATCTGATGGAATTATTATCCTCAGTCTGTCAATCAAGAACTGTCCTTACAGCATAAATATGATTTGGTGTTTTCATTATGTCTGAATCTCACAGCAGATATCTAGGGAGGAGACCTGGCTTCAGGCCCGTTCAGTGTTAAGAGTATGCAAGTCCATCTAAGGATAGAGACTATTTTGAAATGTTTATTAGGTCACTTTTCCCTATCTGTATTTCTTACACTCTCTTATGTTGAATTTAGGCACTTTTGGTTTAACTCTACAAGGTGAGTGGATCATTTATCCAATCCAAATGTTACTTTCATCTATGCACCTATCTGTCCAAGATTTTAAGAAGCTGAATGAAGATATGGATATGTGCAAAGGACTTGGTACAGTATTTCTGTAAGCTCATTTTAATCTCTACAGTGTTTAAACTCCTCTTCTTGGGAGTCTTGAAAAATGCATAAAGGGACATGAGAAAAACGTTATCTTAGCCACCTTTTGAGACTGCAGTCTTCCCAATGTAGTTATTAATATAAAACATGAAATTCAGTCTCTGTAAAACAAACTCATACTATCTTAAATCATTTGCAAATAAATTAAGAACCAAAACACTAAATCTGAAATTGATACAAAATGCTCATATACAATTTTTAAGACTTTGAATTTAAAGCCAAAGAAAGCAAATATGATTTTAATGCCTCTTAAAAAACACAACAGATGGACACACATAGTGTCAACCTATTTAGCAGTAAAGCAGGTTCATCTCAGCCAGTTTTGTCTCACATGACAGGTGGGAAGCTTATGTGATAATAATATGTCAGCATTTCTTCCATCATTTAACCTCATCTCATCTCTTATATCACAGGTTAATGAAATTATATAAAAAGAAAAGCAGCAAAATTGGGAAATGGGCAAAGTAGACTAGAAAAAAGACTCTTGTAGATTCTTTTCGAGTACATCCAGTTTCTATTTTAAATAACCAAGTATTTGTTCATGTAAAGAGCCCTATTCAAGCATGCAAAGAGAGGAATGTCCTGTCCCTGCCTTCTGTCATTGCTTTCAAAATGCAAAGGTTACAGCCTAAAAAGGGAGGGTGCCTTTATTCATGTAAGCTCCCAATATGTGCCAAAAATACACAAACAAATTATTGTTCTGGGTTCCACTGACAGCCATGATGGAGAAGCAAGACCGCCATGCTCCCCTATCACATGTGGAGAACACAGAATTTAAAAATGCTTGAGTGGAGCTAAAGTCAACAAATTCTTCACTCAGCTTTCCACTGGCTGAAAGGCAACAGCGTTGCCTTCTAAGCCATTAACCACTGATTTAGCTTCTAAGCAATCAACCACTGATTTAAGATTTAGAAATCAACTTTTCCCAAACTTCTATCTTCCAGATAGTTTGGACTAGCTGCAGTGATCTTTTATCATTGGCTATATTAGCCTGATGTGATCTATAGTGTAGACTAGAGTGTGCCAGGCTATGGAAGGCTATTATAGAACTACAAATCTTGTATGTAGATAAACACTAGACAGATTAAATACAAATACTCCAGCTGCTGCCAGACACTTGTTCCCATTACTGGCAATCTTGAATTCAATTAGACCCTTGGAAATTGCACTGCCAACATGAATTGATTATTTTACTCTAACTTTACAGTTTGATCTATATAGTGATGTTGTTAAGATTTGACATAGAAGGGTCTTCCACTGATTTGAAGGCCTGCTGTTTTAGTTTAGAATGCCACATGTGCCTTTACATTATCGATATCTGCTTTCAAGGAATAGTTCCAACAACTGCTCTCAAAATTGCTTGTTGAAGCAAGTTCAAAACCAGCTTTAGGCACCTCTTCCTTACACCAGGAAATAGTTTCATTAGTGCAAAAAGAGATTAGTGTTGAAGACTTCAGTGTCCATTCTATAGTAGATTGATCAAACAGTTGGGCCTATGGTACTAGAAGAATAAATTTGCATGAAAATATTATAAACATCTCATTAGAAAGAATGATCAAAATCTAGCTGGGGAGGTGAAATTCTGGATTACTGATTTCCACCTAAGCCAAATCTCATTACTGAAAAGGTAATACTTTCTCCAAAATTGCATAACCTTAGGTTGTATTAATTTTTCACAGTGTAGCCAATTATTTAAGTATATAAAGAAACAAGTTGCATTTCCAATCAGTTTGCTGCTAAAACATATCCATTTTCCTAACAGAGATCTTATTAAAACACGAAGTGCATTTTGTCATTAACTGTTTCAGAGAAACAGCCCTCTGCAGGGTTAAGCTAAATTCATCTATTTTCTTAATATAATCCTCTTAAAGGAGAGGATCTCTTTGAAGCAAACAAGGCAAAATTGAGGTTACCATTTCGAAGACCTTGCATTCCGTACTTTGAGAAAGAGGACAAGAGAGATGATACAGTTTAAGAGAATTAAAATAAGGGTTTTGCCAAATATCTTCAATATCTGATACAAAATATTAAAAACTGCCTTAGGGACTGACACTTCATATCAGATGTTCTCTAGTGCTCAGCAATTCCCGCAAGGAGTTGTTTTTATATATACAGCTTACAAAGAAAGGAACAGGACTCATAGCAGAAGGTCACATATATCTAATAGGAAAACAGTTGCCATGAGAATTTTTTTGTATTAAAATAACTAGAGAATGCCAGTCGTTAACTTGACTGTGGTTAAAAACACATTTGTTCACAAACCAGGCAACATATGTTAAGCTGATGAAGCTTTGCTTTCTTCATATATTCACCGGTTTATAACCAAACTAAGAAAACATCAGCATTAGGTGTTTGTGCTAGTTGTACACAATTCATACACTAACCTAAATCAAAGGAGTATTTGATGTATTTTATGCTTCAAGAGGTCCAAGCCATGTTGTGTCAGATATTTTGATTATCGAAACCTGCTGTTCTTACTTCAATGCCAAATTCCAGAATCACCATCCAGTTTGATATCCAGTTATATTAATCATAATAACTCTAAACTAACAATCTTCAATAAAACATTTCTCAGTTATTCTAACCACATTGTATACAAATCTCTCAGGGGCACAAAATGGAAGGAGGTTATCCATGGACATCTTCTAGTTTATTGCCATATAGACTGTAACTTCTTTCAGGCAGCATTCTGTTATTTTGTTTCTATTTCCTCCATGAAGTGCTATGGACAACAGCAGCGCTATAAAAGTCCTTCTAAGTACTGTAATGTGTCAGAACATACAGATAAAACCTGCTATCTAAGCAAAACAGCCAATTATATACGGTCTTCCTTGCAACTCTGTGACTGATATGTTTATGATGGAATGGTTGCCCATGCATAGAATGAATTAAATAGAATTTTGCTTAGTAGCCAGTAGAGGTAGTAGAAGAACTGTTTGGCACTCTCAATCTTCTCTCTGACACTGATCTCTACTTTTTGTCAGCAAAGTGAAGGGAGCCTGCTTTCTTTTGCAAGATACACCATGTTTGTGTATCAACTGTGTTCAGAGACCTCAATCCAAGACATTTTCCTTCAAACTATCTGGCAACTGCATTTCACATAGAAATAGTATGTGATGATGTTGATGGCCCCAACATTGCAATTCTATGCACAGATGTGGGAGCTAGCCTCCACATACACAAGGAAGCATGAGTAGATATTTCTACATCATTACTCATTTGAATAAAACCCTAAAGTGCTTAACATAAAAATAATAATAATAATCTATTGCAGTAATTTATTATCATGAAAAGCAGCAGAAATATTTCTAAAAAGTTTGTGGCTTGAGGTGAAAAGGTAGGCTTTTCATAAATGTTCCAGTGTGGATGCCTGACTACTACAGAGGGGTGTACAAAGGAGATCATGCTCTAACATGCACTTGTTTTAGGTTTGGGCAGCAGTCCTTTCTATGTGAAAGCATCCATTGGTGAAACATAACAAAAATTTAAAATTCTCATACATGCTTTAGTTATCTATAGGAACAAGAACAAAACTGATAGTGGAGAAAACTGTTCACAGTTGTAGAGCTTGTGAACATGTAAATATTTGTCATCACAAATGAAAACACTGAAAGCAAGACAATTGCTATCTTGTTGATATGTAGCCCTCATCTTTTTGTAATGTTTATAAAGTATTTTCTTATCAAACATTACGCATTATATAAAATTGCTGAAGTCTAAAAATGCACTTTGCAGCCCTCCAGTGGTTAAAGAGAATTTAGAACTCTTCAAAGGATTGAGATATACCAGCTTTTATCCCATCATGTTTCCCAAAAGTCTACAAACAAAACTCATGTACTTGCCAGAAGGAGGTGCAATTAGGGTATTTTTAGGGAGATAACACAAGAACAACTGGCCCAAAAGTAGCACTATACTTCCATACACACATCTGTTATCAATACTGCTATAAAATCCAATGTCAATCACAGAAAGTTTGACATCTGGTGAATAGGACAGATGACTTCACAGCCCAGTGCTCAGATCATCTGTATTTTCAGGTCCCAGAGGCATAGACGTCCACATTTCCATGAATGTATCTTACATACGTAAAAGTGTCAGTTATATAAATACAAGACAGAAGTATTTTAACATGAGAAGAGATGAATTCTGAAGCAGCAAAATGCTCTGCTAGAGAACAGTTGGTGTCCTTGAATAAGACTCACAGTAGAAATACAAGAATGCCAAAGGAAGAGAAATCAATTAATCCTTAAGAGCCAAGGAAAGCCACAGATGTCAAGATGAACTGCAATTGCTCTTCGGTAAATTCCGTTGTGTTAAAAGCAGCAATTACTAATGCATAAAATCAAAATAAATCTATGAATAGCACATTGCATCAGAAAGACAGTACTGAACATTCCCCAAGAGTTTAATGCTACAGAGATTATTAATCCTTCCACATCTAGTTTATTGTGTCTGACAAGAACTATTTTCTTCTGGAGCAACCTGATGTGAAGACTTGGAGGAAATGCTGTAAGGTGTTTTTTTTTCTTTTTTCTTGAACCAGTATTTCCTAGTCGTGAACTATCCCAGCTACAATCAAAGAGACTAAATATCATCGTTAGGTAGGCAGCAAGCAATTAACTGGGTTTTGAACTCAAATAATGGAAGAACTAAAGCAACAAGTTAGATATATTTACACACAAGTGTGCACAGTCCTCTCTATAGCTACGGATAATTCCACTCCGACGTGTCCTACAGCCAGAGGTCCTGTCACCCTACCCTAGCATCACAGATCCCTTGATAGATTAATCTGAAAAAGGCCAGCAAACACTCCGCCACCCCAGGGTGGCATCCTAATCGCTTCCCTCGGTCCGCCCGGGGCTTGAATGTGCAGACACCGTCTGCTCTTAGCTCAGCCAAGTAATCTGTTTAAAGCCACCAAAAGCCAGGGGTCGGAGCATCAGCCTCAGAGGAGAGCCGCGTTCGAGGCGTTGCCTCATCCCAGGCGCTCAGTCGCAACATGTCTAATTCCCCTCTGAAAAACTCAGCCGCTTCCCTCTCCCGTTCTCACGACTCCTCTAACTTTCACGGGCACAGTTTTCTCCAACGCGGAATCATCACACGCAAGGGAATCCCTCCCCCCCATCTCCATACACACAGTTTACTCCCCCCTCCACTCGCGCGCCGATCCGCGCGCGGGGCTGTAGGAAGGAGCTTCCCCTCCCCATCCGCCGCAGTTTGGAAAGGTATCTCTGAGGAACCTGCAGCTTCCCAATTTTAGGGGGCCTCAGAGGATTCCCTCAAAAACACGAAAGCCATCCCTGACGAGCGCGTCTCCCCACTCCACCCCCCACCCCCGACACGCCTGTCGCGGCAGACGAGCCGTTCCAACGCCACATGCCCGAGGCGGACGGACGGACAGACACAACAAATCCCTCCCTCCGTCGCCTTCGACCGTCTTCGGAGTTGCTCCAGCCTCACGCCGCGCCAAGCGACCCGAGGCAGCGCCCCTCACACCTGCGCGGCTCCTAAGGGAAGATGAAAGCCCGCGCGCGCGCCTGTGGGGAAGGGGCGCGGAACGCGGGAAGGGCACTTTCGCCTACCTTTGGCGGCGAGGAGGCTGCCGACCCCCAACCAGAGGAGCGCCCACTCCCGGCATTGCCTCATCCTCTCCGCGCCCGGTCAGCACAAGAACGTGCTTTATTTTCGGCGCTCGAGCCCCGCCGCCGCCAGCCCAGTCGTCTCTGCCCGAAACTAGACGCGGTCTCCGCGCCTCCCGCCAGCTGCTCTCTCCCTCACTTCGCTTGCTCGCTGGCTTCCCTGGGCTAGGGCAACAGCAGGGGGAGGAAAGGAGACGCGGGAGAGGAGCCGCCGTAGCTGTGGCGCCTGCTCCTGCTCCTGCTGCTGCTGCTGCTGCTATTATTATTAGTGCCGCCGGTGCTCAGTCATTCACAGGCTTTACTGCCAGGACCGGAGCAGCTCCCTAGCTTTCACCGCGGGACTGCTGCAACGTCACTGGGAGGAGAGGCGTGAATATTCATGAGGAAGGCGAGCAAGCGCGGGGGTGGAGGTGGGAGTGGGAGAGGGAAGGAGGGAGGGGGAAAGAGGCGCTGCTGGAAGGAACGTCTGTGCTCGGCTCCCGTCAGACGCGCGGTCAGAACTACGGAGAACTTAAACTCACTTTTTAATATGTAGATACCGGGAAAGGTGTGTGTTTGACGCGGCCACTTTTATTTCAGAGGAAAAGTGTGTCCGAGCTGGGGAGGTGAGGAAGCCATTGAAGGCGAGGCTGCTTCAATCTCTTCTCCCTTGCTCATCCTTCCCGGGTGGCGCAACTGGGTGGATCAGGCCCCTGGTGCTCCTTGGAGAGAAATCGTGGCCAGCCAGGTTTGCTTCTTCACTTGAAACACCTTCAATCGGGGGTGGAAAGATCACCTGAGCTCACCTGAGTTCTCTCTCTCTCTTTGGGTGGCGCAGGATGTCGTTTAGCCTAGCGAGTCAGGGTCAAATCCTGCTGTGGTGGGTCTGGAAAAGGGAGACTACCTGCCTCTGATCGCGGGGCTCTTCTTTCTCTTGATGGTCGCTTTTTCTAACTAGTCCTGCACCATCTCTCCTTTGGGAAGCCCTTGGTACTGTTATTTACAGGAAGCCAATAACCAAATAGGGTGTGGTGACGGGAAAGTAACCAACTTCTCTGCTGACTCGCTCGATTTCGATGGTCTGCTGATGGATGGATTGAATTTGCTGGGCCCGATCCTTAACCTTTGCACCATGCAGCGGGGCAGCAGAGGTGAGCAAGGGAGAAGCTGAGGGATAGTTGTTTGTACCACTGTCTGCCCTGCCCTGCCCATGACCAGACACGGAGAGCACGATAGGAGGATAGCCCAGCCGCTCTTCCCCCTTGTTCCCAAGTCGTCGCCCCCGCTCTCTAATACGGGAGAAGCGGCAGAGTTCAAGAATAGAAAATCCATCCAAAGATTGAAGGAGCTTCCAAATTAAAATAATCAACTTGCTCCACCCCCTGGACTTTCCAGCGTCTGCCGCACGTCGGGATAACGGAATGAGAGTTTGTAAATTACTGTTTGACCCTCCCCTTACTCGCTACGGTTGCTAATCCGCTGATTTTCCTCAGAAAGAAATGTGACATGATTAGGAATGCTTGGTGAGAAGGGACAGATAGGAAATGTTACTCTAGAGCAAACAATCTGTTGCTTCAGGGAGATTGAAAGGTGGAGGCTTCAAACTTCCCCTACATGCACTCCAGAGAAAGGATGTAAACATGCATTACAGAAACAGAACAAAAGCAGCAACTGATTAAAGCACACATAGACATAACCTCAGCATTTGATAGCAGTTCATGGTAGTCTGGTTTAGGTATCTGGTTGCAGAGTTAAAGTTAAGAGTTCCATTCCCCACTGTGCCTCTTTGACAGGGGCTGGATTCTGATGATCCAGAGGGTCACTTCCAACTCTACAGTTCCAAGCTGGTGACAGCGACGACAACAACAACAGTAATAATAATAATAACCTTAGAACTGCAGAGTTGGAAGGGAGCCTATGAATCATTGAGTTCAGCCCCTGCTGCTGAGTGTAGTAAATCACACTACAGCAGGCCAATTGAATCAATGGAGATTTGCTAAGTCAACTCCTTCATAAATTCCATTGATTCTAGTGTGAGTTAATACGCTAAGCAACAGGAACTGGTCCATAATTTATTTGGACTACAACCCACCAGACTCCTCCAACCAGCATAGTCAGTTGAGATACTATGTATCTTGTTATTGAGACAACAGTAGTACAGTATCTGTGCAAAATTTCATGTTTCTAATTTCAGTTACAAGATAGCAGCTACTAAAATCCTCCAGCTAGCTTCTTTGGACTACAGTCCACTGAGCTGGGGAAGATATGGAGGCAGTGACAGATTTTATTTTCCTGGGCTCCATGATCACTGCAGATGGAGACAGCAGCCACGAAATTAAAAGACGCCTGATTCTTGGGAGGAAAGCGATGACAAATCTTGACAGCATCTTAAAAAGCAGAGACATCACCTTGCCAACAAAAGTCCGAATAGTCAAAGCTATGGTCTTTCCTGTCGTGATGTATGGAAGTGAGAGCTGCACCATAAAGAAAGCAGACCGCCGAAGAATTGATGCCTTTGAATTGTGGTGCTGGAGGAGACTCTTGAGAATCCCCTGGACTGCAAGGAGAACAAACCTATCAATTCTAAAGGAAATCAACCCTGAGTGCTCACTGGAAGGACAGATCCTGAAGCTGAGGCTCCAGTACTTTGGCCATCTCATGAGAAGAAAAGACTCCCTGGAAAAGACCCTGATGTTGGGAAAGTGTGATGGCAAGAGGAGAAGGGGACGACTGATGATGAGATGGCTGGACAGTGTCTGCGAAGCAACCAACATGAATTTGACCCAACTCCGGGAGGCAGTGGAAGACAGGAGGGCCTGGCGTGCTCTGGTCCATGGGGTCACGAAGAGTCGGACACGACTAAACGACTAAACGAACGAACCACTGAGCTCCCTCAACTAGCATGGTCAATTGGTATTCATTTGTTTCTCCATGCAATATTTGTTCATGCTGTTTTGAAGAGCTTTCTGGACAAACTAACTACCCAATTTTATGTATAAATACAATATATAAACCTCTTTTCATTTAAATCTTTGTATGTAACTGAAGGCACGGTGTATAACATTCCTAAGCATTCTTCTGTCAGGAAGAGACTGTAGGGAATGTAATTCTTTGCTTCTCATAATTGTGTATGAAAACAAGCAGCTGCTGCTCACCTGCAAGATAGTGATTTCTAATGAGATTATTTCTGCTAGTATCGATGAGATTTTTCACATTTGTGAGACAGACTTTTCTGCAAACACCTAGGAAACCAAGACATGAACGCTCTTTTCACAGCCGCTTTTGTGGCTTTCAGAAGCTTTTTGCCTGCCCACTCGGGCGAGGCATGTGCAGGAGAGCACGCAGAATGGCATGATGGGGCAGGGGCTATGGCGAGCCTTTAAGAGGCTGCTTGCCCCACCATCTTACCTTTCACCAGAAGTCATTGGCTCATCCACCCTTTGTCAAGAGTGAGCTTTGATGGTCACTTCGGGGCCAAGTGGGAATTTTTGCCTTGCCCTTGATTGGCACTTAGAGCAGATGTGGTTCTGCCCATCCCATTCACAACCTTTCATTATTGGTAAGGGTGAGGTGAGGTTGATATTGTGGTCACACTGGCAGGTAGTGGCAGAAGTCATGAGTCTGAAAGTGGGGGCAGATCGTCTCAAGTCCTGAGGATCATTCGGGCTGAGTCCTTGTGGGGGAAACTTCCAGATTTTACTGGAACTCAACAGTTAAGGCCTGTGTCTGGGGCAAAGCCAGCCTCAGGCACACGGCATGACTCTGCCCTGTGTTAGGCCCCCTTTTGAAAGGGGAATTTTGTATTAATGTGTTAATGTTCAATAAATTTTGGGCCATGTTTAACCCATCTCCTTTGTCAAGCCTCATCACTCCAGGCTGGGCGGGCAATGAATGTGGTGGAAAACACAGCGGAAGTGTTTTAGAAAACTTCAATTTCTAAGAGGTACCAAAAGAATAAGCTCTGGGAAGGGTCTCTTCTTTCAGAGTATGGGGCAGGGCATTTGTCTACTCATCCCAAGAAGAAGGGACTGGTTAAACCACTTCTGAGTATTCAGTACCTAGGAAATCCTGAAAAGCGCCATCATAAGTCAACTCAATTTCTATGAATCTTCTTGGCCTATATATTTGCAAATAAACTTAAGTATTTAAAAAAAAATTAATTTCCAGCACTTTGCTTCAGAAAGAAACCAGATCTGGCTGAGCTGGAGGAAATTCTCACTATTTGGAGATAAGTATATTCAAAGAGCATGTACAAACTATTAAGGTTTTTATTCAGTGTACCTGGTGGGGACAGGCTGGAAAAGGATGTACTGGTTTTTTGGGTTTTTTTACATATTTACTTAAAATATATAATCTGTCCTATATCACCAAATTTCAGGATAGAGTACACTAAATTGTGTCTTTTTAAAACCTCTTTAAAATTATTTAAAACAAATTAACTGAATCTGAAGAACGGAAAGCCAAATCACAATCTCACTGGTTTAATGTCCTTGCCGTACAGCAAAACTAAGAGTACCTTGAAGACTAACAAGTTTCATTTTCAAAAACATTTCTTTAAGTTGCCATGTGTCATGTTCAGGGCTGGCCTGTGAGCTAGGAGGGCAGCCAGAGGATGCAGCACAAAAGGAAGGTGGGCACACAGAAAGAAACAGCTGAATTGCAGCTTCTTGCATTGCATGATCAAGCTTCTTGCCTCCAGGTATTCTTTCTTCTTTTCTAATATGAAGCCTTAAAAAGACAGATATCTGCCTTGCCACATTGTACTTTGTTGCCTTTCCTGGAGTTCCTGCAGCTTGTGTTTCTGGCATCAATGTGCTGGTTCTTGCGACTGTGGAGACCCTGGAAATGGGTGGCTTGTCTCAGTGCTGTGGCATAACCCTGGAGGTATTGTGGTTGCTGCAGACATGGAGGCCTCAAATTCAAGGAAGTCAGGTTGGGTTAGCTCTGCAATCTCAAGCTGGCTCAGGTGGTCAAAGGCCAGGACGGCTGAGGGGTCTCCACTGCAGTCAAAGTCTTTGTGTCCATATCCAGACAGCTGTCGGATGCCTCACACATGATGATGCAGTCAGTAAGGAGCTGCCTCGTCACAGTCTATGATGATCTGGCAGCTACTATCAAAAAATCCCCAAGAGAGAGCAGCTGATCATTCTCAGAGACTTTAACACCAGAGTTGGTGCTGATCACAATTCTTGACCCAATTGTCCAGGCTGTTTTGCCATTGGGAAGATGAACAAAAATGGCCAATGCTTGCTGGAGTTTTGCTGTTACTATGGTCTTTGTGTCAGCAACACATTCTTAAGTATTTCAACACAGAGTTTCCTGGAGACATCCAAAATTGAAGTATTGGCATCAGCTCAATTTGATCCTCACTAGACGCTTTGGCCTTCCTAGTATTATGATCACACACAGTTATCAGGCTGCTGATTGTGATACTGATCACCCCCTGGTGTGTAGTAGAGTAAAACTGTGAATGAAGAAATTGTATTAACAAAAATATGAAGGAAGACCACATATTGACATCAGCAAGACTCACAATCAAAGAAAAGTGGAGGAATTTACCCAAGCACTTGAGGAAACTCTTCCAGGCCCGGCTGATGCAAATGCACCTGAACGATGGGAACATTTCAAGAATGCTGTTTATAACACCACTTTGTCCACATTCATCAAGAAGACCAATAAGACTGCAGACTGGTTTGAAGCCAATTCTGAGGAAATGATGCTAGCCATCAAGGAAAAGAGGAGAGCTCTAGCAACATACAAAGCCTGTCCTAGTGAGTATTACTTGCAGGCTCTTTTGAGTTGCTCATAGCAAAGTCCAACAGGCTGCCAGGAGATGTTCTAACAATTATTGGCTTCAGCTCTGCTCTCAGATACAGATAGCAGCAGACACAGGTAACATCAAGGGAATGTATGATGGTATCAATCAGGCGTTAGGTCCAATGTAGAAGAAATCTGCTCCCTTGAAGTCAGCTACAGGTGGGATCATCCAGAACTAAGCACAGCAGATGGACCACTGGGTGCAGCACTACTCTGAGCTATATTCCAGAGAGAATGTAAGTAACCAAAGAGGCATTAAATAACATCAAGGTCCTGCTTGTCTTGGAAGAGTTGGACAGCGAACCAACTTTAGCAGAAATAAAAGCGGCCCTGGATTCCCTCACCTCTAGCAAGGCACCTGGGAAGGATAACATCCTTACTGAAATGCTGTAAAGAGATCATCACCACTGAGCTGTATGAAATCTTTTTTCTTTGCTGGAGGGAAGGTGGACAAGAAGGATGCAAACATTGTCACATTGTATAAGAACAAAGGAGACAGGTGCAACTGCAGTAACTACTGTGACACCTCTCTTCTCAGCAGCTACCATATTCTCTAGACTCACAAAGAGAATATGGGTTAATAAGAAGCTGATGGCATATACCAAGATCCAGGTCTATAGAGTCTTTGTCCTGAGTATACTCCTGTACTGCAGTGAGTGCTGGACCCTTTGTGCACAGCAGGAGAGGAAGCTGAACACGTTCCATATGAGTTGTACCTGACACATTTTTGGTATCACCTGGCTATAACAAGCTGGAATTTTTAGCATGCATACATTACTGAGACAGCGAGGTATACGCTGCCTCGGGCATGTCACGAGAGTCAGATACCAAAAGATCTCCTGTATGCAGAATTAGTGCAGGGAAAGTGTCCCAGACCACAGCTGTGATACAAAGATATCTGCAAGTGGGATCTGAAGGCCTTAGAAATTGTCCTCAACAGATGGAAAAGCTTGACATATTAGTGTTCAGCCTGGAGGCAGGCGGTGCAGCATGGGTGAGGCAAAGAGACAGTCCCCAAACCAGCAAAATCAGGGAGCTGGACAGGGGACAGATTGTATTTATCTTCTGTGTGTGTGTGTGTGTGTGTGTGTGTGTGTGTGTGTGTGGGATTGCCACTCTCAAATTGGCCTTCTCAGCCACACTAGATGCTGTTCCAAGTCCTCTATTCAGAGCATGTTATCATAGTCTCTCAAGACTGAAAGATGCCTAATCTAAATGTCTCCTTCATAGTTTTACATTTGAGCAAAGGAGAATTTTACTTCGAACACTAAATCTTTGGTTCTCACACACTATTTTGACAGTGTGGGGTGTGCTGTAATATCAGTACATATTTCCATTTATTATCATTATCTTGAAATATGGCTGTACATCCTTTAAGGCAGCATCCTTGCTCTGATAAATGCACACACACATCCATACAAATGAGCAGTGCACTCAAGGTGCTTATGACAAGTTACTACTCCTACTTGCTGTTTGAACACACCGTCCTCCATCCAATTCATTTTACTGCATGCCTTATCCACCTGGACATGCCCACTGGCCTCATGCCAGGTTGTACCTTCAGTCATAATTTTGCCCTGACAAATATCTGGCAGACACCCATTGGTGAACACTTCGTTAACTCACTGAACTCTCCAGATTTGTCACAAATCATTTGCCTCTAAATGCCTGCACCAATATAAACAGGAGGTGCCTCCCTGCTTGTCTTCCTCTGTAATAGCTGTAAATAGCTGATTTCACAGCATTTGCACCTGCTGCTCCACTCACAACTGGCCAACACTCAACTGTAAGCCAAAGCTATTAGCAAGAGAAAGAGCATCTTTCTCCAAAGCCAGAAGACAAACTGGCAGCTCCCTTGTGCCTGCCCAGGTTCTGTTTGGCAGGCATACAAATGAACAAGACAAAACTAGTCATGGGTTACCCACATGGAAACCAATGGGGTACATTAACTTTTTGATTTCCATGGGACCAGAATATAACAAACATAATCTGGATTAGGGATGTAAATACTGCAGCCTCTTGCACTTTGCAAACCAAGGTGGGGAGAAACCCCTCTCTTCTATTTTGTAGTTCGATTTCGCTGTGCAAAGGTGGTTGTTACTGTTGATTTCCTGATAAATCTCATGGAAAACCTTACAGTATTTCTCAGATTTGTATGCGTTTTTTCAAGGGGAAAACCCCCACATCCTGATCCCTGCAGCATTGTTACAATTCCTATACAAAGTGACCTTTTTCCTGTGCAAGATTCCCTGGAAAGAGAACTGAGCTAGGCAGGACTTGGCAGCTTCTTGTGCAAAAGCAGACAAAAATGAAACAAATAAGAATCTTACTTTTGTAGGAAGCCAGGAAACTTTGATGTTGCGTAAAGAAATCTCAGTGTGGTATGACTGAGAAACTCACTGAGAATGATTTTTTTTTCCAACTAGATGCCACATAATCTAGTAGATCAATTCAAACCAACTTGTATTTGAAATTAGCATAAAATGTTGTGCAGTATTTATTTTTGCCATGGTCTTGCCATTTCCCCCGTCTGTATTATCCTCATCAAGAGAGCATGCCTGTTCTATCCTGCATGCACACATAAGTAATGGGAACAAGGCAATCTTTATGCAGCTTTTCATTAGACAATCAATTCCATCTTTATACACTTTTTCTTTTTTATAAGCATGTTGCAATTGTTGAGATTCTGAGTATAGTAACCTTTCCATTCAAACTGCATCACTGACAAGGGAAAAAAGAATTCATGATAGTATACCACTGAGTCCATCCCTATCATTTCTCATGTTATTTATGCAGAGTGGGATGAAATGCTATTCCAGTACTGACCTTGGCTATTCTATTATCCTAGAAAATGTTGCTGCACCTGTTGCCAATTTTAAAATGAGCAGCACGCACTGTGCTAAATACACACATGCACACAGCACCCAGTTTCTCAGCTTTTAAAAACTCTGATTAATATACACTCAGAGCCCTGTAAGACCATAAAAAGACAGACTTGTCCATGTGTACATAAAATAAATTTCCCCTTATTGTTTTATTATATCACTTTTGGGGCAATAGAAATTGTAGGTGCATGGCCTTTGATCTATGATGGCACCACAGTTGGGAGCAAAGTGGTAAAGCATCTCCTTACACCCCATCCTACAGAGTCAATCAGGATCAGGCCCCCTGTGTTTACCCAAGAGTAAGAAAGCACAGGAAAGACATAGGTGCTACAAGAAGTTTAAAATATCCTCTAGTTTGTTACGTTTTCCCATCTACAGCCTTAGTTATGTCACATTCATGCAAGTCCTCAATGAAGTCCTCAACCAGTATCTGATGGTCATGCATGTGTAAACCAGATAAAAACTGTCAGTTTGACATAAGAACAGCAAGAGACAGAGACTCATGAACCCACAAGTAACAGCCCAAATTCTTTCTACAAGCCTGTTCAAGAATTGCAATGCTTGGAGACTCACTAAGAGTGTAAGAAAACAGTCTATCTCTAGATTCTTCATTTCTGTTTTCTCCCCCAGTTCTACATGTGAATATTGACCAGTCTGAAGAGGGGCAGCTCCATTATTTGTGGATGCTATTCACATGAGTGGAGATTCCAAAAAGAGTTGGGTCTCTAGTGGATCCTTGCACCACTGATCCAAGTATAGGGGAGCCCTATGTATCCAGGGTGAATATACATGGATTCATAACACCTGAACACATCTTGTCTCTTTCTTCATCTCTGACCCGAACTGCAGACCACCCAGGGGTTCCTTCATAGATATTTAGATCACAACACCCAATCTGCAGGGACAAAGAAAGAAATATGTTATATACATCACCTTAAAAATTGAGTTTTCAGATTGACTGTCATTAATGTCAGGCAAATGTCAATAACTCCATGTAAAGGAAGGAATGTGACCTTTTCCCTCTTGTCTTATAATTTCTGGGGGGAAAAACAATGAGCCATGTCGGATCAAAATGAAACAGAACACTTCTCTATATGGAGATTATTTTGGCTTTTTAAAGATGGTACAAGTCATGTAACCCAATGACCCTTGAATAAGAAATAAATTCTCCATGACTGGCCTACCTTGAAATATCTAGTACATTTACATAATACCAAAGGTGAGAGGATTCAAACCAAACTTTATTTTCAGGACTATGATTCCTAAAATATCTCTTCTTTCCAGGATATCCTTCACCAAGGGATCTCTAATTGCTTTAGACTACAACTCTCATTATCTCTAGCTGGTGAGCTATCATTGGCCTTATTGGATTGACATCAAGGGACACATACTTGGAAGACAGTGGATTGGAGAAACTTGTACTAGAAGAAGCTCAAGGCAGCAGGCACCGTCTTTCCCATCTCCATTTAATTATATTTCTAAGTTAATTTACTGTGAAAGATACTGACTAGGCCCAGGTCACCTTCATGGTTGAAAGGAGACTGGCACATGGGTGTTTGTAAACTGATCCAATACTCTAACTTTGGCAAAAAAATTGGCTATTGACATGATGCAACTAAATGGAATGAATGAAATTCAAGATTGTATACAGTTATTGTGATAAGACTAGGGTTGCCAAGCTAGCAGCATCCCTTTCCCTGGGAAATTCGAACTCTGGAGGTAGGTAGGTTAGGATGAAAAATCACAGGGTTGGGTCTGGCTAAGGTCAGCAATGCAAGAACCCATTAACTCTTTCACAAGTAATCACCCTTTGCTCCTTTTTGCTTAGCTTCACTTCATTTTGCTTTGCTTTGGCTGCACTTGCATTGTACAAACACAACACATATATAAACACTTTCATACAGAGTCAGTGAGCTAGTGACCAGATGGGAATGGGATAGAAGTATCAGTCTGTTAGCAGACTTCTGGTGAGAGTGCTGCCTAGAGTGAAGGTGTCTACTACATGTATGGAAAGTTTTGGCATTGGTTTAACCCAGTGGTTCCCAACCTTGAGTAACCCAGGTGTTCTTGGACTGCAATTTTGAGAAGCCTTTACCATCAGCTCTTCTGGCCAGGGTTTCCAAGAACATCTGGGTTACTCAAAGTTGGGAATCACTGGCTTAACCAATCCAAACTGGATGTTTTGGAGTCAGAAGAATAGATCAGAGTGGTCAATTGACCAGATGGGTGGGACATAAATACAATCAATCAATCAATCAATCAATCAATCAATCAATCAATCAATCAATCAATCAATCAATCAATCAATCAATCATCTTTTATTCACTTTGTCTGAAGCTGCTCCATTCCCCCATGTTGTTCAACACTGATCACCAGGCTACACTAGCTTCAGACCAGCATGGTGTTTTCACTTCTATTGGGGACAAAAACAGGAAGGCAATAGATAGTGGACCAAAGGTGCCCTTCATATGGTCTGTCTTCATATGAGTGAGCCAACAAGGCTTCAGAAGTAGCAGACAATCTAACTACTTCTCCTTTACCCATTTAGGGTCACTTTACCGGCATATTAGGAGCCTCGTGGCACAGTAGTTAAAACGCCGTACTGCAGCTAAAACTGTGCTCACGACCTGGGGTTCAAATCCCAGGTAGCCGGCTCAAGGTTGACTCAGCCTTCCATCCTTCCGAGGTCAGTAAAATGAGTACCCAGCTTGCTGGGGGGGCAATGTGTAGCCTGTATAATGAAATTGTAAACCGCCCGGAGAGTGCTTGTAGCACTATGGGGTGGTATATAAGTCCAAAATTAATAATAATTAATTCTATTATTAGTAGAGACAGAGCAGAGCATTGTTGTTGTTTACTCGTTAAGTCATATTCAACTCTTTGTGACCCATGGACCAGAGCACGCCAGGCCCTTTTGTCTTCCACTGCCTCCCAGATGGAAAGAACATAGTGGCAGTTAAAGGTAACAGTGACTGAAAAGATCTCTACATGAGGTCTAAGAAAGTACTCTGTCAAACTAGACAATACTAGGATAGACAGACCAACAGAGTGTCTTAGTTTGCTTCATATAATATACACTAATCAGTATTTAAAAAGATAGTGTGCCAATATTCCCAAACTTTTATTCCAGAAAAAAATAGACTGGTTAGAGGGCTTCCATTTTTGTATTCTTGTGCAGAGAAAAAGTTGGTTTTAAAACTTTTCTTTTAAATGAATGTTTTCTGGAGAACTCTCACACCTGGAAACTTTTTCTGAATGTGCACCTAAGAGGCATAATTTACATTTCTAAGCAACAAGAGTCTACTAATAAAGCTAGCACACTGATTAAAAATACAGGGTGCTACTTAAAGTATGATTTCCATTCAGGAAAACCTCCACACATAATCCTTGTTTACTTACATGTATTTACAGTGCAAAAGGACAATCAAGCTTCAATCAAATTCATTCCCAAAGAGCTACAATCCTACATTTGGATTCATCAGGTTCATAATGTCAACCCTATAATCTAAAATTAATGGCAGGGTTTAAGTTTGACATACAAAAGGTTCCACTTCAATATCTGGTAACTCTCAGCAGAGCGGTTCAATATATGTTTGAAACCCTCAGGTACTGTTGTCATTCATTGCAGAGACAGAACACAGAACTAGACACAGTAATGCAAGTTCATAAGGTAATTATGTGATAAGTACTATTATATTGCTGGAATACAAAGGAATAAACAACCCTAGAATGTGGGAAATTTACTTTCTAGACCGTAACACCTTGAATGCTCCAACGAGAAGAGCCACCAGAGATTCTACAATAAAGAAGAAAACTTAAACTGAGCAATGAATTGTAGAATCTGATAAAGGTGCCTTTATACAAAGCCTTCCAATGTGTGGAACAGGAAAAGGTATGAATCATTTTTTTGGGGGGGGGGGAAGTGTTCCACAACATTTGATAGTCCTGATATGTAACCTATTCTCAAGACAAGAAGATAGGGTCAGTACAGGTTATGGACAAAGAGAATGGTTTCCAATCGACAAATATGTCAGATGGGGTATATTATATCCCACCCACCCCCAACTGATTCAGTTCTGGTATATATCAGGGCAGCTGGAATAGTACCACATTCCCACCAGAAAGCAACAGCATTTGGAGGCTAACAAAATAAAAAGGGATGATTATCATAAGGGTGAATGTGGCTGCACTGACTGACAACTTCAAATACCAATGAAGGTAATGAACCCCTTCATCACTCTCCAACCATTAACAGAATGTGGAATATCCCTGAGTGGAGTTACCCGGGCTTTACATTGCTTCTCAGACTACTTTTCTGCTCATTTGAATAAGATCCTAACTAGGTTAGTGTTTCACCTTGACTTTAGTCCTGGATGTGTGTACAACTGCATTGGGTTGGTTGTCTTCTTGTCTGGACTTTAAATGATCAGCCTTCAGTTTTAGCACAGTGTATTCTGTCTTTCTTTTACTCCATTATCCCCCTTACACCTGGGTTTTGGATCCCTCTTTCTGTTTGCACTCTCTTCTGTATCTACCATGTTGGAGTCTTCTTCCTTGCCTTAGCTTGCTGCTGTCACCAGTAGATTGTTTCAGGCATTGTCTACAGAGTGTACTGCTTAAGTGCTTCTAGCTGCCTTCCCTCTCTCATGCTACACTGGGTTTAGGGGTACATATCTGTCAGGATTTTTTTTCAAACCAAACTTCCTATTGCTGCCACTGGCTTGCCTTAGGCATTGCCCACAGAGTATACTGCCTAAGTGGCTATAGCTTTTCTCTCTCTTATGCTGCATTTCTCATGGGGCCATAGCTGGCAGGAGCCTCAGCAGTGGCAGAAGTAGTGCCTTCCTTTTCTTCATTGTACTGTAGGAGGTTCTCTGTGTTCATGCCAAATAGAGCAGTAAGCATACATAAGGAAACTCACCCCTAGTGTTCTGGAGGTCAGAAAGGAAATCTTTACAAAAACTCTTTCTGAATGTGACAAACATGCCTTGTTCTTTCCTTAACCCTCTACAAACCCATGCCAAGTTGAGTGATGAATACAATAAAGGCATACTTATCCCTGATGTTCTGTGGGTCAGGAAGGAATTTTTTCCTAGGTGTTAAAAGAAGTCTGCAAACAGTGGCCAGAGAATTGGAAAAGATCAGTCTACATCCCAATCCCAAAGAAAGGCAGTGCCAAAGAATGCTCCAACTACCGCACAATTGAACTCATTTCACATGCTAGCAAGGTTATGCTCAAAATCCTCCAAGGCAGGCTTCAGCAGTATGTGGACCGTGAACTCCCAGAAGTACAAGCTGGATTCCGAAGAGGCAGAGGAACTCGAAACCAAATTGCTAACATGCGCTGGATTATGGAGAAAGCCAGAGATATGGAACAACTGATTGGTTCAAAATTGGGAAAGGAGTACGACATGAAGAACATGTCATGCGAAAGGCTGTACTGGAGTAATCCCAAGCCGGAATTAAGATTGCCAGAAGAAATATCAACAATCTCAGATATGCAGATAATATCACTCTGATGGCAGAAAGTGAGGAGGAATTAAAGAACCTTGTAATGAGGGTGAAAGAGGAGAGTGCAAAAAAACGGCCTGAAACTCAACATCAAAAAAACTAAGATAATGGCCACTGGTCCCATCACCTCCTGGCAAATAGAAGGAGAAGATATGGAGGCAGTGACAGATTTTACTTTCTTGGGCTCCATGATCACTGCAGAGGGAGACAGCAGCCACAAAAATTAAAAGACGCCTGCTTCTGTGGAGGAAAGCAATGACAAACCTTGATAGCATCTTAAAAAGCAGAGACATCACCTTGCCAACAAAATTCCGAATAGTCAAAGCTATGGTTTTTCCTGTCGTGATGTATGGATGTGAGAGCTGGACCATAAAGAAAGCAGACCGCTGAAGAATTGATGCCTTTGAATTGTGGTGTTGGAGGAGGCTCTTGAGAGTCCCCTGGACTGCAAGGAGAACAAACCTATCCATTCTAAAGGAAATCAACCCTGAGTGCTCACTGGAAGGACAGATCCTGAAGCTGAGGCTCCAATACTTTGGCCATCTCATGAGAAGAGAAGACTCATTGGAAGAGACCCTGATGTTGGGAAAGTGTGAAGGCAAGAGGAGAAGGGGACGACCGAGGATGAGATGGCTGGATAGTGTCTGCGAAGCAACCAACATGAAATTGACAGAACTCCGGGAGGCAGTGGAAGACAGGAGGGCCTGGCGTGCTCTGGTCCATGGGGTCATGAAGAGTCGGACACAACTAAATGACTAAACGAACGAAAGGTTGTGGCAGATATTGTGTTCTTTCCTTTTTCCATCTGTCTGTGTGCCTCGCTGAATGGTGTACACATGTGTACTCTTCCCTGGAACTGGAAAGCAAATCCTTCTGGAATGTGGCAAGAATGGAAGTTGGGCATGGGATGGAAGTTGTGCCTTCTTTCCCCATTCTCCTCCATGAGATCATTCACAGTTAGGCAGTGCACACACTCATACTGTACTCTGCTCTCATGTGAAATACTAGACAAGGATGTTCTTCCTGTGGACAATATAATGATCTTGCCTGCTTCTAACACTGGGTAACAGTGGGAGGCGCCTCCTCACAACCTAAGATGATTGTTGTCTTGCCACTAACCTATTGCTAAAATTCTAATTCTACTGTAATTTTCTCTATTAAAGTGAATAGGAGCAACAAAGTTTAATATTTCCATAACTGGAAAGAATGAATTTGAGGTCTGCATCAAACATTGGAGTATGGATTGCCTGAAGCAAATTGGGTCCCTGTTTGAACTACTGAATTAGCATCCAGACTGTATCACAAAACTTTTGCACAGCCCTAGTTCTTAGTATGATGTTAACTTACCCATCTTTTTACTTTTTTTTTTTTTCTGGAAGGTATGTCTTCCAGCAGCTGTGTATTATCTCTACTCCTAGATATTGAGGCCCTGAATTTTCACAGTGTTTTTGAGGTGTCAAGTTGCATTTTTGGGTTTTGGGGATGTGACATCTGTTGGGCAGAGCTGTACCTTATTCCGTGGTGTAATTTTTGGCTTTTTGTTTGGTACAATTTGCCAACCTTCCTTATGCTTTATTGTTTGGGAAATATGTCAAGGAGGTTTTTACAGGAAAATATAAAGACTGTAAGGGGACAATACTTTATTTTCATTTTACATTTATTTTTATTTACTTTTAAGGAATAATGGTTTTCTATGGTAAGCTTCATGCTTTCATTTGCTGCCATTTGAACTGTCCATATGTTATAGCTGAGAAGTTCATCAAAAACATTTGCAGTGACTGTTATACAGTAATGTATGGATTCCAGGCTCTAAGTAAACACAGAACGACACTCAGTTCCAAATTAGTTATGGCAACTGGAATGGCATATCTGTTCAAAAGGTGGCAATAAAAATTACTCCATTCAGTTTCCATAACTGAAAAACAGCCTATCAGTTTAATTATTAAATTTCTTGAATAAATAGTTCTGACCTTGTTATTTGGGAAGGTGCAGTTGGAACACCAATCAAGCATCTCATTCAATAATATATATTTTTCTCCACCAAGAACCTAAGCAATCTATTTTCAGTTTTGTTCAATTGAAAAGTTAACTCATGTCAAGTTATGTTGGTGAAGTCAATCTGCTCTAACCAAAATGAGGGGCTGTGTGTTTCTAGCCATTAAATGTGAAGATCCATGTGCCATTTACAGTGTAAAGATAAAAAAGAGCCAATTTAAATGGTAGATTTTTAGTGGTACTTGCCCAATGCAACTTTCTTTGAGAGAGCTCAGCTGATCTCCCTCCTTCTTAGTTTTCATTACCCACTTTCAAAACGTATCTGCTTTCACTAAAGGTGGGTGAATCTGTTAAAATCTAAACTGTTGTGCTCTCTTATATTGCTGTTTTATTCCTTTTAGGCTTCTTTTGTGCAGTTGTAAAGCAATGTATATGTCCAAATTGTGCAGGAAAGGTATATAAAAATAAAATAGATTTCATTCCATATACAGATGAGCATGGTTTTATGTACAAATTTCTATACAGATGAATCCAGTTGTAATATATCTCAGTTACAATACTACAACACATGGTGCAATTTTGTGATGAAATCAGGAGCAATGCATAAAATGTAAGCAGAATTCTTACAAAACAGGAGAAAAAATGAATCACTCGATAAGGATGGAGGCCTGGCAGAGATGTGGAGGAAAAGTGTGCAGATACAACAGTGACTTTCGGTTTCTAGTAAACCTTGAGACTCAACAAATCAAGCACAGTAAAATGCCTTCAAGAAATGGGGTTGACAGCTTCAGCTCCTCTCTTCTGGCAGGTGATAATTTGCCACCAAAATACTATGAATAACAAGGCAGTGGAAGCAGATAAAATTCCAAGGGTGGCAAAATAAAGTTTTAATAACATCTTTGTTTTCCACAACCAAGAGGATGGGGAAAAATCCTTTGGGGGAAATTCCAACTGCTCAATAAAAATGTTCTATCCACCTGTGTATGTTTGTTATGGAGAATCTGTAGTGCACTAACAAGAAACCCACAACAGAATAATAGAAAGAGACCCAAAACACTATTTCTCAGAACAACCACAACTTTTTAACAATACTTTCAATGCCATCTTACAGTTTTACTCCAAAGAAGTACTGAGTTTAGTGGGGCTTTTTCACAAGTTGGTTGTATAAGACTGATTCAATAATGTCACCAGGGCAGAGAAGCAAGGGATCCCATTTACTTAATTTCTAATTGTTAATGCTTTCTTCCATGCATTACATAAACACACATACTAAATTGGGTCCTAATTTAGGCTCATGAGATAGGGCTGAATGAAGTGTAGTTCACTTCCCCTTGTCTCTTGCCAGCCCTTCCTATACCTAAAAAATGCTGCACAGAGCTTCAGAGAGCCCTGCTGAATGGAGTGAGCAGTGGTGTAAGGAAAAGGGATTTCCCCTAAACCAAATCAGCAAGACACCTTCTGCAAGGGGAAGTTTTCTAATATCACAAGGAAGATTATGGATCCAGCCCACTATGCTTAAATAAGTTTAACTCCATTATACTATGATTCCGTGACATACACAATTGATTGATTGTTAAAACACTGCACACAATTCGTGTTTGCCAACTGATGGTGTGCATTACACTAGATAACATTGTATGCTATTCTGACATATATATTTTTTATGGTGACAAAATTATGGCATTAGAACTTTGGCAGGAAAGATGGGGACAAACATTCATGGCAAAGGGCTCCTGTTCATGCAAACATTTCCTTCTGCACGTGTTAGCTGTGCATTCTCTGCTTCTTCATAAATGAAGATGTCTCCTAACATAGTGGTTGTTTTTAAAGGAAAACTGGTTTAGAGCAGTCATGCCAGATTATTTTTAAAGGGAAAACACACTAAGCAGGTCTACAGAGAAAATGCATTTATGGATTATCCATTACAAGCAGCAGATTACAGCATTTCTTAAGCACTCCCCTTCTCCTGCCATTTCTATGTACTCCTAAAGTGGAGATTCTGTCTAGTTCCTTTTATAGGTGTTCTACAGTAAAAATGAATGAAATCAGGCTGCTGTGAGTTCTTCAGGATCCTACCAGAAACACTAAAATGTCCTATGTTTTCTGAGGCCAGCCATGTTGACCTCATTTGCCACTTCACCCTCAAGCACTAAGAAAAAAACACCGCCCTGTTGCTGGAGAGTAGTGCAGTCAGTCCTGGCCTTCTCCCTGCATCTTTCACCCCAACTGTTCTTCAGAGCAAACTGAAGTCTGAACCTGTAGCACTTCTAGTGCCTGGAGGCAGAGCCTCAGTAGTAAGAGTGCTTTGGTTTGGAAAATTATGTTTTGTTATAGTTTATGGAGCAGTGGTTGGTTTCCTGGGCTGCTGAACATTTCTTCTCATACGGAATATAAACTTTTCCTGATCTCCTGGTGTGTGCGGGCTGCACAGCAAGCACATTAGTCTATCAGTTGCTAAAGCAGTGGAGCCCACGTAATGGCAAAATGAAATACCAAGGTAGCTGAGCAGTTGTTCAGTAGAATTTATGTTTTATGCTGCCATCGCTAGAATTCTTTCTTGAAAATTATTATCTTGGGGGTCTAGTGTCTCTGTGTTCTAGTGTTCCCCCTGGTAAGTAACAGACAGCTGCTGTTTGGTAAACATTAGAACATTAGCAGAATGTGTGCTGCATATGGTTGATTGCATCATTAGCCCCTGTGGTTTGGGAAAAATTAAAAAAATTCCAATCCCATCGGAAGGTTCTCAGGCTCCCATGGGATCATTTTCATTGTGGCAAAGCTGTTGGGGGCTGCAAGATGGGAGGGGAAGCCTTTAATTTCCAGAAATTGCCACTGCTGTTAAATCATCCCCCCAGTGGCAATTTTCAGAAATTAAAGATTTGACCTCTGCCTGCAGCCTCCCCAACAGCTTCTCTACAACAAAAAGGATCCCAAGGGATCCTCAGGAGCTGGGGTAGAGGATTGGAAAATTTTAATTTATGAAAAACTGCTGCAGCTAGTGACACCAGCAGCTTTACACTACTGTGTGTATTCACATTATATACTCACTTCCTCTATACCAGTGCCTCCCAATCTTGGGTAACCCAGGTCTTTTTGGACTGCAGCTCCCAGAAACCCTGGCCAGCCCAGTGGTGATGAAGGCTTCTGAGAACTGCAGTCCAAGAACAACTGGGTTCCCGAAGGTTGGGAATCATTGTTTTATGTCAGTGCCAGATGGAAGGTTGAGAGGGTTATGATAACTCATGATAATACCATGCTGCTTTTGCACCATGTGGCCATGCCATCATAGCATCAGAGATGGCACACAGTGATTGAAGCATATCCAACATATCATAAAGACAGAATGTGACAGTGGAGTCTTGAGCCGTTGCCCAAGATCAGTCATGCTTTTCACATAGCTCTACGAATATGTCCTCCTAACCATGTGTATCAATTGCTAAAGCAGTGGAGCCCACGTAATGGCAGTATCCTGTTGAAAATTTATGTGCACTGAACTCCAACTGTAAAAGCTGCCACACCTATCTCATGAGGTGCCAGTTGTGTCCAACCAACAACTCTTCAAATCACTACAGTGGCTTCTGTAGTTAGAGCTCTGCACACACATAGTTACTGACCAACGTCAAGGAGAGAGAATATAAGTACATTTTTATAGGAGAGGTACATCTATATTCAGATTAAGCAGGAAATAACAGGATTTAGTTGTGGTGTGGTGAAGGCAGGGATTCGATGTGGAAACAGCTGGGTAGACCTTAAGTATAAATAAGGACCTGGTCAGAAAAAAGGGGTACCCTTGCCTAGTTTGAGACACCTAATATAGAGCATGTGAAGCACATTATCGCAGACCAAAACAGAAACTCAGATGCCCCTGACTGCAACCAATTCATCATGTCACTCAAATCATCATTATGCCAGTTCTAGATATTGAAAAAGCAACGTGAAAAAAACCTGTAGTTCACAGTAGTTCATTGCAAAATATAGGTGCACATCATGTTTAGAAACACACATACACACACACACACAAATCAAAACCACAACCCCCCCCCCCCACAAACAGATCCAAGCATTTTTCATGACTACTGTCTAATAAACACTCTGTGCTTTCCCTCTCTATATAGGTATTGGGCACTAAATTAACAGAACTAATTAGCAAGCACTTTATTATGCTGGAAGCAGTGGGATTTTTTTCCCACCATACCAGCTTTTCAATCCCAGACTAATTCCCCCACCCCCCAGTCCTGGTTCGGAATGTGGCAACCCCCACCCTGAAACCCTTTTCATTACTAACAGAAAAATTAAGAATGAAAAAAGAATGCTAGCTTATTGCCCCTTAAGCAGAGGTCTGTGATGATTAACGATGATTAATGAGAGAAAACTTTGTTAAGGTTACATTGAAAGTGTTAAATAGCACTAAAAAGTTAATTGCTGCTATTATGGCCACAGTAACAAAATCTGACTAATTACATTTCAGTAAATTAAATTTAAGAAATTATTTCCAAACTCTGCTTTAGGAAGACAGAACATCTACTGTATTTAGTTAAGTGCTGCGCCAAAATAATTGGAAGCCTAAAGCAGATCTGAGAGGAACTCCTCCCAATTTAGACCCCAAACTTTAGATAGCCTTGCTAAACAAATGAAGCCTAATCTCTGCTGTTATCCATTTCCCCATTCATGGTTGAACCTAGCCTCTTGATCCATGGTGGATCTACTTGTCTTTTGTGTCTCTCCTTCTAAGCAAAATATTTTTAGTATTAGCCAAGAACTGGACATATTGCACTAAAGCAATTGTTACTAGCTTGACATAAACAGTTTTCTTTCTTTATTTTAATGAAGTATTAAGGATGCCAACACAAGCTAATCTAGGTAGCAAGATTGCTGAGAAACATATTTGAATTAGTCCATATTTATTCTGATATAAAAACTCCCCTTTTTGTGGAATAGTTTGTTTTGTTTAGTTTTGAGGCTTGCTGCTTTCAGAGTGTTATTAAATTCAATTGAGCAAAAAAGAAACAATCAGTGAACTTTGCAGTATAGACATTGTTCCAGTGCTTGCTCCCTGGAATATGTATGAAGAAGGCATATATTTTACAAATGATTTAATTCAGTAGTAGAAAATCATTAAATTAATATCCTTTATTAAGATTACATGGAAAAATGTAGCAACTCCACTCAGTATCCCAGTTGAAATAATTTTTGCATATTAAATGGCCAGAATCCAGTTCAGTATTTCCATTGGCATCAAGTGTAGTTACATATCTTAGCCCCTTAGCAAAAACTAGGTAATTAAAGAGGCAAGAAACAGTCCTTAAAGAGTCCCTGACTGAATTCCTAACCAAGCGCTGAGTCATGCATCTAACACACAATTAGGAATTGAACTGGGAACTCATTAATTAGCAGCTATTTGCTGCCTGAATTATGCCATTGTACTTTTGACAGCCTAAATATTGGATTGTATTCTGGTCAGTATATCTGATATATACTGTCCGTCTTGGGTGTCCCATAGCTTGGGTGCCCATAGCTTCTATGAATCACTCAAGCCCCTTTGCCATGACAAGGCAGCAATCTGTGAAGGGGAGATGAGATGGTATATCAACACAAAACTTATTGAGCATCCTTCTGTAGGGGCATCACTTTTAAAAATATGCTGGATTTTGACACACTTACATTGACCTGGATTGTATTCAGGTCAGAATATCTGGTCAGATATATCATCTCCCCTTCACAGATTGCTGCCTTGTCATGGCAAAGGGGCTTGAGTGATTCAGAGAAGCTATGGACTATGCCGTGCAGGGACACCCAAGATGAACAGGTCATAGTGGAGAGTTCTGACTAAACGTAATCCACCTGGATAAGGAACTGGCAAGCCAGTATCTTTGCCAAGAAAACTCCATGGACAAAAACAAAAGGCTAAAAGATACGATGCTGCAAGATGAGCCCCTCAGGTTGGAAGGCATCTAACATGCTACTGAAGAAGAGCAGAGGATAACTACAAGTAGCTCCAGAGCTAATGAAGTGGTTGGGCCAAAGCTGAAAGGACGCTGAGCTGTGGATGCACCTGGAAGTGAAAGGAAAGTCCGATGCAGCAAAGAAAAATACTGCATAGGAACTTGGAATGTAAGATCTATGAACCTGGGTAAGCTGGATGTGGTCAAACAGGAGATGGCAAGAATACACATTGACATCCTGGGCATCAGTGAACTAAAATGGACGGGAATGGGCAAATTTAATTCAGATGATTATCATAGCTACTATTGTGGGCAAGATTCCCGCAGAAGAAATGGAGTAGCTAGCACTGGGGTAGTGAGGTATAATCTAAACCACATCCCTTATGAATACACAGTGGAAGTGAAGAACAGATTTAAGGAACTCGATTTGGTGGACAGAGTGCCTGAAGAACTTTGGATAGAGGCTCGTAACATTGTACAGGAGGCAGCAACAAAAACCATCCCAAAGAAAAGGAAATGCAAGAAAGCAAAGTGGCTGTCCAACGAGGCCTTAGAAATAGCAGAGAGGAGAAGGGAAACAAAATGCAAGGGAGATAGGGAAAGTTACAGAAAACTGAATGCAGACTTCCAAAGAATAGCAAGGGGAGACAAGAGGGCCTTCTTAAATGAACAGTGCAAAGATATGGAGGAAAATGATAGAAAGGGAAAAACCAGAGATGCGTTCAAGGAAACTGGAGATGTTAAAGGAACATTTTGTGCAAAGATGGACATGATAAAGGATGAAAATGGTAGGGACCTAACAGAAGCAGAAGACATCAAGAAGAGATGGCAAGAATACACAGAGGAATTAGACCAGAAAGATCTGGATGTCCTGGACAACCAAGATAATGTGGTTGCTGACCTGGAGCCAGACATCCTGGAGAGTGAAGTCAAGTGGAAAGGCCAGTGGAGGTGATGGCATTCCAATAGAACTCTTTAAAATCTTAAAAGATGACGCTGTTAAAGTGCTACATTCAATATGCCAGCAAGTTTGGAAAACTCAACAGTGGCCAGAAGACTGGAAAAGATCAGTCTACATCCCAATTCCAAAGAAGGGCAGTGCCAAAGAATGCTCCAACTACCATACAATTGCACTCATTTCACATGCTAGCAAGGTTATGCTCAAAATCCTCCAAGGCAGGCTTCAGCAGTATGTGGACCGAGAACTCCCAGAAGTACAAGCTGGATTTCGAAGGGGCAGAGGAACTAGGGACCAAATTGCTAATATGCACTGGATTATGGAGAAAGCCAGAGAATTCCAGAAAAACATCTACTTCTGCTTCATTGACTATGCAAAAGCCTTTGACTGTGTGGACCACAGCAAACTATGGCAGGTCCTTAAAGAAATGGAAGTGCCTGATCACCTTATCTACCTCCTGAGAAACCTATATGTGGGACAGGAAGCAACAGTTGGAACTGGATATGGAAACACTGATTGGTTCAAAATTGGGAAAGGAGTATGACAAGGTTGTATATTGTCACCCTGGCTATTTAACTTATATGCAGAATACATCATGCAAAAGGCTGGACTGGAGGAATCCCAAGCCGGAATTAAGATTACCGGAAGAAATATCAACAACCTCCGATATGCAGATGATACCACTCTGATGGCAGAAAGTGAGGAGGAATTAAGGAACCTTGTAATGAGAGTGAAAGAGGAGAGTGCAAACAATGGTCTGAAGCTCAACATCAAAAAAACTAAGATCATGGCCACTGATCCCATCACATCCTGGCAAATAGAAGGGGAAGATATGGAGGCAGTGACAGATTTTACTGATCACTGCAGACGGAGACAACAGCCCCGAAATTAAAAGCCTCCTGCTTCTTGGGAGGAAAGCGATGACAAACCTTGACAGCATCTTAAAAAGCAGAGACATCACCTTGCCAACAAAAGTCCGAATAGTCAAAGCTATGGTTTTCCCTGTAGTGATATACGGACGTGAGAGCTGGACCATAAATAAAGCTGACCGCCGAAGAATTGATGCTTTTGAATTGTGGTGTTGGAGGAGGGTCTTGAGAGTCCCCTGGACTGCAAGGAGAACAAACCTATCAATTCTAAAGGAAATCAACCCTGAGTGCTCAGTGGAAGGACAGATTCTGAAGCTGAGGCTCCAATACTTTGGCCATCTCATGAGAAGAGAAGACTCCTTGGAAGAGACCCTGATGTTGGGAAAGTGTGAAGGCAAGAGGAGTAGGGGACGACAGAGGATGAGATGGTTGGACAGTGTCATCGAAGCGACCAACATGAATTTAACCCAACTCCGGGAGGTAGTGGAAGACAGGAGGGCCTGGCGTGCTTTGGTCCATGGGGTCACGAAGAGTCAGACATGACTTAATGACTAAACAACAACAACACCATCTCATCTCCCAAACTGGCTTGCTCATATTAATGAAATCAAATTGTGCAGGGCACTGATTGTCTGGAACAGCCAATTTTACCTGTCTACAAAACTTGGAATATTAGTCCAAAAGAATAATTTATTATTTAGAGAAACCAAGAAACAATTTAGGTTAGATTAATATTAACTTGTTTTGAAGAAAATGCTATAAGAAAATGCTATGTGTTGCTGTGATTAACATGGTTAGCTTGTAGGGCACTTCAATGTTCAGTCCTTCAAACTGGTTCTTTCAGTAGTCTTAAGACTATGGGCCAGCGGAACGAACGCTCATACTACCAACACCTAGTAGTCTGAATCCACGCAAAGGATTCAATTGGTATATAGATAGCTAGAGTATTTCCATGTCTTGCCTTTTCTGGATTTACATGCAGTGTGGTTTTCTTTGGCTTACTTCCTTCTTCAATCTCAGAGATTGCTTCCTAGAGGGAGGGAGGTTATACATACATAATTTTGGAGAGAGGCTTGCTTTATTTATATTGAAGATGTAAGTCCCTTTGTGCTCTAGTGGAAAGAGTGTTGAGCTCAGACCTGTTTGGCCCTGGAAACTCAATGTTAAAACACCCCTTGAACATATCACATACCTCAAAAAACCTACTAGGGTCACCAAAGGTCTTTATCAGCTTGACAACACAAAACAGTCACACATATCAAAAAAGCGTTTTGCCCACCCATATCTATCATGTAAAAAACTTGATGAATTTTTATGGCAGGCAGTATAAAACAAAAAACAAACAAAAAAGAATACAGAAACAGCCGTATTTCGACAAGCCAGTCCACATATTGTCTATTGACAGAACCACAGAGCCCCACTGCCTTGAACCTGCAGATCCATTTATAATTCTTCAATGCTTTCCCAAACCAGTGATTAATGTATTATACTTCGCTATTTAAAAAAAATAAAAACACTTTTGGAGAGTGCTTATTACAGTTTCTTTTTAAAAAATAAATTATAATATACCACTTGCACTGCTGAGTTTCTATAGATGGTAGCATCTCTATAAATCAAAACATCCTGCTGATTCATATTACTGAAGTAGTAATTTCATTTGTAACATAGGAAAGGAGGGGAATGTAGGAAACAGAATGATCATCTTCACAGTAAAAAGAAAATGTGAACTACAACTGTAGAGAGAAAGCCAAAATAGATGTGATACTAGAGGTTATGAACAGCTTTCATTTTTCAGACCAAAGAGAACATTGTGTTAGTGGTGGCAGTGATGGTGGTTTAAAAGGGGGTCCTAACAGTGAGACAGGTTGCTTTCCCATCTTATCATCCTCCAAGCTATTTTAACCAGGTCTTTGATAGTACTTTCATGTTTTATCTTATACAGGCTGGGAATGCGTATGGTGACAATTTTAGATTTATTTATTTTTTTACAAAATAAGTCAAACAGGGGAAGCACACACACGAGGGGGGAGGGAGAAGAAAAATAGCATTAAAAAAAGCCCATATATATATCCCCATCTTATGAAAACCAACAAATGCAAACAAGCAAATAAAGGTCATCAACAACAACAACAACAACAACAACAACACACACACACACACACACACACACTCCAAACAAAAACAACTAGAATATTGGGAGATTTCCCCCCTACTATTTGGTGCCCCTTTTAAAAAATCTTCTTTGATCAACAGCTTGAAATAAGAATTGCCTGTTTTTTATTTGTAAAGAAAATCTGTACAATATTTTTAGGAACAGCAATCACATTCTGAACTTCTGTTTTAAATGGGGGAGATTTTGCAATAGATAAGAATAGCTGGCAGATGGAAAGCTAACTGAATAGTTTAAGTAGCCATAAAACAATTGATTGACTTGCTTAATATTTATAAGACAAGGCTGAAGGAAGGAAGTGATGAAATATGTGGAACAAAAAAGGGCATAACTCAGGATTCCTCTCATATTTAATGTGTTTTTAGAGATTTATTTTTAGTAAATAAAGAAGCCTTTGAGTGCACAGAATTATGTGTATACATTTATCAGAAATATATTCACATATGTCTGAAGGATATGTATAGATGCATGTATACACATATTTCAGTAGAATTGTATTATATTTGACTAGTAATACAGCTTGCACAACAAATACTATTTACCTTTTCTTCCTAAGACTTGGCATTATAAATTATGGCTCACCATATGCACTCCACCATCAAAGATTAAAATTACCAAGGGAGTCAGCAAGGAGCTCAGTGATAATTATGTCTTTCTCCCATCATTGCCTTTTTTTGGTTGGATGCTTTTATATAAAGAGGGATAGTATTACTCACTGTTCCTTGCTGTGGTCCCATATATCAGAATGAGGACATGATATGCTTACTCTAGATAAGCTTGCTCAGGATTTCAAGAAATGTCATATGTGGCATTTTACTTCTTTTACTGAAGCAAAAACATCATTTCTCTGATCCCATTTTAGCAATTGATTGGAAGCCTTGTTTTTCTCGCTGAAGAGATTTATGCTATGAACCAATTCATTACATGTTTGGATGAAAAGAATGAATATGATCTCCCTGCTTCATATAATGCAAATAAATGTTTTGAAGGCTAATTATGAAGTATGTAAACTAATTATTTCAAGCTACACAGCCATGAAAACATGAAGCAATTGTAAGGAATATTCTATTTTTAAATATTTTTTATGGTAAATTAATGATGTGTCTTACAACACCTTCTAGAACTGACAGAGTCCCTAAAGAACTATGGCTGGAGGCTCAAAATGTTGTACAGGAGGCAGCAACAAAAACAGTCCCGAAGAAAAAGAAATGCAAGAAATATCAACAACCTCAGATATGCAGATGATACCACTCTGATGGCAGAAAGTGAGGAGGAATTAAAGAACCTCTTAATGATGGTGATAGAGGGGAGCGCAAAAAAATCGCATGAGGCTCAACATCAAAAAAACTAAGATCATGGCCACTGGTCCCATCACCTCCTGGCAAATAGAAGGGGAAGATATGGAGGCAATGAAAGATTTTACTTTCTTGGGCTCCATGATCACTGCAGATGGTGACGTTCGTTCGTTTAGTCGTTAAGTCATGTCAGACTCTTCGTGACCCCGTGGACTTGAGCACTCCAGGCCCTGCTATCTTCCACTGCCTTCCGGAGAGGACGACAGAGGTTGAGATGGTTGGACAGTGTCACCGAAACTACCAACATGAATTTGATCCAACTCCGGGAGGCAGTGGAAGACAGGAGGGCTGGCGTGCTGTGGTCCATGGGGTCACAAAGAGTCAGACTCGACTTAATGACTAAACAACAAACAACAACAATATGTAGCCTATTTAATACTCTATGAGTTGCATCAGAGACATTTGTCTATCTAGCATAAAACCACATTGATCTGTGTGAATATAGCTTGTAATAAAAAGTTTCAATTTTTGGGTCCAGATAGGTGGAGAAATATTTTTATCTTGATTTTGTATAGTAATTGGCTTATATGCAGATAGGAGGGCAAGATATTTTTCTGATTTGGATATGGCTATTATTGTAGTTAATTTGTAGGACTCTGGTACCTTCTCTCCAGCTAATACTGAATTATACATTTTTAAAGGGTGAGGCAACAGCATCTTCCCATATTTTATAAAAAAATCAGCTGTGGAGCCATCATATCCTGGTATTTCCCCCCTTTTTAGTTTTTTAATAGCAGCTTTTACTTCAGTAAGAGTTACTGGGGAATGAAGTTGATGTTTATACTTCTCTGAGATTGGAATAATTGATAATGAGCTTACAAACTTTTTGTATCTATATCCTATGTTATTTGTGTTTCATAAAATTCTTCATAGGATTCCTTAAAAATTGTAGGTATCTCTAGCTGTAGCATTAACATTATGTTTTCCTTTATTTTTATACAAGCTATAGTTCTTTTAGTGACCTTCCTTTTTACTGCATATAATAACAACTTAGATTTTTTTTATTTCCAAAGTCATAACAGCTCCTCTTTAAATAGTTCAGTGCTGCATAGATTTTTACTCATACCTGAGGGCTCTAGTTCTGCTTTGGTTCTCAATTTCTTGAATATTTTCCTAGAGCCTAATTTCTTATATTCTTCTGATAATATCTTTGTTTTATATTCTAACTGTTCTTGCAACATATTTTTCCTCTTTCCTTTATCTTTACCCTCCACTTATAATTTCCTCTCCTGAATACACGTTAAGAATATCCTGTAAAAGTGTTGGCTTTACCTCATCTTCATCATTTGTTTAATTTTTTAAAAAATATTTGCCTAGAGATGGGTGCTTTATAATATATAGCCCTTGTTTTCCATGATGTGTTTCCTGCAGCTATAACACATCAGCACCCAATTTATGAATAATCTGCATAATTCTACATCATCCAGCTGGGGAACCCAAACCATTTGTGTTAAAAGAAAATACTGTATATTGAAATTATCTAATATATAACCCATTAAATTGTTAAAGAGTGCTTTTAATCTTCTTATTAAAGTAGAATATATTAATGAATGTTAAGTGCTTTTATTACAACCATATAAAACAGGCTTGTTTTCATAACCTTCCTCTTCTTCCCCCTCTCCTTCCCCTCCCTCTTTCTCTTGCCCCACCCTTATTTCCCATCTCCCTTCTACCCCTCTTCCCTCCTTCCGTCCTTCTTCCCTCCTTCCTTCCCTACTCAGCTGATGGCATTGAGGCCACCTAGCCTCACTAAAATGAGCTGTCCCATGTGGGTTGCAATTTATGTGACCAAGAGTTACTGCTCCTTGGTGAAATTTCCTCATAGCCTGCATTTCAATATGTAATATTAAAAATCCTGTAATAAACAGGATTTTTTTAAAAAAGTTTTTTTAAACTATTTCACAAATGTATAAGCTATTACTTAACTATATAAATGTGCTTCAGTTTACAGTCCTCCCAGACGTCTTCTCAGTTCTTACAGTAGTTCAGCAAAGTAGTATGATATAACAGCTGGGTTGCTTATCATTTTCTTCCAGAGATAAAGCACCAGCTACAACCTTGAAGAACTCAGGGAGTGTTCAAGCAGAGTCTTTGCATTTTAACTGTTTTCCCCCTATTTACTATCTTCTGTTGTAGTTGCATTCTATCTCCTTGAGAATTCCGGTCTTATTGAACTTTTATTTTTTCACTCACAGGCATCTGAATTTTCATTTCTTTAAGAAAATCTTACAGTTGTTCTGTTGTAGTTATAAACTTAGTTTGATGTCCAAGCCATACAATCAATATAAAGGGAAATCCCCAGACGTATCTTATTCCTTGGTTTCGGAGTGTTTCAATAAATGCTTTCACTCTCTGCACCTCTTAATTATTTGAACAAACAAATCCTGGAAGATTTCAATCTCATCTTCATCATACAACAATTATTTTACATTCTTTACTGTACAGTGTACTGTTATTTTGTTGTGTAACAGGTGAACCGTACAACAATATTTCTTCACCATGTTTCTTGCTTAGAAACCACTCAGTGAACTCTTCGGCATAATCTGTGAATTCAGTAATGGTCTTGAATCCATTTCAGGACTATATCTCTTAGATGCTCCTCACATTTCCCCATCTTTAAAACTGTTCATACATAAATTCTGGTGACTTTTCTATGTTCAGGATCTGCAGCCTTACCTCTTAATAGTCTTAATTTGCTTTCCGTAAAATCAGTTCTAATCTGTTGGTGCTGAGCTAGTTCAAAAGCATCATTAGCAGCATTCTGTATTTGTTTAATGTTAGCCTTCATTTCTGCCAGTGCTTCTTTCACTAACACTAATGCTGTTTTCATATTTGTGTGCAAGTCATATCTGCTTGCAGAAATTTCAATCAGTGGAATAGAGAGGAAGGCAATTACTGGTCATTCTCTGTTCTCCATGCAGTCTCTCTCTCTCTCTCTCTCTCTGTTCTGGGGATGGATGAATCCTTCCAAAGTACAGTATTTGGGGCTGAAGTGCCCATCAACTCACTTTCCTATTTCTCTGATACTCCACTGGAGTGAACAGCATGATGTCAACAGATTGGCAATGTTTGTCTATGACCCATTATGATCATATGAAGTTTTCATAAATGGAAATTGGTTCATTATTAAATATACTACAGGCTGTTCAAGCTCTAAGACAGAGGTCTCTTCTATCTTCAGTACACATCTCTCCAGCTCTTTAATCAGGAATATTAGGACCTGAATCTGGACTTCATGTGCACACAGAATTTGTCCTGCCTCTTAACTAGAATTTTCCATATATCATGGTAGTTGATATTCCAGGCATGTGGCTATATCAACCTCTATCTCATCCCCTTTTCTTGATTCCTGATATCTTTATTCTGCATTCTGCTGTTGCTTTTACTATAAATGTCATGTTCCACCAATTTCAATTTCTATCAGTTTTATTGTCGTTTGTTCCTTTATCTCAGTCTTTCATTAATCAGTTGTTTTTGTGGGAAGAGGGAATAATGAAAAAGGATGATGGCTGCATGTAACAAATATCTAAAGCTCCTTCTTAAGCAGTGCTTTCAGTTTTCCCATTCCTGTGAAAATCACAATCCTGTGTGCTCATATAGATGACTTTTTCCTGAGTTAGTTCTAATTAAGCCTAATTTCAAACTGATAGTTGATGTTTGTTGTGAAATCACTTATGTCTTATCACAGCTCTAATAGGGTTTTTAATGTATCTGATCAATCTCTTTGTTGTAGTCAGTGAGCAATAGTTAGCAGAGAAATATAACACAAAAGATATTGCTCAAAGTATAAATTAGTATAAAATAGGAAAACATAGAATAGAATGCTATTACAGCACTAATAGATACAAAGAGCTGTACTGGACTGAAAGTGCCAGCCAGGACAAATAGAGTATGAGTTACAGAGGTTCTGAAGCAATTCCCTGGTAGATTTTGCTTGCTTACAACTGTGCCATGCACAAAGAAGTGGCTTCTTTCTAACCTGAAAGAAGACAGAATATATAGAATGTACCCAATGGTCTACGAAATGTAATAGAAAATTCCAGTAATTTTAAAAATATAATCCAGTAAAAGAGACAGCACATAAGAGAGTGAGATACTGATTCTACCTCTCCTAAATCGCAGAGGCACTTGTATTAAGAGTCGGGGATAGTTTTGGGGGTTTTGTTTGTTTAATTTGTTTTTTTGCTTTTGTTTTTAAACTTCCCACCGGAACTGCAGATGGGAAGGCATATGGCAGGCCAGCATAAAGGCTGTGCAATGATGTGGAATAGAAAGTGCATTAAAGTAGTTCGCTGGTTTATAGAGTGAGTGTGCTCCATCATTTAGGGTGCTATAGGACATTATTCCTAGATCTTGATGATGTTCAATGTCTCATATGCATTGCTTGAGAGCTGCTCTAGCTGCTTTATATTACAAAGGGATAAGGCAGCTTGTAGAAAATCCTTACTGCTCGTGTTTTGTGGACAAAGATTGCTTCCCAACTGACTGGTAATCATGGAGGTTTAAGGGAATAAGTTTAGTTTCAGCCAGAGATTGAAGATGACTGACCAAACCCTAGTTTCAGCATCCAGAACCCCCACTTCCAGCTAGAGAGCTGTTTGAGACACAGGCATGTTTTGGGAATGTAGATTGAACTGCTTCTGTAGCAGACAAAGAAGGCAGGGATTGAGTTGAGCACTGTATTGAAGTGAGTTTCGACTCTAAATATCATTACAGCAGCCAATATATAATAACCTTCACTAGTACAAAAGAACAGAAAAACAAACAAATATGGCAGAGGCACTTCATTGCACTGCCTGAATGGCACATTGTGCATGTGCCTTATGTTTGCCACTTACTACTAAAGCACTTTGTCTGTTTGACCTCCTTTTAAGCCATTGGGTGGGTGGAGCAAAAGGACCACATCATCAGGATAAACAAACATTTGTTTTATCAATATGCTGGCTTTCTCCCAATAAGGGGACCCAGGGTGGCTCACAATATTTAAAAAAAAAACAGAGTTAAAAACATAGCAAGTGAAGCATTAAAAACAATTAAATTATATATGCTAATTAAAATACAATTGAATAATTACAAGCAAGTGAACATTAAAAACTATCTGACTCTAAGGCATTCAAGGGTTCAGTCATGACTGTTAAAGGCGTGCCTGAAGAGACGGGTCTTTAGTAGACATGGGGATCAATATAAATATGGATTGGAATATTCAACAAAGTTTCCAAACCATCTTCATAGAGCGCATTAGAGTAATCCAAGCAGGATGTAACTAATGTATATGACACTGTAGCCAAATCAGACATCTCAAGGAATGATCACAGCTGGTGCACTAGTCTTAGCTGTGCAAAAGCATCCCTGACCACTGCCGAAAACTGGCTATCCAGGCTCAGGAGTGAGTCCAGGAGTTCATCCAAGCTACAAACATGTGTTTTCAGGGATGTGTATCCCCATCCAGCACAGGTTGTATCTCTATTCCCTTATCTGCCTTCCAAATGACCAGGAGTACCTCTGTCTTGTCTGGATTATGTCTCAGGTTTTTTGCCCTCATCTAGCCCGTTACTGAAGGGACGTGGTGGTGCTGTGGAAGACACGTGGTGGCACTGCGGGCTAAACCACAGAAGCCTTTGTGTGCTGCAGGGTCAGAAGACCAGCAATTGTAAGATTAAATCCATGCAACGGAGTGAGCTCCCATTGCTCTGTCCCAGCTCGTCGCCAACCTGGCAGTTCAAAAGCATGTAAATGCGAATAGATAAATAGGTACCACTTTGGCGGGAAGGTAAAACGGCGCTCCCTAGTCATGCTGGCCACGTGACAACAGAAACTGTCTTCAGACAAGCGCTGGCTCTACAGCTTGAAAAATGGGATGAGCACCGCCCCCTAGAGTCGGACACGACTAGACTAAAAATGTCAAGGGGAACCTTTACCTTTAGCACATTACTGATGCCAAGTCTTGGTTTAGAACGAAGACAGTTTACTTGGAATTAGATGGGAAGGAGCTGGATTTCATCCGTATACTGGTGACACCAAACCCCCAAACTCCGGAAACCTCTGCCAGTGGTTTCATGTAGATGTTTAAAAGCCTGAGTGACAAACCAGAATCCTAAGGGACACTACAGGCCAATGGCCAGGGAGTTGAGCAGGAGTTCCCCAGCACCACTTTCTGAGTTCTTGGTTCCAGGAAGGATCAGAGTCACTGTAAAATAGTGCCTCCAAATCCCATGTCAGAGAGATGGCCCAGAAGGATACCATGGTTGATGGTATCGAAAAACACTGAGAGGTCTAGTAGAACTAACAGGGATACACTCCTGCTGTCCTGTTCCTGGTATAGGTCATTCACCAAGATGGCCAAAGCTGTCTCCATCCCATAACCAGGCCTAAAATCATATTGAAATGGGTCTAGATAATGAGCAATTGCTTGTGGAAGACAGAATGACTACTCCAAGCATGAGGAAGATGATTCCTCATCACAAAATTTTGTATGTTGAGGTCTTTGTGTGCATGTCTGCCCTAAAAGTACAAAGTTAAAGCATCAAAGAAAGTCAAAAAGGGTTGAGAGAGGGGTGTAAGAGGAGAACCCCATACTAAACTGCTTTGAAAATACTTCCTGAGCCATTAAAAGATCAAACTTATAATATGGCAAAAATAGCACTGAGATTATTTAACATGCACAAGCTTTATGTCTGTTCTATTTCTAGTTCTCCAAATTTGCTGTTCAGGATGTGTTCATAATGAGGAATCATCCCCTGCAAGCCTACAAGGAAATGCTATATTCCACTTTTGCATTATCTTCTAGATGTGATATTATCTGAGATTCATACTTCAAGATGCTGTTAGTATGCTTCAAATTAGCTATTTGCTCATTTTTTTCACATAATGCTCTTTAATTTTCTTTAACGTAATAATCCACAAGTCAATTGTCTTTATAATACTATAGACATACATTATGGATCCACTGTAAATAATCATGGACCACTTATGTGTAAAGAGAGACATTGTTTCTATCTTTAGAACATGTTGACATAATTGCAGTTGTTTTTAGAGATTTGCTGTATTAATGAAGGGTAGATATTTATTCCTTGGGAAAATTTATTTATGGGAAAATGCCATTATAGTGGTGCCTCGCTTAACGAGCGCACTGTATAACGAAGAATCCGTATAGCGATCCCTTTTTGGGGATCGCTATACGGAGCTGCCCCAATTGCCGCACTCGCTTTGCGACGATTGGGGCATCCGGCGGCCATTTTGGAGCCGCCAAACAGCTGTTTGGCGGGTCCTAAATGGCCGCCGGATGACCCAAAATGGCCCCCTGTCAGTGTTTTCGCGCCCTCCCCTTGCTTACCGAGGTCACGAAAACGCTGCGGGGGGCTATTTCGGGTCGTCCGCGGCCATTAAAACATCGCTGGAGGGGTAAGTTTTGGCGCCTATTAGAATGCATGAAACTAAGTTTAATGCGTTCCAATAGGCTTTTCCTGCCCTGTACAGCGATGTTTTCGCATAGCGAAGGTTAATCCGGAACGGATTAACCTCGCTATGCGGGGCACCACTGTACTTCAGTAATTGTAGGTGGAGATATTGTATACCACAGAGCTATGGATACATGTACAGCCCTTCCAGCTCACAGGGTGGGAAGGAGATTTTGGGTTTTTTCCCTAAGTGTTACAGTGGTCCATTTCCATCTACAGTGGTGCCTCGACTTATGAACATCCCAACATATGATCATTTTGAGTTGTGATCAGCTCCAGTAGCAAAATTTGGCTTCTACTTGCAGCCGGAGCTTCAAGTTGCAAATAAAAGAGGCAGGGAAAAAAGGTGGGGAGTTCAAATTAGAGCACTCACCTTTGGTTGGCGAAGAGCTTCCTTGTAGCTCTTTGGCCCCAATGGTTAGTGTGCGTGTGTTTGCAGACAGGCTTCAGACTGATTGGTGCTGCTTTCTGCTTCTGGGTGAGTACATTTACAGGGCTATGCAGGGTTTTGCAGGGTGGGTTTGGGTTTGGAGGGGGTTATGTTTCTGTGCTGTGATTTTTTTTGTTTTTTTGGTGTGTGTTTTCTCTCAGCCCCATCGCGTTCCGATGGAGCTGGCTGTGGCGTGTGTGTTTTTTTTTTTTAGTTTCCCCCCAGTCCCATGGCATTCCAATGGCTCGTGTGTGTGTGTGATTTTTCCCCCAAGCCCCATCACGTTCCAATGGAGTTGGCTGTGGTGTGTGTGTGTGTGTGTGTGTGTGTGTGTGTGTGTGTGTGTGTTTTAATTTTTTTCCCCAGCCCCACCACTGAGCTGGCTGTGTGTGTTGTGTGTGTTTTTTTTTAAAATCCCCCCCCATTCTGATGGGGCTGGCTATGTGTGTATGTGGAGGGGTGTTGATTTATTTTCCCATGCCCATTGCGTTCTAATGGAGCTGGCTGTGGTGTGTGTGTGTGTGTGTGTGTTTATTTTTCCCCCAGCCACATCATGTTCCAATGGAGCTGGCTGGGGGGTATTTGACTTTCCCCCCTCCAGCCCCATGGTGTTCTGATGGGGCTTGGAGTGGGCTTTTTTGTGTTATTGTGTTTTGGTGATTTGGTGATTTTTTTTTTTTTTTTTTGTCTGGAATGGATTAATCATGTTCCAATGAATTTATATGGGAAATGGTTCTTTGACTTATGACCATTTCAAGTTACTCCCATCTTTTGGAACGGATTATGGTCGTAAGTCGAGGCACCACTGTATCTATCTGAAGCTAGTGGGAAAGAAAATACCTCTACTAGATTACTTTTAGTGCAAAATGCTGGAGAAGCGAAATGGCTTTGGGTCTGGCCAATCCATAGCTGTTTCCAACCCAAATCTGGAACATTCTGTTTCAAAGAGTAACAGCAGGAGAAATAGCAATGATGATGCAGGCATATTGGGATCCCCAGGGCAGAATTATTGCTCTATCAGCAGAATACCTTTCAATAATGAAGTGGTACTCTTGTATCCTGCCCTAATCTTGAATGCAGGTTAGGATTGCTTGCTTTATTCTTCTACTTAAGTACTAGATAATTCTTCTAAAGAAAATAAGGATTTAGGAACGTTTAATGTCTCTTTGAACATTTACTCCTTATGTTGGCATGTTTTAAGACTTCTAACAGAGAAATCAAGAATAGCCCATATCTCACAAAGGAAAGAAGCTTCCTATAATAATTATCTTAGAACTGGAGAGCTGGATGCACCTATATACCCATTTACCTGAGAGTAAGCCTTACTGAGTTGGACTGACTCAATACAGTAAAGGAAACCACAAACTATCATTAGCAAGACCTATGCAATATTGTTAATGCTAGGGGCTTTTGGAGATCATTCATTCTTAGGGTTGTCATAAGTCAGAAATAACAACACAACAAGAACAAAATCTGATTGAATTCAATGCAAGCTACTTTTAAATAGATACATAAATGATTTCAGCACAAATGTATAGCTTCAATAAGAGTCAACAGAAATCTGAGGAGTCTATAAAAAGCTCAAAATAAAACACATAAAATTAGGAGCAGCTGTTCGTCTTTCTTTGGAACAGTTAAAAATAACAGACTTTTCTTGCTCAGTGTATAGGTTTCAATAAACTTGAAGTGATGGTCTTAGTGAAGTATCCCAGGGAGGGCAGAAGGCATTCATGGTTTCTGTATTTTTGTTGGACTCAGTACAGGTACATCCATGGCTGTATCAGAGCTTGCATTTCTGGATTCTGATAACACTGCTGATTCTGTGTCCACATCTCCAGAATCAGTTTCCAGAATGGTAAACCAGTAGGGCTAACAGGGAACTACTATGCTTCTCTGAAGCTCCAAGCAAGAATCCAAATTCAGGGTGAGCTAGCAGGAGAATTAAACCACTTTAGAATACTCAAAAACCCTTGATAGGGTTGGCATAATTCAGAAATGACTTGACAGTACATTATAGTAGGGCACCTGTATCTGCTGGATCAATAACTGCTGATTCACTTATCCGTTGGCTGAGAATACATGATAAAAACATTAAATGCAGAATGCGGTGGCCAGTTTACTCAGTGGAGTGAAAAAATTCCAACATATTTCGCCCACTCTGGCCGCATTGCATTGGCTGCCCATCAGGTTCCGCATCGACTTCAAAGTGTTAACGCTTACGTATAAAGCCCTAAACGGTTTAGGGCCTCGATACCTGGCGGAACGCCTACTCCCACCAAGTTCTACCCGGGTCACACGGGCGAGCCAGGAGGTGGGGCTGAGGAGCTTAACGCCGAGGGAGGCCCGAAAAGAGAAAACAAGAAATAGGGCCTTCTCGGCAGTGGCTCCTCGCCTTTGGAATAACTTACCTCCTGGCATTCGCGGAGCTCCCTCGCTGGGCACCTTTAAGAACCTATTAAAGACTTGGATGTTTCGGCAGGCCTTCTCTCCAGATTACTTTTGATTTTCTTCTTTCCTTTATTGTTTCCCTATTTTTAATTGTTGTTGTAATTATGCTGTTTTATGTTATTGTATTTTATCTCTGTTGTTGGCCGCCTAGAGTAGTCCACCACGACTAGATAGGTGGGATATAAATTAAATAAATAAATAAATAAATAAATAAATAAATAAATATAACAATAACAATAACAATAACAATAACAATAACAATAACAATAACAAAAACAAAAACAACAACAACAACAACAACAACAACAACAACAACAACAACAACAACAACAACAACAACAACAACAACAACAACAATAATAATAATAATAATAATAATAATAATAATAATAATAATAAAAACATTAAATCAAAATGTACTGTACACTTACAAATACAGATGTAAGATGTAATTATCAGACTGGCCACTAGAGAGAGCGACCAGCATTTTACCTGGTCTGGAGGCTGCTTGAGGCAGTTTCCCTCCAGAGTAGCGTCCATCTTGTAAAACTCAGAGCTAGACTGGCTAGTGAGGCAGAAGGAGGAGTGCAAGTCTTACACCAAACTTGGGAGAGATTTCCCACTTCCTGCCTTCTGGCTAGCTCTTTCCTCAAGACTCCCAGGTAAACAAGGAAATTGATTCTTAATCATTTTCAAAGAATAGAAACCTGTGGAGCCATTGAGATTGGTGTGTGTTTGTGTGTGTGTGAGTGAGAGAGATGTCTGCACCTTGATGAAGGAGGGAAGATTTCAGCTGAACTTTTCTTACTCACAAGGTCCCATCAAGATACAAATTATAGGTACAACAGACTTTTAGCTATAATTCCTGCTTTTCACTAACCACCATGGAAGGGGCGCACCTGGAACCAATCCCCTAGGGATAAGGAGGTTCTACTGTAATTATTACTATTACTACTATTACTACTACTAGTAGTAGTACTGTAGTAGTCATTGTCATATTATTGTTATTGTTATAGTTGTTGCTGCTGTTGTTAATCAATCAACATTATGAAAACATTGACTGGTATTATATAACAGATACAAATTTTGCCCCCAAACCTAAGTATTTCTTAAATATTAACATAGTATATACTGCATGCTGTTCCTAATATAACTGCTTTTTCTAGCTCGGATTGTGTCATTTCTGAATTTTGCAACTGCTTATAATACTGTGTGAAATGTATTGATATTGTTCCCTGTCAGGACCGAATCTCCCCAAGGAGCATGGGTCCTTCGGTCAGGGAATCCATCAGCCACAAATCTACCACCTTTACACTGGGGCAAGTCCTCAACCTCCAGCAGTGCATAGCCTTTGCACCTTGAATAAGCCTGACCTTAAAAGAACACTTTACTTTTACTCAGTACTTTGCAAGTACAGACACATGGGCTTTGTAGTTCCTTAGAACTCACAACAGCTCAGTTAATTAGGAGCTGGTCCTAATTCTTTGGTAGCTAGTCAATGGCTGTTACTACTCCTCTGGATTTAGCCAAACCCTGCTGATCCAAGAGACAATCTTTGGTGAAAATTTTTATCATTAATTTTTACTTAGAAAATATATAGTTTCATAGAAACAGTTTGATTTTGCTCATGCTTAGCATAAAGAACATGTTCAAAAGATTTCCATAGTCAAATACAACAACTAATTCCCATTAAAAATAACAAACACTAAACTGGGCTAAGGTGGGTTAGCCCCACCTCCTTCTTTCTTTTACATATAGTCTCTTTCCTTCAAGCTACATACTCAAACCATCAAGTCCTTCTTCTTGACTATAAACCAATCAACTCAAAGAGGTGTAACAGTCCATTCCACCCACAATTCTCATGAAGATGCAGGTGGTTTATCTCCATTCCAATTAGAAAATAATTTGTTGGGTCTTCGTGCTCTCTGTGCCTCCTTGTCCTTGCATGCTTATCAGGATTCATGCTGTACCAGGCTGGCTGTAAATTAAAATAAACAACCTCTCTGCCTTTCTCACATTCCCATGTCTTCCTTTCATAACAGACTCCATTTTCTTTTTTTTTTTCTCATTGACTATTACTCCCACTCTCCTTCAATCTCATGACATCCCCAAATCCAGATGATGATGGGAACCACTGAGGTATCCTTCATCCACAAGCAAGATATTTCAGTTGCCAGGTCTCTGTATTTTGTTATTTTTTCCAATTCTTTATCTTCAACTCTGGCATCTCATAGAATTGCAATGTTGATTATCCAGACATTTCTTCATTCTGTTAATACTATGTCTGGTGTATTATGTTCAAGTGTCTTATCAGTTTGGATCCCAAAATCTCATAAGATCTTGATGTCATCCTTTTCTGATACCTTCTCTACCTGATGTTGCCATGGGTTTTTGGAGGCCGGCAAGTTATATTTTTTGCCAAGTGATAAGTGCACTAATTTTGCCACTCTGTCATATCTAATTTTGTAATCTGGACATTCACAGATGAAGTGTGACACAGTTTCATCTTTTTCTTGGCAGAATCGACATTTGCTGTTAGCACTAATTCCTTGAAACTTAGCTTTCATAATATTAGTTTGGAGTGTTTGTTCTTGTGAAGTCAAGCTTTAAGTTCTTTCTCAATGGTCCCCAGTTTTACCCATGCCCATGTTGAATTATTGTCATGCCTTCCATCAATATTTCTCAGATGTTGTCCATATAATGATTTGTTTTTCAAACTGTTTTTAAATGTATATTCATATATTCATGGTTCATATGCTGTTGTGCCTGACAAGAACATTCTAGGGGACACAAGGTTAATTTCAGAAGTAAATCTCTGTCCATACCCCCAGGGAATCCAGACCCTGCAATCATAACCTTTGGAAAACTGGTTCTAAAAGATTTGGAGAAACTAGAGAAATCAACAAAATTCCCCTGGAAAAATATGAGTATAAAAAGAGTTGACAAAGGTGCCACCATTATACAAAACACCAGTAATTATAAGCAGGAAATTCTTAGACAACTATCAGACACAACAGCATATGAACCATATGCATATGACTGTCAGGATTTGTTCCTTTAAGTGAACAAGAGGTTAAATTTAATATTGTAGTGAAAATGCAAAGTCATGTCTGTAATATCAAACCAATAGATCACTGATAGCAAAAAGACAGGACAAGCTTAGGTAATGCTTGTTGACCATGTTCAGCTGCTTTGTCTGCAGTGATAGGCTGCTCTCACTATTTAAGCAAGAGTGTGAGAACAGCACTTTGCCACTCAGTTCTGAGTTTGGGTCATTACTTTATTTGAATGTGAATGCTATGTTGCTCTGAGATATCTATGCCTATGTATATATTGCCATATATGTCTGACCAAGTCTAATATATTATGCTATAAGTCTTATTAGAATTCTCTCTATGTATTTTCTCATACATCTGCGTCTTTACTCTGCTTATTAAGGGGAGGATTTCAAGCTTCCAGATAAGAGACTCTGTGTAATTTGTTATCTTGGTCTCCAAGGTTTGTTTTCCCTAACTGAGTGCTCTTGGAAGCTTCACTATCCAAATCTGACTCCAAGCTTTTGGAGAGGTGGAGAGGTGAAAGGTGGAAAGCAGTCCCTGATAGAGTCACAGTCTAAGACACCACTTTGGGCTGTAATGATTTACAACCACCCCCATGTGGAGCCTTTGTTTCTGTCACGTTCCCGGGGGTTACAACAGCCGAAGTCTGATAAACCAGTCCAGGGTCAAGAATACCAAGAATGCAAAGCCAATGTCCATAAATCAACTCACAGAATGAAGTTCAGTGTCAAAGTCCAAAGTCCAATACACAGCGTAGTCCAGGGTCAGAGTCCGAAGTCCAATACCAGCGTAGTCCAAGGGCAGAGTCCAGAGTTCAGGATCAGGAACACGGTTCAAGAAGCATGGATGCAAGCCAAAGTTTTGACTCTTTGCTTCCACAGAATTTCTGGCTTCACTGGGAGCTGTTTTATAGTAAAACAGCTCCTTGAGCTGCTGGAAAGCTTTCTATCCTGTTAATACTCAGGACTAGATTAACGTAGGTTTCTGTGGACAGCCTTTGAGCGCTCCTCTGATCTTCTCGTCCTAAGTCTTTCCCAAAGCCTGGCCCGAAGCTTGTCTGCTGTGGAAGGAGAATCTGGAGGCAGTTCAGGTGTTTCCGATCTCTCAGCATTCTCTTCAGCCTCAGTTAACCCTTCTGGTTCCAGGTCTTCAGATGCACTTATGACAGTTTCTGGAGGTGACTTCCTGCTTCTTTTTGAGCAGGCTGCACATAAAGATTAGCAAGGAAAGGATAGCAAGATATATACATACATATACAGTATACATACATACACCACAAGTGAGAGGGAATGGGCAGAGAGTTTTACCATGCTCCCTCCCATGGCTTAGACCTCTGCTGCCATGTGCCCAGGCCAGTCAGAACTGATTGGATGGCATTGTTCATGCCATGATTTAGTTATAAAAAGAGAGCTATGTTATAAAGGTGCCCTGTACTCACCTTCAGCCAGCATGCTTGGGGCATGCCTATTGGTGTACTCAGCTGTCAGCCTCTCTCTCTCTGGGTGAGGCAAGCAAACAGACCCTGCCCATGCAACAAAAGCATGCACATGGACCTGGGCCATCTGCTGGTTGTAAAAGAAAGGTACTCCAGTGGTAGTTCAGGATACTGACGGTGTTCCAGACAGATAATTTCTCCAGGCTCTAATTAGCTGTTTCTTTTGTGTACAATCTGCAACCCAGTTTTCTTCCAAGAAACAAATAAATCATGTTCTGAGCTTTGACTATAGGGCAATGCCAGTATAACTGATAGTAAGGATAGCGCCTGAAGTCCCATTTAGGACTGTGAAGATGCTCTGAATCAGCATGAGCAATGCATAGTGGGAAAACTTTCAAAGAATTTCCCTGATATATCTCAAACTTTGCTGTTGTACCAAAAACGTTGAGATGTAAGCATATGGTACAATCTGAAGAATACATCTTGTTGAGATGTTGTTTTGATCCCAAATACATACTCACATTATGAACTTCTATTTTTCATTTCTATTTTATTCATTTTTTTCCAGTCACTCAGGACCCGACGTACACTTGTTCATTAGCTAATCTGACTCCCTCTGAATAATGATTTAAAAGAATGAAGAGGTACTTCTACACATGGCTGCTGAATATACACAATTACATCATCAAAGAGATTAGCAAAAGGTGAAGAGGCATGTCCACCTACTGTGGTGAAAATGTGACTGATAACATAATGAAACGTTCAAGGGCATTATGTTGCAAAACTCACATTAGGAAACAAAACAGATGCATTTACTGGAAGCAGAATTAGATTTGGTATATATGTGTTAGTGTTTCTACCACCTAAATATAACAATTGATTTTTATTCAGAGGGGCACCTTGTAAGATTAATGGTCATAAAGAAGTATGAAATATTTCCTCCCCATGTTATCTAATCCAAAACTGGGGAAAACACAATCATTTCACCCATGAGGAATAATCCCTTGAGAAAAGCTTGCAGGAAAGTAATGTACTGCCGTATCTCATCCCACAGATGTCAACCACAACAGAAGCCCCACCTGTGTTGCAACCTAATGTAGAAAAGCCAGGAAGTGTGCAGAGAGAAGGGGAAACTGTAACGGTGTGAGCATACCATTAAAAAATAAATAAAAGGCACAGGGGAGAGGCACTTAGTTGCTGTTAGCAGTCAAAGAAAGAAGAGATGGGAGAACACATTCTGATTATCAAGGAGTAACTAAAAATGATTTTGCCCACTCATCTCATATTTTGCAGACTTGTCCTCTGGAAAGGACAAGAATCCAATAGAAATGTCTGAAGCTGGGTTGACCAGTTTTGGTGAAAATGTGCTAGGGAGCAGATGTTTCAGCTTTATTGTATCTAGCAGGGGCTTATGACATTTCTAGATAGATTTATTATTCTGTGCTAATTCCTTCAAAAGGTAATGACTTTTATCTATTATACCTAACCATGAATAAATTGGAAGAGCACTTTTGTTTTTTCTTTAGGAGAAAGTGTTAAATAACTATATTTCTCAGACCTCTTTATTATTCCATCTAACAGCATTCTTTGGCCTGCTAATTTTCCCTTTCAGATATATATGTTTAAATGTTCAATGTTTCTTTTCCTGTCAGAAGTGTTGATTGTGATTAGAGTCAAAACAGAATGATGCCAAATTTATTGCTATATTTATTCCCTATAGTCTACCTACTGTGCATTCATTGCAACAACTCCTTTCAGTGCTGTTCATAATTGGCATTTGGCCAAATGAAAAAGACACATCAAAGGGAACAATGCAGACAAAAGATTCAGAAGCCAAACACAGATGAAGATTGAAAACCAGAAATAAAGTTTCAGATTGGTGCAAAGGCTTGTACAAGGTCATTTCCCGCTTTATGAAGGTCCAGTGAGCAGACCTTGCAGGATGACAACCAGAAGCTAAGATTTAATGGCAACTGGAATGTCATTGCAGTTCTGGTTCAAGTAGGATCTCAGCCTTTCCAAAGAGCATCATTATATCATTGGGATGAAGGTCACCTCCCTCTCTAGCTGGGACCAGAGATGATAACTGTGAAAAGTTATTTGTATTTTCCTTTTATTGAAATCAATAGGTTAAGTTAGTTATTATTAACTTGAGTCCCACTGACTCCATTGGCCTAAATCCAACTGCATCTCCCAGCTACAGTAGACCCAATGAATTGTGAGTCAAGAGGTGTGTAAGTCCCATTGATTTCTTTACTGTAGTTGAGACTGGCAATTGGATTCAGTGCAAATAAACTAAAGCTTTGCTAATCTTGTCTTGATGGATCCTGTGCAGTTCCTTCCAAGACAATAATTTGTAACAAAGCCTTAGATTTGTTTTTTGCAGGGGATTTTCTTATTATTCTTTGCAAGGAATAAAGGCAGGGAATAATATTCTCTAAGCACTGTCAAGAATCTGCTTAGGTAGGTAGGTAGGTAGGTAGGTAGGCAGGCAGGCAGGCAGGCAGGCAGGCAGGTATCGAGATCGAGTGCTTCCAAAAATAAGTGCTTTAGGGATTGTGACCTCCTAGATGTAATGGAGATCATCATGAGCAAAGAAAGAAGCTTCCAAACGGTACTAGATAGAAGCACTGTATTATTTCTTGGAAAAGAAACATAAGATCTTCAGTGTTTTCAGCAAAGGCAAATGTAAAATTATGATAAACATGTAATAGAATATTATCTATTTTCCCAGCTATTTATCAAGTGACTGAGAAAATTGTTGATAGACCTGTAACACTGAGACTCCTAAGCAAGAGTCAACTCTGCTTGCTGTCAACACTATTTTGATGACCTTATATTTTTTTTAAAAAACTGAGAGCTTCAACATATTACCATGCAGTTCTGAGACCGTACCTGACATTAATTAAAAAAAATTATTTTGAAAAGTAGTGGTCAGAAATGCATATTTCTTGAACACCATTTTTTGTACTTTTTTACTTTTCAGGGTTTTTAAAGTTAACCTTTCGAAGGTGATCTGTTCACTCACCTTTCACCACTATTGACTTTCCCATTGAATATTAAAGAAGAGTTAAGTGAAAAAAGTGCAAAGATCTAACATTAATGAGCTGCATAGAGCATGACATGCCTTGGATATCAGGAGCTAAAACAATGTGATATGAAATCAAGAAGTCAGGGAAGAACCTAAGTCATTTTATTAAATATTTGAAATTATTTTTCACAACACTTTTAGTTTGAGAGTTTTTAAAAATTAGTCACCACCTATCATTTGGGAGGGTTCAGATTGTTAAGAGTTGTTTAAGGCTGTAGCCAGTATTTTTTTACTTTAATGACTCTCTCATTGTTCAGATATTTATAAAGCCTTCAGCCTTTATAAATATTTTCTGAATGCTATTTCTGTTCTTGTTTTAGGTTATTTTAAACTGCAGGGGAGGACTGGAGAGATCAGCGAGTTAGGTATCTGGCTGTGGAGCCAGAGGTTGAAGTTTGATTTTCCACTGTGTCTCCCAGGAGAACAGCAAACATGTGTAGCCTTAGGCAAAGTGCAGAGTCCCAGGGTGCCCCAAGAAGAAGGGAATGGTAAACCTTTTATGAGTACTCTGTATCCAGAAGATGATGACAAGTATTGCTATAAGTCAGAACTGACTTGATGCCACATAATTATTATTAAACCCCATAATCATTTTAAACATTTATTAAGGGGAAATAACAAATAAAAAACTAACTTAGAATACAAATTTGCTTCTCGGCCTTTTGGATAAGATCAAGTGTAGTATCTGTTCTTATCAGTTTAATAATCTTTTTTAAAATAAACATTGCAAACATGAGTTTGGGACTATTTTAAAGCCTCACTGGAATTCCAGTATACTAAGGTTTAGCAATAGAATTAGAGGTAGGATTGTGATTCAGTTTCAGTTGGAGTTTAGCTCAAATTAAAGACTACAATTTACACATATTGTGTTTCTTGAACTTACTGGGAATTCTAGAGACACCCCCCCCCCATTGATCCAATATTGCAGAGTATTTTTTTGAAAAATATAAAAGAAAATGATGCATGACAGACAATTGGGGACATTGTTTACAATTCTCCAGGTGACAATGGTTGCAACTATATTGTTGGGGAAAACTGGATTGAATCAGGAGCAACTCCAGACTTATCGCATCATGTCAAGCCCTACTTCTGTTTCAAATTGTGCCCAATCTACTTTTCCCCTGCTTTGGATTTTACAAATGCTCTGCAGCTCCAGACAGTAGAGGACCACTTCTTTTTTCCTGCCAGTCATCTGTCCATTTCTTCCCTACCTCACCCATTTGCCACTCCCTTGGTCATATCTGCTTTCAGGGTTACTTGTAACTTGACTTGATAGGAGTGGTTGCTTAAGATAAAATAGAAGATGCCGCTTGGTATTCAGTTCAGGAGACACCCTGCAGATCCTCCAAGGAGTTCAATATCTAAGGCTGTGGATTCACCTCTGCCTTTCCACCTCTGCCTCCTTGATCTCTCCTGACCACTGCTGCATCTTTAATTTGTATTCTCGAAGGCTTTCATGGCTGGGATCTGATGGTTGTTGTAGGTTTTTCAGGCTGTTTGGCCATGTTATGAAGGTTGTTCTTCCTAAGGTTTCGCCAGTCTCTGTGGGCGGCATCTTCAGAGGACAGGAGTTTCTCTCTCTCTCTTGGGCCTCCATTTTTATATGTGGATATGCAATTTATTAAAAAAGATAACTGTAATTAAATCACACATCCACATATGCGCACAAATACCATTTCTAAAAATAAAAATGGGGTGGGAGTAGAGCATGATGTTTCCATCATATGGCATTGTATTCAACCCTCTGACATACGCATGGCAGCAGTGGGCACATCCAGCTGCAACTGATCAAAACAAGAAAAAGCATTGCAACTTAGGTGTGTGTTACAACCCATCTCATGCAGCTAATTTATAGTAAATACCTTTCCTTCAGAAACATGCAGTTCCAACCAGTGTCAGAATACTCATCTTATATGTCTAGGTCTGTGTGCAATTCTGCATGAAAACACAATACTGCAGGGATATTCTGTCTTATTCTGAGACATGAGGATTATATGTCTCAAATGTTGAATTTAGATGGGAGGTAATTTGCTTGGAAGAACATACAAAGTATAGCATCACTTTGCATGAGAGACTCTCACTTTCCAGCCTTCCATGCCACAAAATCAATGTTCTGTTGCTAATGCCTTTGACACCTCCCACAAAGGGAGAAGTATTTGGCAGTTTAACCTTATTCATAAAAAAACACTCTTGGTTTCTTATGAACGAGGTTACATATCAGTGCATTTTCTAGTTTTTATAAGTCTATGAACTAGAAGATTCAAAATGGGCAGAACCCTAATATCCACCCTAGGTCACAATGGCTCCTTCAACAGTTTAAAAAAGCAAATTAATTTTATTAGTCTTTTGTTTGGATGCGTCAACATAAAATATATAAAAAAAATAAAATTAAAGGAAAATCAAATAGGGCCAACATATGCAAAGCCACACAGCTCTGTTATACAAACACAGGTTTAAAACGATTTTATAGTGTCTATTATTTACGCAGTGGTAATGGCGCCTTTGCTTGCAGACACCACTATTATTATCTGCTTTTATCATTAATGCTTTGAGTCAGTGGCTAATGCAGAGGTGACAAATCACAGAAATGGCCAGCACTTTATGGTTTTAGCTCTAAGCAATGTCTTTGTATTTCATCTCCCTTGTGTGTATCGTGTTTCTTTTAGATGACTTTTGTTCTCTCTCCCTGTCTCACACATGATCACATATATAATTAAACACTTCCAATCATATTTTATTCACACACAACCAATTACTAAAACCCTATATTGTATTGTGGTGATGCATATTAAATTAAGTGTTGGAGAGTGTTAGGGACTGGAGAACATTTTCTGATTAACTGTTAAGTGTTCAAAGAATTCCAGCACTGCCTATTCAAAAGAATCAGCTAATGCAGAAAGTGTATTGGGTTAACCAGCTGCCTGTTGCATTAGGCACAACAAAGGTTTTGTACATATCAGAACAACTATACTAACTTTCTATTTATCTGGCACTCCCAATGAGTTTTGCTACTGATTTACAAAAACAGATGCCATTTAGATCCAACCATAAGAGGCCAGCTCTCTCTACAAGCATAGGCTCTCCTTGCAACAGTCCTTGAGTGAAACCATCTTAGCATAGAGGAAATGGTGTTATCTCCAGCATGTCCTTGACCTTGCATCCACTTCCTCCAAGGACTTGACAAATGATCAGTTGGCTCTAGGCAGTTTATTTTCACCTCCTTTGAGTATGGTCTGGGACGAACTTCTTTCAATTTATGACCAAAACCATCTAAAAAGAATAGATAACAATTGCTTAAACAACTAGGAATGCTGTTGCCAACTCTAAAACTGATAGTGAATAGGATCAGTATAAAAGATAATTCCTGCAATAGACATTAATTATTATTTTTTTTTTTAAAAAAAAATACACATTGGGTATCCATCCATTCCAGCACTTATCACAAGTCATCTTTTTCTTGTAAACCACTTACTCATATAATAAAAGTATCAGCAGATGTCAGTAACTCTGAAATTTGTGCAGATGTTTCAAAATTCCTTTGTACAAACAAAGTAATTTTGCAGAGATGGAGAGAAACCCCTGAAAAACAGATCCATGTAGTATTTTTTTAAAGCCCTTTTTTAAAAAAACACATTGAAAATAAAGGTAAAGTAAAAGCCCTACAGCTGCACCAAAAAAAGTCCCTCTTGGGCATGGATCAGGATCAGACTGGAGTGCTATTCCCTGTACATCATGTGACTGCTGGGAAATAGCTCCCATTGTTCCATGCCACAAGCAGTCCAAAATGAGTTATATGCCTGAGTTATGTTCTCACCTGTAGCTTCCAGAATGAGAATTTCATCATGAAATCATCTTGTAGATTTTAAAAATTTATGAGGGATCCAGATGACCACCACCACCTGCTGCTGCTGCTTCCTTCTTTTCTCTTCCTGGGAAAAAACATCAAGGAAAATATAGGATTCTTCAGTCTGGAAGCATCTGAGGCATGATCAGGCGGCAACGGATGTTGATGGATTATTGGGAAGGTCGATGCTCTGGTTGATAGCTGGTCCACCTTTGCAACCAGGGCTATAGACATTATCGCGCCTAAACGCCCTCTCCTTCGTAGAGCTCAGCCAGCGCCCTGGTTTAACCAGGAGCTCCAAGCACTGAAGCGACATAGGAGAAGGCTAGAGTGTAGGTGGAGGAAGCATCCAACCACCAGGTGGAGTTATTCCGTATAGTGCGCGACCTATCCAGAACTGGTCTGGGTGATAGGCCTCCCCCTAGTTTTTCACCTGACCAGTTTGCAGCCTTTTTAAAATCTAAAGTGAAGGCCATCCGCCGGGAGCTCTCTCCTTTCTTGAACACAGTGAGTCGAGCAGAGATGTCCAGCGCTCCGCCTTGCCTGATAACCCTTGACTCCTTTCAGCTTGTCACGCCTGATTCTGTGGCCAAGGTGCTTGACCACTGTCGAGCCACCACCTCCTCCTTGGACCCTTGCCCGGCCTGGCTAATCAAAGCAGCCAGGCCGATAACAACAGAATGGGCCACTGCAATAATAAATGGGTCTTTCCTGGAGGGCAGGTTTCCCTCTGCCCTCAAGGAGACACTCATTAGGCCCATAAGAAAGAAACCTAGTTTGGCGGCGGACAAAATTGGCAATTACAGGCCCGTCACCAATGTTTCTTTCATGAGCAAAGTGGTTGAGAGGGTGGTGGCTGACCAGCTTCAGGCACATTTGGATGAAACAGATGCCCTGGAGTTTTTCAGTCGGGCTTCAGGTTGCGCCACAGTACAGAGACGGCATAGGTCGCCCTGTACGATGACTTGTTGAGGGAGGCCGACAGGGGTAAAATATCTCTGTTGGTCCTCCTCGACATCTCAGCGGCCTTCGATACAGTCGACCACGGCATCCTCCTGGGGAGGCTCTCCGAGTTGGGTATCGGTGGTTTGGCTCTTGCCTGGTTCCATTCCTTCTTGCAGGACTGCCCCCAGAGAGTGCAGCTTGGGGAGAGTGTTTCGGCCCTGTGGAGTCTCAATTGTGGGTTTCCACAGGGGTCGACTATCTCCCCAATGCTGTTTAACATCTATATGAGGCCGTTGGGTGGGGTCATCAGGGGGTGTGGAGCAATGTGTCACCAGTATGCTGATGACACTCAGCTCTACATCTCCTTTTCACCAACTGCAGGTGATGTCATCCTGTCCCTCCAGCGCTGCCTGGAGGCCGTACTGCAATGGATGTGGGAAAATGGGCTCAGGCTGAACCCAGACAAGACGGAAGTTCTGAGGGTGGGTGGCCCTGTGGATGGTGGCTTGGGCAGCTCCCTCATGTTTGGGGGGGTGGCCCTGGCTGCGAAGAGTGGGGTCTGCAGCCTGGGGGTACACCTGGACCTGACGTTCACCATGGAAACACAGGTGGCGTTGGTAGTCCGCACCGCCTGTTTTCTCCCCTCAGCAGCTGGACCCCCAAATCCACTAATTAGAACTAGAGAAAAAATAGCCACTCAGGAAAAAAGGCAGATACATTCACAGAACTATGGAACAGTACGCCCCCTTTTCAGTATCAGACCTAAGTTCACATTCCTGTCACTCAAAAATCTCTTTCTTATTCCTGACATTTTATTCTTTTCATCAGCCAATCTGGTGGTGAGGAAGGGAGATCACTGAAACTAGTAAGCAACAAGGAATTTAAAACCTAACAGTAGGTCTTACACTGCCTTTCCCAACCCCTAGAATGCTTGGAAGGTAAAGGTAAAGGTTTCCCTTGACAATTTTGTCCAGTCGTTTCTGACCCTAGGTGGCAGTGCTCATCTCCAATTCCAACCCATAGAGCTAGCGTTTGTCCGCAGACAATCCTCCATGGTCACGTGGCCAGCGTGACTAAACACGGAACGCTGTTTACCTTCCCACCGAGGTGGTACCTATTTATCTACATTGGTGCCTCACTTAATGGCGATAATCCTTTCCAGGAAAATTGCCGTTAAGTGAAAACATTGTAAAGCAAAAATAAAAAGCCAATTGAAATACATTGAAAACCTTTCAATGTGTTCCAATCGGCTTAAAACTCTCAGTCCAGCGAAGATCCTCCATATGGCGGCCATTTTCGCTGCCTGTATAGCGAGGAATCCATCCCTAAACACAGTGGGGAGCCATTTTAGTTACCCGGTGGCCATTTTGAAACCACCGATCAGCTGTTTAAAAATCATCGTTTTGCAAAGAATCGCTTCCCAAAGCAGGGAACTGATCATCGCAAAGCGAAATTTCCCCATTTAGACCATCATTTTGCGATCATGATTGTGATCACAAAAAGATCATCGTAAAGCGGATTCGTTGTAATGCAGAGCAATCTTAAAGCGAGGCACCACTGTACTCGCAGTTTTGCATTTTGCATCCTTCCGAACCTCTAGGCTGGTGGGAGCTGGGATAAGTGACGGGGGCTCACTCCGTCACATGGATTCAATCTTACGACTGCAGGTCTTCTGGCCTTGCAGCACAGAGGCTTCAGTTGTTTTACTCGCAGCGCCACCACGCTTGGAAAGTAACTGTTAACGATACACTGAAGCCTTCCTTATCTGGAGCCGTGGAAGGGTGATGCTGTGGTTCCAAAGTAGCATCTCGTCAGTTATACATTACGTCAGGCTGTCCTTCTGTTTCTAATGTATGCAATATGACTCACTCCCAGGTAAGTGCAGCTTTAAGATACCATTAAATAACGAGGATTTTCTTGGCTTACATCAAGCCCTACATATATCAACACTAAATATAATCAGATGTCTGCTAGGCCCCACATGCCAGAGTGAGGCTTGCTGAATCTGATGCTACTTTCAGACCCCTGCTAGCTGTTGTTCTGGCCTTGTTGCCACATCACACCAATATATGTGCCATCTGTCTGTGGTTCACAGTTTAACTTTATCATGTGCGCATGTACTGAGTGGCATATCCAGCATTTGTGTTTTAAGGCTGGCTGCCCTAATCTAGGGTGCAAAGTGGCAGCAAGACAGGAGCTAAACTATATGAGGGAAGTCCAAAATCAGTCCAAGTCAAGCCACATAGGCAATATTACTAGAGTTCTGGGATTATGCAATGAATTGTCAGAGTCTGGAGCCACAATCCATAAAGCACTCATATGCTTTATGGTCAATCTGAAACAGACCAGATCAGGTCAGCAGATGAACAGTCAGACTGGGAGGCAAAGAATGCTGAAACCTGAGAAGAACAAGGAGCAGGTGAGATAAGTGTGGTGCCTTCAGCAGACTTGGTCTGTATTTGTGCTGTGTTTACTTGGCTGTGGCAGGGCATCCCCCTTCTCCAGCTGTCATTCATTCATCATTTGGGGCAGTTGGGTCACATGCTTCACCTCAGTTGTGCCTTCTTATTCAACCCTTTGAGCTGTCATTGGTGTCGTCTTACGCTGAAGAGTCATTCCACTTCAGAACCTCCATTGTTATCTCTGGTAGGGCCTGGAACTGCCTTCGTCTCCTATGCCTCTGGCACAGAGGTGGATTAACCATTAAGCACAATAATCACATGCTTAGGGGCATCAAGGGAAGAGGGGGCACCACAGAAATTTTCCATAGCCAAATGGTGGTGAAATTATTCTGTCTGCAAAAGATGATACAAGAGCTAGAATTAGTTTTTATGTTGAATTTTTGGAATGAGATTTTGCAGAATTTTCACAGAGTAAGCAAAGTTCTACAAAATGAGGATGTACACTTGGAAACATTTATTAAACTAATAAACATTTAATAAACAATTATTACATTAATGTAATAATTCTTTTTTTGTATTTATTGGTTTGTCTTATGTGTTTGTAAGCCACCTAGAGTGGTCGCAAGACCAGATAGGTGGGATATAAATAGAATTAAACAAACAAACAAACAAACAAACATGTGCAGATCTGTATGTATCATTAGCTGACCAACTGTGGACTTCATGAGATGAATTTGAAAGATATGAAGCAGCTGCAAAGGAAATGCTACCAGATGTTGATTACAAGGCAGCTACAACTCGCAAACATATCAGAAAAAAGGTACCCAATGACGGAGATGTACCAGAAGTATATCTGAATAAACAGAGATAAATTCCGTATCACCACCTTTTACACAATTGCTGACAAACTTGAAACTGAGATGAAAAGGAGAAATATAAAGAAACAGTGGAGAGATTTTCTTTTCTAAATGATGTGCCACATGATGTCACTTCATCATCTACTAACATTGAAAGATAGTGTCAAAAGCTTATTGATGCTTACCCAGAGGACTTCAAAAGTAATTTCTGCTTCAGCAGTTTCAGTCATACAGTGGTGCCCCGCATGACGCCGATAATGTGTTCCGTTAAAATCACTGTACAGCGAAATCGTCGTCATGTGAAAATAAAAACCCCATTGGAATGCAGTGAAAACCGGTTAATGCATTCCAATGGGGGAAATACCTGCTCGTGCAGCAAAGATCCTCCATAGGGTGGCCATTTTGCGATCCCTGTCTTGCGAAAATAGCTCCGGAAAACAGCAGGGAGCCATTTTGAGAACCACCGATCAACTGTTTTAAATCGTTGTCTTGCGAACAATCAGTTCACAAAGCAGGGACCTAATCGTCGTTAAACAAAAAAAAACCCATAGGAAACATCGTTTCAGTCCAAAAAAGGCATCGTCAAGCGATTTTGTCATTTAACGGGGTAAGCGTCTAGCAGGGCACCACTGTATATGCACCATAATTTCAGTGCAACAAAAATGTAAAAACAAGATTCAGTTCTGCTGAACTTTATAAAATAATTGTTGAAGACAATATTGAGTGTGCCTTTCCAAATGTAGACATTGGCTTTCGTATGATTTTAACATTAATGGTCACAAATTGTTCAGCTGAGCATTCATTTTCTCAGTTGAAGTATATTTAAAAATCACATCGGAACAACTATGCAACAAGGCAGGCTGGATGCCTTATCTCTTTTAAGTACAGAAGCAGATGTGTTACATAAGATTAGTTTTGAGGATCTGATCAAAGACTTTGCAATTTAAAAAAGTAGGAGAAAACTTTTCAAACATAAATGAAGTGGAAGTATATAAAAATAAACATTATTTTCCATCTTACTGTATGTTTTGTTTAATTCCAATAAATAACATTTTATTTTATGGTTTATTGTTTATATTTTGAATTACATATATATGGGGGCACCAAAATCTTTTAAGTGCTTAGGGCCTCTTAATCTGGCCCTGCTCTGGCATGAGTTTCTAACACTGACGTTAAACTTTTCCTCTCTCAATGTTCCCTTCTACTGAGGCAAGTTATTCTGGCCTCCCCCTTTCAAGGATGACCAGGTAGGGCATGACATGTGGAGACAAGTTATCACTTGTCTGTGATTAGTTCTGGGGAACTGTCAGCAGCTAAGCATTATATGGATATGTGTGTGTGGAATAAACATGGTGATCAACTGATACTGGTGGAATTAAACTGGTTTATAATTTCCCAGCCCATTATAACACTTCAGCTGAGTAAATCCACATACATGAGAGAAGGAGGTAGTCCAGTAGAAGATGACACTAGGGCAATGACAGATAAGGAATCAATGGTTCAGGGAGTATTATCAGAGCTACCAAGGGCCAACTGAGAGCAGCTGCCTGCTTGTAACACAAAATGTCTTATGACTGTGGAATACCTGGAGGGCAGGGATGTTGCTTGCATTCTTCTCAGTGCCCTCATACAGTTGTCACTGTAATATGCCATCAAGTCAGAACTGACTTATAGTTTCCAATATGGCTTTCAAGGTAACTGAGGTATTTAAGGAGTGGTTTTATCAATTCCAGCCCCTCACCCTTGAGAGCTTCCATGGCAGAGCTGGAGAAGTGAACTCAGATCTCCTCAGTCCTAGTCCCTTACTTTGTCCACTACCCTACATACAACTAATCCATTTTTAATGCTAGCGCTGTTAATTTCCAAATGCTGGAAAACTGTAATGTTGAAGTTAAACAGATTTGCTTTTCTAATGTCTCATAGTCACTTATCCAGTGTACAATAAGCATTTATAAATCATTTTACTTATGTCTCAGTGATCTATAATATTAGAAATGCTGCTTTGTAATATTTCGGAATGCCTTAAGCAGGCCACAACCCAATAAGGACTAAAATAAAAGAATGTTTTAGCAAGATGCATATTAATGGCCAGTTATGAATGACAAAGAAACGCAGACAAAATGTATTTGAATTCTGTTGTACCGTTCTCGGTATATGTCTCCTTTCCTCACTCTGTTAATAAAATGTAAGTATTTAGCAGTTAAATTTTTCTTGGATATAGACAAGCAGTCTGTCAAATAAGAAATAACATGATTGTTAGGATGATGCAACTGTCTGAGTAAATGCATTTGATCTGCCTAAATAGGGATACAGACCAATCTTCCCTAAGTAAATAAATGGTGCAGCCCCATTTAATTAAAAAAACTGGCATGAGATTAATCACAACTACTTCTGTGCAATTTCAGAGAGTTCCAGACATGTTCAATGGGGATGAAATGCAGTTCTCACTTTTGTAGAAATCCTGTGACATGTTTCTTTTTGCACAGAGTGACAAGCAACTGTTAAAACAAACACTGCTTCCAATTTAGCACTCTTTAGTGGACCAAATCAGAGAGTGACCTGCTGCCATACATCTAATAAACAAGCTGCTTAGAATTCTTTTGAAGCAAAAATAGAGGGTAACAAATGGTAGATGCCACCCTTATTATCAGGAATTTCTGTTCAGTGTGCAGAAGAAAAGAAACACCGCTTAACATCTTTCTTCAATATTTCTCTTTTCAGTAAAAAAAAAAGAAAAAGAAAAAGAAAAGAAGGAAAAAACTCAAATGTTTCTCCTAAATAATCTTACTTACCTTCTTCCTTATCAATTCATAGCAAAAGTACATCCTGCTGCCTGTGCCTATGCACACATTTTTATTTATCTTTCCATGATTACTAAGTATTTAGTGTGCATATAAACACCACAGTGTATTGGGGTAAAAGGCCAGCTAAAGAAAAGGAAAAAGATAAAGCAAGAATAATTGCTTCTCTGTTAGATTTACAGTATCACAGTTGTCCTGCAAACCTTTCATAAATAAAGTTTTCCATCACAGGAGAGAGAATCTGAGGCTATTTCTTAGAATATGAATGTCACTGCTGAAACCAAGTTATTCTACAATTTTAAGCATACAAAAAGCATTCAAGGGAAAATTGGTTTGACCTTATGGATTTTAGTGACAGCTTTTCGTATGTAAAATGCCACAGAATTCAATTTACGACTTCTGACTGAAGACTCTAACTTGATAGAAACCAATGGAGTTAAGAAAGATCTGACATACAGCAGATTAGAATCTGCCTCATTAATTATCACATTGATTACCTACACAAATCGTAAATAATTATTTGACATAAAAGAGAGATTTTGACAAAGTTCTCTTTCATATAAACAAAGTATAAGAGTGTTAGCTGTTTAAAGTCAGATTCATATGATTAGGCATCTTTCAGTCTCAAGAGACTATGGTAACCTGCTCTGAATAGAGGACTTGGAACAGTGACTAGTGTGGCTGAGAAGGCCAATTCAAGAGTGAGAATCCCTTCCACACTGAAGACAAATACAATCTGTCCCCTGTCCAGCTCCCTGATTTTGCTGCTTTCAGGACTGCCTCGGCCTGCTGGACAAGTGTCCCTTCAAAATGGGAGAGGCCATGATGCAACACCTGCCTCCAGGCTGAACGCTCAGATGTTGAATTTTGCATCTGTTGAGGGTCATTCCTAAGGCCTTTAGATCCCGCTTGCAGATATCCTTGTATCACAGCTGTGGTCTCCCTCTGGGGTGATTTCCCTGCACTAATTCTCCATACAGGAATCGAACCGTCAGTCGTTCTCACCACATGCCCAAGCCAACGTAGACATTGCTGTTTCAGTAATGTTTAGCTAAAAATTCCAGCTCATTCTAGGATGACTTTATTTGGAACTGCCAGGTGATACCAAAAATGTGTCAAAGACAACGCATATGGAACATGTTCAGCTTCCTCTCTTGCCATGCACAAAGGGTCCAGGACTCACTGCAGTACAGGAGTGTGCTCAGGACACAGGCTCTATAGACCTGGATCTTGGTATATGCTGTCAGCTTCTTATTAAGCCATACTCTCTTTGTGAGTCTAGAGAACATGGTAGCTGCTTTGCCAATGCGTTTATCCAGCTCAACATCTAGGGAGAGAGTGTCAGAGATCGTTGAGCCAGGGTACACAAAGTCATGAACAACCTCCAGTTCTTGTGTAGAGATGGTAATAGAGGGAGGTGAGTCCACGCCCTGGCCCATGACTTGTGTTTTCTTCAGGCTGATTGTTAATCCAAAGTCTTGGCAGGCCTTGGTAAAATGATTCATGAGTTGTTGGAGGTCTTCAGCAGAATGGGCAACAACAGCTGCATCATCAGCGAAGAGGAAGTCCTGCATGCATTTCAGCTGGACTTTGCTGTTTGCTCTCAATCTAGAGAAATTAAAGAGCTTTCCATCTGATCTAGTCTGGAGATAGACACCCTCTGCTGCAGTTCCAAAGGTGTGCTTCAGCATGACAGCAAAAATGATCCCAAACAGGGTCGGTTCGAGAACACAGCCCTGTTTCTCTCCCCTTTGGATATCAAAGGGACCTGATGTTAAGCCATCAAAAACTGCAGTGCCCTTCATTTCCTCATAAAAGAATCTGATTATGTTAAGGAGTCGAGGTGGACATCCAAACTTGGGAAGTATTTTAAAAAGGCTGTCCCTGCTTATCTTTTGTAAGATCTATGAAGGCCACAAAGAGTGGCTGTCATTGTTCCCTACATTTCTCTTGCAACTGTCTGAGGGAAAATACCATGTCAGTGGTGGATTTATTAGCTCACAGTTTACATTGTGATTCTGGATAGACTCTGTCTGCAAGCACCTGGAGTCTCTTCAGCACAACACAGGCAAGCAGCTTCCCTACAATGCTAACAAGAGAGATGCCACAGTAGTTATTGCAGTCACCCTTGTCTTCTTTGTTCTTATACAATGTGACGATGTTTGCATCCAAGTCCTGTGATACTCTACCTTCCCTCCAGCAAAGACAAAAGACTTCATACAGCTCAGTGGTGATGATCTCTTTACAGCATTCAGCAGGGATAATATCCTTCCCAGGTGCCTTGCTGATGGCGAGGGAATCCAAGGTCGCTTTTATTTCTGCTAAAGCTGGTTCACTGTTCAACTCTTCCAAGACAGGCCGGCACTCAATGTTATTTAATGCCTCTTCTGTTACTACATTCTCTCTGGAATATAGCTCAGAGTAGTGTTGCATCCAGTGTTCCATCTGCTGTGCTCGGTCCTGGATGGTCACGCCTGTAGCTGACTTCAAAGGAGCAGATTTCTTCTGTATTGGACCTAAAGCCTGCTTGATGCCATCATACATTGCCTGATGCTACCTGTGTCCACTGCTATCTATATCTGAGAGCAGAGCTGAAGCCAATAATCTTTAGAACATTTTCTGGCAGCCTGTTGGACTTTGTTATGAGCAAGTCAAAGAGCCTGCAAGTTGTACTCACTAGGACAGACTTTGTATGCTGCTAGAGCTCTCCTCTTTTCCTCAATGGCTGCATCAACTCCTCCGAATGCGCTTTGAAGCAGTCTGTCATCTTATTGGCCTTCTTGCCAAATGTGGACAAGGTGGTGTTATAAACAGTGTTCTTGAAATGTTCCCATCGTTCAGGTACATTTGCATCAGCTGAGCCTGGAAGGGGCTGGAATTTGCCCAAGCGCTTGGGCAAATTCCTCCACTTTTCTTTGATTGTGAGTCTTGCTGATGTCAATACATGCTCTTCCTTCATTTTTCGTGCGATACAATCTCTTTGTTCGCAATTTTACTCTACTACACACCAGGGAGTGATCAGTATCACAATCAGAACCCTGATAACTGTGTGTGATCGTAATACTAGGAAGGCTAGAGTGTCTAGTTAGGATCAAATTGAGCTGATGGCAATGCTTCGATCTTGGATGTCTCTAGGAAACTCTGTGTTGAAGCCTCATATTAAAAAACATGCTGCTGACACAAAGACCATTTTTGTTCATCTTCCCAATGCCAAAAAGGCCTAGACAAGTGGGCGAAGAATTGTGATCAGCACCAACTCCAGCATTAAAGTCTCCAAGAATGAACAGCGGCTCTCTTTCTGGGATTTTTTTGATAGTAGCCGCCAGATTTCTAATCCAAATGTCCTGCAGAGTTATGATATTTAACATTCACATTTGACACTTGGAAATATAAATAAGCATATGCAATTTTATGCAAACCAGCATCCTTTTATGTCCTCTTTTTGGGGGATGTGCAAGTGCTCCTCGATTCCACCCTGGTATTTCATAAATGCTGAATGGGTGAGACTGTGCCTGCTCTCCAGCCTGTAAGAACTGTGTTCATTCAGGCCATTCTCTAGCCTGTCAAATCAAAAACATTACTGCTTGTAGTGGAAATGCCATCTCTTTTTTTGCTTCTGTAACCTGTGATAAGAGGGCAGGTTAGATGTGATGGAATTTCAGGTTACAATTGATCCTTATAGTCTGTTCAATATTTGCATTAATAATTTGTGCTTTCTTTTCTCTAGGCTTCTTTGGTTTTGAACATAGATGTTATCTCTTTTTTTTAATGGTACATCCAATGGATTAAAACATCAGTGCTTTGATTGAGACTGAGGTATGTAGTATGTCTTTTGTCATTCTCTTGCTTGTTCGATATATTATGTATGCTTTTTGGCTTTATTGGCCCTATTTGACTCAGTATCCTACCAGCAAAGTAACTTCGGACTATGCCACTTGCACAAGCACTGCTTTTGTGAATGGAGGTCATCATTGTGTTAGCAGTATGAGTTCATGTTACTACACTGGTGGTACTTTCTGCACAGTGGAAGATTTAAAAAAACAACAATGGCCTTCAGCCAAAATCCTGCTGCCCTGCTCAGTTCATGTAATGATCTGATGTGTGAGCTGTCCCCATTCCTTTTCTCTTCTTCTTCTATTTTTGGAGGGGAGAGGGAGGGGAGTTTCCCCAGAGAGGTATCCAGTACCTGTGGAATTTCCAAGTCAGAAACTGCAAAACATCATGTTTAAATCTTGTACTGGGTGCTAATTTATAAGGACATATTACTAGTGTTATTGTTTGATTTCCCATCCTATCTTTTTGATATTTGATTTCATCCCATTGTCTTTTTCCATGATGACATTCTTAACAACTTTCTACCTCCTCTTCTAAGAGAAAAAGAGGGGTATGAATAAATTATGATTAGAATTACTACAGCTTTAGTATTACACTTTTAACTAGAGCTGAAATAAAATCCATAGTTTCCCACTTTGAATTACTATTTGGACTTTCATTTAGGGTTTGGCATTTGAGTCTGAGAATTAATTCCTGTTTCCAGTTGGAGTGCAGCTTACCTTTCGGAATTGTGCAACAATTTGTAACAGGTATGATAATTTTTTTTTTTTAAAAAAAGACCTTGGTATATCACTAGGTTGCACACAGTGAGACACAGCTTAATATTCATGAGTGCTAATAATAAAAACATACAGGTGTTCAGTGCTTTGCATACATTATCTGGCTGTAATTCCCTATAAGGGAGATCAATATTATTATTTCCTTCAAAGCACATGAGGCCAAAACAGAAAGAAAGAGCCTTGCCTAGTCAGTTGACCTTGTAGTGGAAGTGACATTTTACCCATATATTTTGGTGCCCCTCATTTCACATATAAGACACAAACGGAATTAGCCATTGAATCTTATTTTAGCATGGGCATATTAAAAAACCCAACAAAAACACTTATTTCAGTGTTAGTTTTTGTAGATTCAAGCATGCTGCTTACATACCATCCTATAGTGTTTTAAGCACTCTGTGGTGGTTTACAATTTAATTATGCAAGCTACACATTGCTCCCTCACCCCTGGTGATCTGGGTACTCAGTTTACCAACCTTGGAAGGATGAATCAACCCTGAGCTGGCTACCTGAGACTGAATCCAGATCATGAACAGAGTTTTGGCTTCAGTACTGCGCCACGAGGCTCTGTAAACTACAATCTGCTTTTTCAGACACAAATACTGGCCTGTGTCTAAAGAAGTGGAACATAATCTAAATTGTTTTTGATTTCGTTTGAACTCTGTATGTAGTTCTTTTCTTGCACTGTCACCATTTTTTTCAGAAAACTGCTGTAACTTTGCCCCATCACCTTCACTAATAACAGCTATATGTCCAGGAGCAATTGATGGCCAACAAAGTGTTCATTAACTGAACTACTCAAAACTGATATTTTTCATTCTCCTATATCATATGCAGTATAAACTTACAGGTCTACTGTGTACTGTTATGAACTATAAGAACTTTATTGACATTTAGTAAACTACTCACAGCAAACCACACTGCTCACAAAGGAATAGTTAAATATCAGTCGGATTAACCTATGCTCATTTAATTTTTTACCAACATATCAATAATACATCTCATTAAAATTCCCCTATTTTATATTTATGTAACTTTCCATATTTTAGTTTAGATTCTTTGTCCCCCCCCCCCAGAAGTATGGAAAAAAATATTTAAACATGTAACAACAAGCATGATTGTAGACATAGCGCATAATTATTTCAATGTAAAAAATAGGATTGTGATTTAGATTTAGGATGTAATGTTTAAGCTGAGGAATAGTAAAGAATTGATGCTATTTGACTTTTTCTCCTTTAGCCATTGTTCTATTCAAAATCACCTTCCATTCAAGTCCTTTTTTCTGTGGAACACACATAGTGATACTAAGGATGTGCATTGTCACAAGGTTCAGAATAGAGTTAATCTGTCGTTTCAGAAATAGCCTCATTACGCTTAGATCAATTGGGAATCTGCCTTATATAACCTGGGTCTGAATTACTGTTCAGAAATTCCTATCTTCATCCCTCCCTGGAAACCAGTAATTACTGTGGTATTTTCCTTCTGTTGGAACTGGATGTACAATAAATTCTTAGGATTAAGGTTCCAAATATCAGACAATTAGGTACATGGAGTTTGGTGCTCCGTGCTTTTACAATCTGATTTGTTGTTGTTGTTGTTGTTGTTGTTGTTGTTGTTGTTGTTGTTGTTGTTGTTGTTGTTGTTGTTGTTGTTGTTGTTGTTGTTGTTGTTGTTGTTGTTAAAAAGAAACTGCCAATAACTCGAAATTTCTTGCCATAATTGGAGGAAATTGCAGAAATTATTTGCCCTTCTTAGAGGATCAAGCATGCTATTCAGGATATTTTGATCAAAACCAGTCATTAGGGGTTTGGAGTTTCCAGAAAGATGTTCTTATTTGCCAAATGTGTGTTTATTTGTCTCTAGTGGTATAATTTATATAAAAATGGCATAGTAAGTGATCTTAAGGAACCTGGAGGATTTTAGAAAGACAGGACAGAGGTTTAAGTAGAAGGCTCATGTTCAGAATTTTGGTGATGAGAAAAGTGATTTGCTTCCCCTTAATCCCCTCCATAGTCTTGGAGGTCATTTATATGAAAACAACATGTCATCAAGGTAAGAAGCTGTCTCAATTTCAGAACAGCATGCGCAAGGGTTAGGGAGTTAGGATAAATTAAAAACAGTTTAAGACTGCAGATTACCATTACTTCCTCTCCATTCCCACAGCCCCCACTGAAAGAGAATTAATACTCCTGCTCTTGAAAGGAAGAGCAAGTAAAAAAGCATTGCACATTGCATCAGGCCTATCATATTTTGCTTCAGCATTGCTCTCCAAAGCACTAGGAGTAAAATGATTCAATGTGATTGCAAGGCAGAGCTGCCCATTACAAATGCAGTCACCTTCCTCCTTTTTACCCATCCAGATGTTCTCCTTCCATGGAGAGTTTTGGGGATAATTATGCCACTTTTTGGGAACACATTTTCTGTCTATGTATCCCTCCATATCCAAATTACTGACAACATTTTCAGATTCAAATTTGGGCCACATTTTAGCAGTTGCTCTTTAATTTTTCAGATCTGTCCAAATCAACCTAGTTTGGTTCAGGACAGCCATTCAAAGGACAGCCCCAAAGAAGTTCCATACTTTTCCCTTCATGGATGAAAGCAACTTTGAAAATCAATAATTCATGAATGGATCAAGCATTCCACTGTGCACACACTGATTGCATCTATAAAACTCAAAGGCCAATATTCTGTTCAATATTTACATCTGTGGAGCTCACGTGGTGGAAGCTGCCACAATAACCTGGACTGGATCACACACCAAGCCAACACCATGTCATATCACTATAGGAGCTTCCACAGTTGGAGCTACATACATATAAATATTGAACAGGATGCTGGTCAAAGAAGCTGGTTTTTACTTAAACTTTAGAGGTGTTATTATATTCCACAGCCAGTTTGGTTGAATACAACAATTTCATAGTTCGATCACATTTTACAGATTCTATTCTTTATGCCTTTTCATTTAAAATGTTTATCCTGCACTTAATTGTTTGCTTTCAGATTCCCATTCTTTTAGAAATGTCACAGATAATTTTGCATATTATTTGCTTTGTCTACAACATCTTTCTGTACTTATTCATTGCTATTACTGCAAATAATGCTTGCCTAACACAACACCATGAACTCTTGCATTGCACATTATGAAGAACAGCTTGTATGGGCTAATAATTAACATGTTGGATTGGGATTTGGAAGACCTAGATTGAAGTCTTGATTGAACCCAAAAGAAACTAACTGGGCAAACTCAGGCAATTCTGTCTCTCTCAGACCAACTTAGCTCATAAGGTTGTTGTGGAGAAAAAAATAGGGAGGACAAAAGCCTGAGATCATTAGAGGAAAGACAGAATTTAAATGCAACAAATTCATTACCAATAATTTTTTAAAAGACATTTCTTTTTTAAAAAAGGTTTTATAATAGTCTTCCCCATCCTGGTGCTGTCCACATGTGTCACTGTCAAGATGTGAAATTTTGTGTATAAAAAGTGGTAAAATAAGGGAGTATAGAAAAAGCAGTCCTGAAGACATGCACTATATCTTAAAATGAGGTTTGAACAGCAGTTTACTAAAAGTTATTGCAAAATGAGCAGCTCTTCAGCCAATTCTAGAAGCAAGGTCAATGTACATAAAAATTGCCTTACAAAAGAATTTCCTTCATGGCTGATAATTCAGCATGGAAGTAAACAAAAAATGTTATTTAAATAATTGATTTGTAAGAAGTAGAATGTTGAAATGTGTTGACATGACAAATAGGTGGTTTTTCAAGTTATGTGATTTGCTCTGCTTTATATTACTAGACAGTGGAAGACAGGAGGGCCTGGAGTACTCTGGTCCATGGGGTCACAAAGAGTCGGACATGACTAAACAACTAGACAACGACGATATTACTAGACCCCTGTAGTTTCAACCCACAGAAATCTATAGACTCTGACCCTGTTAGACAAAGCAATAACGGTTATTGTCATAGTGGCATTTTTGCCAGATTCTGATTTACAAGCTATTTATTAACAGAAGGTGTAAAAGTAATGGACATTCCTAGTATAAAAATGTCTGCTGGTGCATCAGGATCCTGTAGTTACATAATCAGCCACATAAATACAGGGAGGTAAGAGATGCATAAAGAGTTACACAACAGTTCATAGCATGCTATGAACACACACTTAAAACTGACAACACTGATACCAGGGAACACATAGCAGACAACAACAATGGTAACAGATGAGAACAACATGGATTTTCCTACACAGATCTGAGCTGGGATGCCTGGATCAGCTTGTAGATTTAGACAAGGTGATGTTGCTTAAAATTATTGGAATTTCCTTAATTCTAATAATTCATCTCTGAGTTGAATGAATCAACTCAGATCTGAAGTTTATTCATTCAACTCAGCTTCTTTCCCTTCATCACTGAGTTGAATGAATCCAAATAAAATCAGTCTGATTTGGACAGATATATAAGGTGTCCAAATCAAAGTTTAATTCCTCTCAAGCAGACCATGACACATCGTCATTTAATCATTCAGTAGTGTCCAAGTCTTTGTGACCCTATGGACCAGAGCACAACAGACCCTCTTATCTTCCACTGCCTCCAAGAGTTATGTCAAATTCATATTGGTTGCTTTGATGACACTGTCCAACCATCTCATCCTCTGTCATCCCCTTCTCCTCTTGCCTTCACACTTTCCTAACATCAAGGTTTTTTCCAAGGAGTCTTCTCTTCTCATGATATGGCCAAAGTATTGGACCCTCAGCTTCAGGATCTGTCTTTCCAGTGAGCACTCAGGGTTGATTTCCTTTAGAATTGATAGGTTTGTTCTCCTTGCAGTCCAGGGGACTCTCAAGATCCTCCTCCAGCACCACAGTTCAAAAGCATTAATTCTTCGGCGGTCAGCTTTCTTTATGGTCTAGCTCTCACTTCCATACGTCACTACAGGAAAAACCATAGCTTTGACTATGCAGACTTTTGTTGGCAAGGTGATGTCTCTGCTTTTTAAGATGCTGTCAAGGTTTGTCATCACTTTCCTCCCAAGAAGCAGGCATCTTTTAATTTTGGGGCTGCTGTCTCCATCAGCAGTGATCATGGAGCCCAAGAAAGTGAAATCTGTCACTGCCTCCATATCTTCCCCTTCTATTTGCCAGGAGGTGATGGGACCAGTGGCCATGTTCTTAGTTTTTTTGATGTGGAGCTTCAGACCGGTTTTTGCACTCTCCTCTTTCACCCTCATTACAAGGCTCCTTAATTCCTCCTCACTTTCTGCCATCAGAGTGGTATCATCTGCATATCGGAGGTTGTTGATATTTCTTCCGGCAGTCTTAATTCCAGTTTGGGATTCCTCCAGTCCAGCCTTTCGCATGATGTATTCTGCATATAAGTTAAATAAGCTGGGGGACAATATACAGCCTTGTCGTACTCCTTTCCCAATTTTCAACCAATCAGTTGTTCCATATCCAGTTCTAACTGCTGCTTCCTGTCCCACGTATAGGTTTCTCAGGAGATAGATAAGGCGGTGAGGCTCTCCCATTTCTTTAAGGACTTGCCACAGTTTGCTGTGGTCCACACAGTCAAAGGCCTTTGCATAGTCAATGAAATAGAAGTAGATGTTTTTCTGGAACTCTCTGGCTTTCTCTATAATCCAACGCATGTTAGCAATTTGATCTCTGGTTCCTCTGCCCCTTCGGAATCCAGTTTGTACTTCTGGGAGTTCTCGGTCCCCATACTGGTGAAGCCTACCCTGGAGGATTTTGAGCATAAGCTTTCTAGAGTGTGAAATGAGTGCAATTGTACAGTAGTTGGAGCATTCTTTGGCACTGCCCTTCTTAGGGATTGGGATGTAAACTGATCTTTTCCAGTCCTCTGGACACTCTTGAATTTTCCAGACTTGCTGGCCTATTGAATGTAGCACATTAACAGCGTCATCTTTTAAGATTTTAAATAGTTCAACTGGAATGCCACCACCTCCACTGGCCTTGTTGTTAGCCAAGCTTTCTAAGACCCACTTGACTTTGCTCTCCAGGATATGTGGCTCAAGGTTCCAAACCACACTGTCTGGGTTGTCCGGAACATCCAGATCTTTCTGGTATAATTCCTCTGCGTATTCTTGCCACGTCTTCTTGATGTCTTCTGCTTATGTTAAGTCCCTCCCATTTTTGTCCTTTATCATGTCCATCTTTGCCCAAAATGTTCCTCTAATATCTCCAATTTTCCTGAACAGATCTCTAGTTTTTCCTTTTCTATTATTTTCCTCTATTTCTTTACATTGTTCATTTAAGAAGGCCCTCTTGTCTCCCCTTGCTATTCTTTGGAAGTCTGCATTCAGTTTTCTGTAACTTTCCCTATCTCCCTTGCATTTTGTTTCCCTTCTCCTCTCTGCTATTTGTAAGGCCTATTTGGACAGCCACTTTGCTTTCTTGCATTTCCTTTTCTTTGGGATGGTTTTGGTTGCTGCCTCCTGTACAATGTTACGAGCCTCTATCCAAAGTTCTTCAGGCACTCTGTCCACCAAATCGAGTTCCTTAAATCTGTTCTTCACTTCCACTGTGTATTCAGAAGGGATTTGTTTTAGATTATACCTGACTAGCCCAGTGGTTTTTCCTACTCTCTTCAGTTTAAGCTTGGATTTGCTATGAGAAGCTGATGATCAGAGCCACAATCAGCTCCAGGTCTTGTTTTTGCTGACTGTATAGAGCTTCTCCATCTTTGGCTGCAGAGAATATTATCAATCTGATTTCGGTATTGCCCCTCTGGTGATTTCCATGTGTAGAGTCGCCTCTTGTGTTGTTGGAAAAGAGTGTTTGTGATGACCAGCTTCTTCTCTTGACAAAACTCTATTAGCCATTGCCCTGCTTCATTTTGAACTCCCAGGCCAAACTTTCCCGTTGTTCCTTTTATCTCTTGACTCCCTACTTTAGCATTCCATTCCTCTATAATGAGAAGAACATCTTTCTTTGGTGTCAGTTCTAGAAGGTGTTGTAAATCTTCATAAAACTGGTCAGTTTCAGTCTCCTCAGCATTGGTGGTTGGAGCATAAACTTGGATTACTGTGGTGTTGAAAGGTCTGCCTTGGATTCGTATTGACATCATTCTATCATTTTTGAGATTATATCCCATTACAGCTTTTCCCACTCTTTTGTTGACTATGAGGGCTACTCCATTCCTTCTACAGGATTCTTGCCCACAATAGTAGATATGATAATCATCTGAATTGAATTTGCCCATTCCTGTCCATTTTAGTTCATTGACTCCCCGGATGTCAGTGTTTATTCTTGCCATCTCCTGTTTGACCACCTCCAGCTTCCCAAGGTTCATAGATCTTACATTCCAGGTTCCTATGCAGTATTTTTCTTTGCAGCATTGGACTTTCCTTTCACTTCCAGGCACATCCACCACTCAGCGTCCTTTCGCCTTTGGCCCAACCAGTTCATTAGCTCTGGAGCTACTTGTACTTGTCCACCGCACTTCCTCAGTAACATGTTGGACGCCTTCTGACCAGAGGGGCCCATCTTCCAGCGTCATATCTTTTAGCCTTTTGTTTCTGATCATGGGGCATTCTTGGAAAAGATACTGGAGTGGCAGTGCCATTTCCTACTCTAGGTGGATTGCGTTTAGTCAGAAGTATCCACTATGCCCTGTCCGTCTTGGGTGTCCCTGCATGGCATAGTCCATAGCTTCCCTGAGTTACTCAAGCCCCTTCGCCACGACAAGGCAGCAATCCATGAAGGGACACATAGTTCTAGCAATTTTCCTGCAAATCCTATTTATTGAGACGGGGAGACACAAACATGGTGTTTTAAAATGTGTACATTCTGCACTTCTCATTTTCCATTACTTTTTAAAAAAATTAATATTATTAAAAAATGGCAAGTTGAAGTAATTGAATGCCTTCCACAAGCATTTACTGGTGGCCTAGCTGCAGCCAGACTTGAATGAGAACAGCTTAGCTTTGCTGATCTATTCTCTAAAAACATCTGTATTAGGTTAAGGTAATACATATTGGGCCGCCTTTTAAGGTGGTTCAGAAATGGGAGTTTCTGAGCAATAGGGCAGCCATGCTGTTATTTGAACTAAAATTTCAGACTATGTAGCTTTAGTTTCACCCTTGCTTTTGTCTCCGAGCCCGGTTTAAAGTGTTGGCTTCAATGTGTTCAACCTCGAATTGTACAGTTCAGGATCCCAGTAACTCTTTAATTTGAACCTAACTGAATCCTGGGGATAACAATTGAAACTATTCTGTGTGATAGTCTTCTGAAAATACCTGGCATCAGTCTTCTCTTCGGGGAGTTCTAACAGTCTGGTTGTTGTGCATATTTGGTATGCACTGCTATACTGTATAGGCATGGCTTGTTTTTTGTGTGTAGTTTTACTGAGTAACTTATTATATGATGTCCAGGAGCCTGTTGCAGAAATCCTCATGAACAAGCTCAAATTGTACAAGGTCCAATTTGTTTCTTCTCTCTGGTGCCCATTTCCTGTCCTTCAGTCACACAACTGCTCATGTACAGGTTGTGTGAATGTTCCATGTTTCTCTAACAGAATTCTGTCCATTTTTTTAAATAACATCTTTTGGTAATGTGAAGTTACACATAAGTTCAATAACCCAGTTAATCAACTGTACACTTCTTCAGAGGATGATTTTAAGGAGGCACATAGGAAGCATACTTGTTTCTGCTTTACTTCATATAGTATTTCCCAATACCTTTTGCAGACTGTGTGCAATGCAAGTCTGAGCCAATTACTTTCTGAAAACTTTGTTTGGAGGCAGATAGAATTCTGATGTCTTGGCTCAGGCACTAAATAAATGCTGAGTAATACAATGTATGTCTTCTAACAACACAAGGGTTGTATGAAGCATCCCCCATAATTAGGGATGTCTGACCACCAGAAAACTTAGCCAGTGCTTGAATTGGAGCAAACCCACCTTTTGCTCTTTTGTGTAATTGCATCCCGATTCTTGGCAGGGTTCATGATTGTATTTATTTCCAGTTTTCTGTGAAGACCCCATTCCTGCTAATGGGAAAGTGCAAAAGGCAATGCCAGGCAGAATGGTACAGAAGGACATCAGTGACAGTCAGCAGAGCTGGATGCTCCATTTTATTTCATTTTTCTTCTTTCTTCCAGCTGCCCGGAGAAAGCCTCTATTAGTTTCTTAAAGCAGTAACTGGGAAAGGAGTGAGTAAGATACTTTAAAATAGCAATGGGCACAGTTTTCCTTGACTCTTTCTTTAAAAAGCAGTGGATGGAATTTGCTTTCCTGCACTTTTCACCTTTTTATTCTGCCCCTGCTGTTCCTGTTCCCTGGAATTGAAATAAGTGGAGCTTCAGTCATGAGATTTTGATGATTTAATCAATGACTTTGTGGCAGGAAAACAAGGAAGTTTCATTTCTATGCTGTAAAAAAATCATGCTTGTCATAATCTTCCTGAGTTTTTTTTCCTCCACCTCTAATTGTGAATGCTGGATTTAATGAGATTTAATGAGAGATTCACAGGTGTGCTGTTTCATCCAATCAATGCCTCTTTATTTTGCCCTGTGGTCATGCCAGAAATGCACAAATACCCCTGTTCAGTTCAGCTTTACACTTTTGTCTGAAGGTAGTGTAACTTCCTCATGCCCAAAAGAAATCACTTAGGAAGGTATGGAAATAGGAACTATGTGTTTACTTCAAATTGTGAACAACTTGTAAACAAGAATGTTATAAATGAAACCCTATTCAAGCAAAGCACAAACTGCTGTTGTTTTTGTAGTAATTTGTGGCACATGGTAAAGTAAATGGAGGGACAATTACAGTGATACAGCACCTAGAGTTGAAGCCATTGGAAATGAAATACCCACTGCTGTCTGATTCATGATAAGATGGCCAGTTACCTCACAATTTTGCTCCTGAGCAGAGATATTATTAACCAGTTTCACTGAAAGCCAGGAGCTGTGAAATAACTGTTCCCATTAAAGATACAGGCAAGTTGAACATGTTAGTTATAAAATATTCACACACAGTTTAACACATTCTAAAGTGTGTTTCTTATCAGTGATTTTAAGAGACTGAGCACAAAGCCATGAAACCATGAGCTTGAAGCAGAAAACAGATTGCTATGAGTAGGTAATTTAGCATATTCTATACAGCTACAAAAAATAAGTAGATGCTATTCTCTTTGAGTACTTTCATCAAGAACCTGTCCCAAAGGAGTGTCATCTGAAGTTATAGGATTACAACTCCAATCACTTCATCCTAACTAGAGGTGAAAATTAAACTGTAATGTCAGATCAGAGAGCCTGATGCCTGTACATCTCCCTAAGAGTCCTACAGAACATTTATACAGTAGACATTTAGAAAAACATCAGATGCCTGTCTGGAAGTTGAGTCATGGCAAAGGAACATATTTCTTATTAGGTTGAAAAGTTTTGCTATTCATCCAAGTAGCTTTTTCAGTCTGAGGAGAGTTGGTACGAGATCCCTGATATATTTCATTTCATTTCATTTATTTAATTTATATGCCGCCCACACTACCCAAAGGTCTCTGGATGGCCTACAACATATCCTCCACATTTCATTTGCCCCTGGCCTGATTCCTACCAACTCTCCTCAGATTGAAGAAGCTACTTGGATGAGTAGTGAAATGTTTCAACCTAACAAGAAAGAAGTCTAGTTGTCATGACTCAACTTCCAGATAACCTCACCTGGATGACTGAGAATCTTCACAGATCAGATGCCTGTGTTCATCACGACTAGCATTTATCCCATTAAGAGTTTATTCTAAAATGTTATCAGACAATCATTTCCAATCATATCAAAATTCATTTGCCTATCAAGGTATGTTTTTTCATAGTTCCAATAATTCCAAGCAACATCACCTTGTCTAAATGAAAGTGTTAAGCACTTCTCCCACCATTTCTTCACAAAAAGTCTCCAAGAGTTGCTTTCCCTGTTACAAAAACCTTGGAGGAACAGTATATGTATGTCATTGCCACTTTGGTGAAAAGGATACAGTAGTTAAAGATCATGAAGTATAGTTCAGTAAAAGACACAGATTCTGTCCTCTGTTTGTTTTCATTTCAACTGTGTATCTGCATTTACTTGCTTGGTTTCAGATCTCTCTCATTTGTATAAAAGTCACACATAATTTAGGATATAAAATACTATGGTCTTTGATTTATTGTGCTTTTATTTTATAAATTCCTGTTTTACTGTCAATAATCTCTAGCTGACAGAAGACCATCAAGTCATATTATGCAAAATGAAGAAAGGTAAGACTTTTAACAACCAGAATATTTTGAAATAACATTTTCTAGAAATCTTCCCCATCAAGGTACAGTCCAAATAGGCTGGATCACAGTCCTCATGATCCATAGCTAGCATCCTAAGATTTTAAAAAATGCAATGGAATGTCTCAGAAAAGTAATGAATAGTGCTATGTGTAAAAACAATCAACTCTTTTTAAAGACACCATAACAAATAGCAAAAATGAATTCTTTTTCTCAACACAGGGAAACATTATTTTTAAAAGTAATTGTCCAAGTTTTGATCTGGTTGTACCATTAACATTGGAATTGTTACCCATGTAAATGTGGCAGGGCCCAAGAGAATTAAGCTCAGGTGCATGTATCTCTCTAACAAATACAGAATCAAAAAATTAAAAAGCCACATATTTGCTGAAGCAACACCAATAAAAATGCAGTACAAAAACACTTTATATTTTTACAGACACATTTGCTTTAGAAAACTCTGCATTTGTTGATTCTAAAGCATCCAGCTTAATGCACCCTATTAAATATTATGAGCAGAAGAAATTTGTTATTATATCCTATCCTGTCATTTTCAACTTTTGACACCTCTGTGAATTAATGACTTCCTGAAGGTCATACTGTCAACAGCCCTGTTCAAATCTTGAAAACCAAACACGGTGCTTCCTTTATAATCAATCCATCTCATATTAAGTCTTCTTCTTCTCCTTTTGCTGTGAATGTTTCCTAATACTGTCTTTTACACTCTTCTCATGATATGTCCAAAGCATGATAGTCTCCATGCAGTCATTTTAGATGAGTCAGAATTTAGGATTTATTTGATCTAGAACCCATTTAATTATCTTTCTGACAGTCAATGATATTCATACCCACAAAGCTCTCCCCCAACAATACATTTTGAATGAACTAACTTTTTCCTGTTGAGCTTGATTCAATTGTTCAGTTTTTCAGCTTTGTTTATTATGACCATAGGCCTGCCTTTTAAGAACAAGAAAAACAAAAAAATCAGGTGCCACAAAGGAGGTGCTGTCTACAGTTAACTAATGGAGCAGGTTCACATTTCTTTGTGGGTGTATGATATTTCCTAATTTAACCAACTGCCTCCTTGTTATGCATTCCAAGATAAAGACATTTGCCACATTGATCATAATTCTGCTTCAGGAGTTTTCAGCTTTTACATTCGTTCACTAAAATTATGAATACCATTCTCTAAATGATCCTTCTCTCTAGTGTCATAGTCTTAGTCTGTTCTAGTTCCTTCATGGTTCATTCTCTTTTTGTAGTCTTGGTTACAGTTTCCTTCTGGGTTGATCGGTGAAGCAAGATGTACAAAATCCCAAATGATTTTGAAGAAAACAAGTAAGAAAAATGGTGTTACATACAGCACTGATGTTACCTGTCTGTCATGGGTTTGGAGGGAAAGTTCCATCCTATGGGGAGTGGAAGGCGGGACATCAGGAGGAGGGGCTGTACTGTATAAATATGTGATGCCTGTGTGGTGAGAGAGACACACACTGAGAGACGCTGGGAAGAGACAAAGCAGCAGCTGGGAAGAAGAAGCTGTTGTGGGAGTCTGTGTGTCAGACAGGGTACTACTGTGTGTCAGAGTACCAACCTGATAGGTTCAGGTGTCTGTTGGTTAGCCAGAACTGATAGGTTCAGGGTCTGTGCTTCAAGTTAAGGGTTCTGTGTGAACCAAACTGTATGCTTGTATGAGTGAGAATAAGCCACGTTACTTTATCCTATTCACCTGATTGTTTATTTTTCCCTGTGTGTATTTAAAATAAACCTTATTCTTTTTATTGTTTAAAAATCCATCCCTGGTCTGTGTGACTTCTTATAGGGAATGGTTGGTGGCAGCTTAGTGTAACTGTGTGACATATCCCGGTAGGTCTGGGTTTGTCACATTGATTGGTGTCCAGCGTGTGGGATACGACTGGTCCAGTTGTCCAGCGGTCCAGCAAAGCCTTGGCAGGTGTGCCCAGAGCAAGGGGGTCTAGTCAGGGACAGTCTGAGGCGCGTAGGTAATCTTCTAGGTGTACCTCACGGGGAGGTGCGCTAGTAGAAGAACGTGCCAACTGGGGAGACTTAGATTAAGGTGCTCTGAGGCAGCCTAGTTTTGGCGGGAAAAAGCTGAGGCAAAACTGCGTAGCAACAGCGAGCTAGCTTGCCAGCTGAGAGGCCCAGCAGAGGGGGGTAGGCTCTGACTCGATACTGTTGCAAGTTAGTGCTGAAGAACAGCAGCCTAGAGAAAGCTGGTTCTGAGGCAAGAAGGAAAAAAGTGGTCATTTTATTTTGAGGCTTGACTTTTAAAGCAGCCTGTTCTGAGGGGGGATTATGCCCTTGACTCGAAGCCAGATGGCCGAAATGAGTGAAGTGAAAGACCCCCAGATTGACCAAGGTTCTGAGGATGAGTTTGGCTCAGTGCAGGGTGACAGCACAGGAGAGCAGAACCCAGAACTTAGAAAATTGCTCATAGCCCAACAGCATGAACTGAGGATGAGGCAATTTGAAATGGAGGAAAGGGAAAGAGAAGAAAGGGAAAGGGAGAAACAGCGGCAATTTGAATTAGAGAGAGAGAGAGAGAGAATGGAGAGGGAAGAAAGAATGGAGAGAGAGAAAATTGCTCTGGAAAAAGAACGAATGGCGTTTGAATTAAGAAAATTGGAAATAATGAACCAGAACAATAATAACAATAGGGATTCTGAGGGAGGCCAATTGTCTAAAGCTGACCTGAAGAAATTCCCTGTGTACCACAAGGGAGATTGTCCTGAGGTGTTCTTTTCCTTAGTGGAAAGAGCGTTTGTGGACTTCTCAGTGAGGGAAACTGAGAAGATGACCATCATGCGGTCTTTAATCAGTGGTAGCCTGGCTGAGGTTTATGCCGAGATGCCTGAGGAACTGATGAAAGATTTTGCAGAGTTTAAAAAACTGGTGTTTGCCAGACATGGGATAAATGCAGAGCAGCTGAGACAAAGATTCAGATCCCTCACCAAGAAACCAGAACAAACTTTTACCCAAGTGGGGGCCCAATTGGTGAGGCTGCTTGAGAAATGGCTATCGCAGGAGGGAACAGAGACCTATGAGCAGCTTAAAGACTTGATAGCACTGGAACAGTTCTATTCAGTTCTGCATGGGGAATTGAAATTCCAGGTGAGGGAAAGGAAACTGAAATCTGTGGCAGCAGCCGCAGAGATCGCAGATTTTATTTCCCAAATAAGAAAGCCCTTGGGTGAGGGGAAATCTGTAGGTAAACCCAAAGAAACCTACAGCAAGTACTCTCAGGGACCAGGGAAAAGCCAGCAAGGGGGAGGGGCCCATGGTGAAGGGAAGCCCTCAGACATGAAACTAAGACCTCAGATTTTGGAGGGAAAACCAAAACAAGATGAGAGAGAATCAAAATACACCAGAAAATGCTATTTCTGTCAGGGAAAGGGTCATCTAATCTCAGAGTGTGAGAAATTAAAGCAGCTAAAAGGAATGGTGCCTCAGAATTCTAGTGGGACCAAGCCAAAAGCTGTGTTCTGTGTCCAGAAAGAGCAAAGCTCAGTGTCACAGAGGGAGCCTGTTGCCATGGCTACTCAGTCTGGAACAGCTACCTATGCTGATCAGGCTGAGGAAAATGGTCCTCTTGTGGAGGTAAAGCGCTGCTTGCTGGTGAAAACAGATTCTCAGTTGTTTGAGACAGCAGGGGTGGACGTAGGAATACTTGACCGTCAGTATAGGGGGCTGCGGGACACTTGTTCCCAGGTAACCCTGTGCCATCCAGATATTATTCCTAGGGAGTATATAATCCCAAATGAGAGCATAAAGGTGGCAGGGATTGAGGGGCAGGTAATCTCTCTGCCAGTAGCAGAGGTACCTGTCAACTTTCAAGGCTGGAGGGGAGATTGGCGGATAGCGATTTCATCGACTCTGCCAGCAGCCGTGCTCGTGGGAAATGACCTGGCTGAACATGTGAAACGGGTGCTAGTGATTACACGCTCACAAGCCACCACAGGGACAGTTCAGGGGGGTAATAATGAGCCAGAGACGGAAGCAGAGAGGAGTTCAGAAGCTGTGGTAGAAACCTTAACCACAGACAGCAGATTTGGACAGGAGCAAAAGGCAGACGCCACTCTCCAAAAGTGTTTTGAACAGGTGACTAACGCCCAGCTAACACCTGAAACCCCAGTGAGATTTCTGGAGGAAAAGGGGATTTTATATAGAGAAACCATGAGGAATATCTCAAAAGGGGGAGATGGGATCAGAAGTCAGCTGGTGGTACCTGAAAAGTATCGCCCCATGATCTTACAAAGGGGTCACTCTGACATGTCTGCTGCACACTTAGGGGTGAAAGGGCCCCTTGACTTGATCAAACAAAATTGGGAGCAGATCACCCAGGATGACCCACAAGACGTTGTGACATACATAGACACCTTGATGAATGACCTAAGGAGAAATCTAGAGCTGGCAGCAGAAAACCTGCAAGCTCAGAAGGTCAGACAGAAAACATGGTATGACCACAAAGCTAGAGAGAGGCACTTTGACCCAGGGGAGGAAGTGCTTTGGCTTAGGCCCTGCAGAGAGAATAAACTGCAGCTCAAATGGGCAGGACCATATAGGGTCATTTCCAAGATGTCAGACCTGAACTACCTAATAGAGCAGGAGGAGAACCAAGCAAGGAGGGTGGTTCATGTGAATGCCCTAAAACCCTACTACAGAGGGGAACAGAGGGTTTTATTCGCGATAAAAGCAGCTGAGAGTGAGGAAGCTGAATTACCCTTCTGGGAGGGTAGAGGGGAAGTAAAATACAACCCAGAGGAGGTAAAGATCAGTCCTGCACTCACCCAAGACCAGCAGCAAGAACTAAAAATGCTGCTTAGTAAATATCAGCAGGTGTTTTCCAACAAGCCGGGGATAGTGAAGGGAGTGATGCATCGGATCCACACAGGGGATGCACCCCCGCAGGCAGTATCCCCATACCGAGTAACGGGACCCTATAGGGACAAGGTGCGGAAGGAGCTGGACGAAATGCTGAGGGAGAACATAATCGTCCCCTCTTCTAGTCCTTGGTCCTCTCCGATAGTCCTTGTGGACAAGCCTGATGGGAGCATTAGGTTTTGTGTTGATTACAGGAAATTAAACCGTGTAACCACTCCTGATGCCTACCCAATGCCCAGGCTAGACAACCTGATTGAAACCATAGGGGGTTGTCGGTTCATCTCATCATTGGACCTGGTAAAGGGATATTGGCAATTAAGAATTGATCCCAGGGATCAAGAAAAGACTGCCTTTTGCAGCCCTTTTGGTCTCTATGAGTTTCGAGTCCTGAGCTTTGGTCTCAGAAATGCACCAGCCACATTCCAAAGGCTGATGGACCAGACCTTGGCAGGGCTCAGTGACTTTACAGTGGCCTACATTGACGACATAGGGATCTTCAGTAATACCTGGGAAGATCACCTGATACACCTGGAGTTAGTGCTGCAGAGGTTAAGTGCAGCAGGGCTAACGGTAAAGGCCAGCAAGTGTCAGCTGGGTAGCCCAGAGATAAAATACTTGGGTCACATGGTAGGGGGAGGAATGATAAAACCCCTGGAGGCCAAAATAGAAGCTGTTCGTGATTGGCCTAGACCCAACACCAAGAAAAAAGTCAAATCATTTCTTGGGTTGGTGGGCTACTACAGAAAGTTCATCCCGAGGTTTAGCGAGATTGCGGCTCCGCTGATCGATCTGACGAGGAAGACGGCTGATGACCGCATCCCGTGGACCAGCGACTGTGAGGCGGCGTTCCAGAGGTTGAAGGAGGCGTTAATCAACTATCCAGTCCTGCGTGCTCCAGACTTCGACCGGGAGTTCATCATCTACACCGATGCGTCTAACAGCGGGGTAGGAGCAGTTCTGTGCCAGGAGGATGAGAATGGTGACCAGCATCCAGTGTCCTACCTGAGTAGGAAACTTCAAAAAGGTGAGAGACATTTGGCAACCGTGGAGAAGGAGTGTTTGGCCATAGTCTACGCGATCCAGAAGGCCAAGCCTTACATCTGGGGAAGACATTTTATTCTGTGTACTGACCATTCACCATTGCAATGGTTAAAGACAATGAAAACCCACAATAGCAAACTTATGAGGTGGGCTTTAAACCTACAGGACTATGACTTTGAAGTGAAGGTGGTCAGAGGGTCAGTGAACTGTGTTGCTGACGCCTTATCAAGAAGACCTGAAGAATGAAGACGGCGAAAGAAACATGGACTATGTGTATATAATGATGACAAAAAATTAAATGTACCTGTGTTTTTGAATTTGGTTTGTATGAATAAAGGTAAATTGATGTAATGTATATGTTAAATGTTTAAATGCCTAATTGAAATGTTTAACTTAGAATGTAAGTATGAGGAAGTATAATATGGTATGTATAACTGTTGTTGTGTGTTTTATCAAGGTTGTTTTTTTGGTGAAAAGCACGTTAGCTTTCCCCCTACAAAACAACTTATAAAGAGGGGAGGTGTTACATACAGCACTGATGTTACCTGTCTGTCATGGGTTTGGAGGGAAAGTTCCATCCTATGGGGAGTGGAAGGCGGGACATCAGGAGGAGGGGCTGTACTGTATAAATATGTGATGCCTGTGTGGTGAGAGAGACACACACTGAGAGACGCTGGGAAGAGACAAAGCAGCAGCTGGGAAGAAGAAGCTGTTGTGGGAGTCTGTGTGTCAGACAGGGTACTACTGTGTGTCAGAGTACCAACCTGATAGGTTCAGGTGTCTGTTGGTTAGCCAGAACTGATAGGTTCAGGGTCTGTGCTTCAAGTTAAGGGTTCTGTGTGAACCAAACTGTATGCTTGTATGAGTGAGAATAAGCCACGTTACTTTATCCTATTCACCTGATTGTTTATTTTTCCCTGTGTGTATTTAAAATAAACCTTATTCTTTTTATTGTTTAAAAATCCATCCCTGGTCTGTGTGACTTCTTATAGGGAATGGTTGGTGGCAGCTTAGTGTAACTGTGTGACATATCCCGGTAGGTCTGGGTTTGTCACAAATGGAATGTCCCATTGTAATAGAAATGTTACAGCATGATTTGGCTGTAGTGTTGTAGTGGTCAACCCATTGGTATTCAGCTGGTGATTTGTTATTCTAGACTGATGTTAAATGCAATCTCAGAAAGTCCATCCTCTGAAGGCCAATAATTGAAGGACAAAGACTAGTTGAGAGCTTTGTACTTTGCTTTTGGCCTTTTCTGAAATTTCTGTGTCCCATTCCTGCCACGACAAGTACTGCACTTAATGCCTGAATCATCTCTTAGAACTGACACTGTCTCTGCTCCTTGAGTCCAGCTGTAATTTTTCATAACCAGAAGGTGGGAAGAAAAGGTGCTGAAATTATGCTTCTGAAACAATATCCCTGATGAATGATACATCAATTGAGGTTTTTCTCTTCTTTTTTTTTTAAAAAACACACAATGGAGGACTTAACTGTGCCATTTTAAAACCTTAATACCTTTGCGTATATAGCCCTTGCTATATGCAAGTCCCTAAAACCTTGTCCTCCACCACCTGTGCTTTGTATTCCTTCAGTATCATGACCTTTTGCTACCTGAATACCTTCCTCTCCCTTGAAAGACTCTGTCCTTTCTTCCTGGCTGTCCTATATGCTTAAAACACATTCCCATCATGGACACACAATACCACCTCTTACTTCAGTTCACTCCTCAAAACCCTTCTTTGGGGCAATGCTCTACATTCCTACTCTAACTATAAGTAAACATAAACAAGTACAACTGAAATTAATATATATATATATTAGCTGATATCAGGCCCATTGAATGCATGATTTGAAGGTTCACTCTCTTGAATATATACATCTCAGTTCGAATTACACTCCAGTGTGAATGAACTACAACCTCAGAGCAATCCAATTTCTCTTTGTCTAGTCAGTTTTCAAGGATGAATATGTGCACTGTAAATATTTTCTAGCCTGTCATTTCATCATTAAAATCATTCCAAGAAATCTATGATGCCACCAAGCATTCACAGTTTTTCCATACTTGGTTTAACAGAGATGAGATGCTTTAAATTGTGGGGGGAAGAAAATAGCTACCACTATAGCATCTTAGCTATTTATAGCAGGGAATGTGTTTTTAATAAATCAAGTAAACAATGCCACATCCAGAAGGCAACTTATTTGTCAGAACATATTTAACAAAGGAGTTGCATAACACTCCATGTCACCATCTGAAAATAACTGATAACCACCATGTTGTAAACATCATAGCAAAGTAAAATCAACATTTCTAATTAATAGGAACTCAGGATGTACAAATGGTCAGTTAGCTTATCATGTTTGCAGAAAGCAGGACACTTTGGCAGATGACTGATGTAACTAAGATCTCTTGTTTGCTTAGAAGATGGCTTGCTATTATTTTTTGAAAGGACAGGCTAGAGTACAAATGCTTGTTATCTCAGGAGTATTCTTCTTAATTCCCACAAACAACCAAATCACAACAAGCTGAAGGTCTTTAGTGGTGGTTGGATGATCATCAGTCAGGGATGCTACAGCTGCCTGGGTGATAATTGAGAAAGGGGTATAACTATTTACCTTCAAAGCTCCTTGCAGTTCTGTTACTATTTTTCCAGCTCAGAGTCCTCACATTTGGAACTTTTGCAGATAACTAGCTATGAAAGGGACAGCAGTAATCAAAGATTTGTTAGTTTTAATCTCTAACATATTATTGCAATGGCCATTGTTTCTTATCATTATCTTCTTCTTCATCCTCATCATCTTTTCTTCATGGATAAACCAGTTAATTTTAATAATCCAGATGTCATTACTTTTGGATAAGCAACAATTATAGAAATTGGCAGTTTCAGCTGTAGAAAAATTACAAGAATTCTGAAGAACAAATCATTAAGACAGGATATTAAAATGAAATGGAAGATCAGGTCATCCTCCTCCCCATACTAATTTGAGTAACTGGAGTTGTTCTAAAATCACAGGTTACCCATTTAAAACAGTTGCCTATAGCTAATTTGCTCCCTGATGTTCAAAAATTAGTAATTTTGGAAGCCTGTCACCTCACCAGCAAATTTTTAGTACTTGACCTCTAATTTTCCCTTAGACCAGTGGTGGCAAACCTTTTTGGGCTCATGTGCCAAACTGGGGGGAAAAAAGACAAAAAACAGTGGGTGGTGTGCTGCTGCCCCTGTGGAACCGGAAGTGGCAGAGGAGGGGGGAATCCCGGTGCAGAGACCCCACTCAGCCCCCAAAGGACCCTCCACAATCCGTCGCTCCGCTTCCACACACACACACACACACACACACAGAGAGAGAGAGAGAGAGAGAGAGAGAGAGAGACCCTTCTTCTGTTCCTATCCCACCTCACCTCAGGGCTCCTTGTTGACAGGATCCCAAAGAGGCAAAAGGCAACTCCATTCATTGGGCACAGTGCTGGTCCCGATGGGGCAGACAAGTGGGAAAGGAGAGCCGGTAGAATGGAGGAGGGCGGCTGTGAAGGCACCGATGTCAGTGTCGGCAGTAGAGGCACCAAGAGCAGCAGCACTTAGGCTCCAGAGAGCTGACTGTGGATGGGCCAGGCTGCCAGAGCGGGTCCACCTCTTCCATGGCAGGAGGGTGGGAAGGAGAAAGGAAAAGGGAAGGCCTGGCCACCCCCTCAGCTGATCAAGAGGCAGTGGAACCAGAAGTGGCAGTGGAGGGGGATTTCCTGGCACGGAAGTTGAGACCCCACTCCGGATCTGCTGCCAGCACCAGCTGCTCTGGATCTGCCTGCCGAAGTGCCAGCACCGCAGCTGCAGCCACCTTCACAGATTTGGGTGTGCGGCGGGGGGAGTAGTGATCTGGCGACCTACGGCTCGTGTGCCAGCAGAAAGGGCTCCATGAGCCACCTGTGGCACGTATGCCATAGGTTCGCCATCACTGGCCTAGACCCTTAGGTCTGCCCCCAGCACCAACAAAAGTGAGAAACAAGGTGATGCCAAATATAGTAAATATATGCCCTAGCCACCTACCCTACATTCTAGGGGTCAAACTGTGACACTTTTGTCACATTTTTTATAGAGGTGTTTCCTCAAGTGGTGAAGGATTCCAATTTTATGTATTTTATGTCATTTTCCTCACTTACATATATTGTATTCCAATGTGCTTTTTTATTTACCTATAGACTGTTAATTTACAAGTCTAGGGGACTGGGGGGGAATCTGTAACTATATTTGGCTAAATATGGTCACACCATTTTGCACAACCAGAGTTCATATGGAGCACAATATCCAGAACCATGGTTTTGCTCCCAACATTCCCTACCAGCACAGGAGGAGGAAATGGGTATGTCTCACTGTGAGGAGATCACCATTCATGAGAATTTTATCCCGTTGATAGACCAAGACTAACTTAGCCTGAAGCTAGTCTTTTGTGTTGTAACTTCATTATATTATATCTATCCTCTGTCCTTGTTTATATTTGTGATTCTTGAACAAAACAAATTAACTGAAACACGGTCAATGAGGTAACAATTTTCTGAAACTAGGCAAATTAGTCTTATTAGGGGTGGATAGAAGAATGCTGGGGAACCATAGGTGTGTCACTCTGCTGGGGAACCATCACCATGATGGAAATTGTCGCTTACCCCCAGTAACCCCTGTGTGTTTTTCCTCTCACACAAGTTCACCTCTGGACACAACTTGTTCTTTTATTCACTGCCACCAGAGGATATTATCCTCACTATATCAATTAAGAATCTCACACCCTTGCTGCCAAACAAAACCAGGTTTATTTAAGGATAAATAAGTGATTCACAGAAGGAAAATCATGGGTGTTCTATTATCATTTATTCATTAAACGTGGATATGATTACATGTACAATTGCTTGTATTCATTTACTTTAATCACGGTCTCAGTATATATTCTGCCTGTCAATGTACTTCCAATTCCTTTTAACTCTTTAATATTCTCTGACACACCAACTGTCTAATATCTTGTCTTAACACTTCACAGTCTTCTCTCTAACTGTGGTGTCGAACTGTGGCCCTCCAGATGTTCTTGGACTTCAACTCCCAGAAACCTTCACCACCACCTCTGCTGGCCAGGATTTCTGGGAGTTGAAGGCCAAGAACATCTGGAGGGCCACAGTTCGACACCACTGGAACGCTTTATCATCTTTTCCCTTACCCTCTCTCTCTCTGTCACCCGCTAACTGCCTCTCTGACATGCCCAGTTTCCTTGACTCTGCCCTTCCTGTCCTGTCATAGGCCCCTGCACTGGAGCTCTAAAATGACTGGCAGGAGTGACATGTGGGCTGTCCGCCACATAAATCATCCATGTAAAATCGATCAATAAATAGAGAATTCAGTGAAAAACAAGTGACCAACAATAGGTTTAGCATGTCCAGTAGGTTTAACATGTTTTAAGTGTTTTGCAATCCCACTTAAACTTCAAAATGCCAGGAAACCACAGCTGTTAAGGTGGTTAGTGCCCTAATTTTCTTGCCTGGCTGGCCCTTACTATCCTTTGCCACCTTTTGTGTCTTACTTGCTTGTCTCTTTTTCACACCGCTTAGATTGGCTCAGAATGACCCAAACCGTATTGAATATCTTGTCTCCAGCTGTAGTCCCCAACACTACTCAAAAACAGATCTGAGCTGTTAATTTTGGCCTTCTCCTCCAAACACATCCTTACCTAATTCCTTTGATAGCCTGCTTGCTGTTTGTGTTTGCTTGTTTGCTTGCTTGCTTGAGTGACTAATTGCCTACAAACATTTTCCTGCATTCTGGAGCCTTAAATCTGGCTATGGTCTCCTTATTTCTTCCTTAATATTTATTTATTTATTTATTTATTTATTTATTTATTTATTTATTTATTTATTTATTTATTTATTTATTTATTTATTTATTTATTTATTTACTTCCCTTCTCTGTTGCTGTAGGACCCTCAGTTGTCTATCTCCTTTCAACAATTTTTTGAAAAGTGTTTTCCTTTGCTAGGACTTTCTCTGTCTCCTGTACTTTGTCCCCCCCACCCAATTTGCCCCATGCTCAGATGAAAAAAATGGGGTCAGAACACCTTTCCTGTCTCTCCTTACTCTCTGCTAACCATCTGCACTTCCTCTTAGCTATTCTGTTCCTTGTCTTCACTTATTGCTCCTCTTTAGGCACTCATTCCCCTTCCTTTCTTTTTCTTCCTCCCCCTTTTAAAATTAAGCTTCCTTTATGCTGTCCCACCAGCACTCAACTCCATCACATCTGCCCCAGCTTCAGCCACCTTGTAAGTGACTTGGTGGGGCAGCCCCTCTACCTTCCTCTCTGCACATTGTTCACCTGCCTCTATCCTGGCTCTGTTGCCTCTGCTTTTTGTTCCTATCTTCTGGACTCTATTTCCTCCATTTCCTCTCATTTCTGCAGTTGCTCACCGCTGCTCTGCTCATCCCTGCTGTGCTGTTCGCCACCTCCTGCTGCTCTTCACCACATCCTGAAAAGCTCCAATGCAGAATGACATTTCTTCCAACCAACAACAGTGTGTAGCTTCCAAGGCAGATGGACTGGAAACTTGACCAATCCAGCTCCCCGCCCACCTGCCTAATTCACAATTTTGCAGTGGGAAATCCCTGCTCAGTTTTGAAGTCTCTGGGAAGAAAGAGGCCTCCCAAGATGGTGTCCACCAGAGTTTTGCCCAGTCCCAGAGATACCACCACCAACAAAACATGGCAACACAGGTGAGTCAGGCATTTTTGAAACGGTTTTAAAAGGTCCTTTAGGGCTTTTCTAGTGCCAAAACCATGAATGCAGAAACAAAATGAATGATCCCAAAGAGGCTTTTAGTTTTGTGTAAAATGAAAGGAACTCTGTGGAAACAAAAAAGGATGAAAGAGACTCTTTTGAAATAAATCCAAAACAAAAGAAACATCCCTGTCAACCATTACAGAGATAACAGTGGATTTCTCTATTGCATAATGGCCAGTATCACCTGATTCTTGCCTGGAATCAACTTAAGTTTGAATCTCTGTCTTTCTTTTGAATGAATATTTTGCAGTTTATAGCACCTTTGACAATAATAAATGCAAACAGATTTATTTAGACCTTGAATCACTGTTATCTTTTTTCCCCTTTTTTTAAAAAAACTGAATAATTTATCAGCTGGTGGGCCAGAAGAACTACTGGGCTAGTGATGTTCAACCTCTGATCCTCCAGCTTTTTCGGACTTCAACTACCAGAATCTGATACCATTGGCTATAATGGTGGGCATTTCAGGGAGCTGAGGTCTAAAACATATTGAACACCAAAGGTCAAAAACCATTGTGCAGGACACACCAAGAAGTGACTGAAAATGAGCACAATTCGTATGAGAAAGCTATTAAAATTCTCTTGTTAAATTACAAGGGAAAAATGAGGAGGCAAATGAAGCTAACCTTTATTAAAGTGGAAGTAGTTTTCTTGAAATAAACAGGACTCTGAAATATGTTCACTTTTTAAGATTGCGCAGCACAGATTCCCTTTGTTAAAAGGGATTAAATCTATTCCCTCGGAAATTAAGCAAGCAAACAGACAAATTCTGGGCAAAACATTGCCACCACATACAGATCCTCAGTACTTCCTGGCCCAACATATGGCTGCACAATATGAAGCAATAATGGAACAGTCCTCTATCATTGCACAGTATCAAATCTTTGTTTCTGGAGCATTGCAGCACCCTTTTTAGCTAATTGCTTCAAGGCAATAAACTCTAAGCTTAACTTGCTGAAACTGGCTTTTGTTCTAGCAGCTGTATGAAATGAATTTTGCCCAACCTATGAGAAGCTAAAATTAATTTGATTAGAGAAACTTGAAAATATATATCAGGCATTGACATCTATTAAACACACAGACATACATACATACAGAGTCACACACAACATGAAAGCTTCTTGTAGCACCTAACAGGCTCTAATTGCATTTCTATGCCTTTTCCACTAAAAGACTTGATTTGAAAGTCTGTTCCTTCACATTTATGTCATGCACATTAAGCTTCATGGTTGTTTGTTATGATTCAGCAGAACTTCACATTAATGCTTCTTTTGTGTGTTTCACAAGACATTCATTTGCCCTCAGATCCATTCAGATTTTCTTTCTTCTGGATGGCACCGCTAGGCTGATTGTCGAAATCTATGTTCTCGTTTTGTTTGTTTTTTAAGACCCTGTGTCAGTTCTGATGAAGGATTCTAACCGCACCCTTGTCATTTTCTTTCATAAGCGCCTTTCTTTTATCCCAAGGCCCAAATGCCTCTCATTAGATTATGCTTTCTGCCCGGCTTTGATCTCCTCCTAAAACACCCAGAATACTGCATTATATGGGGTTGTAGAAAACAAACCTTAGCAGAGAGCCTCTAAAATATTGCTTCTAACACTGCTCTCTTCATTCAGTAATTTTCCTGTGGCTTCCTCCATGAAAATTGTACACAGAAAGCAAAATGAAAGTCATTTTGTTGTTGTCTTTCTTTTTTATTATATGCAACATTAGCAACTAGGGATGTGCATTAACGCCAAAATTTGCATTTCAAAATTCAGATTCAGAATTATAAACCATCAGAATTTCTGGATATCCAGAACTCTATTACAGTCAATATGAATACTAGACAGGGTTATCTGTTCCAGGATCAACCGCAGATACTTCACACCACAGATACAAGGAACCCCATTAGAGAGAGCAAGGGGAGGAGGTAATTGTATGTGTGCACAATGGGCTGGGTTGCAGTAGCAGCAATTGGCCAGCAGATTGGAGCAGCAGATAGCTTGTGGTGGGTGGAAACTGTGCTAACTGCATGGGGCACAGGACAATTGAGTAATTACAATATTAGAGAAGCAGTTGGGAGAATGAAAGAGGTGAAAGAACAGAACAGAAGAGTGAGCCATTCTCTCTCACTTAAAGAGGACTCCAGGGAAGCCTAGCAATGGTAGGTTGAACTTAAGGGTTAACATTTCCCCAGGTAATGAGTAATCCTGGCATTTTTTGCAGAAAGTATTTTCCTAAACCTCTCCAAGCTCCCACAGAGTAGCCTGGGACTTATTCCTGATATGTAGGTCTGGCATTTGCTGCCTCCCACCCCTTGCTATTTACCCCTCTCCCTTTCTCTTATTCCCTGGGCTGGTGACTAATGACTCTTACCCTTCATATTAAGGAAGCCACTTGGCCCCACAGTGCCAACTTTATTAGCCAGGAGTAATGCCCTGTGCTGAGTCTTCCAGTGGCTAAACATGCTATTATTGGAGAGGGGACCCAAGTTCTGCCCACATTAGAGCACCTTCTTGCAGTGAATGCACTCAGCCATCTGTTGCACACTGCTGAAAATGCTTCCAGATTATTGACTTCTTGGGAGCTCCAGTTCTTCACTGCATGTTCCTTGTCAACTTGTCATCACTACGTGTACTGCTAAATGGTGAGGCAAATATAGTTGAAGGGGCAGGGATGAATTCAGTGTTACGTACTTCTGAAATAGTGCCTACTGGAGTCTTGTCAGTCTCCTCCCATGTCACATGTATATGTACTTGAGCACAATGCTGCTTTCCACAGGAGAGATTTGCTGGGAATGGAGACTGGGGGCAAACCCTTCTTTGAATATGATGGAGCTACAGGGTGTGCATATAAAAGAGAAGGTCTGGTACTCTTCATTAATCTCTTTCCCAGCCACAAAAGCAGAAGCACTGCTGCCACCCAAACTGACAGTGTTGATGTGAGTGTTAATGCCATCCTGGTCCTTCTCTGCCACATCAGTCCTTTGAGAGAAATGTGCCTTCTGCACCATCTTCTTTTCCCCCTTGCTCTGGCTGCTCTAGCTGGATTGCACAAATGCCTGAATTATCATAAAGAGAGCTAAACTTAACATAATAGCTCTCTGTTAATTTACAATGTATATGAACTAATCTCTATTAATCTTAAATCTCATTCCCAACTATATTAAGTAAAGGACAGACAATGAGATGTAGAAAATGTAAATGTAAGTTAAGGGTTTTGAAAAGGACATGGAAAAATTGCTGCAGTGCAAGCTTGCAACAGAGCATATCATAACAGAAAATGCTCAGAGGATTTATAAGCAGCTATGCCCATCTTTCTATTGGAAAGAGTCATTTAAAAAAAAAACGTCTTGTTCCTTGCCTGCTTCCAGAGTTCATTGGTGCACACATACATAATTTAGGTTTTGTTCTCAACCCAGCCCTCTCCCTTGGTAATCTCATGGAAACCTTAATCAGGAGACACTGAGTTGTCTGTCCCGACTATCCTTGGTGCCAGACTGTCTTTAATTTTCATTTTTCAAGAAATAAATCCAGGATGCCTGAGAAATAAGTTTCACTCTTACTTCTTCCCCTAGCAATTAGAAACCTTGCCTTTTGCTTTCTAATCTATAGGAGTAAATGGGATTCTGAATATTAATTATTATTACAGATATCTGGAACTCTCAGATTCAGATATATTTGGAACTATCTGAATACAGCATTATTCAATAAATTCAGAATATTTATGAATCTGAATGCACATCCATATTAATAACAGCTTTTAGATATTATCATGTTTCTTCTGTATTGAATCTCTAGATCAAGAGGTTCTGAACTTAACATGCACACTCTCATCACTATTTTTTAATTGAGGAATTTGCAATTGCTTCATGGATATTAAATATGGAGCACTAACCAATTCACCATATTGACTCATTTTCTTTTCTTTACATTTTTAAAAGCAAGAGATATATGAGAATAATCCTCTTCCGTAATTCTAACTATGGAGAAATTAATGGAGGATAAGGCTATCTCAGTGACTATGAATTGTTATGGTATATATTAAAGTAGTCATAGATGCTTCCAGCAATATGCCTCCCAGTACAGGTTGGTGATGTGGTCAAGGGGTGGGGCAAGGGGTGGGGGTGGGTACTATTGCTTAACTATCTTGAACATAGGATTCCCATAGGAAACAAGTGGAGACGGAATGCTAAACTGGATAAGCCACTAGTCTAATTCAGATGGGCTCTTCCCCAGTTCTTAGGTTCTTTCAAAGGGACACCTTCCAAGTGCAATGTTGGTGATTAATCTTCATTCACGACAATTTAGAAAAGAACTTTAGGAGGTTATATTCTCACCTCATAGAGTGAAAGTGCATGTTGTGTTTATGATTTAGCTTTCCCAGTGAGAGTTCAAATATCTTCCCCCCCCCCCGCCCCGGAGGAAAACATTCCCATGAGAATGGCCTCTGTGCAAGAAATTTCTCTTTTTCCCAAATAAGTCCAGTCTATTAACAAGCAGAGCACAGTGCTTCTGCTTCACTGCATCATTCCTTATCAAACCAAAGCATCATCATCATCATCATCGTCGTCGTCGTTATTACTGGTATTATCATAATTGGTTTCAGTATACTATATTAGGTGGGGGGGAATTTGTCCCAATGGCAAAAAGGCAATGGGTTTTTTGTTTTTGTTTTGTCCTGACTGTCTGTTAAAATAACTACACCTGAAATGTCAGAACAATGCATAGGATGCCCATATTCTAGGCCCAGTTCTCTGTAGATTCCACAACAAAATGTGACCCTGGAGGATTAATTTATAGTGCACAAAAGTTTCAACCAAAACAACTGTGCGTGCAGAAAGCAAATAGAGCTTCCACTGCAATCCTGAATTAATTTAGACACATATAAAAATAAAATTGATTTTTTGTTGTTGTTTTAGGTTTTGTTTTTTTTAAAAGCACTGGAGATCACTGCAGTTAGGATCAATTGTTCTTGTAGCTTACTGGAGAGATCCAACACCCAAACCCTCTTGTACATCTTCTGTTTTTAATACCGTGTTTCCCCGAAAATAAGACAAGGTCTTATATTAATTTTTGTTCCAAAAACACATTAGGGCTTATTTTCAGGGGATTTTTATTATTTTCATGTACAAAAATCTACATTCATTCAAATACAATTATGTCATCTTCTGATTGCTACACAAGTATGGGGACAGTGACAGATTTTACTTTCTTGGGCTCCGTGATCACTGCAGATGGTGACAGCAGACACAAAATTAAAAGACGCCTGCTTTTTGGGAGAAAGGCGATGACAAACCTAGACAGCATCTTAAAAAACAGAGACATCACCTTGCCGACAAAGGTCTGCATAGTCAAAGCTATGATTTTTCCAGTAGTGATGTATGGAAGTAAGAGACGAACCATAAAGAAGGTTGACCTTAATGCTTTTGAATTCTGGTGCTGGAGGAGACTCTTGAGAGTCCCCTGGACTGCAAAGAGAGCAAACCTATCCATTCTGAGGGAAATCAACCCCGAGTGCTCACTGGAAGGAAAGATCCTGAAGCTGAGGCTCCAATACTTTGGCCATCTCATGAGAAGAGAAGACTCCCTGGAAAAGACCCTGATGTTCGGAAAGTGTGAAGGCAAGAGGAAAAGAGGACTACAGTGGATGAGATGGTTTGACAGTGTCATCGAAGCTACCAACATGAATTTGACCCAACTCTGGGAGGCAGTGGAAGACAGGAGGGCCTGGTGTGCTCTGGTTCATGGGACACGACGTAACAACTAAACAAAAGCAACAATGATTTAAGACATTCCGCCTGGCAGCACCATCAAGACTTACCTGATGACTATCCCACTGACTCCTTTCTAAATTATTGATCCATAGGCATTCAGTTATGGATATATGATTTGTAAATAGGAGAGACTGACTGATGATTAACACTTAGAGAGTATTTTTCTGCAAGCTGTTTAATATGGCAGGTCTGGGTACCACAAATGAACAGAGGAAGGAGGAGTCCAATCTATTTTGTGCAAAGAATAGAGTTTAGAGTCATTGCTGTTGAACAGAGTAGTTATTTTGGAAACTACAGTTTTACAGACACACTCCATCAGCCTTAATAGCAAGTGGGCTGAAACCTAAGCGATCCCTGAGAACAACCTAATTTTTTTCCTACTGTGGTTCTATGGACAATTTACATACAGCTATTTTTTATAATAAATATTTGTTTTTCTTCTATGTCCTCTCCTGCTGCTTCGCTCCCTCCATCTCTTCTCCTGCTGAGGGAATTACTTTGCAACCATTTCCCTTTCCATCTCTCTCTTAAGTGAGGGAAGCTGCTGGTTGGCAGACAAGGGTTTAGAAAAATGCAGCTTCTTGGTTCAATCAAGAGCTATCACAGCTGTGTGTGGCAGGACCCAAGGAGGCTTTTAACTTTAGTGTTTTATTGGAAACACTAAAATGGGCACGGTAAAATCCCCCCCGATGTGATAACTTTAATAAAAATCAAAGTTAAAAAGTTGGCATGGAGGAGACCAACACAGATAACCGAGCCTGCTGAAGCACGGCATTTGCAGTGCTGCTTTTTCTATTATTTTCCCTGTTAGGAGAAATGGAAGCTGTGGATTTCTAGCTAACAAAAAATGCTTTTAAATGAAGATGCTAACAGATTTGGGGCATTATCTAGATAAAGGTGTGTATTATGAGTGCAGTCACTAATGGAAAGATATCAGAAAGGGAACAAAAAAGACCATATGCTGCTAGCGAATAAGAGGTAGAAAAAGAGAAGAAAAATTACTGGTTAGCAATTTTTAATGTGCATTTCTTTAAATAATGTTGACCAGCTCTCAAACAAAGCCTCGGAGTAAAATTTGCTGAAGTTGTTCTGCGCGGTAGCGCTTAGAAGTATATGTTGAATCACAGCCTTGTGATGCAGCTGGTGGCACTAAAAGGTTTCAACTAGTTTGTGTGTCAGCAAGTCTGAAACTAGCTGAGAAAATTATCTGTTTTGTCAAAATCAGGGTAGTGCCATTACGTTTCATGTGACTGTAACATATAAAAGAGTATATACAAATGGTACAGCCTAGTGGTTTGCAGGTAAGACTTCTCTGAGGCTGGAGTTTGCAAGAGTAGGTTACATCTGTAAATATCTTTATTCTGAGCAGATTTTAAGTACATATCACTGAGTAAATACACACATATGGCTCACTTTAGATACTTGCTGACCTTTAGAAAAGCAAGCAGAATGTAGTGAATTAATTTATTACCTTAATTCAGCCAGAAGACTTAAGCTATTCTTTACACACACCAGCCCTAATGTCTTTAATGTTGTTCAGGTTGTCAGAACATTTGCTCCAGCTGGACTATGGGGTTTGCTGAAACATTCTAAACTTTTCAATGGGTCCTTGGAGCCTCATGAATCCTTCAGGCTTCTGAAGGTGAGTTTATAGAGGGCTTTCAGTACATTCCAGAATTGCCAGCACAGCAGTGAAACTTACAGAGAGACTTCCAGATTTACAACTCACACTCAGGCCTTGTAACTTATCAAAGTTAAGCTGACCTATGCTCCATTGTTTCATATTTCAGTTCAGTGTCAAGAATATGAACCTCAGAAACACAGATGAGTTACTCATCTGAAGGTCTTCAGGCTTTGGGGTTTGCAACCACATGTCCAAACAACATCAAATGATTGCTAAGAAATTTATGAAATTGTGCTCAAGAAGCAGATAGGTGATGAATAGGGGACTGTATAGGGTGAATATGTGTATTTGAGCAAAGACTTTCAGAGTTAATCTATCCTTCAGAATATCACATTACTCTTGGAATGTCTGCAACTGTTACGCTGAGCAGAGTTGCTACATGCAAACGGGGAGAGAAGAGTTCAAAATGCTTACAGTAATTTGTCTCATACTGGAATGGAAGTGTTCTGTTCAGCAACAGAGGAGTCAATTTTGCTTAGCAAACCAGACGATCTTCATGGTGTTATGGCCAGGAAGGCCAGTGCTAATAGGTGTGGAAAGAAAGAGCTGGAATCTAAAGGTCCAAAATAAAAAAATAAAAAAGGGCAAAATCCATAAAGAAAACATCAGTGTGAAAATAAAAAAAGGAGATTCAAATTTAACAGACTCTTTAAGCTCTTTGAAAATGAAAATAAAAGAAGGAAAAGTATGGCTGGAAAGAAATTCAAGACACTGAAGTCAAAGAACAAGACAAAGATGCAAAATCAACTTATTATAGAAGATGAAGAAGTAATCAACAAATGTGATAAAAGACAATATGATCTCCCCTTACTGCTGCTGGTGAAAGAAGACTTAAATTCATAAGAAGCCATTCAAGATTTATTGTTGCCAAAAAGTTCTCTAATGGATATATCACCGTTAGATCCATTTTTCCTGAAACATGACAATGATAAAGATAGGAAAGGCAAAACATCCAGGTGGATAGTGATTTCCAACAAAGAAATCTGGGAGCTTAAGCTTTTGCGGCATAAATTAATACTCTCAAATTATCCAAAACCTACAGTACTATCACAGATACAGCACAAGCTTCATCTGCTGCAGTTGTTGGAAGCACTTGTCCCTGGAGAAGTCACCCCAGCAAATATTATCCATATTGAATATCTGTTTTATAATTATAAGAATGCACGGCAGTGGTCACTTTCCATGAAAGTCTATTGGTTAGTAAACTATATAGACGAAAGTGGGATTTTTTAAAGAAATGGATTGATTATCTTTAGGCTGATTGAAAATACAGTCAGTCCCCTGGCCCTGGTAAAGAGGAGAATAGTTAAGGACCTATATGGGAAACAACAACTAGAAAGAGCAAAGGGCAGAGCAGATCTTATAGAGTGGGAAAATGAAGAAACTCACCCCATTTCTGATCATTATCATAGTAGCAGAGAGAACACAAGAAACTTAGGAGGCACAGAACCTAAGATAAGGAAGGAGTCACAGATAGAAACAGGAAACTGTAAGAACAAGTCCATTCCTAATTGTATAAGTCTGCCAACTTAGGTTCAAGAGTAGCATGATTCTTCCTTAGGGAAGGTATCTCTTATTAAGGAGGAGTTAGCCCTTATAGACTCCTATTGTGCTTTGCCATTAGTGGCACAAGATGCAATCATTACAAAATTAGAGGTCTTAAAAGTGCTAACTTTAGATAAGCAATTAGATCAAGGGGGCCAATTGGGTAAAAATGGGTGTCATTCAGTGGAAATCGAATTGTGTAAAAATGAGCTAACACCAGAAAGTGGGAAGGACAAAATAGATCTCAAAGTAATGGCAGATGAACAGATAGGCTTAGATATGGCTGTGTTACCCTGTGAATCAATAAGTAATGAAAATGTATTAGATCCCTTAGTTTTAGCAGCAAATCCCACACTTAAAAAAGTTAAATCAAGGACTGAAATGAAATACTTAGAGGATTCTGAATTGGTTCCAATGATAAAGTTTAGAAGTGATAAACCCCAACCAGGAAATACAGGGTTCCCCATTATATCAAATGTAAGTACAATACACTCACAAGTAGAGCTGATTGAAGTTAGGGGAAAGCAGAGGAACCCTGGAAGGGTTACAAATTGACTTGAGTGTACCTCAGGAGATAGATATCACTGAACAACCAGATTTTATATCAATGGTATATTCTATACAGAGGACCCCAAAGCCCCATGATTCCAAATTAGAACAATCAAATGCATTAGTAAGCATTCTCTCTTGGGACATAGGTGACAGGAAACAATATGAAGGTGAAGTCATTTCTATCTAAATATTTAGTATTAGCATTTCAAGAAACATGGTTCCTTGAGATGGAAAACATACTGGGGCCAGGGCTTAAAACATGGGTAAAACTGGCACAGAAAGTAAATGGGAAAGATAGAGCCATAGGGAGTTTAGCAGTTCTACTGAAGCAAGATCTAGGTTGGGAAGGAAGCATGGTTGAAACAACCACATCTGACAATAATGTGCTGATAGCTAAGATCAAGACTCAAGACCTGATGTTAATGTTGGTAAATGTGTATATTCCGCCCATCTCATCCCAGTACTATACACCCGATATCTGGTTGCACCCAGAACTTTTGTTAGAAGATCTTAGTATAAGGTTTCCAAATGCAATGACTATATTATTGGGTGATTTTAATGCAAGAATTGGGAATGATTTGTAAATGTTGTAGAGAGATGTGGGATTTTTGATGATGACTCTATTGATTTGAATTATTGAAACAGGATGTAAGGACAAATTATACTGGTACAAATCTGTTTAGGCTAACCTATATGTTTGACCTGCATATATTAGGAAATAATAACAATAATTTTCCATACCCATATACTTATTTTTTTCCCAACAGCCAGGGAGTGTGCTAGATTATGTGTGTATTCCAAGGGGAAAAGTTCATCTATTTTCTGGCATAACTGTACACCCTATGGTGAATAGTGACCATCAACCAATATCACTGGAAGTAATAGCTAAAACTGACCAGAGGAAAGTAAGCTAGCCCAAAATTGAAAAATACAAGAGACAGATGGCAAAAAGTGGAAGTTAATAAAATTCCAAAATTTCAAAATTCCAAAATCCCAAAATTCTATTTATTGTTCAAATTTAAGTAATATAATTCTAGCCCCTGATAATAACATAAATACAATTATGGAAGCATATTATCAAATCTGGGAGAAAATGAGACCTTTCTTAATAACGGATACAAAACTAAAGCAGACAGAAAACACAAGCTCCCATTCTTTCACCGGGAATGCAGATTTCCGAGAAAGGAAGTGATGATTAGTGTATGACCAAAAGACACACTATACCATGCTAAATCTTAGACGTGAATATGAACAATTAAATACAGTAAAGAAAAAGCAATATCAGAAACATAATTCAGCAGAGCTAGAATTAGTTGGAACCGGGTTAGATGTAACTTATTTTTGGCACTTAGTGGCTGATAGAATCAATGAGGCAAAGTCTGTTATGGATGTTCCTATCCCAGCAGTTACTTGGGAATTATACTATAGGGAATTGTTTAAGGAAGAGAATGATGTAAAGCAGATTGACAAACTGCCAGGGATTCAGGATGCAAGCCTAATACCTCAGTGGTCACCTGTAACAGCACAGGAGATAAAATGGCTTATTCAATCTCTGAGGAACAATAAAACCCCTTGGGAAGATTTCCTACACCCTGAATTACAGTGGTGCCTCGCGTAACGAGCGCACCGTATAACGACGAAATCGCATAGCGATCCGTTTTTTTGGATCGCTAATGCGATCGCTTACCGATGGCCCCTATGGCCGAAAATTGCTTTGCGAAGATTGGTGAGCATTTTGCTTACCGATCTTCGCAAAACGAAGCCGCGGATCAGCTGTTTGGCAGTTTCAAAATGGCTGCCGGAAGCCCCAAAATGGCCACGTGCAGTGTTTTCGCGCCCTGCCCTCGCTTACCGAGGGCGCGAAAATGGCTGCCGGACCGGGATGCATCGCTGAACGGTGAGTTTTTGCCCATTTGGAACGCATTAAACAATGTTTAATGCGTTCCAATGGGCTTTCCCGTCCGGCTTAGCTATGTTTCGCCATAGCGAAGGTTAATCCGGAACGGATTAACCTCGCTATGTGAGGCACCACTGTATTTAAAAATAATTTAGATTAGTGGGCTTCCATATTGTCCAAGCTATTTACACAGCTGCCTAGAGTGGCCTGGTAGTCCAGATAGGCGGGATATAAATCAAATCAAATCATTGACTGTTTGGGGTGGAAGGAAGTTGAAATCCACCAACATCTGGACAGCCACAAGTTCTTCATCCCTTTCTTAAAGAGAAAGATAATAATGCAAAATGAAAAACAGATGAAGTAATCTAGAAAAGCACCTTACTGGTCCAAAGCCTCCTCAGCTCCCAGGCTTACACTGCCACTGCGACTGCCGCGGCTGGGAGGCTTGAGCCTGGCTGGGGTGCTTCGGCCGCTCACTTCCCAGCTCCCCTTCTGGCTGACCTCCTGCTCACTCCTCACCGCCCACTGTAGACCGATGCCACCACTGCTGCCTCACTCCAGCTTTGCCCTGCTCCAGCTTCGCTGTCCTCTGTGGGCCAATGGTGGGAACATCAAATGGCGGAGGATGCCGAGGAGTGCCGAGGACCAACATGGCTGTCCCCGTTGGTGCCGGCACCAGTGGCGGCATCGGTCCATGGAAGGCAACGAGGAGCGAGTGGGAGGCGAGCCAGGAGGTGTGCGGCCGAAGCACCCCGGCCAGGCTCAAGCCTCCCGACGCTGGCCACCCCCACCTCCGCATCCCTTTCACGAACCGTTGGGGCAAAAAAGCTACAAAGAAACAGCCTCTTTGCCACCAACAGTTAGTACATTTAAATTTCCTGCCCTTTTCCCCTGCCTTTTTTGTTCATAAGTCAAATCTCTGTTCACAAGTCAAAGCAAAATTTTGCCAACAGAGCTGTTTGTAAGTCAAAATGTTTGTATGTCGGGGCGTTCATAAGTCAAGGCACCACTGTATTATGTTTCTATTTAAACTATAGTAATTCCTATTGACATGTAGACTAGACATGGGGACAAATATAAAAGTGAATAACAATATCAAATATCGCTGATTCGATGGATATTTCCCCTTCCTATTTGTGAGATCTGGAGACACCTCCAAATGCAAAGGGACAAATATACACCTTTTACTGTATATCCATCCATTCATCTCTCTGCCTATGCCCATGTGGATCAGCTGATCCACATGGGCACAGTCAGACAGTGGAAGCCTAACTGACGGGAATACCTCACTCCCATTTGCAATGGAATGGAAGCTAGGCTGCTGGGACAGAAACTACTGGCGGAGGCAGCAGAGGAGACAGCAATGGTGATGGAGCTGGAGGAGGCAGCAGGATAAGGTAGGGAAGTGATATGGCAGTAAGAAGGGGGTGGGGACAAGCTGTGAGGGACAATGAGAGAGAGAACCAATGAACCGACAAACTGATTCATGGTTCATTGGTTCAGCGGGGGGGGGGGGATTTGTAGTCATCAACCTTGATAACCCATGAATCAAGATGAACTCTTGGCAATTCATAGCCATCTCTAATATAGACATATGTTCTTATGTGCCATCAAATCAGAACTGACTTATACCAACCCTGGGGGGGGGTGTGTTCAAGGTCATTGAGATATTTAAGGATTGGTTTTACCAGTTCCATGTTGTTCTTTAGTCGTTAAGTTGTGTCTGACTCTTCGTGACCCCATGGACCAGAGCACGCCAGGCCCTCCTGTCTTCCACTGCCTCCTGGAGTTTGGTCAAATTCATATTAGTAGTTTTTTTAACCAGTCTCATACCCCCAATGAAACTTCATGGCTGAGCAGAGATTCAAACCCAAGGCATCCTGAATCCTACTCCATATTCCATCAACTACACCTCACTGACATATGAGTAAATAAAATGTTTATGCCATTTTGTGTCTTCTTTTGTCCTCCTTTTCAGCAATTATATTTTCTTTTGACGCATATATGGTCAACCTGTTCTCCACCTTTACTATAAGAAATGTTACTCCTCTACTACTAGTCAGGCTGAGTCTTTAATGTGCCCAGCTACAGACCTGGAGTAAATGTTCTTCTATCAGTGTCCATGAGAGCAGTTCCTGGAGCTGGAAGTGTAAAACATAAATAGAGCCCACAGTGTGGCAAATGAAAAATGATCTTCTGTACAAAAGCCAAACCAGAAACCTGAGCACTGAGTATTCATACTATTAATAATTTCCTGAGGCTTCTCAGTCATGACAAGAAGCAGTATACTACATTTGTATTCACTCACATGCCTGAAAAAGGCTCTGGGGCCTGAGTGCACAAATAATCTTAGCTAGGGCCGATCTCAAAATGTAAGATCCAAAGTTCAAAGTACTATCTGTTGTAGACAAACAATCAGAGAAATTGCCTTTCTTCTGAACAGTAGCTCTTCAATGTGCTCATCCCTTCTACAGTTCAGAACTCAAGAAGATGCTGTATAACATGATCAGACCTTTGCTCTATTCAGTTGAGTGTTTTGTCTACAGAAATTGATAATGGCCCTCCAGAGATTTTAGAATAATCCCAGAAAGTTGTCAACAGATCAACAGGAAAACATGAAGCTTCTTCCACATGCACACACAGTGTTGATGAATACTAGTAAGCAACAAAACAAAATGGAAAATACATAGGCAAACAGTAGCATCATTAGTATCATTAGTGTGTGTTTGTGTGGAGCTGAATATAGCAGCACACTAAAAATTCTAGCACAACTTTACCAACTTGTGACTTATTTCCAACCTGTTGTGGGCAAAACTCATTTATAAAAATGAGACAAGTAAGTTGGTGTCTTTGGTATTTGGGTACCAAATACATCAAGAAATTCAGATACTTGAAAATGCGTATTTGTTGTGACTTTGTAGGCTACTATGAATGCTGCCAAGACTGTACATGCAACATGTGTATTTCTAAATGTATGTTCTCTCTTGTTCTATTATTGGGTTTTTAACATCGATGGGTTTGCCAATAAATATAACTAGTGTGAAAAAGAAGAGCGGCTTAAACAAAGTTTCTTAGGTTTTTTTTTTTTTAAGATAAAGAGAATGAAGTGTAGCACACATCCAGGATGGGTAACAAAGAGTTCTCCTGTGTGTCTGATGTTGTGTCTCCCAGATTGTGAATTGATTGACTCACATTGTAAATTTCAAGTCCAAGCTTCTAAAATCCGTTTTCTCTCTCCACAGAATCAAAGGCAGAGGAGATTTATACTGAAGTTCATGCTATCAAGCAGAAAATGGAACATTTTCTTTCGAAAGAAATTTCCGGCATTGATAAAGCTAGTTTGGGCATTGTACAGATCAATTGACAAATCACTTTCTCCACAGTCTATTTGCTAGGGATACCTCAGCCAATATTTTCATCGTTATATTTAGTGAAGAAATGATCTGTGTTGAGCTCACATGTCCACATCACTCTGCTTATGGATAATAATGTAATTTTAGCATCTAGTACTGTTCAGTCTGAAAACTTTAGATGCCATGACCAATGGAATTAGATTTTCAACAAATAGATTATGATCAAAGAAGAGAGAAATAGCCCTGTTACTGGAACTATTTCAAAGGCCCTTATGTCTTTCAGCACTAGTGGAATGTATTAATGTAGCATTGTCTAAAACTCATGCTTGAAAAGGGGAAGGGGAATCAGTTCGTTTTCTATACAGAGCAGAAGACTCCCCCCCCCCGTTTTTAATAGGAATGCCTGCCAGACAAGGAATCCATAAGGTCAAATTCCACCAATGTATCCTGCATGCAACCTGAGGTGCAAAGTACTCACCCATAGTAAGAAGTAGTTAAGGAAATAGAAGAGTTAACAGTGATGCATTTCTCCTCCCATCATCTCCTGAGAAACAGAAGTAGGGAAAGAAGTATGGGAAACAAAGTGATACATTTGCATTAGCTGTGCTAAGAATTGTTTCCATTTGAAGGAAAGGGTCAAAAACATGCAATAAAGCTGTTAACCTTAAAATCTTGCCAGATAAGATGAAGGGATGGGTTTGCTCCATATAAATATATTCTTCTTGCTTATGAATTCTGCTAGATGCCTTATTTTTAAGGGGGGGGGATAGCCAGTCCACATTCTTGCGCAAGGACCACAAAAGCCTCTGTTTCCTACAACAGAGATCCCCAACATTCAGGCCATGGACCAGTCCCGATATGTGGCCTTGGAAAAACTGGGCCACCAAGACAGATGAGCGGTGAGCAAGAGGTGAGTGGCGAGCAAAGCTCAGCCTCCTGTCAGCATGCTCCAATTAGGTTCTAATGCCACTGCTGATCTGATAGGAGGTGGCATTAACACCTAATCTGACAGGAGGCTTCAGTTCCCGCTCCCCTCCTGCTGCTAGATCAGCTGTGCCCGTGGCATTAGAATCTAACAGGAACCTACACTCTTACTAGGTTCTAAGCCACTGCTGATCTAACAGGAGGTGGACCTTCAATTGCAGCTCACCTCCTGCTCCTGCTCACCATTTCCTTTATGAGCTTGATTCAAAGCTATCCTCCAACAACCTACTGCATAACAAGTAACCCCCTCCCGGTCCTTGGGAGAATGGTCTTCAACTAAACCGGTCCGTGGTGTCAAAAAGGTTGAGGACCACTGTCCTGCACATCCACAGCCCAAACTGCCATAAGGTTTATTCTCCACCATGGGGTGTATTTCTATCATCTCCCAACTTTTTATGGAAAAGCCATTCCAGTTAAGGCACTAGGAGGAAATTAGGTTAGACTGGGATGGGCAACATATGTTTTTGAATGGTGATTCCAAGAATATCTTCACCTAGTTGTGCTGATGGGAAATATAGATAAAATATTTTATTTTAAATATTTTAAAAGCAGCATCATGGAACCCTAGTTACCACAAAATATAGCCTGTTGTTTGTTATTTTTAACTTTATTACCTGTACTGCATTATTTTCATGTTCTGCCCCAACCACACTCTAATTGTTTATATAATCAGAATGATGCTAAAATAGTATGGTGGACAAATTAATGTGATTCCCTCACCTAATGTGAATTAGCAGTTTCACAGAAGCTTGCTCTCAAAGCACATGAGAATGTACCTTGATCTGGATTCCTACATTGAGCAGGGGGTTAGGCTGAATGGTCTTCTGGCCCCTTCCAACTCAATTATTCTATGATTCTATATTCTCTTTGCCTCACAGGGGAAAAGGGGGGGGGGAATAATGGAAAATAGACTTCTGTGACTGAGCACCCACACAGCAGGCTTAGTTGACATTGGTACTGTGTGATGTAGCAGATGGAGTGACAGACTAGGATTCAAGACACCTGATTCAAATCCCTGCTCAGCCATAGAAGCTCACTGAAAGGTGGAACTATAAAAACACTCCTTAAATATATCATTTACCTTGAAAATCTTAATAGGGTTGTTATAAGTCAGGTCTGACAACAGCACACAAGGACCCCCACACACAAAGAGAAAGGGGGGATCCAATGTTTATGGCTGCCCCATAGTTTTACTTCAGTACACCCCAGATGAATGTATAAACAGGGGGCAAATCTAGTAACCTCTCCATTATCATCACTTCAAAGTGCATGTCACTTTTCTATGTGATATGTCCAGATCATGAAAGAACAGATACTAAAGTCACAAGGTGGTAGCAGTTTTCATAAATTAAAATCTCCCTCCCATCCTGTGGCTACCAATTGCTTCTCCCTGATGACAGGAACCCCAAGGGAGCCTCAAGTCCCTGTTCAGGAAAAATCAGTACAAGGCCACATGATCCTCAAAACAAGACCTTATGCATGTGATTTTTGAAGCAACTGGGTTCCAGCCTATATCCCAAAAATCTTATAGCTTGGGTCTCTCCATGTCTGATTCTCTGACATACTCACAATGAATCTCTAACTCCCCTCCCCTTTCGATCATATATGAAGGTCATTCCAAATTGCTTTCCTGGTCAGAGGGGAGAAGTCAATACACTGGCTAGAGTACGTTGGCAAATTGCCCCACTTGCTCTCAAAGCACAGGAGAATTTGAGCACCAGCTTAGCAATCTCTGCTTCAATGAAGTGACATTCTGCCAGATTCTTTTAATGAAATTGTTTTTGGACACTAAATCAAATGGGTTCCTCATTCTGTTTGTTTGTTTTCTTTCTTTCCTGCATCAGAGTCTATATTTGGAAGGCTCAGCATTCCAAAACATGTGGTCAAATAAGATATGGTTGGAACATATTAAGAAGTCATGCAAGAACATTTAAATGACTTTTCAAAGCAATTAACATCATAGCAGTTTATCACAGATTAAACCAAAGCATAATGAATAAGCCGCTGCTGAGCAGGAAGCTTCAGCAGCGCGGCTCGCCTTTGCCTCCTTCCCTGGATGACATGAGACTCCTAGTCTCGCGGGAATTGTCATTGGTGAGAGGGGGGAATGTTAGGTTATTTAAGGATGCTTAGAGAGTTGGGGGGTAGCACCGGCTACCCTCTGCGGTCTGATTAACAACTTTGTTTTTTCTTATGCAGGTTTTTAGTTGGCTTATCACTCCTTTCATGAAGTTAATTAATTTAACTACTTGATTTAACTTAAATAATTTTGTTATTATGGGGGAAGGGTATATCAGAGAGAAGGTGGGATCACGACTGCACGCCTTGCATGGGTTGCGCTTTGGCACGGCCGAATTTTAAACCAGCTATTGGCCTTAGCTCAAAGGGGAAAAATAATAATTTGAGGCTTACCGGGTCAGAGGGGCTTGGTTTTCTGGGGAAAGCCGCATTTCACCGATGGCCCACTAATTTACATTTGCGAGGGCCGGGTAGGTAAAAAACAGCTGGGTTGTGGCACGGCCTTGCAAACCCGGAGCAGCCTGGGACACATGTGGCATGGCCTTCATGCTCATCGGCTGTTAGTGCATCCATCTCCCTCCCCATCCTACATACTTTAAGGGTCAGGGTTACAGTGTCCTTGGGGGTCTTATAGGAATAGGTCAACCGGTTTGGTGGTTGGGAAGAAATAGCTAGCTGTCAAACCGACAGTTCAATGCATTTCAATGGGAGGGGGGGGAAATTCACCAAAAATTAACGAAGAGTCAGAACAAAGCCAAATTAAGTTTGCAAAGGTTTTACAAGGTGCACTAATGATTCCAAGCATTTAAAACAGGTTTCAAACATTTTAAGACACTTTTAAATTAGTGAAAATGGACATCGTTAAGCGAAACAGGGGACCAAAATGCTATGCGAAGCATGGTCCTGAAATTGCTAAGCGAAAATCGCCCATAGAGAACATCGTTAAATGATGCGGAAAATTCCTCAAAAAAACCCATCGCTAAGCGAATACATCATTAAACGAAGCAATCGCTAAGCGAGGCACCACTGTATATATACATACATACATATACATACTCTATGGCTTGGAAACAGAGATGAGCACCATGCCCTAGAGTCAGACACGACTGGACTAAATGTCATGGAGAACCTTTACCTTCACCTTACTGGTTGGCAATGACCTGGCCAGGCATCATGGAAAAGCCTTAATCTTGGACATTTTGAGCTACTTGAGATGGTTGAAGGCCATGTATCCAGCCGTGCATATCGTATGGTTGACAATCATCCCTCAGTTGGCATGGAGAAATGCCAGGATTTTTTTTTCTGTTAACACAGCACACAGGAGTGTTAACTGGGAGGTCTGCGCTGGCCTTGGATCGATGGTTGGGCACCAAATAATCCTCATGGATAGGCCTGAGTTTTTTCGGAACAATGGCGTCCATCTGTCTGATTTGGGTTTGGATGTCTTCATCAAAGACATCAAGGGGGCTGCTTTTTGAGCTCGATAGGCTCAATGGAGGGCATGGGACTAGTCCCTATGCTGTGGCGGGTAGTGTGGATATAACAGGTTTTCTGGTGAGTCCCAGTCTAAATTCAGGTAAACTATAGCCCATCGGAACTCCAAGCGCTGTGGATCATGTGATTACAGTGCTTGGGGGGAAATATGTGAGGTCTGCAGGTGGTCAAATTGTGGCCGGCCAGGTTTTCGCTGTCATTTAAGACCACAAAAACTTGGGGCCAGGGACTTGCCCATTCGTTGCTTAGGGGGTCCTTTGAGACCTCTATGATTTAACTACGGTAGGCCCCCCCTTTGCCAAAGGATGGCAACATTGATTATGATTAATAAAGTGTGGCCTGTGTTTTAATCCATAATCTTTGTCTCGCGTCTTTATTCCGGGTTTGGGAGGGCAATGTGAGGGCAGGAATTTGCATCAAGGTTTCTGCTACCACCTTCAATAGAGATGTATCTACACAGAAAGAGACAAACCCCAGTATACAAAATATTCAGAATAGTTGTAGAATATCCAAAGCTGTAAATTGCCCACTTAACCCTTTATATTTATGTTTTTTTAATGAACACAGAAAAATACAGCATGTAGAATGAGTGAAGATCATAACAGCACACCTAGGTTTCCTCTGTTAGATGGTTGGTATTCATCAGGATCACTATTTCCTTGCCTCTTGGATGATCTGTGGGCTGCCAGTGTTGGCCATCACTTCTGAACAGATAACTGCTTCTGAGAAGAGGGTGCTCTTACTTCCCCATCCTCTCTCCTCTGTTCTTCACTACATCTATACACCATCCCTCTACTGCTTCAGATCTCCTATTATTTAGACAACAATTCAATTCCATTGTTCTCCCTTACTATCATTCCATTATAACCCTATTCATTATTTCTGTTAATCACTGTCAGCAATGTGTTGAAAGCCCTTCATTTTTCCCCTGAAGATCAAATTCCTCACAATTTATTTAGGTGAAATTCCACATGGAGGTTACAAGGAAATCTTTGTTCTTTGAATACTTCAAGTAACACTAAACTTTTCCAGGTGATGAAGACCAGAAGTGATTGTGAAGAGCTCCAAAAGGATCTCTCCAAACTGGAAGAATGGGCGGCAAAATGGCAAACACATTTCAATATAAGAAAATGTAAAGTAATGGACACTGGGGAGGAAAATAGTAATCAAAACTTTAGTTATCAACTAATGGGTTGTGAGCTGTCTGTGAAGGATCAGGAAAGAGATCTTGGTGAGCTGGTGGACAACTCAATAAAAGTGTCAACCCAACCCAGTGTGCAGCAGCAGTGAAGAAGGCCAGTTCCATGCTAGGTATCTTTAAAAAGGGGATGGAAAATAAAAGAGCCAACATTATAATGCCATTGTACAAAACGCTGATAAGGCCGCACCTGGAGTATTGCATACAGTTCTGGTCACCGCACCTCAAAAAAGACATAGTAGAACTGGAAAAGGTATGGAAGAGAGTGACTAAAATGATGATTGGGCTGGGGTACTTCCCTTATTTATTTATTTATTTATTGTTTGTCTGTCTGTTTGTTTGTTTGTTTGTTTGTTTGTTTAATTTATATACCGCCCACACTACCCAAAGGTCTCTGGGAAGCTTATGAAGAAAGGCTACAGCATTTGGGGCACTTTAGTCTAGAAATAAGGCGCCTAAGGGGGGACGTGATTGAGATGTATAAAATTATGCAGGGTATGGATAAAGTAGATACAGGGAAACTCTTTTCCCTCTCACACAATACTAGAACCTGGGGACAGGGACATCCACTCAAATGGACAGGTAAAAGAAAATATTTCTTTACCCAACATGTTGTTAGTCTGTGGAACACCTTGCCACAGGATGTGGTGATGACATCTGGCCTAGATGCCTTTAAAAGGGGATTGGACAGATTTCTGTAGGAAAAGTCCATTGCAGGTTACAAGCCATGGTGGGGATGTATAATCTCCAGGCTTAAAAGGAAGGTACTTCAAAATGCTAAATGCAGGGGAGGGGTACCAGGAGACAGGTGTCTAGTTGTCTCATGTGCTCCCAGAGGCATCTAGTTGGGCCACTGTGAGATACAGGAAGCTGGACTAAATGGGCCCTTGACCTCATCCATCAGGGTTCTTCTTATGTTCTTATGTAGGTATTCAAGTGACCTTAGTCTTGCTCTGACTTTGGAAAAGTTCTTTTTTTTCCCAACCAATATCCTACAGCTGCTGGGGCTTGTAAGACTTGAGAGATGAAAGAGAAACCTCTCTAAGCACTCATTGATCCCAATGGGAACAGATCATGTACAGAGCACAAGTAGGGCAACACCGTTCAGATGTTGCCCTGCAATTTCCATGCCCTCTTATACTCAGTTGTTCTGGCTGGGGTTCAGAAATATATGGAAGACTACAAATTACCATATCTAGGATCCATTATTTCAACATTTCATCTATTCTGCTCACTTTATATAGGTTTAATTGGGTAATTATACATTTCAATATTTATTACAATTTGACAAAAGCATAATGCTTAAAGCACTCTGTGAACATTTTAAAATTTAATTATGCAGGCTACACATTGCCCATCCCCCAGCAAGCTGGATATTCTATTTATCAGCCTCAGAAGGATCGAAAGCTGAGTGAACCTTGAACCAGCTACCTGGGATTGAACCTGGGTCATGAGCAGAATTTTGAATAATAGAAGCATAGAATCATAGAAAAGTGAAGTTGGAAGGGGCCTACAAGCCCATCAAGTCCAACCCCTTGCTCAATGCAGGAATACAACCAAAGCATATCTGTCAGGTGATTATCTAAGTTTTTCTTGAATGCCTCCAGTGTTGGAGCACTCACCAACTCCCGAGATAACTGGTTCCACTGTCGTACTGCTCTTAGGAAGGTTGTCCTAATATTCAACCAATATCTGGCTTCCTTTACTTGAGCCCACTTTTGCATGTCCTTCACTCTGGAATGATTGAGAACAGATCTTGCCCCTCCTCTTTATGACAGCCTTTCAAAAGAGGTGTGTCTCACAAGACAAATGCCTCGTAGGACCAAAAACCCGCAAGACGAATGGTTTTGGCAATGGGGTTGATGACTCGCAAGACGAATGTTCCTATGGCCATGCTTCTCAAGACGTATGTTTTCCATCTTTTGTTCCTTTGTAAACCAAGTTTGACTTTGTTCTGACTTTTTTTGCCCATAGGAATGCATTAATTTGATTTCAATGCATTCCTGTGGGAAAACACGTTTCACAAGACGAATTTTTCGCAAGACAACATTAACCGTGGAATGAATTAAATTCATCTTGCGAAGCGCCACTGTATTTGAAAAGTGCTATCATATCACCCCTCAGTCTTCTTTTCACAAAGCTAAACATGCCGAATTCTTTCAGCCTTTCATCATAAGGCTTGGTTTCCAGCCCCCCCCCCGATAATCCTTGATGCCCTCCTCTGAACTTGTTCTAATTTGTTAACATCCTTCTTGAAGTGTGGGGTCCAAAAGTGGACACAATACTCAAGGTGAGGCCTAACCAGTGCTGAATAGAGGAGGACTAGGACCTCATGGGTGCTGCAGTACTGCAGTTTAACCACTGTTCCATGAGGCTCCTTCTGAGGGGTTAAATTAATTAACCTTTTAAATTATTTTTTTAATTTAAAACTTTATCAATCACTCACCACCAACAATATAACTCTACAGTGCCCCTTTTTTGCCCACACTGCTGTTGAAACAACAATGCTATGGCAGCTATGACCTTTCTTACTCTACCCTTGTAGGTTATGACCCTATAGCTCATATTCTCAGAGACCATAAGAATCATACTAGGACCTTATCTTAAAACAGCCATGCTTGGTTTGCTCACTTTTTATGGGGATTTTTACCATGTTTAGAATACTCCCTTGTCTGCCTATATGGATTTGTGTCCATTTGTATGATGGTACAATGTATAAAAAGAAAATCCCCCAATGTGTTGAAACCGAACTGGTATTGTAGATATGGCTGTATTTGCCAGCTTGCACTATGATCCAGGAAATAACATCGACAACAAATGCACTCTCCAACATGCATTCATTCCTAAAATACACAAAGGAAAAAAATGCAGAATTGTAAAATGTATAGAAATCTGTTAGTATCATTTTTCATTGTATGGGTATACTGTGTATATACTTACAATGACAATAAATTATTATTATTATTTTAAAAGAATACTATTGAAAACATGCACACAGAACTATGTGTAAATTTCACTAGAGAGAGAGAAATCTATGTACAGTAGTATGAAGGAGGTTGTTCTTAAAAAAAGTAACAAAAATGAAAACTGAATTTTTAGAAAGTGTTGTTCCCTTTAAATTAGCATCAGTATCCAAAAAGTGAGTAATATTTGGTTTGTGATATGAATCAGCAGTTTGGAAGTGGCATATATGAAAATGACATATATGACTGGAATAGATGAAAAATGTCTGAAATCTTTATGGTACCCTTCTTAGAGTCAGAGAGTGCCTCTAATAGAATCTTCCTTCTGTTTGCTTCAATCACTTCTTGGGTGGGGAACAGCTTGTTCCCGCTTTTGAGAAATATCATTTGCATGAGCAACATTGAGCAGGAAAATTAATTGCTGCCTGGCAGATAGCAGGATTAGTCTTAGAGGTAATTCAAAAACTGGACATTTATTACAGATGTCTGGAAGGAAAATACATGAATTATTGTGTGGATGCAATTTTCTTTCCATTACTTCTTCCATTTAGTTGAACTTTTTGTCCATCCACACAGTTCTTTTCAAATGTGGATCAATGAGGTGTGGAGGCAATTTTACAACCTCACTAAACCAGAAATATTGGCATTTCAATTACTTTGCAGTTCTTTCAGTCAGTCCTAAATATTTGGTATATTTTTCACAAACACAAAAAGCATGTCTTTCTACCAGTATGGTCTTCCAGACAGTTTTATTTTTCATCTTCTTTTCTCCTTAGCAGGCATCTGAGAAGCTAACTAATGGTGTGATTACAAAGGCATACAGCTTGCATTTCGGACTGCTTGTGGCATGATTCAGTAAGAGCTATTTCCCAGCAATCACACAATATAGAAGAATTAGTGTTCCAGCTCGTTCCTGTTCCATAACCAAGCTGGACGTTTTTTGTCCAGCAGTAGGTCTACTAATTTTTGCAGCCAGCCTGGAGCAATTCTCCAGGGGTTAGAAGGATCTTTTTAAGGGAGATTGTTCCCAGCAAAGTTCACCTTTCCAGCGTGATCACATACACAGCTTTCCCACTGTCTGATCACAACCTAAATTATCATCATGGCCAACACCCTTCATGTGTTTTATATAAACATATAATAACTATATAGCAATAAAATATCACAATATAAGAATTGTAAATTAAAAGTACTAAACAAGCTAATTCAACTCAACAAGCCTGAAAAATTAAAAGCTGCCAGCAATCTAAAGAAAAGAATGAAATTTTTATAAAGCATTGAAAACAATAAGTTATGAAGTCATTCAAATTCATGAGGCAAAACCAAGTGGATCTTAATTCTTTGATCCAGTCAATACCGGCAATATCAGACTCAACTAGAGTAGGGCCACTAAAAGATACTGCTTGATATACCACATTCCCACGCATTCAGTGCAGCTATTCTGCTTTAGACTTGCAATTTTGATCTAAGCCATTATCTCCAGTAGGTTACATACAACAATGTGCTATCACTAGATCTTTTTGAGTGGACAGGCTTATATGGGTAAAGTTGACCCCTGATAGTAGTGTGTACCCACTAACACCCTTGTGCTTCCAAATGAAATTTTTGAAAGATCTTCAGAAGTAACCCTTTGTAGAACACATTGCAGTGTTCTGGTTTAGATGTAACTAGAGCACATATAGACATTGTTCAGGCCATCCAGATGCAAGATTGAGGTTAAGAGCCTCCCCAGATTGTCGACATAATTCTTTAAGGCGATATTAGCTCATCCAGAAACTGTCTAAAACTCTACTCTGTAGTCTGTCTAATCTCCAACTAGGGGCATTTCTGTATTAAGTTTCACTTTATCAGTCTTCATCCAGCCAATTACAACCATACTACTATGGTTTATAAATAAATAAATAAATAAATAAATAAATAAATAAATAAATAAATAAATAAATAAATAAATAAATAAATAAATAAATAAATAAATAAATAAATAAATAGGTTGCTTTTGGGTGTATATGTGTTTATTTCCATTTTTCTATTTTGGATGGAGGTAAGAGCTATATACTATTAACATATTTAAAACCACCCTGCTTCATCCTTCTAAAAACAAGTCATTCAAACCAGTTTTCAAAATATAAAACCAGAAAGAGCTCAAAAGCAAAGCACCATTAAAACAAGTCATTCAAACCAGTTTTCAAAATATAAAACCAGAAAGAGCTGAAAAGCAAAGCACCAAAAGAAACACCATTAACAAGGTAAAAGGAGCAACAGACAAAATGTCTTCTGTCAGAGTGGCTGTTTTCGTTTAGTCGTGTCCGACTCTTCGTGACCCCATGGACCAGAGCACGCCAGGCCCTCCTGTCTTCCACTGCCTCCCAGAGTTGGGTCAGATTCATGTTGGTTGCTTCGGTGACACTGTCCAACCATCTCATCCTCTGTCGTCCCCTTCTCCTCTTGCCTTCACACTTTGGGTGGCTGTTTACACAGTACCAAAGAGAGAACAAAAAAAGCCAATGATTTGAATAAAATTGCATACCTACAGACGTAAAATCAGAAATGATGTTTACAATTTTCATGAATTACAAGGCTTGTCACTCAAAAGAGGATGACCATGATCACATAACCTATGTGGGTTTTATGTTTGTGCCCAGTTGCTAACTACAAATAGGCAATGTCCAGGTCCTTGTTCTCCTTCCTCATAGTTCTTGATCTTTAAATTAGATTTGGATTAATGCACATAAAAGAGGCCATATAATACCTTACATAATACCTTACACTGATGACTACATCTTCCAAATCACTAGACAATATATTCCTGTGCTCTCATGTTGTTGTTAAATATGTGGGACAAGACTGAGTTCTGGACAGACCATGAACAGCAATTACAACTGAAGTAGATTCCTAAAGCATCAGTTTCTGACACTAAGGCCTGAGGAAGGACCATAACCATTATACCATCTGGGCCCTTCCCTCCAGCTTGTAGAGAAGTATACAGAGGTGTTTAGTGTCCAATAGCACTGAAGAGTCCAACAGAACTAAGTCTTGTGGATAGTTACAACAAGAAATAGTGACCACTAATATCTATCTTAACCACGTAGGTAGCATGGGTATTAGCCACTTTGGAAACACCGTATTGACACAGTTTCAGGTTTTTAAATGATGAAGGGGGGGAAGGTAACAGAGGGGGCATGTGCCTTTCATAACTACACCTCTATCATGCCACTTTCAAATCTCTGAAAAAGCCCACTGTTTCTGCTGTTAGCCACACCTACTAACAACTCATTTTTTCTAAATTTTGCAAGCAGAGATTGTAGAAAATTAGAGTTGCTGATTCCCAATTCTCATCCACAAGATCAAACCCATCTCTTGACACTTTCACTGCAATCATATTTTCCATCACATTAAATAACTAATCAGTTTACTGAAAATGGATACAAAGTTTGATATTAGTGTCAAAAACATGTACTGAAGCTATTTAATATATTCCAAAAAATTGTATCAATTTAAGCACGCCCTGTGCAGCTGACCTTGCAGAAGAATAAACTGAGATTAGAATATCATTAAAATCTGGACAGCTGTAAAATAAAGAATAAATTAAATTTCTTATGTATTTCAAATGTTTCTGTGGAATGAAACAGAAGCTTCTTCATGGGAAACACAATATTGGTTGAATTAAAAGTATTTACATCTAGAAATAGTCTCTGGAGTTGTACATTTTAAAGATGAAGATGCATTTATTAGAAGAAAGAAGGCTCAACCAAAATAATGAGTTGTACATAGACCCAGCTCTATATTTAACCAATAGACTATTGCCTAGTCTATGTACACCCATTTGGTGATTCCTTTGTCTTTGTAATGTTATATTACACATGGTTGCCTTTTTACTTTGTCTTATTTTATCTGCTTTACTTATTTACAGACTTTATATACTGCTTTTCTCCCAGTAAAGGGACACAAAGCGATATACAACAACTAAAAAAAAAACACACACATATGTTTAAAATCACAATAAATGAAGACATTAACATTAAAATAAAATTAAACAAAGATTCTTAAATACATCATTAGTTAAAACAAGTAAAAAGATATTTAAAAGACATGATAAAACTTGCTTATAAAAATATGCTTTATCTAGTCTTTAAAAAATACAATTCTGCAAGGGACCAACTTAAAATGGAAGGTTTTCAACTGTCAGCAGAAGGACTGTAAGGAGGGCAATAATCTAGTCTCATGAGGCAGGGAGTTCTATTAGGCTGGAAGCAGTCTTGGGTCTTTGCCAAACATGCCTGTAATGGTGTTGGGACTTGGAGAAAATCCTTCTCCTGAAGATCTGAAAGACCAAAGAGTATTACATGAGGTGATACAGTCCTTCAAAAAGCCTGCACCAAGGAGGCGGAGCTTGACTGCAGTGAAGCCAGCAGCTCCCGGCAAACAGCTCCCAGGTAAAGTTGGAACCGCCTGGCCTGTCGTCCCTCTAGAAAGGGGGGAATGGAAGGGGGGCCAGGAGAGGTGACCCCGAAGCAGATGGTGAGCCCAGAAGGTAGAAGATTTGGCAGCAATCAGGTCTTTCTTCCCTCTGAAAATTCACCCACGCACAGACTGGAGACGGGAGGCCATTTTATGGCAGAAAGCTGCACGAAACTCCACCCCCAAATTCCCGAGGTAGGAGAACAGAAATACAGCTGAAAATACACAACAGCAAAGTAAGCCTTTGATTTATGAATAACCTCATTAAGATGTAAAAGAAACTAAAGGGAAAATACCTGACAGAAAGGAGAAAGAGGAAGCGGCAAGCCATGCCTGCCAGTTTATTTTTTTTTTCTCAAAGCCAATTGTCTGATAAACAGCAAGTTTATAGTTAGCAAGCTGGCTCAGGGTCATTCAGATACACTGTGAGATGGAAAAATTTTGTGTTTCTGGAAAAAAATCCCAGAGGAAATACTACTCAACAGGAACTGAAATCTTGTCAATGCTGTGTAATCTGGACTTTTCTCATTAGTTTGAGTGGGACTTTGAAAATAAAATCTTGTCTTTGGAGCAGGAGGTATAAGCTTTTGGAAATAAAAAGCAGGCGATGAATTATCAGTGTGGCCACTGAAGAGTGGCAGAAGCCAGTCGAATGGGACTTTGATAATAGAAGTGTCTTTGGTTTTGGAAGGAAGAATAAATCCCTGGGAGCAACGGACAGTAAATTATCAGCTCATCAGCAAGAGGAACTTAACAGAATAGACGGAGGACCTAAGAAAATCAGGTCTGGATTTATTAAAGGACTACAACGGTTTTTCTTTTTAGGAGAGACTGGTTCCCTGTTTGATGCTTACTTTGGACTCTCTTTTGGCTGGACTGTGTGGATTCTGAGAATATTGCTATAATATCTGGGCAAGGAGGGGGAGGACATACAGTACCTAGTGAGAATGTTGCCAGACAAAGAATGGCTGGTTACCATGCAAATGATAATTATAACAGGATTTCAGCAGGTAAATGAGCACCTCAACCAGGTAGAAGACCTGATGAAAGGGAAACCATCAGAGGTTAAACAACAACTGAATGAAATTGTAACTCCAGAACAATTTTTATTGAGAGCGATGCCAGGTAACATAGATGGGATTAAGAGTTACCATGTGAGCTACCCAGCTATAATAGTCAGAAAAGGTGATGTTAAAAATCAGACTATTGTCCTGGATTTAATTTTATCTCCCCAAAACTGGAAGAAAATAGAGACACAGAAACGAGAGAAGGGTACTGAGTAAATATGGGAAGTGCCAGAAATGGATTTCTTTCCAGACAGGCTGAATGTACATCCAAGGCAGAAGGAAAATGAAAGAGGGGATGTATTTTATAAATGGTCTCGATTTCTTGATAGAGTTGGAATAACTTAGACTTAAATTAACATATGAATATAAGCTGATATTTAGAGGATAATCAAACAGTATACAAATATATATATATATAAATACAAAGTTGTTTTTGTATTGAAAAATGAATAGATCAGAGGCATGTATACTTAATATGAAGAGAGTGGATGATTGTATATTCTGTGTTCTCCTATCCTCAAAACCTTTTTCCCATCCCTTACACTCCCTTTTACCTTTTGTATTCCCTACCCTATTCCTAGTAGTTTAAAAATAAAAAAATTATTTGAAAAAAATCCTGCACCAAAACTTTACAGGGTTTTCCAGATCATAACCAGCACTTTGGGCCAAGAATAGTCTGGCAGCCAGTGAAGCTGTTCTGACAGGATGTTACTGTATATGACCCATGTATCTGCTGAGTGATTCAGGAGAACCAACAGGGCTCAGTACCCCATCTCCAATTCCCAGTGTAGGTCATCCACAAAGGCAACCAAAGATGTCTCAGAGAGTGACCACATTAACAAACAAATGGTGAAATACTGCAGGTGTGCAGAGGGCTGATCCATATTTTTCCCATTGGTTATACACTGAAAGCTATCTCAACACAGAAAGCTATCTAACACAGCAAGACAACCTACTGAGGATGCTAAAGCTCTCACAAGAGATTTCTGCTCTACCATTACACTGAGACACCACACCTTTTCCCTCCTGTGGCACTTAGCACAGTATGCACGTAATGTCTCTACTGTCTGTGATTGCATGTGCTCTTGGCAACAAACTTTTATTCTCCTGGGCTTTAAAAGTTGTATTTCCCCTCAGAGCCACCATGGGTTTCTGAAGGGAATAAAGAAAACCCAATAAAAGATGGAATTGTGTATATACTCAATTTTTCAGGTATAGGCCTGGATTCCACAAGCTTCGCCTACCCAAACAGACTTAAAGCGATGGTTGAACAGAAACAGAATACATTTAGAAGGGTGGAACACAATAGCTAAAAATAGTAGGCTGATTAAAAAGTAGCATTCAGAGGTCTTTTTGTTACATTTCTGTCTTCTTTAACCTTTCAATCTCAATGTGCTCCTTTTAGATTATAACAAACCATACCCTGGCCTAATAATAATAATAATAATAATAATAATAATAATAATAATAATAATAATAATAATAATAATAATAATAATAATAATAATAATAATAATAAAGTTTTATCTTCTCTCTGACATTGTGATAAACTGCCTCTCCCCTCGTTTAACCACACTTCACAACATTCTAAAGGCTGTGACAGACTGAGCAAAAGAGGTGGACATCAGTGCTCTCAGTTCTTCTGTTTCATCAAGTACAAAAAGACAGAGTGATTGCTCTGCAAAGACACACAAGCAACCCATTTAATGCTTCTTCTTTTCACAGCAATTACAGAAATGGACGAAAATTGTGCTCAGAGACATTTTTAAAACAAAACAAAACAAAACAACCTGCAACTTAGCAGTAAGGAGAAATAAATTGCTCTTTCTTATTTAGGACAAAGGATGAATCAGTTTGTGATTTACATCTCTGGCTGGATCACCCAAAAGCCAATCTCACTGTTTGTTTGTTTGTTTGTTGTTGTTTTTTGCTTCCTAAAATGGCAAGCTAGGAAATCGTCCTACCTTCTTGTGTACCCTCAGCATGCAGTATTGAGGAGCTGATACTGATATATACTACCTGTGGTAAAGGAGATTCTGTTTATTTCTTATAACTTTGTGGCTAATATGAACAATGACTCTCAGGCCTTGCACTCTCACAATCCTGTGCATACTTATCTGTGAGGAAGCACTATTGAATGTAATTGACCAAGCAGGCGTGGAATTGCTGTTTAAATCACTCCTTCCCTCCTTCCTACCCCCCCCCCACTCCAAAGACCAATGCAATATACATTACAGCAAATGACTCAAAAATAAAAGAGAGCAGACTGTACTTAGATGTATGCAATTATGTAAGGAGAGTCAGTTTTAAGATAAAACTGAATGAGAGAAAATGTTGGTTATACAGTATCTTGCAACCTGTCTTGATGAAGAGGAGCACTGATTGTAGTAATGCAGATGACTTAGTTGAAAAGAGGCATGCTTTTATTTTCACTATCATTTATAATAATAGAAAATAGCATTTTGGAGAGCAAATTAAATTGTTTTAGTGAATAAAATGATGGCATTTGAAATGGAGAAATGTGTGATGTGTTTCCTTTTCTGTGTTTGAGGTTTTGCAGTAACAGTGCCTAATACCTCCCATCAGATGAACTGAGGTTTGTTTTTATCCCAAATGTGAACACAGGTAAGAATTGTCTAGGAAATGTTAATAAGCTACACAGCTGCAGGGTATCTTATAGTGCAATATTGATATGAGACAATGGAACATCAATGGTTTCAGTTCATATAAGTGAAGCCAATGTCTATTTCAAATCATCGAAATACACTTCCTATGACAAGTGTTTGAATGTGTGTTTCTGAAAGCTGGGAGTCTGTTAGCATACCACCCAACCCATGGCTCAACAACCTCCCTCCAGAACTAACTAACTCCCATCCAGAGCTGCAGGTTCTGGATCCAATGTCCTGGATCCATTCCAGTTCGGCTTCAAACCGTGTCATGGCATAGAAACGGCATTGGCTGCCCTCTTTGATGACCTACTGAGGGAGGCCAACAGGGGCAGAATGTCTCTGTTGGTCCTCCTCAATATCTCAGCCACCTTTGATGCCATTGACCACGGTGTTCTCCTGGGGAGGCTCTCCGAGTTGGGAATCAGTGGCCTGTCTCTTGCCTCACTCCATTCCTTCTTGGAGGACCATCCCCAGAGAGTGCAGATTGGAGAGAGTTTCTTGGCTCCATTGAACCTCGCTATTTGGGCAGGCTTTCCCTCCTGCCGTATCTTAAATTCTTATACTTTCATCACCTTGGATTTTTAATACATGTTTTTGGTTTTATTGTTTTTAAACTTGTAAACCACCCAGAGTAGACCCTTGGTCTAGATGGGTGGGATAGAAATCCAATAAATAAATAAATAAATAAATGAATAAATGAATGAATGAATGAATGAATGAATGAATGAATAAATAAATAAATAAATAAATAAATAAATAAATAAATAAATAAATAAATAAATAAATAAATAAATAAATAAGTGGATTTTGGAGCTGGTGTTGGAGTCCCCTTGGCTTGTTGTACTGGGGAACTTCAACATCCATGCCAAGGCACCTCTGTTAGGAGTATCTGAAAACTTCATTATCTCCATGGTAACCACGGTTTTGTCCCAAATGGTTTCTGCCCCCACCCATGCTGCAGAGCACACTTTAGACATGTTTTCCCGAACTGGGGTAAATGTAAAGGCCTGGATGTGGAGGTTTAGACTCATTAGAACTCAGAGCCTTTGCAGGGTTGGGGCACAGACTAAGATGGTCCATCCCAGAAGGCTGATGGATGCAAATGGTTTCCTGACTGCTCTTGCAGAGTTTCCCATAACTTTAGCAGGTGATTCTCTTGAAGTCCTGGTTGACCTCTGGAATGGGGAAATGGCAAAAGCTATTGACAGAACTGCTCCTAAACAACTCCTCCCACAAAGGAAAGACAGAATAGCTACCTGGTGTTCCAGAGAGCTGGTGCTGATGAAGTACGTAGACTGGTGTGACAATAGCAGTAAACTCAGAGTGAATCTGACCTAACATAGAATAGGACTTCCCATTGGAAGGCCTATTCCATGGCAGTGGTGGCGGCAAATAAGTCATTATTCCCTGCCACCATTGCATCTGCACAGAATGGTCTGTCAGAGCTTTTGCGAGTGCTCAAGGGCCTATTATATCACAACCCAAAGAAGTGAATGCAGTGAACTCTACCTTTTCTTGCTATCTAAATCCAAATAAATTGTTTTGGCCTTAGATCGATGTCTGATGTCAGTAATAGACTATATGAAGGTGAATAAACAGAAGCTTAGTCCAGATAAAACAGGTGCTCCTGGTCAGTCAAAAGGCAGATTGAGTAATAGGGATGCAGCCTGTGCTGGATGGAGTTGCACTCCATCTCAAAATCCAGGCGCACGGCTTGGGGGTACTCCTGTATTCATCTCTGACCCTGGATGCCCAGGTTTTAGCAATGATCAGGAATGCTTTTGCACAATTAAAACTGGTGTGTCAGGTGCACCCATGAGGTCTGATCTGACAACAGTGACATATGCCTTGGTTATATTGCGCTTGGATTACTGTAACATGCTGTATGTGCGGCTGCCTCTGGACAGTGTTTGGAAACTTCAAAGGATCCAAAATGTGGCTGCCAGATTGCTAACTGGGGCTGGTTATAGGGATCACATATCCCTATTACAGCAATTTCACTGGCTGTCATTCTGTTTCCAGGCAAAATTCAAAGTTCTGGTTCTGAAGATCTAAATGGCTTGGGTCCAAGCTATCTCAAGGACTGTGTCCCTCTTTATCATCATCATCTTAGAACTACAGAGCTGGAGGAGACCCTATGGGTCACTGAGTCCAGCTCTTGTCAAGGAGCCACAGCAAGGAATCAAATTCCCAACCTCTGGCTCTGCAGCCAGATGCCTAAAACACTGAGCTAATCATGCTTGGAGTTTGGGGAGAAGAGTTGCAAGTGTTAAGGAGAATCCAGAGAGGAGGTATGTGCCAGCACCAAATGTATCAAGCATTATTTGTAGACAAGCCAGGTAGAACTTCCCTGGCTCTCAGCCAAGTATCCTCTCTGCAATCCTCCCCACTCAAATATCACACTGCTACACGTCTGAAAAGCTTTTCTATAGAAACAGAAAAATAATATGTTTAGTCTCAGAATATAGAACATCAAAACTTTGAACAGAAATTTTGCAAAAGGCATCATGGTTCACAACTCAGAATGTTTAAACTAGTTTACGTCCCCAGAGATCAGTAATTCCTGCATGTGTTACTTCAAAGTAAGGGAATAGCGTAACAGATGGATGTGGGAAGGGAGTGATTCCAAATGGAATCATTCTTAATTTGTGACTCATGATGTATTCTGCAAACTTTTGATGTTTTGTATTCTGAGACTACGAAGTACCCTTTCCACATTATTTTTATACGTATAGAAAGGTTTTTCAGAAATGTAGTAAGTCTGAGAAGCTTTAAGAGAGAAATCAGCTTCACAGCAAACAATATTTGCAATACTTTGCCTTTGCATGTCCCACACAAACATCCAGTCACCCGGGTGGGAAGCTGTTTGTTTTTTTAAGAGATGACTTGGGGGAGGAGAGGCTTTGTGGATAGAGGTGAGTGCTAGCACTATGCTTCCCCCCCCCCATCTTTACAATGGCATCTCCAGAGGGAAAAGCCCACTTGAATTTTCCTAGCATGAAAAAGTTAAAGCCCCTTAGAGGCAGTGAAAAAAAGGATGGACTGATTCAAATCAGCCTTGTACATCATGTGAACAGTAAAAAGTACTTCCAATCCACTCATTTATTAGCAGAGCAAATCCTGTGGTATATGACTCTATCTTAATTTCTCCCCACTGATACCTTCTCTCCAACTGCTTCTTCTGCTTTCACTCTTTCTCTGTTGCTACTGCACATAGCCAGGTTCCAATGAATGCCTCTGCAGGAATGCTACTTTCTAGCTGCTGAGTTCCAAGGGTCTCTCAGAGGGAGACATTCTTTTGTGATCTGTGCAGGTAAATTTTCTGCAATTCCCCCAAGCAGCTTGGGTAATTTCCCTGAACTCAAAATGCCTGGCACTGTGATGTTTTTGGATCCTCAGCAATTAAAAAATAAGTAGCTCTCAACAGCAGTGACAGCTTTCTCTAGTGGGTGGGATTGGGGGCAGGGGGGACACTGCTGGTGCATTGACTGCTATGGCATGGACTGCCAGCTAAACTAATGGCAGAACCAGCCTTGGCTAAGAAGATCATGTTATTCTGGTGCTGCTTTAGAACTACAATTTCTGGAAGGCAGTCTGATATTGCTGTGGAAGCTTGCAATGCTAGGGTGATCAGTTCCATTGTGTGGTAAATCCTGACAAGCTGGCTGATATTGGTTGGCCTATATTCTGAATCCTAGAATGGCTTCTATAACCTTGGAAACACTTGTTTCATGTTCTCCAGCCTTCTCTGTGTTGTCAAAAGTGACACTTTGATTTCTGTTTCCCAGACCACCAAATTAGTCATCAGTTGTACCATAACATAAAGCCAGCCTGAAACACTTTTCTGCTCGAGGACAAAATGGGGCCTCCTTGCAAGTACACATAAAGACAGACAACTTGCATGGAAGAGGTGGGAGGCTTTGCTTCCCCTGGCATGTCATGTCTGAGGCAGCTGTCTCATGCTGCCTTATGGCAGTCCTCACTAGACAGACCTACCTCAGCAAGATATTCAGCTCCTAATTGCATATGTCACTGCATGAGCATGTATTTGTGAAAGTTCCCATTTAAGAAGCTGCTGGGAAGCACATAACAAATGCAGTGCAAGCCTGGGAGCAGATGTATGTTTTTCAGTATTTACTGTATTTTCCCTCTTGAAGCACTAAGTCCACTACCCAGAAGAAAGTGCAAAACAGGGAAAGGGGGCATATAGAAACAGATCAAAATGCTTCTTCAAAGGTTTGGACCAGTTATTATCAGTATCCTGCTACCCTAGCATAGGGATAACCAGCAAATACAAATTCAAATTTACATCTAAGTTATTGCAGATCAGAGTTTCTAACAGTCTTATGTGTTGTTATGCACTGTCAAGATGCTTCCAACCATATGAATTAATGACCTCCCAAAGCACTTTTCATTAATAACCTAATTAAAGCGCCTCATGGTGCAGTGTTTAAATCGCTGTACTGCAGCCAAAACTGTGCTCACAACCCAGGGTTCAATCCCAGGTAGCTGGCTCAAGGTTGACTCAGCCTTCTATCCTTCCGAGGTCAGTAAAATGAGTACCCAGTTCACCGGGGGGGGGGGGACAATGTGTAGCCTACATAAATAACTTGTAAACTGCCCAGAGAGTGCTTGAAGCGCTATGGTGTGGTACATAAGCAGCACACTTTTTGCTTTAAAGTGGGGAAAGCTACTGTTTGTTCCTGTTCTTAAATGGGAGCCAAAAATCCTTATTGATTTGATAGCAAATTATTCAGTGGTCTACTAGCAAATCTAGATCCACCTTCTGCACATCCTGACTCTCATCATCTAGATGGGAGATAGCAACTACAGATCATCTTGTTTGTAAAAGAACAGGTCCATAGCAGAGATGGGCAGAAAAAGAAAAATGGTAAATAATTTTGATTCATGATTCATCAAGGTCAACAGATCACAAATTGCAAATGTACATTTTTTTTCCTGATGAATCAATGAATTGATTTGTCAATTCATTTTTGACTTTAAAACCCTATAAAACAGCCCCCTAACCACCTAGAGACACTAAATTCACAGATATGTTTGGTATGATGCTTTTCTACAAGTCCTGCAAGTTTGGTGAAGTTTAGGTTTGGACCTCTGAGTTATACACCCACAAAGACCCCCCCAAAGTTCCCCCCAGACACTTAGAGACACCAAATAACAGAGAAGCTTCCCATCACTCTCCTCCTCTAGAAGCCCTCCAAGTTTGATGAAAATTGGGTTTCAGACATCCAAGTTATATAACCATAAATTGGGTCACCCCAGGAAAGTGCAGCTGTCTTGGGAAAACCAAAATCTCTACCAAACTTGAAGGGATTGTAGAGGAGAATCTGTGGAAGCTTCTCTGTAATTCTGGTGTCTGTAGTTGCTGGGGTGGACATGCCTGGGGACCCCTCTTTGTGGTTGTATAACCTGGACATCTGAAACCCAATCTTCACCAATCTTGGAAAGTTTCTAGAAGAGAGTCAAAGGACGTTTCCCAGCAATATTGGTATCTCTAGATGCATGGGCCACCATTTTATAGTCAAACAAATCAATGAATTAAAAATCATTAAAATTCATTGATTCATATTTGTCAGGGCATTGATTCATATAAATTGCTGAATAAGCAATTTTTGAACAAATTTGGTGATTCATTTTTTAATTCATGCTTATCTCTAGTCCATGGCTGTGAAACAACAGCGTGAAACCACAGTATCAGAGAAGTGTAGCACTTGAGGTTCATTGAACTCCCACTCCCATAATCCTTTATCATTGCTTATGTTGGAAGTCCAAAACACCAAGAAGGGCCCTCACCCATGCTGTATTAGTTATATTCTGGTCTCCTTGCTTGGGTGGGCAAGTTTCATAATGTTCAGGGTTTGTGCCCTTTAAGAACTCAGCAGTATGTATATTCATAATTATTATCCTGAAACACTCTCAAAGGAACATAAGTTTTATGAAATATAGACATCTTACTCAACACTCAGTTATGTCAGCCACCTATGATTTAAGTGGGAAATGTCACTTTGTTCCTAGAAAAGTGAAAGAAATGAAAGAGGCAGAAGAATAGCAGCTGGGGTAAGAAACAGACACATTCTATGCATAGCTATGAAAGGAATGCATCTGAGTTTTCCAGCAAGGCAATCTTTGCAAGTCCACTGGGAGCAAACACTTTGCACTTTTGCTAGAGTGAGCCCCATTTGGGACAAGAGAATGGTAAGTACTGACACGCTTCTGAGAAAAGCCTTGTCATGTTCTCCCAGCTGCAAGAGGAAACTGTGATCTGGGACCACTTGAGAGGAAAATATGTGGAAAGTGCCTCCTAAAAACACTTTGCTTTTCTGCAGGGAAAAATTGCTGAAGTTGTTGGTGTGAGGGGAAAAATACTAGAAACCATTATCTCTTTGCCTAATGAACACCAAATGACCAGTATTTTGGTTCCTTTTTGAGGGAATTCTTAGGGTGTAGTAGCAAAAATGTATGTTTGTCACTGAGCCAAACTAAGGAGAGATCAACATGAATAGCAAAGCATATTTTCAGGAAACTGAAGTCCAGTATGTACCTAAATTCTAGAAAGTGGAAGAACAATGGGTTTACTGTGCAAATGGCATACAGTGGCATCAGTGCTAGTTCAAGAGGGCAGGCAGAGCATTGCCTCCTTCCTCGTTTTTCAATGTAACTATACTTCAGAAGCACTAATATATATTGATTAATAAGAAACATTAACTGTAAAAAAAAATCCTAAAATACACTGCTATTTTATCATTTGGCCTTCCTCTATTAAAATTTCCACTCTTCATGTGCTCCTAAAGTAAGCTTGAAATGATGGATGACAGAGGGTTTTTTCCCCCCCTCATTTATGGCCTACACTGTCTTTCATCATGAAACCAGACAGTGCTTAACATCTATGAGTAGAGACACCAAAGCTACCTTAGTTTAAGATATTCCCAGCAAAGTGCCCTCTAAAGTGTTCTCCTGCATTGATGACCACTCTCCAATGGGTGTGTATGAGGGCAGCAATAGCATTCCGGGCTGCCACCACTCTTTTTAGTAACCCATAATTCTCCTTACGTAGCATTACTGTACTTGTGTTATAAAAGCCAAATGAAATCATGCCAAATAATTCTCCTTCTGCTTGAGTTCCTCCTGCATACTACTTGAAAGTAAAAAGCTAAATATCACTGAGTTGTTCTAGTTGTGTGAAGGATCAATCTTAGCACTTAATGAGTTAAGAAGCTAGAGTGGAAAAACCATGAAGTCTAAAAATAAAATTTAAAAAAGCTCAACTTTAATGTCTGCAGAACCTAAGGGGATAATTTGGTATGCATCTGTAGCAAAGTGTTACATCAAGTGTTAGTTTTAACATCTAAGCTTTAAATATAGCTTCCTACTCCAAAAAGATTGTAAAGGAAGAGAAGCTACTACCAAATCTTGGTTAGTTAGAACACATACTTAAAGATAAGAAAACATGCAGGAACTTTGAACAAAAGGTGAGCAAGTTACCAGAAACAATTCAAATGATAGACAAGGCCTAAATCTAGCACAGGTAGGTCCTAACACGGAACATGTCCTGCATGGGCATATATGTGAACTAGGCCTTTAAGAAGAAGAAGAAGCACATATTTCCTCCATTTTTCAAAGAGTATGTTGTCTCAAAATAGATAAATAATAGAGAAAAACCAAAGAGTCTCTGCCCTAGTTGAAAAGTGCTTGACTTTTTCAGCAAAACAATAATTTCAGAGTGTACTTAATGACAATGTATAGCATTGCTTAATGAAACCTTGTCTGTTACTAATGGTTCTCATCTCTGGGTGGACACCATAGCTACATGCTTTTGTTATCAGCAATGCAAATTTATAATTAATATTTTTTAGCACTGAACAGTGGCATACTTAAGATATTGCTGCCTCCCAAGTGACATCACCACCTGTTTGGTTATAATAATCTCATTCCAAAGCTTTGCAGTGAATTAATTAGGACAAGGAAAAGTATATTTGGTCTTGCCTATTTATAAATGCCTTCTTTTTCTGAGTTAGCCTTGTCAATTTTGATTCTGGTGAAATGCTTTGGAAAATACCCAGCATGCCACAGCCTCAATATAGACAGAGAAGATACTTAATATCTATGAAAAAAACTGCAGGCAACTTGCTTCTTCCTCTTTATCTAAATGACAATAAAAATACTCTCAATGGGAGACAGTGGCAGTGTCAACAGAAAGGCATATATTCAGATACTGGAACTGGCAAAGTTAGAACAATGTGTTACTGATTCCAAACAATACTTTGTACTCACAGGCCACATTCATTCTGAGAACCACAAAAAAAATTCTTTAGAAGCAAGCCTATGTGTCACTGTTACTAAGCATTTTACATCCGAATCAAATGTGAAGCATTTTCATAGCCATATGACAAATATTTATTAATCTATCATATTTTCCCTATGTGCTATAAAACTAGAATGTGATAGTTGCATGCTACAATGCATAATATGGTAATCCACCCACCTACCAGATACGTTAATGCTTTCACTGGCTCTCTAGTGTAAAAAGCCTCTGTGCACTTAAAATTCCGTTGTGTTATCCTGTCTTGTTACATCCTTATCTCCTGTTCTCAGGAGACACAGGTTTGCTGGGGGAGGCCTCAGCAAGTTCACTCTTGCAGCTGGGAAATGTGCATGAGCTTAAGCTGCCAAATGCACTTTGGGGACACATCTGCTACTCAGTCATGAAACGTTTGGATGGTAGCGGGTGAGAAGAATGTGTCAGATCAAGAATCACTCAGCTAAGCAATAAAATGTAAGAGTTTCTTGGCAGAAAAGAGAGGAAAGTAATAAGGCTCCCGAGAATATAATTTTAGTCCGTTCCTAACTGGCAAATAAAAAGTCCCAGATACTGTACTAAACCAGTGGTGCACATGCACCCCAAGAATTGCTGTGCGGACTCTTTTCAGCTAGGAATGGACTGAAAGTTATGAATGTTCTTGCGCTAAGCAACAGGATTCATACAGTATTTCTGGACACAAGAAATCTGGATCTGGGAAAGACCATATTGTCCAGTGCGCCGTGCTTAGGTCCAGTATTAATGGATGAGTTTCAATTGTTGAGACCTGATGATGTGGACAGGGTGCTTGGATCTGTCCGTTTTACCACCACTCCGCTCGACCCTTGCCCATCCTGGCTAATTGGAAGATCAGCCAGGGGGGTTCGCACCTGGGTCCAGGAGGCCGTGAATGCATCTCTGAGAGAGGGAGTGGTCCCTACCGCCTTGAAAGAGGCGGTGATTCGACCACTCCTTAAAAAGCCTAACCTGGACCCAAGGCTGGTGGTCAACTACCGACCAGTGGCGAACCTCCCTTATTTGGGCAAGGTGTTGGAGCGGGTTGTGGCCGGGCAACTCCAGGCGCTGCTGGATGAAACGGATTTTCTGGATCCATTTCAATCGGGTTTCAGGCCGGGTTTTGGTACAGAGACTGCCTTGGTCGCCCTGTACGATGACCTTTGCCGGGAGAGAGACAGGGGGAGTGTGACCCTGTTGATACTCCTGGACCTCTCAGCGGCTTTCGACACCATCGACCATGGTGTCCTTCTGGATAGGCTGGCTGGGTTGGGAGTTGGGGGCACTGTTTTACAGTGGTTCCGCTCCTTCCTGGCTGACCGTGTCCAGAGGGTGGTGCTGGGGGACAGTTGCTCTGCCCCATGGCAGTTATGTCATGGGGTTCCTCAGGGCTCAATACTGTCCCCCATGCTGTTCAACATCTACATGAAACCGCTGGGAGAGGTCATCAGGAGGTTTGGGCTGAGGAGTCAGCAATATGCTGATGATACTCAGCTCTACCTCTCGTTTTCCACCAATCCAGGTGAGGCAGTTTCTGTGCTGAACTCGTGTCTGGACCTGATAATGGACTGGATGAGGGTTAATAAATTGAAACTCAATCCAGACAAGACGGAAGTGCTGTTAGTGGGTGTTTCGCCGGACAGGCTGGAGGGCCATTTCCCCGCCCTGAATGGGGTTACACTCCCCCTAAGGGACAGGGTCCGCAGCTTGGGGGTGCTCCTGGACCCCAGTCTAACACTGGAAGCCCAGGTGGACTCGGTGGCCAGGGGCGCCTTCCTTCAGCTGCGGAAATTATACCAGCTACGGCCCTACCTGGACGAGCGGAGTCTCATGACAGTCACACATGCACTGGTAACATCCCGCATAGATTACTGCAATGCGCTTTACGTGGGGCTGCCTTTGAAGACGGTCCGGCGATTGCAACTGGTCCAGAATCGAGCTGCGCGGCTGGTGAGTGGTGCAGCTGCCACGGAACATATCAAGCCGATTCTGTATAAGTTACATTGGCTACCAGTTGCTGCCCGGGCCCAATTCAAAGTGCTTGTTTTGACATATAAAGCCCTAAACGGCTTGGGCCCTGGATACCTGAAGGACCGCCTCCTTCCATATGAACCTACCCGGCAGTTAAGATCTAGCCAGGGGGCCCTTTTGAAAGAGCCGTCCCTTAAGGAGGTAAGAGGGACGGCTTGTAGACAAAGGGCCTTTTCGGCAGCTGCCCCCAGACTATGGAATGCCCTCCCGACTGAGATTCGTCTGGCGCCGACGCTGATGACATTTCGGCGCCAGGTCAAAACCTTCCTGTTCCAGAAGGCTTTTAATTGAAATTATATTAGCTGTGGGTCTGATGGCAATTTTAATTGTATTTTAATTGTATTTTAATTATTTTATCTTTTGCTATATTGAATTTTAATTATTGTAAGCCGCCCAGAGACCTCTGGGTAGTTTGGGCGGCATATAAATTGAATAAATAAATAAATAAATAAATAAATAAATAAATAAATAGATGTAAAATTGTTACACTTATGCTGTAGCAAATATCCCAGTGTCAAACTGTTGAAAATACATTTTTAATGGTTACAGACACAATGAACTAGCTTAATGTGATAACACGGGGTTTGTGTATTCAAACCTCCTCATCCTTTTGCCAGATGCTGGACATCATCACAGCCATTGCAGGAGCTCTAAATATTTATGTTGCATTGTATCTCCAAGATTCTTGGCATGGTCTTCTCCTTTCTGCATTCAATTTCCATTTGAACCGAATTGAATTCTATACCATAACTTTGTACAAGCACTACTCAGGGTGGCTTACAGATTGAATTCAGCTCTTATTATAACTTTTTGTCATTGTAAGGAGGCTTGGAGCTGGCAACAGAACAGTTTGCCAATTATATGAATATCTCTTGAGTCAAGGTGTTTGTTTTCCAGGAAAGTGATCATCTTATTATAGTTAATATTGTTAAAGGATTTGTAGTCAATTAAGCAAGCACATGTATCCATGTTTATGCTACAGCATCTCTTCTCAGGTACAGGTTGGAAGAATAATGCTTTCTTCTCCGCAACCTCTGCTAAATTGGTGGTTTCCAATCTTGAATTCCCCATATGTTCTTGGACTAAAACTCCCAGAAGCCTTCACCACTAGCTGTTCTGGCCAGGTAGTTGCAGTCCAAGAACATCTGGGGACCCAAGGTTGGAAACCACTGCTCTAAATTCAGAATGAATGTTTGTGGCTCCATCTTCATACTCTTTGTAAATTCTGTCACTTATATTGAAGAAAACCTTAAGCAAATATTAAGCTTGTCATTCTGAAATTATAAACTTTCACATTTTTCTTTTTAGGTAATGTGTGAAGGACAGCCAATTTTAAGGAATGATTTGATACATTCGATTGAAAAGATTCACCAAAATATTGTATTGTATTGCATGTCTCTTCATTTTAATGGCTTTGCAAAAACACTAATAGGGAATGTGACAGTGGTTAAACTGCAGTACTGCAGTGAAGACTTCGCTCACAACCTGACTTCAATCCTGGGTTCAGGTAGCTGGCTCAAGGTTGACTCAACTTCCCATCCTCAGTAAGTACCCAGTGCACTAGGTGTGTGTCTGCAATGTGCAGCCTGCATAATTAATTTGTAAACTATCCAAAGAATGCTTTAAGCATTACGGAACAGTATATAAGTAGCACACTTTACTTTGCTTTTTATTGAACCAATTTTTCTTGCCTTATTGCATTTCAACTTTCAGCTTTCTGCATTTCTAGTACAGTATCAAAAACTGGTATGATAAATGATGCTGGTTTGTTATCTTCAGCTCGGCCTTCATTGCACTCACTTCACATTATGATTTCACCCTTTACATCAAGTATCAAAGAACTGTTGCTAGAAGAGCTAGCCTGTGTAGTCATGGGCAAGTTGCACTATTCCAGAACACTCCTTGAAGAAGGGAATGGCAAACTACTTCCATGTATTCTTTACCTAGAAACCCTGGAAAGGGTCACCATACATTGGAATCAACTTGACAACATCCAAATATCATTAGTAGTATTAATAGTGAATATTTTGTTTGTTTGTTCTCTAATACGCTTGCTATCACCTTGATCTTTTAATGTGCATGAAAAGCATCATGGAGCTTTTCTAGATTTTTAATTTCTCTGTATTGTTTGGACCACCATTTTTCTTCACCTTGTCTAATGTTGTTTGATATGTTCTTATGTAATGCTCTGCATTTGGTGTCTTGTTTATTTTGTCATATCTTCTGTTAAGTGTAATATTTCTTCTGTCATCCACTTCTTTCCCCCTTTACCTTTCTACTTTAAGATTGTTATTCATCACATCTAGCAATACATCTGGCATTTTAGAGCTTCACACATTTATATCTGAATAATCTGAGTGAAAAATCTTATTTGACAACTTTGTGAACTCCCTCCTTAATAACAGTATACATAGTGGGCTCATTTAGCTTTTTAATATATGTGCTTTTCCTATTTTCACCTTTTTCCACTTTCTTCCATTTGAGGTGAACAACAATGATAACAAGAGTTCCAAAGTGTAGAAAGTTGCACTAATCCACAGCAGCAAACCTGTTTTCATCTCTACCAGGAACTAGTCTTCTTCAGAGCAAACAATTATTAACTGCCTATTCAAGAATAAGCTAAGCTTTGCTTTGGAACAAGGGTGGCTCACAACAATTTATTGTCACTGGGAAAATCCATTTTTGCCTTAGCTAGTGGAAAGATTACCACTAAGCTCAGAGAGAAATAGGAGGGCTGAAGTGGGAACTGGGAGTGATAGATGATGCCACTGTCCCTGCCAGAGCTTAAATTACAGTTTAAAAGGAACATAGTGTGTTACTCATTACTTCTCAAGAATCAGCTTGCTGTTATCACTATTGCATAATTAGCGGTGTTACACATTATTGTGTTGTCTTACCCTTGTTTACCTGAAAGAAAAGAAATGGAATGATTATTTCTTTCTAGTGGCAAATTCTGACATTGCACCTCAGAAATATTTTCGAAAATAAGGGCAAAACTAAAAAAAAATAGCTGTAATTCTGCCGCTGTAATTCATGCTGTGTACAGCTGATGATGTTGTCAGCAGAAATGATATTTTAGAAATTGAAACTTTCCAAACTCCCATGAGGCTCCCAAGACTTCTGTCCAATCCCTTTCTTTGTCTGGAAGCTGTGGGATCCACAGCAAAAGAGGGACAACTCTTTAATTACCAAAATTGCTCCCACTGTTAAAGTCATCCTGGTGGCAATTGCATTCTTTTATTCTGACATAAAATCACTACCCAGTAAATGACTGGTTTAATTTTCTTATGGTGATCATGGGCAATTCTATGTTAATGTCACACCATTGTTGGTAGTTAATGCATTAATTATATTCAGACGTAGAGTAGACTATTCTTTGCATGTTACTTGACCATAATTCTCAAACTTAATGGAATTTGCTCCCAAACAAATATACCCAGTTTTGGCATGCAGAACAAATACCTAGTTAAGAAAACTTAAACATTAAAGTTTAAAATATAGATTTATATTAATAAAACTGTGTTGTGTGTGTCTTCCTCGTAGTTCTGAGACCACAAAAACTAGACACCTGGTACTTTGCATGAATACTAAGGCGGCCTTGATGGGCTGTACCTCAAAAGCCTCTTAAAATTTTAATTAATTGAAATATGTTTGTATACTGTGACACTACTTCAGTCACTAGATGGCAGAAAGTTCCTTGGGAGCATGAAATCTTGTTGGATATGAATCTTGCCCCTGGGCAGAGACATTTTTTTTCCACTGTATATTTTTTTTCTTGTGGAAGATTTTTGGAAAAAAGAGAAATCTTGTGAAACCTCAGAATGTCTTCTGGACATTTTTTTTTTTCAGAAGAGTACCAATCTTGTGGAATCATTGCAATTCTTGTGCAAAATGTTATCTTTTCCATTCAAGATTCTCAGGAAAGCACGTTGATGTGCACAGAATTTAACCATTTCTTATACATAATGAGCAAGCCAAAAAAAGGAGGGGAAGGGAACAAGACCAGATCTATTTTTCACACGGTACTAAGACATCTTGGTGGAGGTGGAAATTTCAGCATGAAGTCTCAGCTGAGAAAAAAAAGTGGCTGAGAATGAAAAATATCTCTAGTATTCTTCACAGGCCTGTTGCTTGGTGGGCGTGGGGAGCCTTTTAGTTTTATCCAAATACATGCAGCAGAGTTTGGCACGACAAGGAGGACTAGGTACACTTAAATCTTTAGCTCTGATCTTTCTCAATGCTATAACAACAGGTTTGACCTCTATATAATACAGCTGCCACAGGAACTTTGCCTGTTCCTCACTCTTTGCGTGTGTATTAGACATGGGCAGTTTGTATTTGTATCCTGGGCATACAAATACAAAGACTCTAAGCAAATGTGTACCCTGGGGATACAAATACGAACTGTGGCACCTCAATTCCATCACCTAGAACCAGCCAGCTCCACTCACCAGGCTCCTCACGGCACTTCTCTGTTGTCATGTCTCCCTGGCTCAACTGATCAGTGGTTGACTGCATAAGGAGGTGGTGCAGTGCTGGCCAGGCTACTTCTGCAATTGGTGAAAAGATGATGGAGGAGGAGGAGCATCGTGCTGCACGGAGCCTGGTGAGTTGACCTGGCTGGTTTTGGGGGAGGGAAGTGAGCCACCAGTTCATATCCCCAGGATATGAATATGAACTGCCCATGTCTAGTGTGTATATCTATAAAGAAAAAGAGAAGGTAAGTAAATTAATGAGTTAACATTTGAATTCCTGATACCAGAGGACAGGAAGAGGCCGAATGAACAGCTCTGGAAGGAGGGAGAGCAGAAGAAATTGTTTCAAAATTATGCAAGAAAAGTGTGAGAGCTACAGTTATCATATTGGCAAGTTGGCTGGATTTTATCTGGATTCCATGGACGCCATTTGGTTCCTTGTTATACCATTAACTAGCCTAGCTATAGTCAAGAGTTCAATCCCATTGACCTGAGGTAGCCAGCTCAAGATTGACTCAGCCTTTCATCCTTCCCAGGTTCAGTAAATTGAGAACTCACTGAGGGGTTGGGATGGGGTCAAGTAGGTAGCCTGCATAATTAAATTGCAAACTGCCCAGAGAATTAAGTGCATATAAGCAGCATATTTTTTTATGTTTCAAGTTTATTAATATCTACGTAGTTACTTTCACAAAATTGTTTTTTTAAAATAATAAATTTCAGTGTGTTTAGCTGATGGGAAAGGTCCAGCTGTGACTGGTGTCAAGTATTTGAACCACACAGGTTTAAAATTAAAGAATGGCAGGTCTTTCTCATTTTCTCTCTGAATTGCACAAGTATGCACACCCATGGGCACACATGCATAGAGTATGTTGTCTAGAGATGTGCATCCTTGGTTGTCTTCCCCTTCCTCCTGTGAGATGACAAAATACTTAAAAAAAAGAACAACTAAGAACCAATAATTTTCTTTTTTTACACACACATTAAGTGAGTATGCACATAGAACACTTTAATATAAATAAGCAAATTGTCCCAAATTACAATGGTTGCTGCTTTGTTGTAAGGGCTTTTAAGGAGCACAACTGAGAGTCTATTTTGACTCTTTTTGGAACAAACAGCCAGTGTTTCCTGTGCTTGCTGTTTTTGCCTTGCTTCTCAAAGCACACTGATTTTGTGCAGATATGGTGTGCACAACATACAGAGGTCTTGATGACAAAACATAGTGCCCATTAATTCATTCTCACCTGGAGGGGATGCATCCTGTGGGACTTGAAAATTCCTCATTGAGAGGGCTTATCACCTTGAAGTCACCTACATCCATGAGAATGAAGAATTCAAGGAAGTTCTTTACCTCCCTTCTGCAGACACACTGTCATCGTTATTAGGGGGTGAATAACTGTTGGAATGACAGGCCTCAACTGTGAATTCTAGAAGAGAAAATGTTTAGGACTTTTCAGAACCAGAAAAAGGTACAGTTTTGTACCTCAAATCCCCCAGCTACCATGTGTTTTATAACTGTATCTTGCAGCCGTTCCTGCCTTTGGGGGAGTCTCCTTTCTCACCTGCCATCCCTCGGGCACTGGGTGAGAAACAGTGTCCTGGGGGAGTTTGGCCTGGACTCGCTTGGCCTTACAGGACTGGACCTTGCTGCTTCTGGCTGCCCCAACCCATCCTCAACATCAGCCACCTGGCTCAGAAGGGAGAAGGGGCTTTAGAAGGGTGTGTTGTTGTTTTTAATTGTTATTATTAATTGCCATCAGGTTGCATAGAAACCCACAGTAGATCTGAGGGAACAGGAAGGGGGGAGGGCGTTGGAGGGGGCACTTGGGTCCAGGAGGCCGTGAACACCTCTTTGAGAGAGGGAGTGGTCCCTACCACCTTGAAAGAGGCAGTAATTCGACCACTCCTTAAAAAGCCTAACCTGGACCCAAGGCTGGTGGTTAACTACCGACCAGTGGCGAACATCCCTTATTTGGGCAGTGTTGGAGCGGGTTGTGGCCGGGCAACTCCAGGCACTGCTGGATGAAATGGATTTTCTGGATCCATTTCAATTGGGTTTCAGGCCAGGCTTTGGTATGGAGACTGCTTTGGTCACCCTGTACAATGACCTTTGCTGGGAGAGAGATAGGGGAAGTGTGACCTTGTTGATACTCTTGGACCTCCCAGTGGCTTTCGACACCATTGACCATGCTGTCCTTCTGGATAGGCTGGCTGGGTTGGGAGTTGGGGGCACCGTTTTACAGTGGTTCCGCTCCTTCCTGGCTGACCATGTCCAGAGGGAGTTGCTCTGCCCCATGGCATTTATTTCATGGGCTTCCTCAGGGCTCAGTACTGTCTCTCATGCTGTTTAACATCTACATGAAACCGCTGGGAGAGGTCATCAGGAGGTTTGGGCTGAGGAGTCAGCAGTATGCTGACGACACTCAGCTCTACCTCTCATTTTCCATCAATCCAGTTGAGGCGGTTTCTGTGCTGAACTCATGTCTGGATCTGATAATGGACTGGATGAGAGTTAATAAATTGAAACTCAGTCCAGACAAGACGGAAGTGCTGTTAGTGGGTGCTTCGCCGGACAGGTTGGAGGGACATTTCTCTGCTCTAAATGGGGTTACACTCCCCCTAAGGGACAGGGTCCGCAGCCTGGGGGTGCTCCTAGACCCCAGTCTAACTCTGGAAGCCCAGGTGGACTCAGTGGCCAGGGGCGCCTTCTTTCAGCTATGGAAATTGTACCAGCTACAGCCCTATCTGGACGAGCGGAGTCTCATGACAGTTACACTTGCACTGGTAACATCCCGTATAGATTATAACAATGCACTCTACTTGGGGTTCCCTTTGAAGATGATCCGGCAACTGCAACTGCTCCAGAATTAAGCTGCATGGCTGGTGAGTGGTGGGGCTGCTAGGGAACACATCAAACCGATTCTGCTTAAATTACATTGGCTACCAGTTGCTGCCCGGGCCCAAGTCAAAGTGCTTGTTTTGACATATAAAGCCCTAAACGGCTTGGGCCCTGGATACCTGAAGGGCCGCCTCTTCCACGTTTGTTTGTTTGTTTGATTTCTATCCCGATTGCCCCCCCCAGACAAAATCTACTCGGGCGGGTTCCATTAAACATTATAAACTACAATAATTAATTCAAAACAATAATGTTAGTAATGCTCAAGATGGGAAAACAGAAAATTATAATAAGAATAAAGTCATCTATTGACAGGAGGGAAGGCCTGCCTGAAGAGCCATGTTTTTAATATGAGTCTACCCAGGAGTTAAGACCTAGCCAGGGGGCCCTTTTGAAAGAGCCGTCTCTCAAGGAGGTAAGAGGGATGGCTTGTAGACAAAGGGCCTTTGTGGCAGCTGCCCCCAGACTATAGAATGCCCTCCCGACTGAGATTCGTCTGGCACTGACGCTGATGACATTTTGGCGCCAGATCAAAACCTTCCTGTTCCAGAAGGCTTTTAATTGAAAGAATATCAACTGTGGGTCCTGATGGCAATTTTTAGAGTATCTATTTTAATTGTATTTTAATTGTTGTAAGCCGCCCAGAGACGGTAAACTGGGTGGCATATAAATAAATAAATAAATAAATAAATAAATAAATAAATAAATAAATAGATAAATAAATAGATAAATAAATAAATAAATAAATTTCCTTGTGTGTGTGTATGAGAGAGAGAGAGAAGAGAGAGAGAGAGAGTAGAGTGGAGATACAGTTCACTTTTAAGGGTTACTGTGTTCTTTGGGCTGCAGTCCATCCTGTATCAACACACACACACACACACACACACACACACACACACACACACAAGCCTCTTTGAAATCAGTGGCACCTACTTTTGAGTCAATAAAATGAAGTCACAAAGTATTTGGCTTGTGACCATGGCGGCTGATGGGAAGCAGTTTGCAGAGCTGTAGTGCAGGCAGGAAACATTTCCAAGTGGGGGAATTTCTACATCTGTTCCACAATATTTACTTGATAATTAGCCATAGCTGTCATCTCAGATGTTTGAATGGAAATCTCTGAAGTGGTAATTTACTATTTTAAACTATATTTGAAAAAATAATAAGCACTAGAAATTTACAGTTAAGTGATATGTGTAATTGAAGGAATGTTTTGTTGTCACAAATTCAGATGCTTTTAGTCACTCCATCCACAACAATAATGTCATAATGGACTGTTTTCTACCATTTTGGAGGTGTAATTGACTTGCACTTCATTTTAATAAATGAAGAGAGAATGAACTGAGAAATGCACAAGCACGTACTGGTTTGGCTATGCGAACAAACGTCATAGACCAACAAATAAGGGATAAATCTTCCAAAAGACTAAATCTTTGCTTGGTTAAAACGATTCCTAAAGTACAGTTTTTCTTCCACTCCTTAAAGAATTTCTGCCACTGGCTATTTTATCCTTGTTTATCTTGCAACAGATAGTGGCTGAAGTCAAGCAATGAGTTGCAAATAGAGTAAGCTCATTGAATCACTGGACTCCAGACGTATTGATTCACCAAATTCCTACATACTTGGTGAGTTTATTATAGTACTGGCTTACAGCCATTGTGTGCTTTCCCCAAGATTTGGGGACCTTCAGAGGAAATGAATATGCTGCATGTTTTGCCTACATAAGGGTTTGGGGTCATTGAATGGCAAGGTAAAGCAGGGTTGGGAACATGTGGCCTTGCAGATGTTGTTGGACTATAGGTCCCATCAACTGTAGCCCTGGCCCACATAGACAATGGTAAAACTTGCCAACATCTGGAAAGCAGCACCTTCCCCTTCCCTGAGTTATAGAATCTCAGAGAGTAAGGACATCCAAGTGCCAAACAATCTGACTGATATGTACCATACTTCACTATCCTTCAGAGAACAGTCCTCTATTTGGTGGACTCCTCCATTTAAAGAGCTGTCCAGTCCAAGTTTGGTTTGAAAATAAAGAACTAAAAGAGAGTGCAGAGAATTTAGAGTTGCCCATTTATAGTTAGTAGCTGGCTTGAAAATTGAAAAGGCATATAGATCACATGGTTACAGTTTTCCCATTTAAGGTAACTATACTGTATTTTTTGAAGTACAGCCAAAAAAAAAAAAAAAAAAGCAGAGACATCACCTTGCTGCCAACAAAGGTCCACATAGTCAAAGCTATGGTTTTTTCAGTAGCGATGTATGGAAGTGAGAGCTGGACCATAAAGAAAGCTGACTGCCGAAGAATTGATGCTTTTGAATTGTGGTGCTGGAGGAGACTCTTGAGAGTCTCTGGACTGCAAAGAGAACAAACCTATCCATTTTGAAGGAAATCAACCCTGAGTGCTGACTGGAAGGACAGATCCTGAAGCTGAGGCTCCAATACTCTGGCCATCTCATGAGAAGAGAAGACTCCCTGGAAAAGACCCTGATGCTGGGAAAGTGTGAAGGCAAGAGGAGAAGGGGACAACAGAGGATGAGATGGATGGACAGTGTCACCGAAGCTACCAACATGAATTTGACCCAACTCCGGGAGGCAGTGGAAGACAGGAGGGCCTGGCGTGCTCTGGTCCATGGAGTCCTGAAGAGTCGGACACAACTTAAGGACTAAAGAACAACATGTTGCATTTACATTATAGAATGAGCCAACACAGTGCTCAGCCAGGTGTCGTAAGATGGAGGACATGATATATTTTCTACCGCAATGTCCCTTGTATGCTGATTTTAGGGATCTGTCTTAAAACCTTAACGATTGAGATTGAGAACAATTCTCTTCAAAATACAATTTTATTTTTGCTAGCTGGCACAGACTATTATGCAGCCTACAGGACTGCCAAATTGGTTAAATGGGCTATGGAAAGATGAATTTGATTTCCTGCTTCACAGATCTCTGTATTCTAGCCCTACTATCTGATCCTTGCCTGAGAATGATTATTTTATTCCCTTGCTGATTGTTCATTCATCCTTATATTTTAGATGTTTACTGTCATATTTTAAGAGTGGTTTTAATTTTTTATGCATTAAACCTCATTAGCTATTGAGCAATAATAAAAGTAAAGTAAAATAAAATAAAGTCACTCATAGACTTATTCAGATTTTGCATTTCTCTGTTATAAATTAACACATGCAAGTTGTCATATTCTGTTTTTGTTTTCATGATGCATTTCTTCTTTTTTGTTGATATGGCCACCATACACTCAAACTGGGGGTCAAACTAAACAACACAGGATATATTACAATCTAATGATAAACTTTCCATTTCTTTCTTAAAATATAATCTGAATACTAACAGCTTCAGCAAGAGACATGTTCTACTGAGGTAACTGGTACTTCAGGTCAAACTTTGGGAGTACAATGGAGATAACGCTACCATTCAATTAAACCAAGGAGGCAGTGACAGAAAAAAAATACTTATTCAATTCCTTCCTTGCAAAAGTTTTTTTTTCCTTGAAAGGACACTGAAATACTGCCATGAGTAACATGTCCTCACTTCTCACCCAGAATGCCTGTTGCGTAACGTTTTTGAAAGAGATCACAACTACCCTTTCATAGATTTTAAAGCTTCCAGAATTAAATATTTGGAATACAAAGAAAAAATTTATGCGGCACTAAGGACTAGGAGGAGAAATCCAAATTAAATGCCTTGTTACTGTAGCTCTGTGTTGAATTATCAACCACAACATGAGCTGAACTGTAAATGAGAGAGGAATTGTGAACCACAACTTTATTAACTTATTAACTTATTATCTGATCAGCCACATTGTTGATTAGTTATACCCAAGTTCCTCTAACACAGAACAAAAATGCTTACTTCTGTACTCAAAAGTGGAAATGCTATCTCCTGCTGATCATTCCAGCAGAAACCACACCTTTATAATAATCCAGGGAAAGTGTAGTTGCTGCAGAATAGTGATTGCTCCTCCTGTCACACACACCCAAGCTGTATCACTTCTTCCTATGTTTTAATTTGCAGATGGTGCCCAGAGCATGAACTGTCTTACATGCTTGACACTTGGCTTTTTATCACTGCTGCCACTCCATAGCACTACCAGGCAGCCCAGCATAACATAGTGTATCGGCACGCCTGTGAGTTGCCTTTTCTATAGGTTGGAGCATTTGCAGACATCACCTTGCCAACGAAAGTCTGAATAGTCAAAGCTATGGTATTTCCTGTCATGATGTATGGACGTGAGAGCTGGACCATAAAGAAAGCAGACCACCAAAGAATTGATGCCTTGAATTGTGGTGCTGGAGGAGGCTCTTGAGAGTCCCCTGGACTGCAAGGAGAACAAACCTATCCATTCTAAAGGAAATCAACCCTGAGTGCTCACTGGAAGGACAGATCCTGAAGCTGAGGCTCCAGTACTTTGGCCATCTCATGAGAAGACTCCTTGGAAAAGACCTTGATGTTAGGAAAGTGTGACAGCAAGAGGAGAAGGGGATGACAGAGGATGAGATGGCTGGACAGTGTCTGTGAAGCAACCAACATGAATTTGACACAACTCCGGGAGGTAGTGGAAGATAGGAGGGCCTGGCGTGCTCTGGTCCATGGGGTCATGAAGAGTCGGACACGCCTAAACGACTAAACAAATATAATTCTAAACAATATGTATTTTCAAAATAAAAAGTGGACTTCTGACCAAATCTGGTTTCATTCTTTTCAAATTTTTTGGCACTTTTAGTAGCATTTTATAGGCAAAGAAAATGGCCTTTGCACTCAACAAAGTTACCCATTTCCAGTAATTTGGTCCTAAGATAAGTGAGCTTAAGTTGAGTTCAGGACTCCTCAAACTAGTAAACTAAGAACATTTTGTTTATAATACCAAAGATAGCCCCCACCCCACCCCGTATATCAGCAGTGTAGAACTTGTGGAAAGCTGTTTCAATCAGGATGAGATGCTCCAAAGGCCATAGTGCCTCTATGGAAACCTGGAGGGTTGTCACAAACTGTAATGTGTGAGGCCAACCCCCTCTTTCTATGTTTCATCCTCCCCACATTGCACAGATCGGCTATTTTGAGCTGCTGGTAGTGTAAAGAATAAACCGGGTGAGAGGGCAAACCGGAAAGGGATTGGTCACTTTCTGTATCAGCAGGTAGCTGCATTTCCTATATGTAGTCTTAGATTGGGAAGTCTGTTTCTCAGGATATGGAGTGGCACCCTTGAAAACTGGGCTGTGGGAACTCTCACTTCACTGATATTCAGCCATTTCTGAAGTGTAGTGAGAGGAATCATAATTTCCCCCTCCCCAACCTATTTAGGAAACCACTGAGCAGTGGTAAGAGAACAGTTGTTCCAACTGTCATTTCAGTGGCAAATTGATGTGGTGTCAGCCCCTGAAACAGCGTTCCTTGCCCTAAGGCTTAACAAGAGTGAAAATGAGTTTCAGTATTTTCCTTGTGGGCAGTAGGCTCTAATTAGGGATTATCTGAAGCCACTCACAGCCACAAATTGAAGACTGATTTAAATCACAGCGGGGAAACAAGAGGGTAGCCTCCATGAAATGAAGGCACACTATACAAGAAGTAAAACCAATAAATGTTAGGAAAAGTAGAAAGATTAAATAAAAAGTGTAAAGTAGCAAACTATGTCATAAAATATCAAGCAAAGTGGTGACATGCAAAATTAGCCACAAGTATAAAACATTGTGTTTGTTCGTAACCTTTCATTAACCCTCTTGTTAAAGCTGACCATGTTTCCAGCTATCTAGCAGTCCTTGGCCTAAGGACTAAGCAAGACGTACTGATACCTATGCTTTTTACCTTCCATTCCATTTTATAAGTTTGTCATTCATGTCATAGGTGTATGCTTTTTTGCCTACTCCACCTCATATGCCTATAGGCCTGATCTCTGCTGTACCCTTGGGTCCCTACAAACTAGGACCCAACTGAGAGGAGAGTTCTCCACAGACTTTGGGTTATGAGATTTGATAGACCAATTGTGGCCTCGGAGCTCCCCAGTTTCAGTTTGTGCAACCCATGCCCTAGCTCTCCTTATACAGTTATTCAGCAATACCTGTACCTTGGAAAGATCCTTTTGGAGAATTTATTCTATAGTCCTTGTTTTCCAGACACTCGAGGATTAAAAAGCACTTGTCAAATACAGAATTTTGGAGAATCCTACAGTTTGCCTCCTTCCATTATCAGAAGAACTATATATTATTCCTACTCTGTTTCTTCTTTTGCCCATACACACAGGATCAAGCAGAAGTGGTGAGAGCCACCAGTGGAACAGTTTGGGACTATTTTCATATATTTGGTCTAGTGAGTAGAAACCAGGAGTCCTTCACTGTATATAAGTAAAACAGGGCCACTATCTTTTTGTCTGTCTTACTTATATATATATTTTTTGCTGAGACTTAAAAAAAAAAGTTCACTCTGCGACATAAGCTAGCCATGGAAAATCTCAGCCAAATGATTACATTTTGTCCCTGAAAAGGATTTTATAATAGGCATCCTTAAATATAGTTATCCATGCCAGCTCTGCTTGTAATAAAATGAACTACAATACAGCCATCCAAGGTAAAATCACTGGGGAAAGACAAGGTCCTTTAAAAAAGAAGGAAAAGGCCAATTTCCAAATCCCTTTATATATCAGCATCTGTTTATGCACCATTCAGGCATGTAATTACAAAGCTCTGATTTCTACATTTAATGCTTCTGTCAGAATATTTTTTTTCTGCCTGGAACATTACATCACTGAGACAGACATAAAACATCTGAATTTATAGTTATCAGTGTGCTATTTATTATTGTGAAATTACTGAAAATTAAATCGTCTCTTAGAAAATTGGTGTTGTTGTCTCATTTGTAGTTTTGAAATATGCTTGAAATTTTGGCTAAAAACCTCTTGTTATATAGTGGAAAAAGTCCAGGGACCTACAGAGTACAATTAGCTTTAATTCTCCCTACAGTAGACCATCCCTTATAGTTTGTTCTCCTCAACTGGCACTTACTGACTCAATACCTCACTTAGAGACACTGGTAAAAGAAATAATAAAAAGTTCAATTTACTCAAGTTCTGAATAAATTAACCAGAATATTTTAGTGAAACAATGACTGGTTACATGAACAGAGCTTAACTGATTAATTGGTTTCGTTCTGACTACATGACTGACTGTAACTGTCTTACTGAAAAAGAGCAGGACAAGAACTCTTAAGTAGAGAGTCATGGCTTTCTTCAAAATCCAAGGCAGAGAGGGAGAACAATTGGTTATTACTGAAATGATTGACAGTCACTGCAGCCCAGTAAGGTCCCTCCCAGAAAAAACTCTTAAAGGCAGCATACGAAGGTTGCTACATTCCAACGGTTATTTCATTTGTATTTTTTAAAACCTATCAGTAGACAAACTATTATTAGTGAGGCAGCCAAAGGTAGCACTTTTTTCTCCATTTGCTGCACCCACTTTGATATCTGATCTTCCACCATTTCTATACCTTCTCTCTGTCTACGAGCCTTACCTATCAGAAATCCTGCCTTAATCTCTCAATTGTTAAGGGCAGCTGTGAGCTTTTTCAGCTGGAGCTCAACATTGCTAGAAAAAGGGAAATACCATTCAGCAGGGAGTGTAAACAAGGAAGAAAATGTGATGCTTGTTATGTCACAAAGGTCTGGCTTGCACATTAAGAGTTCTAGCTGTTCCCTGCTTCTGCTGTGTACCCTGAGAGGCAGGCAAACTCATTTATTCCTCTGGGACCGCACACAGTCAAAACTCTCTGCAGGGAGCAGCAGCTACTCATGACTACTTGCAGTGTGTTTCTATGGTGCCATGCTGTGAAATAAATGTGTTATCCACTTTACACATTATGGAGAAGTGAGTACATTCCAAAACTCTTTGAAATGTGTCCATGCTCACTTCCGCATGAAGAAAATCTTTTTATTTATTTCTGTATATTGTACTATTAATATATATACACACATACCCTACCTTTTAAAAAGAAACCTAAAGGGAAGCACCCATAGTAGCTCATTAGATCACAGCATGAAGCAGAACCTTCTCATTCCAAACCTGTCATTTGAGTATTGAGCAAACTTCACTGCTGCAATCTACATTGTTCTCCAAATAGTCAAGTTGGCAATTTGTAGCCCACAGGCTGCATGCACCCTCAGGGGCTGAAATGCATCTGCTGCCCCCTAGCCCTCCCAGCTGATCCCCAATACCCACAGACATCACAACAAGAATTTTTAAAATTGCCCCAGGAAGATCCCTGTATGCTCTCTAGGGGACTCAGGGGTAAATGCAGCCATGTTTTGAAGGGCCTAAATGTTAAAATTTAATTGTGTTTTAAAGTATTTTTGGCCACTAAATGGTGCAATGTTTTTTTCCAGTTTGAAAAGAAAACTGGTTTTGTTTTTCAATATGGAGCCAGGTTTTGTTGAGGAAAGTCTAAAACTCAACAAAACCTGGCTCCCAGCTCTCAAAAACACAGAGTGCAAAAGGTCAACGAACTCCACCCAGCCACAAGGTCAGGGGATTACTACACACAAAAGACCAGCTAATGACACCCATCAACCACAGGGACAGATAATCTCCCCTCCTTATCAAAACAATACAGCCACAACAAAACATACTAATTAACCATCTCCTGATAGGACAATAGCCTTCTCACAAACAAGCCTTCTCACAGCCATAAATACTCCACTCTCAAGCCTTACCCAGAGCACAGTTTGCTGTCCTCTGAAGATGCCGGCCACAGAGACTGGCGAAACGTCAGCAAGAACCATCTTCAGAACACGGCCAAGAAGCCCGAAAAACCCACAACAACCATTAGATCCCGGCCGTGAAAGCCTTCGCGAATACATATCCACTCATATTTTCCAGATATTATAAGTGCTTTATATTTAACAATTCTCTCTATATTTTAGACTCCTGTGCTCATGATTCCCTACTATTAGCAATGCTGGGTGGAAGATAAAATCATATGAAAAAACATCTATCAAATCTACCCACCTCTGTCATAGGTGATGCATAAAATGTGTGAGTTCAGCTTTAATAAACATTATAACAGTGTGTTCATTCACATCAAACCACCCCTATACTCATAAGTACAGTGAAGATTTAGCATCTCATCTAAAATATTTTGGGATAAGTAGATACATCAATAATAACCCTTCTTTTTAACATAACACACATGTTTTCTTAGCACAAGGGCAATAGAAAACAACTGAATTATAGTTTTCAGCAGATAATTCCACTTGCATTTCTTGCAGTCAGTTAATAGATTTGTAAAACCTTCCCAGTTTTTAAAATTCTGAATTGATATTAGTGAAATTACTCTGAAATTGTGGAGCCGTTCAATCTTAATTCACATGTTTGGAAACCAAATTATCAAATTGATGCTTTGTAGGCAATTTTGAATGTCTGTTTGCTTAAACCCAAGAGTTTATATTGCTTTTAGCCTTGTTACAGTATCATGGTACCCACAGTCTATAAAGTACTTTTCTTAATGACCTACCTGATGCCTAATCTCTAATCTGTTTATCCTCATAAACCGCCCAAGGTTTGAAGAAAATGAAATAACTTAATCCAGGAACAAGCAGAAAGCCTGTGGCTGTGAAGGTATTTAAACAACGATCCCCCAAGGATGAGTTTACTGCCCATAAGAGCATGTTTGCTCCATAAATATGTATTGAAAGAGTATCAAAGTCTAAGACATCTGACAATAAATTGATTCTTTTCAGCCAGGTGAAATGTGGACAGGTGGAAATGTGAACTATTAGTATTTGCAAACAATAGTAAGCATAGAACTTAAACTGTAACACTAGACAGAGGCAGTATATCAGACATCAGGCATCATTAAATAAAAGCAATTTGTTCATTTATTATTTCATTTTTTAAAAAATTTATTAAATTACTTCAATTCATTCTAGCCAGGTTTCAGACCTGATTTTCAAGCAGAAACAGCCTTGGTAGACAATACACATAGGGTAATGGATTATTGCAATACAACCCTAGCAGTTCTCCTGGATCATTCAATAGTTATCAATACTATTAGCCATGACATATATTTAAAATACTTCTCTTGGTTTAGGAGCCATGTTGTTATGATAATTCTGTTCTGCCAGAAGAAGCAGCTGCAGAAGGTGATACTGACAGATTCCTGTCCCTGAATCCTGTACCTTTGGCCAATGTTCCACAAGTTTCATTCATCTTATGTCTTACCATGGTTAACATCTGTGGGAGATTATTGGTAGAAATCATCTAGAAAGCTGAGTTATAGATGGCATTAAATATGTGGATGGCATTATTTTCCTCTATATGTCAATTGATCATGTAGACATTAATGGGAAAGACTACTGCCTGAGATATGGGGATAGGGAGGTCTGCTGCCATTAAGAATAGATCATGCTGGATTAAATGGAGAAGTAGATCAGACTTAAAGTGTCTTCCTATGAACTTAATGAGGCTCTGTGATAACATTGCAACAGAAACAGGTCTCTTTTGTCTTTGACAGTGGCAAAGAAATTGTCGCTCACCCCACCTCCTCAAGGTAAAGGTTGTCAGCAGTAGTGTAAAGATGTAGTAATTGCATCCCCTGAAATGTTGTTTTCTATATAACCATGAAAGGTATGAGAAGGCCAAAGATGAGGCCAAACATGGTTACATAAACTTGCAATGTGATGACAGGGAGAGGAGAGTAACATGCATCTTCTGTGCACATTTCTGAAGATGCTTTGCTCGTGTGTTCTGCATTTACATTATATCTTCCATAACTGGAAGACAGAACCACAGCAAATGGTCATTTCAGTTTGACAATGAAGTTTTATCCTTCATGTACACTAAGAAGGCCTCCTCCTCCTCTCTGTACCAGTAGAAACAGCACTACACTTGTCTCATCAACATGCCTTTTATATGTATTATGATCTCCATGAGAACCTTCACCTGTAACAAACTTCTTTGACCATGCCTAATTTACATCAGATTTGAAAAACGTCACAAGTGAGCTAGTCAGACAGAATCAGGAAAGGTGATGGAACTGTTATTATCACTTTAGATTCACAGCTAAGAAAGGTTTTGAAAAGCAGCAGCTACAAGTTAATAAATCTGCAACTCTCCCCAGGACTGGAAATTCAGGTAGCTAGTTTTCAAACAGGTGTACCTAGAAAGTTTCTTCAGAACTGATAACATACCTGTATATATGTCCACATGTGCATTATATACAGTAACTTTTCCATCTACATGAGCATAATTAAGATAGTATCTTGGTCATAATCTTTCACCAATGTCTTAGTCTCATATAGTGGTCCCTTGGCTCTCTGAACATGAGCCAAAAGAATGGTGTGAAGATGGTGTGGAGAATCATTGGTCTTACTGCTATTTCAGACTGCAGTCCTATAGTCCCTTACCTTTGACCATACCAGGCAGGAATGATTTGAAGTGTAGGCTAAAACATTTGGAGAGCCAAAAATCCCTCTTTGCTGGCATGAAGGAACAGGTGTCTGTGATAACAGGAGTTGCTGGAAGGCCTCTAAAAATGGGGATTAGAACCAATATTCATCACTTTTTTCTCCGTTTTCATTCCAAGAAAATGTGTTGCTGCCCAGACTCATTGATTCATAATGGCCTATCACCTCATGGATTTGTTAGAGATTCGTGCCTTCATTTTAAAATTTAGAATTATATAAGGAATTGGCCTGAATGCTTTTTGGAAGCAGAAATGCAAGATGCAGACTTTAAGAATTAATTTTATGAGATTATAGCGCCAACACTTCAAAAAATTCAATGAAGCAATTATGAGTTCTTTGGAAAAGCCGATATACCCAAATAAGATCTGAACAAGGACTTGCCCTTTGGCATACAATTTCTCTAGAAATATTTACGTCTTCTTACTAAGCTGCTAAGAAGAGAAGACTATTCTCACCAATGAGTGAAGTCAGAGATGAAGACTGTAACTACATGTGGCCCAACATGAATTTGATCCAACAGGAATGTAAAAGACACCCATTCAATTTCCTTTGTTGACTGTGTCAAGCACAAGCTTTCCTAATGGTAATTGCACATCATAGTAAGTTAATATTTGATAATTCATAGGATCTATGGACATATTTCATCAATGCTTAATTTCAAAATTAGAATAAAGTGTGTACAAAAATACCCATTTCGTAATAGGTCACATTGTATGTGCCAGTGTAAGCTTTAATTTTTTTTTAACAAGATTACATCTCCAGTTTTGTATCTTATGCTTTTAGGATGCTAAAAAGCCTGCCAACATTTTGTGGCAGGTCATTTAGCTTTGAACTCATTTAGCTTTGAACTCAAGTTCAACTAATTAAACTGAAATATAGTATTGAAGGACAGAGGAACATATAAGGCTTTCATGATAAATATCATGTACTAAGTCAGGTGAGAAGTCAACCAGGGTTAGCACCAGCTGCTGAGTAATGACATATACGGGGGATGCCAAATGTTGACTCAATGCCACAACAAAAAGCATAGGAGGGAAACCAATTAATGGGCCAATATTCAGCAACATAACAGTGTGGATGGTGTAGAGGAATGTGCTCATACCAGACTTTTATCTATATCCAATCTGTAGATTTATCTTTTTATTTTTTCTATTATTTCCCTTGCAATTCTCCTGATTTAATTGAATGAGAACATTATCAAAGAGAAAATATACCACCTTTAAAATGGGAGAGGGGAGTCTAATCAGAGACATCTGCCTGGCAACATGTTAATATGTAGTCTAGCAGCACCAATGTCATAAGCTTTTTTAATTGCTCAGTTTCTCAGGGCAAGGCCTATGTTGCTTCCATACCTCCAAGCATACCATCTGTACATAACAAATAAAAACTAAACTCTGAATTAATAAACTGTATCAGCATCTGGGACTGCAGATGCAACTACTGCAAGAAAGAAACAGGAGATGAGAGAATAATATTAATAAGGAAAAATTGGATGTTTTTAATTGTTCTGTAATGGAATCTCCCCCCCCACACACACAACCAATTTGGGGGGGGGTGAGCATTGGTATGTTGCCCTCATTAGCATACAGCCTCTCTCGTGCTTTCATAGCCTTGATCACCATGCAAAATCTCTCTGGCTTATATTTATTTTATATATTAAAAATACTTTACCCAATATTTCTCCTTAAATGAGGATTGAAGGTGGTTTACATAATTTAAAAAACAGTATGTAGAGCTAACAGTGAGTATACAATACTGAAGGATCACACAAATGCTACAATAAAAAACGATAAACAAAAGCAACACCAATACACATTCAAAGCAGTAAAGCACAACAGTCTGTTTTTAAAAACCCACTCAGGCAGGCAGTCATCAGGGGAAAGTTTGCCTGAAGAGAAAGATTTTCACCTGCTTGCAGAAGGTTAGCAAAGATGGGGCCAGCAATAGAGAAGGCCCTCTCCCATGTCCCCACCAAATGCACCTGTGAAGGTGGTGGGATCCAAGAGCACCCACAAGCTGCATACCTGTGTTTTCAAAGGGAGTGCAATCCCATATCAGATGCCAGTCTAGAGTCAAAACAACTTCCTCGGATTTAGATGGCAAGGAGAGGTAGAGTTGGATGTTATCTGCATACTGATGACACTGAACCCCATTAACTCTGGACAGCCACTCCCAGCGGTTTCATGTAGATATCAAAAAACAGTGTCCTGAGGGACACTGAAGGCCAGTGGCCTGGGTATCAAACAGGAGTCCCCCCCCCCCAGTGCCACCTTCTGAGTTATCTGTAAAACAGTACCTCCAAGTCTCATCCCAGAGAGACAGGCCAGAAGGATTTTCAGGCATATTCATTGTAACTATTATCTGGTTTTCAAGTGAGAGAAATGAATCTTTGAACTGACACCTAGAAAGACCTGTTTCAATCACTATCACATCTAACCTGTTCTTTGGTGGTATTAGTGTGCAGGTTCAGTGTTCCAAGCTGCAAGTTTACACTTACAGGGATTCAGCCTATGGAAATCAAATGGTCTTTGAGTAGACTTTTACAGACATATATAGAGTTGTACTGCTTCTCTTAGGATTCTCGTTTTGTTTCTGCCTTTGTCATTTAATCATAGCTATGTCCTCGCCTTCATTACAACTGGTTACATAGGGAGCTAAGGGAATAGTGATAGTGAATTACAGGAAAAAGACAAATAACCAAATAAAAATAATTCAAAATTAGTTGTTGAAATTGGGTGATAATACAGTGTAAATGAGTGATTATCTGATGCTAGGTTACTGGTGGGCCACAGAAGCCTTATGTCTGATCACTATCATCATAAATACATATTGGGGATATTGGGATTAACATATAGTTTGTATTCACAGCTAGAAATGTGCAAATGAGCAAAACAGGCTTTCATTAAAGCCTTCAGATTTCCATCTCAAAGCATCCCCACCTCCACCCCTCTGTCTGGCATGGAATTGCACACAAATTTTCATTCATGTTTTTTTTAATATACAAATTTTAGTGCACAGTTTTAAATGTACAAATCTTTATCTTGTTGATTAAAGCAGGCTTATACAGTTTTAATAATGCATTCCCCCAAATGTATGCATTTATGAAACACATATTTTGGGGGTAGGAATCAGATCACAAGCTTGTAAATGTACACAGATCAAATTTCAAACTTTGTTTTGATCATTATCTGGTTCCAAAAGTTCTGCACTGGATAAAAAGAAGTTTAAAATGAGCTGCATTGGATTTCTTCCTCGTCTCTCTTTATGGCCTGACCCAACTCAGTGCAGTCTAGCACTGTGTCTTCTGAACTATCTACAAAACACCTGTATGTAATTAGTGGTTGGTTGACGTGTGCTGTCAATTTGGAACCAATTTACAGTGACTCTAATAGGGATTTCAATATAATTAATCCTTTTAAGGAATGGCTTCACCAGTTCCACTACCCAGTGAGTTTCAATGGCTGAGCAAGGATTTGCACCCTGATCTCCAGAGTCCTAATCCATCACTTTATCCACTATGTCACACTGGGAATCTATGTGATCAATATATGGTCCTTAACCAGAGATTACACAATGCAAGGTTTAAACTGTCGTGTGATCAAGCACAAGAATTTTTGTTGTTGCTTAGCAGAAATATATTAAACCAAAGGTACACCTAGTAAAATCCCATTAGGGAATCATAGAGGTTTTTGTCACTCCACCTCCCATACCTAACTGTATTTATTATTGTTACTGTGCTTAGAAAGATGCACTGTGTTGTAGTGGCATGTGTCATGCACATAGATTATGCTGACTACATAGCTGCAACCCTTTTCTTTGGGGGGGGGGACCTATAGACATTTCTTTTGCCCAGCTAAACCAGTAGCAAATACTGTGACAGGCAGCAAATTACCAAGTTCTCAGAAACAGGTGGACATGCTAATTTCAGGATTGTGGGAACTCTGATCTAAGCTTTATCGAACTTTTCTAAACTGGATATGTCATGGTGGACTGAATTGGTGATCTTTTGTATATGCTTTGCTATAGATTCATGGTATCTCCCAATAAGAGGCAAAACCCTTACATTTAACTGAAGGCAGAGTTATTTCTAAAGGAGTGAGTATGTGAGTGAGTCAATGCTAGGGCTCAAATGTGGAAATTTTTAAAATCTTATTAATGTAACAGGCAGCAAAATACCATTATCCTACCCCTTAATCATTACAGTCATCCCTCTCTGCACCTATAAAATTTGTCTGTAGTTCAGTCTTTGATGTTCTCAAACTGCAGAATGGAAATCAAAAGAATCTATCTTTCTTCTAACAACTGGCTTCCCAAACTATTGATATAATTCACACCAGCATTAAGATAGGGTTTTCATTTGATAAACACATGGGTTCTAATGGTTGAACCAATGTTTTTGTATGGAATGAGACACTGCTGATTTTGCTTATCTGCATATGAATGACAACTGCATTACATATATTTCTACACCAGGAATGGCGAAACTTTTGCCCTCCATATGTTGTTGGATTGCAGCTCCTATTCACTTCCACCAGCATGGATAATAGTCAGGGATGGTAGAAGTTGTATTCCAAATCATCTGGAAAGCTTTGCTTTCTCTGTCCCTGTTTTGCTATCTCACTGGTTTTGCAAATTGACTACACCATATGCAATTCATCTTCCCAGACAGGCTCTTGTAGTGCCACAGGGAAAGCTTTAGAGATAACATTATTTGCATTCTTCTAATTGTACCAGGTAGTGTACAATTATCAAACACAGTGCCTGAATAGAAGATCTGATTATCTTGTATAAGGTGAAACAAAGAGTTATAAGCAAGCAGCACAGACATTTGCTGAGTGCCTAACATCTTGGTTTCTGCCAATAAAACCTACTGTATATTTACCTTTGAATAAGCTCCACTGAATTCCAGGGTATCTCTGCCCCACCTCCCTATGCTGCCCCAGGAAAACATGCAGAATGTTGTTCTGTATTACCATCATTGTTTCAAAGAGTTTCATGTAACTCACATTATATTTTTGAATATATCATTCCCTTGTTGTTGGAGGGTATTTGTTGCATCAAATCAGTTTAACAAATATCTCCTGTAAGGAAAGGTGTGTGGTGAGGAGTTGAGGCAGAAGGATAGTTATGAGAAAGAACCACATACTGAGATAAGTGGCCCCAGTTCTAGCACATCTTTGGGACTTACAAACTCCAATAGCCACTGAAGTGTGCAAATCTGCATGCAATATGTAACACAGGCCATAAAATTGTACATCCTTCTCATGAGTCCATTTGTGAAGCAATATCTTGATTGCACTACTTTTCAGAATATTTCCCCCCTCATTTTTACTTTATGCTTGAGCATGTTGTGAGGCTGAATGTATCCAAAATATCTTTGACAAATATAAAAGATACCTCAAAATGAAGCGTCATGAATGTGCTTTTAAAAGGTCAAATATTTAATCATTTCGCTGCTTTTAACCTAAGTACTTTCTTCCTTTCCTTTGGAGGAAAATGTTCACTATTAAGTACTATCAGAAATAATTTTCCTCAAGAAATTTTGTGTGGTCCTGTTATGCAGGAAGGTGTAAAGTGGAGAATTTGCAATAAATTATAGGTCTCCTGAGCAAAAACAAGACCTCTCAAAGCATAATAGGCACATGTGCTATCTGTACCTTGCCACTATGGTAGAGCTGATTGCCATTATCACAGGTAATGCAGCAACAACCAGCACTAATGTTAGCTTGTGTGGAGATGAATATGCAGCGATTTTTGGTACCTGCTGGCATACAAAGATATTATATGGGAGTGGTGCTGAGTGTGTGTGTGTGGGGGGGGAAGTTGGGTTTTTTTAACATCTTATTCTGTACATCATCCACAGGAGTGGATGTTCATGAATGGGGCAGTATACAAACCAAATAAATAGATAAGTAAAATTAGGTTATTTCCCCTTTTAACATACTCCTGAGAGCAAATATTCACAGCATTAGAGTTCAGATGGACAGAAAATGCAATAATAACCTGCACATAGCTGTCACCTCCAGAATGTGTGCTGTCTGCAGTTATGATGGTCACTTTAAGCAAACTTTGTAGACACTGTAGAATCAGTGATAATGATCATGTGTCGTCAAGTCAAATCTGACTTATCGTGACTTTTTTCAGGGTTTTTCAGGCAGGGAGTACTGAGAAGTAGATTGCCATTCCTTTCTTCTGGGGTTGCCCTGGGACTGTACAGCTAGCCCAAGACCACACAAGCTGGCTCTTCTCCTGGAAGACACAGTAGGAAATCAAATTTCCGTCTCTGGTTCCACAGTCCGATACCTTACTCACTGAACTACCCAGCCTGCTGTGGAATCAATAGCACAACTGTTTGTTTTATGTAAGAACACTGTTCTGCTGAAAAGGAGATCAATGTACCACAGAGTCAGAAATATCAGCCTTTTTCAATGTGTTTGTGGAATTGTTTTCACAATCTTTCCAGAACTATCAATATGCAGAATAAATAGCACCAAAATGTATTTAAAAACACAGAATTCTGTTTTTGTTGCTCTCTTTGTTAAATTTGGTGAACCCTGGTTTTGGAGAGCATTATGTCCTGAAGACTTTTATAGCATCCATTGACTGATAAGGAAGAGACCATCTTTGCCACCTTGAATCTTAATGTTAGTGTAAAAATTCTAAAAAACAACAATAATAAAAAGCAGAATGCTGGCTGGATAGCTCAGTGGTTTAGGTATCTAGATGCAGAGCTAGAGGCTGGAAGTTTGATTCTCCACTGTTTCTCCAGAGCCAGCCTGAGTGGCCTTGGGCAAGCTGCACAGTTTCAGGATGGCCCTCTGGGAATGGTAAACAACTTCTGTGTATTCTCTACCTAGAAAACTCTGGAAAGAGCCACCATAAGTCAGAATTGACTTGATGGAATGTGGGAAGCTCCTGCCCAAGGCCATTAGCTGTTATCTATTTTCAGTAATCAGCAAACTCTCCTGGCAGAGAGCAGTGGCTTCTGGCGGGCGGGGTGACCTCTTATTCTGCCTTTTCCCTTAGAGTTAGGGCATAGGTTCAAAGTCTTTCTCTAGCCAATCCTAGTGGCAATTAGGTAACCAGTATCCTATCTGAATTCTCACAACATATGATGTAACTCTTTCTAAGTTAATAAAAGAGTTCTCAAGGCATTACCTTTTAGGGCTCTGCTGGCTGGGACATCTAATTGCCTTCCCTTTTTTTCTGTGATCACCCACATCATTAACCTTCCTTTGCTCCGTGATCACCTACAATGGCACACAATTATTCTTATTCAAAAATACCAGACACAGTAAATCAAAATTATTAAAACATTGACTGTTATTATATGACAAATACAAATTTTAACTAAAAACCTAAATATCTGTTAAATATTGACACAGTATGTATGCTGTTCCTAATATTGCTATTTTTGTAGCTCTGGTGGTTTTATTTCTGAAATCAACACCTGCTTATAAAAGTGTGTGAGATTTCATGATATTGTTCCTGAAGCCCTGATGACTGCGCTGACCACTGAAGTGTGCTTCATCCACAAGCAAGATGTTTCGATTGCCAAATCACCGTATTTTGTTAGTTTTTCCAGTTAATTTTGTTTGCACAATATTTGGACATTCACAAAGGTCCAAAGAAGAACTTTGGTGTGACACAGTTTCATCTTTTTGGGGGGACAATCTACGTTTGCTGTTAGCACTAATTCCTTGGATCTTAGCTTTCATCACTCTCCTTTGGAGTGTTTGTTCTTGTGCATCAAAAATCAAGCTTTCAGTTTCTTTCTTAATGGTCCCCAGTTTTAGCCATGCCCATGTTGAATAATTATCACGCTTTCCATCAATATTTTTCAGATGTTGTCCATGTAGTGGTTTATTTTTCCAACTGATGATGATGATGATGATGATGATGATGATGATGATGATGATGATGATGATGATGATGATGATGATGATGATGATGATTAAAAATACCAGGCTCAGTCAATTAAAATTATATAAAAAAAACATTGACTGGTATTATATAGCAGATACAAGTTTTAACCAAAATTATTCTTCTTAATCTTATACTTATACTTTTATTCTTCTAGAATGCCAACATTTGAATTAGCAAAGGAGCTTTGCAAAGGTAATGCATGAATGAAAAGAAAAAGGTGGTGGGTGGGTGGGGGTCAGATCAAAAGTGTGGCTGAATCATTTGATTGAGTCCTTGTTTCATCGGTACATCTTCCTGTTATGTTTTTTCTACAGTAAAAAAGAGAAGAAAAAGAAAACAAAGACTATCTAGTCAGTGCTGGACATGGCTACCTTTGTCAGAAACTAGCAGGAAAATTTTCTCTTGGTCTTGACTATTCAGTGTATATAAGTGTATGTAAGAAAGGTGAAGAGGACAACAGAGGACGAGATGGATGGACAGTGTCATCGAAGCTGCCAACATGAATTTGACCCAACTCCGGGAGGCAGTGGAAGACAGGAGGGCCTGGCGTGCTCTGGTCCATGGGGTCATGAAAAGTCGGACATGACTAAATGACTAAACAATAACAAAGAAAGGTGAAGGAGGTTCTTCCTTGCTGGTCTAATTATATGTGTCTATGTGCACATGTAGAATAGAATGATATGCTTTTTCCTCCTGCTTTTCTTTCTGCTATTTTAAAAACAAGGTACAGTGATAGATATAATTAAAAAGGGAATGGAAAACAAAACAGCCAACATTCTAATGCCATTGTACAAAACGCTGATAAGGCCGCACCTGAAGTATTGCATAGAGTTCTGGTCGCTGCATCTCAGAAAAGACATAGTGGAACTAGAAAAGGTGCAGAAATGAGTGACTAAAATAATGATTGGGCTGGGGCACCTCCCTTATGAAGAAAGGCTCTTTAGTCTAGAGAAGGAAGGACATATCCTGAAGCTGAGGCTCCAGTACTTTGGCCATCTCATGAGAAGAGAAGACTCCTTGGAAAAGACCTTGATGTTAGGAAAGTGTGACAGCAAGAGGAGAAGGGGATGACAGAGGATGAGATGGCTGGACAGTGTGTGCGAAGCAACCAACATGAATTTGACACAACTATGGGAGGCAGTGGAAGATAGGAGGGCCTGGCGTGCTCTGGTCCATGGGGTCACGAAGAGTCGGACACGACTAAACGACGATGACGAGTCTAGAGAAAAGGCAAATGGGGGGGGACATGATTGAAATGTATTAAATTATGCAAGGGATGGATGAAGTGGATAGAGGGAAGCTCTTTTCCCTCTCACACAGTACTAGAACCAGGGTAGATCAACTCCAATTGAGTTTTGGGAGAGTGAGAACAGAAAAAAGAAAATATTTCTTTACTCAGTGTGTTGTTAGTCTGTGGAACACCTTGCCACAAGATGTGGTGATGGCATCTCGCCTAGATGCCTTTAAAAGGGGATTGGACAAATTCCTGGAGGAAAATTCCATTGCAGGTTACAAGCCATGATGGGGATGTATTATCCCCAGTCTAAAAATGAAGGTACTTCTAAATGCCAGATGCAGGGGAGGGGTATCAGGAGACAGATATCTAGTTGTCTCGTGTGCTCCCAGAGGCATCTGGTGGAGCCACTGTGAGATACAGGAAGCTGGGCTAGATGGGCCCTTGGCCTCATCCAGCAGGGCTCTTTATGTTCTTATGATATATAGCATATTTATGTTTCCTTTCTTAGAAGGCCACAAAAAGACAATCTTCATGGTCCACTCTAAATGTAAGTAAGATTTCCTTGTTTAAAATCATTTTTATAGCTATTCTTGGAATCTGCCCAGTGTCTGCTATGCTAATTATTATATGCTAGTTTAACTTTTCCAATCAACACTCAAAAACGCTCAATGTAGTTCAGTAAGAGATTAATTCTGCTGATGTAAGCATCATGCACTGGAGAGGGCTGACCCTTGGAGAAGTAATGTTAAGCACAATGTTAAGAGATCAGCAGGGTTAAGTGCCACTGGCCTGATGCTGAAACCACAGTTAACTTCCAGATGTGAATAAAAAGCCCAAGGAAAATGAAAGATGCTAAGTGGCATGCACTGCTACAAGGATCTTGCAGTCATTTCCAGGCACACAGAGGCCCTCCTTAACATGTGACTGTGAGAAATGCTGTCTACACAAAAATGAAGTCTTTTCTGAGCAGCACCTTTAGAAGGTGTTCCTGATCAGCAGCCATGAGGTCCTTTGTGGGTCACCTCTCCAGGATAGGGTTTGTAGGAATCTAAAGCACCAAAGTTTTCTGTACAACAGATTCCAGAATGTATTTAGGTGAGATCATTGTTGGATAATATTGCATTGGTATTCTGGTCCACCCTACATGCTATTTAACATCTACCTTCCACTTAAAGTGGCCATATGCCCTTCTTTATTTATTATTTATTTGTCTGTCATTGTTATAGGCTTCCTTTCTCTCAATAAGGGGACTTCTTTAGGGAGGTTCGCTCTCCTTTTGAAGAACCATCTTCCTTTTTGACAACACTTGTTCCCTCTTTGCCAACATGTTAGTAGACACCCTGGTTAGTAGACACCCCAGTAGACATCTGTGGCTGAGCAGTGATTTGAACTCAAGCCTCATGATTCTGGTGTGACATTCTATATGGTACATGTCACTGGCTTTCAGGTGATAATAGACAAAAAAGAAAAGCCAAAAACAGTCCTGGTGAACTCTTTTGAGTCCTGTGGAACTCTTCATAAGGATGGACTTTGCAGAGCTGGGGTTAGGAGAAGAGAAGACTCTGAAATTTCTCCTTGGTCAGACATTGAGGCCAGGCTATTATGAGTCATGAATTTATGAAGTTAAATCTTTGTGCATAGCAGAGGCTTTGACTGATAGATTTTTATCAGCCCTCTCTCATTCTTTAATTAAATGGTTATGTACGAGGGCTCATTTTGTAAGAAGAGATTCAAATCACACACACTGATATAATAACAGATACATGTCAGGAAGTATATAGCATGGCATGTCTATTCTGTATATCAGAATTCTGTCAGTTCAGATGTCAGGCCATTCTCAGAGCAGACATTCTGAAAGCACTGTTCAAACCATTTCTAGGAAATAACAGATTGTTGCCTAGCTAGATATTTTCAACAAAATTACAGTGAACTCAGTTTATTTTCTTTCTACATATATTCATTTTCAGTAACCTGCAGAAAATACAAGATAAAGGGCATTTCAGACAGTCATTAAATACTGCACCTTATCTATTTGATTAAATGGCTGCACTAGTTACAAACTTGTGCAATATGGTAAGTGATAGTATATTTCCACTTAAATTATAATTATAGTGCCTAAAATATAGTAACTACTTAGCAATTATAATACTAATGCCTAATTGCAATGACAGCAGCCACGACAGCAGCCACGAAATTATAAGACGCCTGCTTCTTGGGAGGAAAGCGATGACAAACCTCAACAGCATTTTAAAAAGCAGAGACATCACCTTGCCAACAAAGGTCCACATAGTCAAAGCTATGGTTTTTCCTGTAGTGATGTATGGAAGTGAGAGCTGGACCATGAAGAAAGCTGACTGCCAAAGAACTGATGTTTTTGAATTGTGGTGATGGAGGAGGCTCTTGAGAGTCCCCTGGACTGCAAGGAGAACAAACCTATCAATTCTAAATGAAATCAACCCTGAGTGCTCACTGGAAGGTCAGATCATTGAGAAGAGAAGGACTCCTTGGAAAAGACCCTGATGTTAGGAAAGTATGAAGGCAAGAGGAGAAGGGGACAACAGAAGATGAGATGGTTGGACAGTGTCATCAAAGCAACCAACATGAATTTGGCCCAACTCCGGGAGGCAGTGGAGGATAGGAGGGCCTGGCGTGCTCTGGTCCATGGGGTCACGAAGAGTTGGACAGGTCTAAACGACTAAACAACAACAACAATGGCAATGATGTTTGCATATATTTGCATATGCTGGTTTAATGCGAAGTAATCAGTATGTATTTGCGAAAGCTTTCACGGCCGGGATCTAATGGTTGTTGTGGGTTTTTCTAATCAGTATGTACTAATTTAATGCAAAAAAGCCTCTATTTTATTAACAATGTTCTCCTTTTGTATGTTTCTTGGTGGTGGGAAATGAGAAACAAAACCAACAAGGCACAACAATCCATTTGAAAACCCCTCACAGCCAGCCACTAAGAGAAAGCCTGCATAACACTGTATGTATGTAAAGCTCCATTTGTATATCCCATTGAATTCAGAGAGGTCAGAGCTAACAGGCATAATCTTTCTCCTTCTCCATATCTTAATACATTTGGAAAATATGAACAGAGCCATTGTCGATTGAGCTGCCTGTCCCAAACCCTCCCGACTTACCGTCAAAGAGTGTCAGCCTTCCCTTCTAAATGTTTGCTAAATGAAGTCTCTTAAGTCCCAGAGGAATTGCTAGTGAGCAACTTCACTTCTACACAACACATTATAATGAAAATTAGCAGATTCCATCTCCCACCTCTACCCACACATATATAGGTGCATCACCATCTGTTCTTGGTATAAAATATTCATGTGAAAGTCAATATATTATCTCAGCTCTAGACTGATGTGTATGTGTTTCTGAAAGGGAGCCAGAAGAAGATTTTTCAATTAAATTCCTTGAAATAAATTGCATGGTTTTTTAAAAATATACTTAAATCCTTTCTCCTTGTATGTGGGGGTGGGGTGCAATAATTATGTTACTTTTACTCTGAATTATTGGTCTTAAAGGTTAATGCTTTCTGATTTTGGTTGATGAGCATAGCACTATTTCTGCTTAGTCACCAAGGTTTTTCCTATTGCTTCCTTTGTGTCTAGATGTAGTTTCAAAAATTAATTGTGAGAGGAACCTGGCTCCAAAATGTATCCTTCCAGGCTCAACAGACCAAGCAGTCTGACATAGCAGTATTTGCTAGTTTAGAGCTAAATGAATTTCATCAGGGAAGCTCTCTGTGTCTTACTTAATTTTTCACAGTGTATCGTGTGCTGTCTTGTGTCACATTCTGAGGTGATTCAGGGCGTGTAAATAACCATCAGTCTGCAGATACAATTCTTCCTCTTTGTTTTCCCATTTCTCCTCTGTTATGTTCAAGCTTCTATAAAGGAGAAGACAAGGAAGCAGGGCAGATGAATAGTTTTTCCTTCTGGTTTTATGAGCAATGAAAGCAAAAACAAAAACATAAATTTTCGCTTAATTTTAAAGTAAGCTCACATATTTTATGGTAATATTTTCAAATATGGATAAGATGTTTACAATGTATTGAAAATTCAAACCCTTGAACCAAGCTTAAGACATTTTGGGAAGAGGTTTTAAAATACCAAAGCTCTTTTGGGTCATAAGAGACCAGATGCTATCCAAAAATATCAAATAAAGCCTTCATATTTGCATACTAGCTAAATGATTGACAGAAGTACCAACAGAATAATGCAGTGGGCCGAAGAGTGGTGTCTGGAAGTTAGAATTTTAAAATGTTGCTTTTTGGACTATAATGTCCAGAATCTGTACTTCAAAAAAGCAAGATTCCCAAGCTCCATGCATGTATTCTGCAGAAAAAGCTAATTACAAGTGAGAAAAGAACTCCAGTTATACCAGTTCTTCTCATCCCTCTCTTGTACTGATACATTTTCCCAATGGTCATTGTGTGTGTGTGTGTGTGTGTGTGTGTGCGCGCGCGCGCACGTGCGTGTGTGTGCACGCATGCATGCGCATGCACACACATGCACACTACATTGCCCTTTATTTTATTTTGTTTGTGTGATATATTGATAAAGCAATACAATTCTTCTCCTCCTTCCCTTTTCCCTTCCCTCCTTTACTCATGCATCCTCTTTTCTTTATTTATCTGCATATCCCTTCCTTTCAGTTCTTGGCTTTCATTTTTCTTTTCCCTTTTGAACAGCATCAGGAGGAGGAAGCAGGTTGAAAAGTCTTGCAAAGTATTGTGAAGAAAAGGATTTTAAAAAGAGAGAGAGGAGACATTAATGCAATGTCCCTTACTTTACATTTCAAAGCAGAAAATGACTCTTTCTCTGCTGGAGCCCTCTTTCACTCATGAGGTGAGCCATGTATTCATGTTGTTTTAATGGCAACAGCTACTAGTGATTTATAAAAATCTCTTTTAATTTTTTTTAAAAAGCATACAAGCACAGTGGCCATGAAGTGGCCACAGCACCCAAAAACCTGATCTCTTCACAAAGGAAATAAATTAACAGTAACATTCACATGCACTGAAATGATAAGGAATGAAGCACTACATTATCAGTACATTTTAAAACAACCCTCCCAGCAAGGAGGAGATAAATTGATTGCTGGGGCAAATGGATCAAATTTAGCTGTGTGTCATGTGAATGGAAAATTTTGAAATGCTCCAAGTAATGGCAAAAAACAGTATAACTCGGGCTCTTTTGCCATGTGTGATCTATGCAGGGGATGTATAAAGTTGATAGAGGGAATCTCTTTTTCTTCTTACACTATACCAGAACCAGGGGACATCCATTCAAATTGAGTGTTGGGAAAGTGCTAACAGACAAAAGAAAATATTTCTTTACCCAGTGTGTTGTTAATCTGTAGAGCTCCTTGCCACAGGATGTGGTGATGGCATCTGGCCTAGATGCCTTTAACAGAGGATTGGACAGATTTCTGGAGGAAAAGTCCATCACAGGTTGCAAGCCATAGTAAAGGTAAAGGTTCCCTTAGACATTTAGTCCAGTCGTGTCCGACTCTATGGCACGGTGCTCATTCCCGTTTCTAACCCATAGAACTAGCGTTTGTCCACAGACAATCCTCTGTGGTCACGTGGCCAGTGCGATTAGACACAGACCACCATTACCTTCCCACTGTGGTGGTAGCTATTTATCTACTCACATTTACATGCTTTCAAACCGCTAGGTTCGCGGGAGCTGGGACAAGCAATGGGAGCTCACTCTGTCGTGTGGATTCGATCTTACGACAAGCCATGATGGGGAAGTAAAATCTCCAGGCTTAAAAGGAAGGTACTTCAAAATGCCAGATGCAGGAGAGAGGTATCAGGAGACAGGTATCTAGTTGTCTCATGTGCTCCCAGAGGCATCTGGTGTGGCCACTGTGAGATACAGGAAGCTGGACCAGATGCGCCTTTGGTCTGGTCCAGCAGGGCACTTCTTATGTTCTCATGAGTCCTTAACTGAAGTGTTGATAACAGGTCAGAAACACAGAAGAATTCTTAAGCAGACTCCCCCCCCCCCAAAAAAAAAAACAACAACAGCTTGCCTTTAGGCAACTGAGGAAGGTCAGTACAATTGTAATAAAGGCAAGTAACTTTTATTCTGAAGTGGAAAGAACAGGACATTGGTATGGTACTTTGTTTGTTTGTTTGTTTGTTTGTTTGTTTGTTTGTTTGTTTGTAATGTTACAGCATTAGACTGATGGAAAGATAAACACACCAGTAATACCTGATCCACAGCAGCTGCCAGGCTTCAAGTAGAAAACACACCCACCCACTCCTACTGTAATTTTCAAGTTCTTCTTATACACTCTGCCAGACACAAGCTGGTCTTAATCACTTCCTTGGAAGGCAAATGTGTAACACATTCCCGATGTCTGAAACAGCCAACTGTCCATTACAACCATGCCAGACCAAAACTAAAGGAACATTTCTCCAGTTTCCAGCATGACTCACAACACCATTTCTATCTGCAGCATTTACAAGAAGTAGTTTGCGCCAGATTATCTCAGCACTTTAAGCCTCCTTCCCTTGCTCTCACTGTCTGCCAGAGAAGCAACCACAATTTTTTAATTATGAAAACCTTTCAGATATGTGTCTAGTAAACTGAAATGATTGGTAAGTGGGTCTTCCAATTTGACTGTTTGTTCTCTAATAAATATCTGATTGTACACTAATGATACTGGCATTTTTCTTGCCATCTAGATGGCACAAGGCTTGTCTTGGTATTAAAAGTGACAAAGAGTGAAAAACACTGACTTTTCAAGCTTAAAAGAAAAAACCCACCTCTTTCAAAGTTAAGCCATTTTGCTTTGTGCCAGAAGCAGAGTTCAGGCATCAGCAACTCCATGGGTCAGAAACATTCAGTTTTAGGATTTTCAGTACTAAACAAACAAGAATAAAATCATCAGAGAACATAGTTTTCAAAGGGATTCCTCCAGATTTTTAATTCAGTTTTTTTAAAGACAACTAATTTTTTAAGGAGATTAGCAGTGGATCTCTGGCATCAAAGGCACTGACCCAAAGCATTCATTTTTAGCACTTAATCTACCACTAAGGCAAGCAAGTGAATAAGAATGTAGTAGGTAATACTATTAGCAAGTTGTTTCTTTGATTTTCTTAATCATTAGAGTCAAACAGAAACAGATCTTCCACAATCCCAATATTCTAAGTACATCCTGAAGCTAGTTTTTTTTCCTGCAAGTTTTTTCTCTCTAACTCACTTTTGTTGTTAATCCTTCCACGGCTCACTACATCTCGAGTTAATACATTGTCTGTTACTACTGAAAGAACTACATTATCAACATGTCTCCTCTTTTCTTCCTTGCTGGTTTATTCACAGTAGAGAAGGATGAAGGATTTTCATCCAAACAAAACTGAAGGAAGAAATATAAGATTCCATTTTGTGAACTTTTGCACAATTAACAGGAAAAGCTCGTTGCTGTGCTCTTAATTATTAAAGGCCATATTACAGGATAAGAAACATGGTGAATTAGGATGACAGAGTGTAACATGTACCCTCTAGTGGACCCTTGTCTTGAAAAGAGTTTTGGTAAAGTCCGATGAAGATGAAATAATTTCTTTAGACTCGTGGTTCACTATTCCCATGCCATTTCCTCACACACAATCTTTCGGGTGTTTTTTTTCTGGGCTGATTTCAGGAGAACAAATAAAAGTTCTGAATCTTAGCATCAGCGATCAGCAATGAAAAAGTTTATTGACTAGTTAGTGCGTAGGCAATCACAAAGAGATTTTCCCCATGCTCCAATGAACAATTTTGCTCTATAGTATAGAACAGCTTCCCTCATACCTAAAAATGGATGTGTACATGACCTTCACATGTTTTTAAAAGTAGGCTCCATTTCTGAAGCTTGAGGATCGGCAACCCAGCCAGTTTATTCTCCATCAGCCCTTGTTTCTGCTAATTGGCATTTCCCTTCAGATTTAAACCCTGCAGAAGAACATCACATTGCAAAGAAAGGGAGTTGCAAGTGCTCCAGTATGAGTTAATGTGTGCTAATAATATGACAACTAAATAAAGCACACAAAGGAGGAGATTCAAGTGTACTACTGCTCATTTCCTTGCCTCCAGCCATGTAGAAGATGCGGTGAGAAAAGATCAAATCTCAAAAGCATTGGAAATAAAATAGAGACAGCATTCAACAGAAAGGGAGACTCTGAAGAGGAATCCAAATATAGATATATGTAGGGCTTGGAGAAATAGACAATATATATATTCATTTTAATCTGAAACCTGAAGCCTCAGAAGAAATGTATTGAATGCAATTTTTCACTATAAACTCAGCACAAGGGAAATGTAGAAGAAGATGGAAGTTCCCCCTGTCCCTGCTTCACATTGAAAGGTACACATGGACTACATAAAATCTTCATAGACAACCAGCATTTTCCTACGGGTGTCCCAAATTAAGTACTGATGCCACTGAAGCATCAGCATCATTTCTGGCAAAGGATTCAAAAAGAGATTGATGTTGTTATAAAAGAATTATCTAAATTAAGATGGCATTTAAAGAAAGAAGAATAAATGGCTTTAATAATAATAATTGTGTGCCATCTGGTCAATTAAGACTTATGGCAACCGATAAGTGGCCTGGGTTGCCAGATGGGCAGTGTAGAAATAAAAATAAATAAAATAGACCCTTTTCATAGCTTTCTAAGTAGAAAGCAGTCAGAAGTGGTTTACTATTCCCTTCTTCTAGGGCCATCCAAGGACTGTACAGCTTGCCTACGTCTATACAGGCTGGCTTTTCTGGAATGGGTTTAGAATTGAGCTCCGAACCTTTGAATCCACAACCAGAAAAAGTAATTCACTGAACTATCCAGCCAACAGTGGATATAATTGGTATAGCTCGGGGCAAAGCACTTTTTTAAAAAGGTCCTAAATTTGATCTCTGGCACCAGCAAGTAGAGCTGAAAGAACTGCTACTCTGCCAGTCAGTGCCAACAACACTGATTAGATGGCCCCATGTTCTCATTTAGTGTGAAACAGATTCCTCTGCTTTTCCTTTGAAATCAATACGATTTCCAGTACTTTTACAATCCAGATTCCCTCAGGTACTTTCAGTTACAATTCCAGGAGTGATACTCCAAAATAATAAATTTTTGAAGATGTGCAGCTGCCTCACATTGCATCAAACCGTTGACTCATTTGTTCCAGGGGTAAGAAACTTCCAAAGTTTCACCATTCAGAGTCTCCCCGCTCCCCAAATACACATCAGTCTCTGAACCTCAGAGGCTGAATCATCCTTGGCACCACAGATTTTATTTTGTATTTATTTTCAAGTGGAACCCCCCCCCCCTTGTGTAGCCCAAGATTTCTACTACCATTTGCTCTGCAAGTACTCAGGTACATAAATTTACAGCATAAATAAGACATTCTGTCCACTCCCTGGCTGAGAATAAGACTGATGTGAATTAGAGATGGGGACAACTCACCATTTTGGTGAGTCGTCCTGCTTCGTGGGTTGTCAAAAGTGGATGACTCACAAAGCCCGACATTCCCCCCATGAACCGACAAATAACAAATTTATTCATCAGTTCGTAGGTGGTTACTAAACACACACACACACATGCACACACCTCTGCCCCGCCCCCTGCTGCCACTCCGCCCACCACCACCCCCATACAAAGAAAAAAAAGCTATCCTATGGCTTTTCCATTCTCCTGCTGGCCTGCACTGGTAGGTAACCACCCATCCCCACAGCCACCCACCCTCACAGTCTACCCCCGACTCCCTTCCTCTCCCTACCTTAGCCCCCACTGACTCCCTCTTACCATAGTCATTGCCGCTGCTGCTGAGGTCTCCATCAGGCCTTCACAGCTGTAGTAAGAGAAACTGGCTGTCCTTTGCAAAGATGGTAGCTGCAGCTTCATTTAGGGCAGGGAAGCTGCAGCTGCCATCTTTGCAAAGGGCAGCCTGGATTCCTTTTCTACAGCTGTGGAGGCCTGATGGAGACCTTGACAGCGGCAGCGACAATTACGGTAAGGGCGTGTTGGCAGGGTGGGGGCAAGGGGACTAAAATAGGGAGAGGAAGGGGTGGGGGTAGGCTGTGGGGGGTAGCTGTGGGGTTGGGTGGCTGCCTACTGGCCCACCAATTGGCTGATTGGCGGACTGGTAGGCAGAATGGAAAAGCCATAGGATGGCTTTTTTGAAAATCCATATGGGGACGAATAAACATGGGGAAATATTCATCAATCCTTATTCGTTGGGACTTAAAATCTGATGAATACAGATCAAGGAATATATGATGAATCAGCTAAATTCATTTTAAAAATCCATTTTTATATTTGTCCCCATCTCTAATGTAGATCTATGTTGCCCAGACAATATACAAAATTCCTTGAATCAATTCACACTCTCCCAGATTGCCTGGAGATCATGCATTCTGTACACCACTTGATCAGTATTCAAGCCTCTATTTGATGACTGTACATACTGAATGCACAATATGTGAAATCCCTTAGATCCATTCATGTTCGTGTTCTCTGACATGTTAATGTGGGGCTTGAATTTGCAATCCTACAGGCCATAATGAAACAACCTGACCAGGAATAAGAACCAGAAATTCAAGACTATAACTGAAACAAATTAAGCTTGTTATTGATAGAAAATGAAAAATGGAGAAATATGAAAGAGTCAGATAAATGTAAAATAATCAAAGCAAGTTAAGCAAAGTAATAAAGAAATGTGCGGTACGTGAATTAGTACAGCATTGTGCAAAATAGCTCTAATTCAGAGATTAAATGATGAGGAATAAAAGTGGAATAAAATTGGATAGGACAGGCAAATTAATGTAGACATATTGTTCAAATGTATTAAGGAAGAAATTAACTTTTAATGCTAATTAAATATATCTATTAATCCTTTTTCCTGTCCATTCTCAATTTTAGCCATTTCACTGCTTTTAATGACACAGCATTATATGGGAAAACTGTAGCTGCCATCCAGTGTGGTGATTACAGAAAGAAAGAAAAAGAAAGGTGAGAAAGACGAGAGTGGTTTAGAAAGCCTGGGTCTTACTTAAAGGGGGGGGTATAAAAAGACTTTCCTTTTTTTCTACTTCAAAGTATTTGTAGGGCCCGTCCAGGCTGGCTGGCTGGGGTGTGGTATGGATCGGGCTATAAAGGGTCTGTTGAGAATGGGTGTGGGGAGCAAAGTGCCAGTTGGCTCATTCCTGCTGCCCAAACAGCAAACAGCCACCTGTAGCTCGATTAGCTGTCAATTAAGCACTTTCCCTGATCCTCTGCAGAGGGTCAGGTGAAGTGAAAAGACTTTTTTTTACATTGTTCTTCTCTCGATGCTGTGCCATTTTCTCTCTTTCCTCCTCCCTGCTTTCCTTCCCTTATTCTCTCCCCAATTTCTCTCTCAGTCTCACTCAGAATCAGCAGCTGAGGTAGTTGAGGCTGCTGTCTCCGGCTAAATATGCTAAACAATTAGCAGGCCAAAAAGAATGCATGCCCTATGGCTGGGCCAGAAATGTGCATGACAGTTCTTAAAGGGGAAGGATGGATCATTCTAATTAGAAGCACTTGCAGAAGAGGGTTTTTTCTCCATAATTCAAACTGTACCATCATTAAGCCATATACCATATGGATATGCCAGTGTGGAAAGGCCCATAGAGATCAAAGATAGCACAAACATAGACATCTGAGCCAAGAGTGGAATTTGGCAGCTATCTGTATATATTCAAGATTTTCCCATGAAATGTGTAGATGAGGTTTTTGGGTTTCCAAGTAGCATCAGCCTTTTGTATTACATTAGCCTTATGTTTTCAAAACAAAAACACCTATGTAGTAAGCCTTGTGACCTTTTTGCTGTCTCTTATTTCATTGAGCCAAGCATGGTAGGTTTATTCTGGCTGTTACTTCCTCTGGGCAACACTTATTTGGTAGAGGCTATTTGCTTGGACAAAGCCTACATTTTTTCCACTATTGGCATATGTTTTGTCCGTCCTGGCTTCTCTGATGGGTGTTGAATACAAGAGTTTTCAAGTCAAAACAGAACACACTCGATACTTTCAAGATCAAATAATGTACCTTGGAGTTTGTGCTTATTGGCCAATCCATTCACATTGATGTTGTTGTGACATCAATGTGCATAACAGTCAGTTCTCCATGCAACTGACAAAATTGTGTATATGCTTCCATTAATTAGAGGATGAAAGTGTGTAAATGAGGTGGAGGAAAGAAAGGTTAGAAAACATTGCTATTGATAGGAAAATAAATAATTGTGAAAGTTAAAATAATGCCTCACATCCACATCATTTTAAACCACACCATGCACACCATTTTAAACCACTGGAATCTATGTTTCTTCTGTGGAGAAAGATAGCAAATAAAATAAAATATTCGAAGGAGCAGCAAAAAGGAACCGGGTTGCTGAAAGGAGCAGCTGCTGGAACCGGGTTGCTGAAAGTTGGGAGAATGATGTTTTGGCTTAAAGTGTACTTTTTCCTTAGTAAACACAAAGATCTATCTGGTGGAAAGACTGAGGATCTTCTCACCTGCTGGTGTCCTGTGAAATAGAGGTTTTAAAGTGAAACTAAATATGTGGGGCATTTGTGTGCACCTGAAAACGGTGTTTGCTCTATTCACATATTCATATTCACATATGAAGAAGTGGTGGAGGCTGTACTTCTACATAAAGGAGCATGCAGGAAAGAGGAATAAGCAAGGGAAGGGCACATGTCTGCCCACTTCCCTGTTTTGCTTAAGAAGCACCTGCATTTTCCCAGCAGTGGTTTCCATTATCTTGGGTCCTCAGATGTTCCTGGACTGCGAGTCCCAGAAACCCTGGCCAGCAGTACCAGTGGTGAAGGCTTCTGAGACTTTTAGTCCAGGAGCAAGGTTGTGAACCATTGCCCCGAGCAACCATACACATGGCTGCCCAACATAATCTACTTCAGTCTTCAGATCCAAAGTGGACTTCTAAAAGGATTATAAAGGGTAGGAAAACTGAAGTGTCATTCTTCACCTCAAAGAATAGGGGGGAGTGTGTGTGTGTGAAACAGCCTGCATTTTTTCCTATACTCCATCATAAGTTTGTTTCACGAGGTTTTTTTAAAAAAACACACACACACTTATTTTCACACATTTATTTTGTATGCAGTTTCTCTTAGTGTATACATTTTTGCATGTAATATTTCTTAATACTGGTGATTTTGGCGATAATTTGCAGCATCCGGCTGTAGAGCCAAGGTCTGGAAGTATGAATCCCATTGTGCCTCCCAAAGGAGGGCCCAGCCAAGATCACTCAGAACATGATGGGGTTACATGCTCCACCATTTTTGTCATATTGATCAAGGCACACAGTCCCAGAGATTAGCAAAAAGAGGGACTGCTAAACCACTTCTTAATACTATATATGTGTGGAAATACTAGTTAGTTTTCTGGCAAAGCACTAGTTATAAGCAATCATGTTTTAGATACTAAATTAAAATTACAAATGACAAGAGTAAGCAAAACCAAGCCAAGATTGAAGGACAAGGCTTAGAAATGTCTGACCTGTACCTTGGGTAGTACAATCCTATGAATCGCTATTTAGAAGTAAGTCTAATAGAGTTAAATGGGAATACTCCCAGCTAAACGGATATAGGATTGCTGACTTCAGGTAACAGTAGTTCTGCAAGCACTTCCCCCCCCCCCCAAATTGTAAATTACCATTTTATGAAGAAACTCAGCTTTTCAAATATCTTTTATTTGTTAATCTAGCCAATCTGGACCTGTGTGTGGCTTTGTGGCCATTTATAGGCCAGAGTGTAACTGGCATGGCACAACAGGGGATTATGCATAACTGACTTGCTCTACCCCTCTTGTCCTCTGCTGTAATGGCTGCTCTGTTCTCAGCTAACCATGACTATTCATTATGCAAAAGCAAAGTTACTAGCCACTGTTTAAAATTACTTTATTTCCCTGAATTACAGTCAAGGGCAACACAGATTTTCTAAGTTCAGATATAGCCAGTTGATGTAAGTAGCTGGAAATAAAGTAAAATATTCAAATCTTAACCTTGCAATTATGCCAAAGGATGGGTGGGGGCAGCACATGGGCCCAGACGTCTTCTGCTTGTATACATAAACTATGGCTGAAAAGCTATTTATGATCATGTAAGGTTTGTGTAACTAGCCACAGCTAAATGATGAAGTACCTGGGTGCATATTGGCTGGGTCCAGTCAGGCACATGACCATGCATGAGACTTGGACATGCCCTGACACCTCATCAATTAGCTGCATTTAGTTGCTGCAAATTGCATCAACACCAATATGATTCTGCAAATATCAATACCATTCTGGCCTATGATTCGGTGTTATATACAGACTAATATTTTTTAGTTCACAGAATAATATTTTCCCATTGCAGGAACTAAATATATGCACATAAATGCATAAATACAGAGACAGACTGGCAGCCAAAGAGAGATCAGCAGTTCCATGGGCCCTCCTAACTCTAAGGCAGATGGGAAAAAGAGGAGTAGAGTCTGTTAACTTCAAACTAGAAAGTACAGAAGTTGCAGTTAATAGTGCTTTGCAAGGCATTTAATCATTTTAAATGGAGAGATTTCATAAAAGAACCAGGTCATCCCTGAGGGGTTTTGGGTAGGAACGATAGAATTATCCATTTTAGACTCTCCTCGTGTAGCAAGTAACCCCTATGGAAATTCAATTTGCCGAGGTAAATGCTTCTAGTAAGCTGATCTCTAATACTTTCTCGCACACTTTAGCTACGCTTTCACTTCCAAATTCATATTAAGTTATTCTGAAGAAGCAAAAAGGAAATATTACTTCCCCCCAAATTATATTCAAATATTCTTGTAGAGGCTTGCCAAGCCTGCCATTCTGAATAAAGAAGTTATTGTCATTATTGTTGCTACTGAGATTCATGAACAGCTGCTGTTTGGAGCCAAGATTCTCCTTTAAAGAGCTCCTTCTGTAGGTCTAAGAGCACTGGGTGCAATGGAGAGTCTGGCAAAGTTTGCTGATTTTCTTTCCCTTTTGCTATCTCCAGCACTGTTCTTGAGGATCTCCCAAATTCCAGAACAGATTTTGAAGAGCCAGAGACAAGCTGGAAGCAAAAAGCAGAAATCAGTGAACATCAACCTCTGTCTGCCCTTTCTATCAGAAAATCCATCTCATAAGCAGATTTCTGACAATGGCATCTCAGAGGTGAGAACTGTGAATATAAATAAATAAGTACATGAACTGAATTTGCATTTTAAAAACTTGCACCAGTCTTTTCTCTCTTTATAATAAACAAGTATCTATCTTTCCTTCTACAAATCACACAGTTCCTACTCTGCTGCCCCATTTTGGCTCTCAAAGACTATGCCAACAGAATGCAATCTCCAGTAGGTTTCATCAGGTTAGTAAAACTTCAAGTAAGTCCCCAGTACCATCTGAGGACTAGCCTAGCTAAGTACAGAGAAGCCCAGCACCAGATGGTTGGCTGTAACACATTATGAATTTGCTAGAGGAAGTATGAGTACAGTGACAATGTGGAATCAGTATGATCTCCCATCAATAGGAGGACTACCGACAGTGGTACAAACGTCAGCGTGTTCAAGGAATACAGTACACTAAAAACTGTAGTACATATACATATATAACTAAAACAGCCAACAAATCAATTTTCAGGAGGAAAAAAAACACATTTGTTAATATTATCTTGCAATAATTACCTTTACAATACCTTAAAGAACAAAAGAGGTCTTTCTAGCTGTCATGTTGATAGTTACCACTTATTTGGACAGATGTGATGGCATGTCCAGATGTTCCTTTGAAAGAACCTCTTTGGTTTGGTATTTTTTCCAGTCCTCATACCATGTAATCAGTTGACTTGGTGACAAGAGTGACAAATCATTGCCATCTCTAGCTTTTTCAAGCTCTGCTAAAGTCATGTTGCTTTTGTGTTCCAGAGTTTGTCACAGGCACAGAATTGAATGTCATGGCATTGTCGATGCTTCTTGTGTCCAACACTTATGTCCAAAGGGCATCCCAATCAGAACCTTTTAATTAGCATACCCTTACATAGAAAAAAGGCTCCAGAGAACAAACTACAATAGTCATCATAGTAATTCTTTCCTAAGAGAATTCCAAAGGTATCTCAAAGAGCACCTTTTTTATATATATAAGCAAGTATTAAAAAACTTAAATCTGGGCATGAGTCCCACTAGTTCTTTCTCAGGAGGAACCTCAACCAAATAGGATAGACCTTTTGTTCCATAAGGACAGAGAGCAAATTACTGATTAAAGACAAATTCTGGTTTGTTTGTTTGTTTGTTTTTTAATGTACTATAAGAACTAGAAATTTAGAACATTAATTCAGAAACCTGTTAACTTGTTCTTCTTGTGCAAGGGTCCATCATATCAGCAGACTGTCAATTACAGAGCATTTATAAGCAGATATCTAGGGCCTCCTCACTCACGTTCCATTAGCATGAACTCAGAAGTTCCCTTAGGTGCTATGGGGATTACACAGGAATGCTAGAATTAAAGAGGATTCTGGCTGTATCACCTAGCAGCAATTGTAGCAACAGGCAATGTTTGTGACTCAGTGAGTAGAGAAAGACAGAGAAGGATGTGAGCAATTTAGACTGACAACACGCCAACCCTTCTTGGCACTTTCTAGATATAAAATACTCATAATTGGTTTATCACGGCCCTTCCTCTTCAAGGCAGCTTACAAGCATAAAATATGATAAATTAAACCACATAATCATTAAAATCAAAATAAAACCAAGCACCACCACCAGTTAGATACAACTATTTCTGATAAAGCTATCCAGATTAATTAAGCAACCATGAAAGAAAGTTACAAAAGTGGTATGTTCCTAAAAGCAGCGCGCGGGGGGGGGGGGGGATAAACTCCATAGTGTGGAAATCACAGAGGGGAAACAGTTCTCACACAGACCTCTGCAGTTGTTGGGGTTCTTAAGAGGGCCACTCCTGCAGAACTGAACATCCAGATAATTTCTTAAGTTTTGAAATAATTTCTTTTTCACTCATAAGCAAACCAGGAGCCTAGTCCAGATCAGGACCATTACAGGGTAAGACAAAACTAAATTAACCTCCCCCATACAGTGACTAAAGATAGGGGAAACCTCCACTAATGCTAACTGGCTCCATCATGATTCATTCAGTGGCAAAGAGCCTTCAAAAATCTGCTCTCCTGGGGAATCCTTTACTCTCTCCAGATAAATCCTGTGTCTACCAAGGAAATTGGTTTATCTGGGCTGTTTGGCATTCACAACAAGAGGTCAGCTGCACATCCATATTCTGGGATCAGTGCTGTCTAGATTTACTTGGCTTGGCTGCTCAGTCTCCTCCTGCAACCCATGGGCACAGCAGGTTCAGCAAGGATCCTAGCTTCCAGGTCCACTGTTCCTGAAACAGCTGGTGTAGCCTCTTTGGAGATGTGATTGGTACTTATAAAAATGTTGGACTTGGAAGCTCACTTGGGGTTTTGAACCTCAGAAACATCAACAGAGAACATCAGACCAAAAATAAAAGAAAAAGGGGACACCTATTTTAATGTGACCTTTTGTGAAGTGGATTTGATCCTTTACAATACAGCAATTAGTCCTTTTTGTTTTGTCTCATATGCTTGAGCAGATTAACATGGCTACTTTTTTTTGAAAGATTCATCTAGGACTTTCTAGCCTGTGTCTAATAAGAGAATAGGCTAAGTTTGGATAGGCAGGGGTGGAGACTCGTGGGTAGGTGCAGCTGAGGGGGTGGTAGTGACTGGTCAATCCATGAAGGCACTAGCAAGTACAACAAGATCCTAGTCCAATAATGCTATTTATTATATGTTTTAAATAGCCAAATATTCTGTCAGGCACATTTGAAAGAGGTGATTGGGTAAGATAATTAACAATCCGAAAGCCATCAAAGCTTTGATCTTTTTCTGCCTTACACATTTGAAAGATATGCCCTTGAATCTTTTGAGATTGCTCCTATTACATTCAAATCCTCTTTGGGAACCACAGTGCTGGCGTCTGACAAAGAAGCCCGCAGAATCCCCTGCAGAGGTTGCAGCTGTCATTTGCAAAATGGAACTTTGTTAGAAATCTGACTAAACAGTGTCACCTTTCCCAGCCTGCTAAATACCAGATTCTGTATTTCTATTCATGTGTGAGATTTGTGTTCAGTTTGCTCTTATTATGTTGTTAGAGCTGAAAGAGCCTTTCAATTAGCTGGAGCTACTGAAAGAAGAAATTACAGAGCCTCAGTTTCATGGTGATGCATCTGCAAACCTTTTCTCTTAACAAATCTCACTGCTTGCTTTTTTAATTATCTTTTTTCTGAATAATCTATTAGCCCAATTAGACTATCTATGTGAGTGCAATGAACTGCACAGGCCACCATATGAAACAGGATCTGTGGAACTCCAGATTTTGTTTGACTTCAAGTCCCATCAGCCTTAGCTAGCATAGCCCAGGTTAAGGAATTAGGAATTATGGGAGTTGAAGTCCAAGAATTTCAAAAGTTCTTGCAATCCAAGAACGTCTTACTTACACACTCATCTGCCTCTTTACAAATATAGCTCTGATTTCTCATTCTTTTTGATATTTCAGCAGGTATTGTCCACACACTTTCAAGCTTATCTTCAGAGATCCAGAGGAACAGAATTTAAGGAACAAGCTAGGTAATCACAGTATCTCCACACTGCAATCCTATGGATGCCTACTTAAATTTACCAGACCTTCCTTCCTGAGGAAAGGGTCACCATAAGTCAGAACTGACTTGACAGCAATCATCATCATCATCATCATCATCATCATCATCATCATCGTCGTCGTCGTCGTCGTCATCATCATCATCATCATCATCATCATCATCATCGTTGTTGATAATAATAATAATGATCAAATTATGCCAGATCACCTTTTAAACATTATATGGCAGAAAAAAGACCAAAGTTTTGATAGTTTTTGGATTGTCAATTACTTTGCCTGATCCCGTTTTTCAGATAGCCTGGCATAATTTGAGCAGAAAGAAAACTTAGTCTGTGAAGCTGAAAAGTTTGAAAAGTAACATTTCTGAGTTCTGGATCTAATGCTTAGTTTTGGAACAGAAGACATGAGCTGAGAAACAGATACAGTGGTGCCTCGCTTAGCGAGGTTAATCCGTTCCGGATTAACCCTCGCTCAGCGAATCCATCGCTAAGTGAAACAAAAAAGTCCATAGGAACGTATTAAAACTGATTTAATACGTTCCTATGGACTTAAAACTCACCGTTGTGCGAGTTTCCTTCATTGCGGCGGCCATTTTGGATGCCTCGTTAGCGAGGCAAAACAGCGGTCGCCATTTTGTTTTAGCGGTGGCCATTTTGGAACCACCGATCAGCTGTTCGCTATGCTTTGATCGCGTCCGCGCGATCATCGCATAGCGAAAAAAGCCCATAGGGGCCATCGCTGAGCGAACGCTCCAGCGATGGCCTGGGACCCTTCGTTATGCGGTTTCATCGCATAGCGAAGCGTTCGCTATGCGAGGCACCACTGTATTTAAAAGACCATAATTAGAGCTGTAAGCTTGTTAATGTTTCAGAGAGATGGTTGAGGCAATCTTTTTCATTTGTGAAATCAGCCTTCAAAGGAAACCTGCTCTTAAGTCTTGAAGACTAATCACTAAACAAAGCAAGTTAATTTGCATACTCCCAGAGGTGAGAGAAGCTCCTGCTGTGACACTTAGACTCTCATAATAATCAAGAATGTTCTCCCTCTAAACATGAACTACCGCTAACATCTGTTTCTTGTCTACCCACACAGAACTGGAAGAAAAGAGGCCTTTTTTTGTTATTGATCTTGACATAATAGTTTATGTTTGTTGATACAAAGATACGTCTTGTTTGTCCATCCATACTGTAACTGCTGTCACGTTTTTTGCCAACCCAAGCCTCCACCATGAAAACATTGGCATAGAAGATTCAAAGCAAACAGGCTCCCCATATGATTTCGTTTCCTCTGTGGTCCCACACCCTCATCACATGACTACAATCTTGCTAGGAAGATCAGCTGAAGGAAGGCTATAGCAGAATATGCTATAGCACAAGGGGTGAACACAGGACTCAACTGGCTAATAAATACTTTCAGTTCCTCACATGTCATTTTATTTCAGTCTATATTTAAAATTGACATAATTGAAGTACTACTTTCTCTCCACTGCATCTCTTTCCCATGACTGAATATGGGCAATCAATTTCAACAGTGGTGATATTTTCTGTCACAGGTTTTGGCTGATTGTGATGTCATCTTTTTTATCTGCTATGAGTTGTAAGATATGATAGTGATCTCATCAAGTAATAAAGCTTCCTCATGTTAATAACTTGGTAAATTCATCACCTGGATTAGTAATCTGTAGCTGGTGGCAAGATATTTTCCCAAAATATATTATCTCATGGCTAGAATTCCTCTTCTTGGATGCACACTTTGATGTTATGAGAGATTTTGAGTGTGTCAGAGAAGCTAAGAGCAGTGTCACCCAAGGGGGAATATTAACAGCTCAGGCACCCAGCTGAGATGTATCCATTCCTGTCAGGAGAAATGGTCAAGTTAGCAGAAGAGAATGGATAGTTCCAATGGCAGTGAGGGAAGAGAAACTGCTGGTGGGCAGCTACTGGACAGCAGCAGTAGCTGAAAGTGATGCTGGCAAAGGATCTTTCACAAATATTATAGCTGTAGAACCTTCTGTGGGCATATCAGGGGCATATCAACTGGCTACTTTGCTGGCAGCTTCTTCTCCACCTGAACTCACCTCAGCTTGCCTGCAGTCAGATTTAGGATAACACTGCTGGAAGAACTAGTGAGCCCTCATGTAAAGGATTTAGCCAAGGGTGTCTCCAGAGTGTTATTTGGAATGAAAATGAGTCACCTGATTAGGCTAAGAGGTAACTTTATACTGTAGTAATTAGTCCATAGCATATATATATATTTATCTGCGTCAAATAAATAATGTCCTCCCACATTCCTCTAGAAATATTCTTTAAAATGAAGTTACTGTTTTTTTCTTGCTGGATCCTTCTTTTGTTTTAGTATTTAGACCCCAGACAGCATATAAATATTCAGAGGACGATCACTTTAAAACATTCTACAATTTAGGGAGCTATATAACATTAAGCATGCTAAATTCTAAAAAAAAAAACCATTTATGAGGTAGTCAAATCTGCCAGACTGTACTATAATTTGGATACTTTTAAAGCAATTTTATTCACAGCTTCCTAAACATGGGTGTGCAGAGCTATTATAAAAATGGATTAAAATTCAGCTGTTAGATACAACAAACTTGAAATGGTTGCTTAAGTCACAGTCCTATGTGATTAGAAATACAGTATCTGAGCAGAGGAGACAAAAGTAAAACTAGGGCCAACAGAATTTTACTTTCAGCAGACCACAGGCATAGAAAATGGTGATTAACAAAGAATCGGAATAGTGAAATCTCCACAGCTGTCAAAAATAGGAAGAGTGAAAAAGTTATGGTAGATGGATGCACTGAAAGGTTAGGTATCTCTCAAGGCCAGTTTAGACAAATTAGAAGCCTATTGTATCATACGGACACTGCTATCATTATGTCTTTGTTAAAATATACTTCTCATTTTTTACTGAAGTAACTCAAGACCCAGTTCTCATGCCTGTTATCCTCATAACAGCTCTGTGAGATAGATTAGACTGAGAAAGTGGCATGTGTATGTATGTGTGTGTTTAAATGCCTCACCCCTGGTGCCATTTGACTGGAATTTTCCACTCAGCCTCCAGAATAGGAGGTAGTTCCTGAATGCACTCCCTGCTCCCCACTCATATTGCCTGTTTTGAGGAAATCAACTTTCCTTTTTGGCTGGGGGGGGAGGAAGGGCCACACAGAAACTCAGCCATCCTCACCCTAAAGCTGGGATAAAATTTAAATAACACGACAGATAGTAAATAGCCAACCAAAGCTGAATTAAATCCAAATTATTATTTATTCTAGTGAGCTTTGCAAGTAGAAGTTATGCTCAGTTGCAGTCCAGCTTGATTGATGTCTAAAGTTCATTAGTCTATGTCGTGTCCTTGGTGTTGCTGGGGCAGCTTTTCTAGCTATCCTCAAAAACCCAAACAGCAGCAACAAACCAACAGAAATAGCCATGTGGTGCTTTACACAATCCAAATGTAGAACAGGTGATACCTTTGGTTAGATCACTAAAAATCAAACATTCAGCACAAGCTTTCATAAATAAAATTCACTTCATCAGGCATAACATAGAAAAATGAAGTAAGTGAATGTCCAAAATGGTTTTATGTCATCATTCTCAGTGGGGCTGGAACAATGAGCTAGCATGAACTTTCATGTTCAACTGTTCAGCTTTTCTTTTCTTGGAGCGCCTGAAAAGTATGCAATTTATGCTATAGCTATTGTACTGAAAGAGAAAGTTTGGCACAGCCTCCTGGCGTGAGTGCTCTCCCAGGTGCTGAAACAGTTATAGGGAGCTTCAAACAGAACAAGGCAGGTAAGACTCTTTTTTTCTGACACCAATGCTCTCTCTCCAGCAGATTTGCTTTCAATGATGAGTTTCCAGTGCTTCCCAGGAAAACGGCCGTGTTTAATGTTGCGCCAATATGTTATTGCAAGGTTGAAGATAACCATCTCATTTGTGAATAGGCAGCTTTCACATCAGTGAATATGTCATGAAGCGAGAAAGACCTGGAAGACCTCAATACATGAGACAGTTTTACTTGACATATGGCACCTACAGGCTCATTATGGTGTATACCATTCAATTTCCAAGTTGTCTCACTGCACTGTATGAAATGAATACACATGTAATTTATTCAGAACAACTGAATTAGCAGTACTGAAGCCACTGCACTGAAATCCAATTGCCAGTCCTATCTAAAGTAAGCCCATTCAATCCGTAGCTGAATGGTGAATCAACAACTAAGTACCTCCCACTGACGCAGTAAATCTACTTTGGGTGGGCTCTACAAAATGGATTCAGACCATTGTGTTTAATAGCTGGCATAGGTATATGCGGAGACACTTCCCCAGGAAATTTAATCTTGTGCCATAGCTATGAGCCTTATGACCCTCATTAGTAACATTAAGGCATCTATTGAACTCACTGGACTGGTAGACTGATAATCCCTTGGAAATTCAAGAGCATATATCCAACACTCTCTAGCTTTATAAATCATTGTGCAACTTTTAAGAAAAAAATGTGAAAATGAATAAAGTAGAACATTTTTCACAATCTGCTTTGGAATATCCCATTACAGTTCAAAATCCTGTTACAAGTACTGAGCATTAAAGTGCTCCATAAAACTGCTTATATTACTATGGTGTTCTAGATGGTTTTTTTTAAAATACTGAAGCCAGGGAACAGAAATACATACGGACACTTTTAAATTACATGATACTCCATAATACATGGTGCAAGGAAAAGAAAAAGTCCACCAAGTGTTTCAGACATTGTGCTGCATTGTTATAGGATAACTTGTGTGTGTAGGCTTCTACAGTGCGGAGTAAAGAAGTTAATTGCAAAATGGCTGTTATAGCCTGTATTAAAATCAAAACAAAGATGAAATCTAGATTTTTATTAGGAAGGCAGAGGCTTCTGTTATGGAACCAGGACCTGCTTTAAAACTGGAGTTGGTCACTTGAGCAGAAAGAGAAAAATCAGTATGCCACAGTTCAAGAAAGAATAACTGAAAGGGAAAAAAAATCATTATATGACCAATGTTGTCAGGACCTTCTAGTTATTTTAGCTCTAAAACTCCTTCCCTGCTCACACTTCCAAATGAACATTTTTAACACCTCGGTAGAGCTATGTAATACCGAAGTCTCTTAAGAGCAAACAAACTGAAGATAGGAATACATACCTTATTTAGGACTGAACAGAGATGGATTCATGGATTGGTACACTGAAATAACTGATGGTACAAACACACCTTGTCTGCTAGCACTATGGATGATGCAAGACCTGAAATCCATCCTGTTTTCTAAGCCAAGCACACCTACCCTTCCAAACACATGTGAAGGGCCATTTAAGCTACATGATTTACAATACTGGGAAATGTGGTGTATTTTTGCAATCACATTTTCTTCTACTGTTCAGACCTTTTTCCATTGGCAGTCTTAGCCTTGCATCCATCACCTTGTTCATTTGAGGAAGGGTTGCAGAGATTTTACTACTTCTAAAGGGCAGTGCATCTTTTGATAACATTCACAGCAGTACACAAACAGACATCTGTAGAATAAATGCACCTCATATTAACAAGACGAAACAAACTTCTGAGCATAGCTTGGACAAGTTACTTTTTTGGATAGTAGCTATGCTGGCTGCAAGATTCTGGATGCTGTAGTCCAAACAGGTAGTGTGGCAAGCAATCCTCAGAGTATAACATGAATAGTAAATATTAGCTGCAGAGTTTTTGCAGCTAATATTTAAATAATTAGATGATTAATAGGAAGATTGCTAGATAATGAGCCATTCAGATAAAATAGTTACATATTATTGCCATTTCCGAACCATTTAGTCAACACTGTCAGCATCTAAAAAGCATGAATCAGAGAATGACCATCTCTGTGTTTCAGCATTTATCATTTCTGAAATGAGCCAAAAAGGCACTCAAAGATCAGTCGTAATTACAGCTTGGTCTTACTTAGTTGCTTGCATAGAAATATGTTCTTTTGGGTTTAGTGGGCTTAACTTGCTAATTATGTGCACACAGAGTTGTAGCCATAAGATTTTGAAGAGGTTTCTAGATGAAATGTGAAGAGAAATATTGATTCCATCCAGTAATCCTGGTTTACAAAGACTTGGGTCGCTCCGCAAGGCACGGAGCTGCTGAGGGCGGGGCTCCTTTGCCCACCCTTTGTGAGAAGAGAGGATGCAGGGGCCTGCGTCATATTGGGTGAACAGGCTGGGTGCACGAAAGCCTTTAAGAATGCTGCCCAGCCCAACATAGTTTTTCAGGTGTGTCATGTGCCCGGAATTGATAATTCAATAGCTGATGCCCTGTCCCACCAACAGATGGACCAGTTCAAGGTTTTGGCACCGGGGGTGCAGGCTCATCCAGATGTCCTACCACCCAAGGTATGGAACCTTGGAGGGTTGAGGCTAACAGATCCAGGAGTTTATGCCACGAGATGTAAGGAATATTTCGCTTTTTGTGAACAGGAAGGCCTGGACCATAGTTGGCTTGCCCCAGATGAGCAGCTAATGCAATTTGCTCTATACTGTTATAGGAAGGGGTTGGCTCTGAGATCAATTCAGAGTAGAATGTCTGCGCTGACATTTTATGCTAAGGCCCAAGGCTGTAAAGCAGGAGTCTCAAACTCAAATTACCTGGGGGTCACTGGAGGCAGAGGCTGGGTGAGGCTGGGCCGCATAAGGTTTTCCACAAGAAAAGCTTTGTTTAAAAAATTCCAATCTTCCCAAATCTCTTTATTTTTATTTTTTAACACAAAATAAGATTAAAGATAAATAAATAAATTGAGAATTAATAAGAAAATCAATCAATCAATCAATAATGGAAATTAAAATTAAAATAATGAAAATGATGATGATGATGATGATGATGATGATGATGATGATGATGATGATGATGATGATGATGATGATGATGATGATGATGATAATAATAATAATAATAATAATAATAAGAAGAAGAAGAAGAAGAAGAAGAAGAAGAAGAAGAAGAAGAAGAAGAAGAAGAAGAAGAAGAAGTGTGGCTGAGCAGGGGGAGACCTGGTGGGGAGGGAGAACATTGGGAATATATCGGCTCCTTTCGATCTCTGCCCAAGTGAGCCCCGGTCTGTCCGTCTGTCCTTCAGGCAGTGCCGTGGTAGTGGCTTTTCCGGGGTGCCCGCTTCCTTACCTGGGTCACGGAAGCCCTCCTGGAAGGACTCATCACCCTCCTACCCTGCAGGACTCTTACTTCCAAGCAAGCACGCTAGAGGACCAGGCGGTGACTCTGTCGGCTCCCCAGACCCCCACGCCCTCCAGCTTAAGCCGGGCTGCCAGCACCTCTTGCCAGCTAGTTGCAGCTTGCCCTGGCATTTCCAAGCTGAGGATACACCGAAGTGAATGAAGTTGACCGGCCGTGAGGGAGATATGGAGCGAGTGGCTGAGAGCAAGAGCCAAGGAGAGGGACAATGATGGCCTCTCATGGAGGGACTGAGAGGTGCCGGCGCCGCTACTTCTGTGGCTCCTTGCAAGATGGGGGAGGGGAAGCTGGAGCCTCTTGCCACCACCAGCTGTGTTGTGGGGGTGAGGAGGAGGAGGGTGGGAAGGAGGAGGGGGAACCAGGGCTCGGTCTATGGTGGCAGGGCAACAGCCGGTGCTGGGCCAAGTCTCGTTGCCAGGGGGGTGGCAGCGGTGGTGGCATCTCTGTGCACGGGGCTCCCGCCAACTCCCTGTGTTGCCCCTTTCCCTCCTGTCACCTGCGGTGGGGAGGACGGGCCTCTTGGCCGCTCTGCCAATACCTCCTGGCCACCTCCGGGCAGGGCTCACCTCTTTCCTCGCCGGCAGCAGCCCCGGCACTGTAACCTGACCTGGGCAGCCGAGGGGCCTGGCGGAGGTGCTGCCACAGGAGCGCCCATGATGGGACCTGCTGGAGCCAAAGCAGCAGCACTATCAGAAGCAGTGTGGTGATTGAGCTTGGTGGGGCTCTTTTCCCCTTGACTCTGGTGCGCCTGTCTCTATCTCTCTGTCTCTCACTCACTCTCTCAGTTCCTCATCACTCCTCTGCCCCCCTACACTCTGCTTTTTTCCCCTTTCCTTTCCTTTTTCTTCTTTCCGTTTTTTTTTTTGGGAAAACTGATCTTTAGCTCTCAGTGTGAAAGTGATTTGAATTTGGCTCGGCGGGGGCCACAAACTATTGTACGGCAAGCCACAACTGGCCTGCGGGCCGCGTGTTTGAGACCCCTTGCTGTAAAGGATTCACCATCAACTTCCGTATTAGGAAGATGATTGAAGGGTGGAGTATAGAGTGAGGGGCTACAAAGGATTTTTGCACACTCATATCACCAACCATTTTAGTGAAGTTAAGATGCATGTGGGAAACGGTTTGTAGAGATCAATTTGAAGCATGTCTTTTCAAATCTGCATCTCTCATAGCATTCTTTGGAACTCTGCGTGTAAGTGAGTTAGTAGCAGCTGCCAGAGTAGACACATCCCTATCCTCTTTGCAGAGGAAGGATGTGGTCTTGTCAGAGGACCAGTTGATCATTCACATTAGAAAATCAAAAAATGATCAATGGGGAAAAGGTCAGGTGATTGTTTTAGGTCGCTGTTCAATAGAAGAAATTTTCCCAGTAAAGGACACGCAGGAATATGTGAGGATTAGGGGAGACGGATAAGGAAGGTGTTTTTTTGACACAGATGAGTCACTTCTTACCAATTACCAATTTTGGAAAATTATGCCCCAAGCTTTGTGTAAGGCAGGGATACAAGGATGGCATTTTGGATCACAATCATTTCAAATTGGCACTGCATCCACAGCAGCCGCTCTTGGATATGGACCAGAGGATATCAAGAAAGTAGGGAGGTGGTCATATCATAGATTCTGTGCATATGTGTGACCACTTCGACAGTGTTAGGTGCTGCCGTGTTTTTTCCTGTGTTTTTTTTTATCATTGCAGAGCCATAAAGACCATTGTCCTAGATTCAAGTCCTGCTTTGTGGACACAGTTTCATATTTTGGGTGGCCAAGTATGCCAGGCAGACCAGCTGGGATCAGAACTTGGGCCTTGGAGCCATAGCAGCATTGGAATGGAGGGGACGGAGAGGCATGCTCTGGGACGGGTTCATGGAACTGGTGTCCCAGGGTACTCCAGATGTTACCCCTGATATATTGGTGATCCATTTGGGTGACAACGACTTGGCCTGAAGGTTAGGCAAGTCATTGATACTACAGGTCATTGAAGATCTTGGAGCCTTTGGGGCACGTTGCCCCAAAACACACATTATGTGGTCAGATATACTTCCAAAAAGGGTGTGGAGAGATGCTCGTGACCCTAGGAGGATTGATCAGGCAAGAAAGGGAGTCAGCAGAGAAGTTGGCAGAGCCATAAAGCTGGGCCTAGGGTCAATAGTTAAGCATCCCCATTTAAAGATTACATAGCCTGAGTTATACAGGGCTGATGGGGTGCATTTATTGGACAGGGGGTTGGATATTTTCTCACAGGATTTGCAAGAGGGCCTTAGGGCCAAAATGTTCAGCTTGGTGGGGGGCAGGGGACATATTTCATAGTCCCTCTGCCATGGCGGGTAGTGCAAAGGAACAGGGTTAGTTGATTTCCAAAGAAGGCACATGGGGTGCAAACACCCCTTCCCACAGAATGGTATCAGCAGAGGTTTAGATGAGGGAAGGGGAAGCTGGGGACCCCAGGGGATGCTGACCAATTTAAGTTTGCAGACCCAAATGGGGCAGACTTGGGGTTCTACAGCTATTCAAGACACGGAAGTGTGCTTGTGGGTAGGACAGCACGCTTTCATTACAGGAAATCGATTGGCAGAGGTATGGACTGGAAGGTCAAGTTGATTTCAGTTACAGACTGGTTTGCACTACATTAGGCCCCCTTGTAAAAGGGGAGATCCAGGTTATAAATAGTTAATAACGTTGTGGCCCTAGTTACCCATACTACTGTGTCTGGTCTCTTTATTTCGAGCTCGGCAAGCAATGTCACACAGAAGAAAATGTCCCCAACACTTCTTTAATGATGATAGTATTTTAGAGACTAATTTCATGTAACACAAGAAAAAACACAGACTGAGTCAATGGAATCCATTCATAAAGTGGTGTAGAGAAGCCCTCTCCAACCCATTCTGTATTCAAATAAAGAGCATATAGACTGAAAGTGGCCCATTCTGTGCTCTTTTGGAGACATTCTAACCTGCTCTGTCCATTATTTGTGCATTTCTAGATCTCCATTAAAAGCCAAACTAAACCAAGCTGCACATAAAAGGCTATGATATGGGGCGGGTGCAGAACGACTAATTTTATATTCTTGCCATCAAACCCCATGCTGCAATGATCTTTCCATAGTTATATATGCATTCAGTCCTAATAATATTTCAGTTAACAAAATTTAGTAAACAGTTTAGTAAATAATTTAGTAAACAAAGCTGACTAATAAAACAAAAAAGGATATTACAGAATACAAAAAAACCTTCTAAACAGAGATGCAAGTCTTTCCCTTTGCCTTAGAGCTACATGAAATGCCTGGTGGAGCAGCTGCAAGGGCATATGCATACCTCATGGTGATCCCCACCTGAGCCCTTCCTGGTGGCTTAGCAGTGCTCAGAGAAGACCTTGGATCTTACAGGCATTGGGATATCCAGCTGTCACTTGTCTTCTCCTTTGGTGCCAGCAGCTTAACCTACTGTATTACCGTATTTTTCTGTTTATAAAACACCCCGTTTATAAGACGCCCCCCACCCAAAATTAAGAAATCTAAGTGGGGCTTAGCAATTGTTAGCTTAAAAGGATCAAAGTGCTGCAGGATGGCTTTGATCCCTGCTTTCTCCCTTTGTGCTAATCCCTGCGTGGCTTAGCAAAAGGAGGGGGAAAGGGATCAAAGCAATTCCATGACTGCACAATCATTTTGATCCTTTTCCCCCTTATACAGCCACGGGATTGCTTTGATCCTCCCCCTCCTTTTGCTAAGCCCCATGGGACTTAGCAAGCAGAGGGGAAAGCAGGGATCGAAGTGATCCTGCAGCACTTTGATCCCTGCTTTCCTTTTGCTAAGGCTTAGCAAGTGGAGGGGAAAGCAGGGATCAAAGCCCTGCAGGATCACTTCGATCCCTGCTTTCCCCTCAACTTGTTTTTTTCTCCTCAGCTTATTTTCGTGTATAAGACGAATTTTTAGTTTAAAGATTTTAGGAAAATTATAGTCTTATACATTAAAAATATGGTACTTTCTGTTTTTCCCTTCCTTGATGCAAATAGGTATGACTAGCAAATGGAATACAAAGTATCAGTGTGGTGTTGCTCCACCACAAGGATAAACAATGGCTCCTAGCTCTACCCAACAGTCACTCCAGAATTATACAAATACCTCACACTTGCTGTGATTTTGCACATGCTTAGTGAGCACTATTGTTGATTCAAATGGCGATGCAATGTTTGCCACAAGTAAGCAAACACAAGGGCCCAGACCTCTCTATAAAAAAAATGTCAGGTCAGATTGCACTGCCACAGTAAGTGGCTAAAACAGCATCCGTGATGGTGCAGTATGACCACCGCTCTGCTTCATCCACAATGTCTTCTTAGGGCATTGTTGGTGGGGGGAGGCAGCCATTGTAAAATAATGGAAGTAACTCTTGAGATAATTATGTAAATGTTCATTTGTTCAAAAACAAAAACAAAGCCCTAGAATGTTTCATGGGAGGAAAAATGTCTTCTGAGATATTGTGACTCAATGCTTAACATTTTGCAGGGTTTAGCACCTTCCCCAATCCTCCCAAATGCTACATTTTGGAGGGGGTCAAAATAAAAATATTCTGTCTGTATTGCAGATGTTTCTAATATGGCTTCTTCCCTGGAAGCAATTTAGTCAAGGTGAGAGAGGGTGATGGTGTGTCATGTCCAGGAGTAAAACTAAGGTAGTACTATGTCATAGTTTGCCCTCTATTTTCCTAAATATTTTGTTTTGTCATGAAAAAGGGGCCTGTTTTTCTGCCTTATTCTCAGGACCCTTTAAAAAGTTATTTTGGTTATATTTTTTAGCTTACTGTAATATTGCAATGTGGCAGGCAGAGGATGCTGAATTTTCTTTTTCTTTCAATGATATATCTCTTCATTGCTTCGCCGAGGGTGGCCTCCCTGCCTTCCCACACTTGCTGATCTGAAGACACCCTGTGGGATGAGTTGCCTAATAATATCTTCCCCTGAGCTTTTACTGAAGTATTGTATAGGAAGGGAGCTGCCAACTGTCACCGGTATGATTATACAATAAAGGACAAGATGTGAGCACATACCTCTCAGGTACTTTAGAAGTAAGGTAAGCCAGAGAATTTCTCCAGTTCTCTTCCTTTTAAATTGTTTTTGAAATGATTCTTTTTCTTTCTTTCTTTCTTTCTTTCTTTCTTTCTTTCTTTCTTTCTTTCTTTCTTTCTTTCTTTCTTTCTTTCTTTCTTTCTTTCTTTCTTTCTTCCTTCCTTCCTTCCTTCCTTCCTTCCTTCCTTCCTTCCTTCCTTCCTTCCTTCCTTCCTTCCTTCCTTCCTTCCTTCCTTCCTTCCTTCCTTCCTTCCTTCCTTCCTTCCTTCCTTCCTTCCTTCCTTCCTTCCTTCCTTCCTTCCTTCCTTCCTTCCTTCCTTCCTTCCTTCCTTCCTTCCTTCCTTCCTTCCTTCCTTCCTTCCTTCCTTCCTTCCTTCCTTCCTTCCTTCCTTCCTTCCTTCCTTCCTTCCTTCCTTCCTTCCTTCCTTCCTTCCTTTCTTTCTTTCTTTCTTTCTTTCTTTCTTTCTTTCTTTCTTTCTTTCTTTCGAAAGATCAGCATTGTCATAAGAGAACTTTTCAGCATAGCACTGGAATATCTTAAAATCATACAATGGGCTGAACTACAGCAGACAGTTCCGGATACCTTTCCCAGCTACTAATCTCAGGATTTTTTAGCACGGAGCCATGACAAGTGAAGTCTTATCAAATCTGGACAGTGCAGATGTACACCAAATGTTGAAAGCAATTACTTTCTTGGCTACCATATTGTGCCTAAGTGCAACACTGCAGCCAAGGTTAAGTCTATCCTATCAAGATAGTAGTAGTGATCTGTAAAACAGCAACCAGGAAATTTCACTTATATAACCAAATTATTCCATCCTTAGCCAAGAAAAGTTCAGCTTCTAAAGTCATGAAAAGAGGGAATATTATCTGAACATTTTTAGACCTCACAGGTTTCTAGAAAAATTCTAAGTGCTTCAAAGTTCATCCCAAGAAGATTTCTCTATAATTATATAAGAAAACAGGTTATATACTGTAGTCTTTCTGCAACCATCTAATTTGTCTGCCTTTAAAAAAAATTAAATTAGGTGACTTTACTGAAGGCAAATGTGACATTTAAAAATGCCTCAGGGTACTCAGTTCAGGCAAAGTTCATCTTTAAAACATTTCAGGAGGGGAGCAAAGGGAATCTAGTTATTTTAATTGACAAAGCCTTAACAGAGATCATCTGAAGTACAATCCCACAAATGCTATGAGTACTTCTATATAGTAAACAAATATCAAAAGAAAGACACATACTCTGCTAATAGAAAGCAGACCTGTTTTGCCTTTTAAATACTGTATCCCAGGAAATTTTACCAATCGCTGCACCTGTGGATGGTGCCAAGAGCTGCAAGTTACAACTACAGCTAACCTTTCCCTAACGAACTCTAGTTGGCTACCCATTGGAACATCAAGACTCTTTATCATGCAGTTTTGATTTTAAATTGATTTCTGAACTTCTGGTTTCCTACAAATCTTTCTTTTGACCAGAGTTTGATGTTTAGCCAGGCCTCAACATCGTGAGTGGCGCTGCGGGCTAAACCGCAGAAGCCTGTGCTGCAGGGTCAGAACACCAAGCAGCTGTAAGATTGAATCCACGTGACGGAGTGAGCTCCTGTCGCTTGTCCCAGCTCCCGCCAACCTAGCGGTTCGAAAGCATGCGAATGCAAGTAGATAAATAGGGACCACCTCGGTGGGAAGGTAACAGCGTTCCGTGTCTAAGTTGCACTGGCCATGTGACCACGGAAGATTGTCTTTGGACAAACGCTGGCTCTATCGCTTGGAAATGGGGATGGCACCGCCCCCTAGAGTTGAACACGACTGGACAAAAATTGTCAAGGGGAACCATTACCTTTACCTTTACCAACAACATAGCCAGATGCAGTCAAGAATATATCAAGTGGGCATTTAAATTGGGGTGGGAATTTTGTGGGCCTGACCATTGATATACTATCTGGGGTGGGCAGTAGTTGCAGTCCAGCAACTTTTGGAGAACCAGATGTTTCCCCAACCTTTTCTTCCTACTGTTTCACCAGTCTCTATGACTGGCATCTTCAGAGAACAGGAGCTAGAATTCTGTCTGTGTTCTGGTGGAGTGTGTGGGATTGTTGAGTATTTGTAGCTGTGGGATCAGGGTTTAAGTTCTTGGATCCCAGTCATTAAAGCCTTCAAGAGCATCTCATAATTGGTCTTCCCTTTCTCCTGCATAATTGGACGAAGAGATTAATTGTATTACATGTTCAGGAAATGTCTTTGGGGTCACCATTAATTGCCAGATATGAGGATATTTTTACTTATTGGGGAAGTGGTCACTTGTAACTAGAAACATAAATATTCCATGTGTCATGTTTTGTAAGGCAGGTACTCTTCCTATTGTTTTTGACTAGCTTTTGGTGTATATGTTTTCCCCCCAAAACCCTCATTTATGCTACCTGCACCAAACTCAGAGCTTACAGTAACAATAATACTCAGATTTATCTTTATTTTGCAAGTTACAGTATTTTCATATTTTCATGCTGTAAGAAAGTCATGCCCATGTTTTAAGTGTCTCACTTGTATCCTTTTTTCCTGGCTCTGAAAAAAAGAGAGGGGAAATCCAAAGTATTCCACTAAAAGTGCAGTCAGCTGCTGCAGCTAATGAAATAAACTGTCTTTCATAGTGTGAAAAATGACAGGTTTGGCAGACTGCTGTGTCTTATCTAATGAGAAAAAATATGACAGGTATGGCTCAACCAGCCACAGGTTTTTAGTCTCTGCTTGGCTTCTTTTCAGATATATATATATATAAAAATTCTGCTCTGTATGTAAAGTGCTGATGATCAAAACAACCCAGCACTGTGGTGTAAGGTGGAATCCAGAATTCCATGTCAAGGTAGACCTTCCCTGTCTAGCTGGATAAATAGATTTCTGTTTAGTTGTTGAGCTGAGTACACATGGAAAAGAAACATCTAAGGATGTATGGTATGTTTGAATCAATATTTCCAATCAGCATTCTCACATAAATCCATACTAAGTTTCACAAAGGAACAATTTGTCATCTTTTTCATAACATAATGATGTTGAAAAATAGATGGAAATAAGAAATGCTCATGGTAGACCTATGTATTGTGCTGTGAAGCAGATTTGCTAAAGGCAAAGACTTCTTTTTCCAAGGCTCCCTCTTCTGGTAGAAGCAAATCTCACTCAAGGTTCAAACCCATCCAATTATTTCATCTGGGTCTCCTTAAATATAAGACTGCTTGTTATGAACCGTATGGCTGCATTTTCAAAGCTCAGCATGTGTTAGACATAGAAAGTAAGAAAAAATATTTACCCTATGCATGCCTATTCAGAATCATCAGTGAATTCAATATGGGGTAGATGAGTACGATTGTACCTTGTGGTGTCTATTTGTGTTTTCACTAGAACCATAAGAATAAATAGCTATAGCCCAGTGCAAGGGATACATACACTTATTAAAATAGTTGTGATCCTAAGAATCTATTTTGAATGCCAAAACTGAATGTTGTTTGCAGGCTTTCCACATGAAAAACTGTTCCTTTATACACAAAATGTTCTATGTTTAAGGAGTACACCATCTATTGCCAAGTTGAGTTTAATGTGTTAATTTAACAAGCCCCTGTCCTTGAGTTTACTAAGGCTAGAAATAACAGTTATACAAGCCACATATATACCTGGATCAGGTCACCTCGAAGACACTAACATCTTCAGAACACTTCCACAAAATCTTCACGGGCTGCCACATGTGATATGGAGGAGATCCTGAGCTCTTGAGGATTAGGAGGATGTAAGCTTCAGCAAGTTCTATTTGTAAGTCTCAAGCTGTATGTCTTCCAGTATGGACCATGTGAAAGTCTACTTGCCTGATGACTGAACACCAGCCAAGTGACAAATTGGCCCCAGCAAGTAGGAACAATGTGAGCATGAAATAGTTGTCTTTTACATCATTGGAAAAACTATCCATACGGATGTAACCAAGGTTCTTTGAGCTTTATGTCAAGATTAGTCTTAATAGTAACTTCAGGAGTTATGAAAATGAAATTGATAAAGGCATATTTCAAATCAATCAATCAATCAATCAATCAATCAATCAATCAATGATTGAGAGAGAGAGAGAGAGAGAGAGAGAGAGAGAGTTCTATGGGTATTTTATAAAGCATCCTTAGATAGGTATTGGTAACATGTTCCAGAACTTAAAAAGAAAGCATTCAATGCAATCCAAAATAGTAACACAATTATAATAATTCTTGTTCATCGCTCATAACAGCTTTCTACATTAACTGCAACTTGAAAATGTTACTCTTTTAAACTACAATTTCCAGATTCTGAAAAACAGAGTAGCCACTGGCCATGCTGGCAGGAGATTTTTCAAGCTGTAGCTCAAGAAAGTTACTTTCCCAAACTCTGATTTTAAATTATACTAAATGAGCCAGAAAGACGGGGATATGCTGCAAATACTATACACATTGACATAACTTCTTATTTCCTGATTGGCAGACATGTGTTATGAAGTTCCACTGTGACTAATGCTGCACCATCAGAAAAGGTGAGAAAAAGATCACAAAAAGTTATGTCTTCACTGAGAAAACCATGGTGGACTAAGTCCAGCTGTTATTCCTAGCCTTGGTAAACTCAAGGACAGGGGCTTGTTAAGTTAACAGCTATGTAGGTCTCATGGATTCAATGGACATCTTCTAGTTGGGATCAGCAATTAGATTTAGCTTGGCTAGTCCAGTTCCTGGAAGAGCTGTGGATGAAAGCAAAATAACTTTAATTTGCATCAGATTTGATTGGAGTGAAAGAGCACTGGGTACGGATCATAGCTGAACCAGTGATAACACAAGCAAAACACACAGAGAAGGCAACAAGAAAGAAAAGAAACAGAAAATTTATTTATTTATTTATTTATTTATTTATTTATTTATTTATTTATTTATTTATACCCCGCCTATCTAGTCATTTCTTGAGTATTCTCATCACAGATAATGGCAAAAACCTCATCAAGTGCCTCAGTTCTGAAGAAAAGGGGCTGGAAAATGAGATTCTAGTAGACTCGCATCTGCAGGGGTGGGCTTCTTCACTCTGAAAAACATCTTGCTAATTACAGCTGAATTGACTTGTGCAAACAACCCTCTGGTTCTAAATCTACTAGGGATGTGCATTTGTATCCAGAAATGTCCGGAATACACCAAATAATGCCATATTCACATAGTTTGGAATGCATCTGAATCTGAATTTGATCATTCTGAATGTCTGTAATAAAAATACCTAATATTGAGAGTCCCATTTACTCCTATAAAATAGAAAGCAAAGGGTGAGATTTCTGCTTGCTAAAGGAAGAAGTGAAAGTGAAACTCATTTCTCAGGTATCATAGAATGATTTCTTGAGAAATGAAATGTAAAGAAGCTCTGGCACCATGGGTAGTGGGGGGCAAAGAACTCAGTGTCTCCTGACTGGGGTTGACCTGAGTTTCCCACAGTAGAGGGGCTGGGGTGAGAGCAAAATCAATATATAATGTCTGTCTCCGCCAAAGACATCTAGAAAGTGGCACAGGCACCAGAAGGTATTTTTTTTAACATTGGTTCTTTCCAATTGAAAGGTGAACATAGCTGCTTATAAATCTCCTGAACATTTGCTGTTAAGATATGCTCTGGTGCAAGCCTACACCCACTGCAGCAGCTTCTACTGACAGGAGGGAGAGGGAGAAAACAGCCTGCAACTTTACAAGCCCCCAAACAAAGCCTGTCACCCAGCTGCCTTGCTCGGAACTAACACTAGCAGTACAGGGCTTGTGTGTCTTTGTCAAGAAGAGGGCAGAGAAGCCTCTGATTCAATGTGTGACAGCATGAGTGAACTTCAGGCATGTTCCAGTGATATTTTTGGGCACTCCAACCAGGGCAGCCAGAGCAAGTGGGCAAAAAATAAATAAAAATAAAAATAAAAAATAGTGAAGGCACTATTCTCCTAAAGAACTGATGTGCCAGAGAAGGACCAGGATGGCATGAGAGCTAAGGCTGACACTGCCATTTTGGCATTTTGTTGGCATGTGCTCTTTTTGTTTGGCACAATCACTGGGCAGGTGTCAGAGAATATATTACAAATATTTTGCCTGTTTGTGTCTTTTTCATAGGGAAAATAAAAACTATATACTGTAATATTCAGATTGACTGTAATGGATATCTGGATACACTCAATCAGGTAGGGCATTTTTAGTAATGCTTTTCCTCAACCATGTGAGTTTCATCTTAACTTTTTCCACCACTAACTGATGGTTCTCCCCCTTTCCACTAGCCTTCAACAATTCTTTAATACAAGTTGGCACATTTTACCCTGGTATATACAGTTCAGTGTATAAAAGAGTGAGTTCCTCTAGTGACCATCCCAGTATTACTCCCCCAATGAGGTACCCCCTCAAATGGTGAGGTACCTCGTGTCCCAATCCACAAGCTGCCCTCAGTTCAAATGCTAGCTGTTCTTCAGAATATGGTTATAGCTGGTTATTTTAGTAGATTTGGGGAAAATCTGAACTCACTGGCTTAGTTAAGTAATATACGCACTCATCTGTCAGCGTCTTGAAGAGGACCATTGATTGATTGATTAAATTTGTACCCTGCACCATCTGGCAACCACTCTGGCAAGCCGCTTAGAGTGGTCTAGTAGTCCAGATATGCGGGGTATTAAAATAAATAAATAAATAAATAAATAAATAAATAAATAAATAAATAAATAAATAAATAAATAAATAAATAAATAAATAAACAAACAAACAAACAAACAAACAAACAAACAAACAAACAAACAAACCAGGCCACTCTGGGTGGCTAACAACAGTATGAGCAACAATACAATAAAAAAATTAATTAATACCCTGTTTCCCCAAAAATAAGACCTAACCTGAAAATAAGCCCTAGTATGATTTTTCAGGATGCTCGTAATACAAGCCCTATCCCAAAAATAAGCCCTAGTTATGTGAAAGCCCGCCCTCCACCATTGTGCAGCAACTAGAAGAAGATGAGATGACTGCATTTGAATAAATGTAGACTGTTGTACCTTAAAAAAAATCCCCTAAAAATACTGTAAGCCTTAATGCATTTTTGGAGCAAAAATTAATATAAGACCCTGTCTTATTTTCAGGGAAACACAATACATAGCCAAATAGGGTAAATTAAAACAGATGGCATTGAAGGTGGTAAAAAGGGTGATAGACAGGATGACAAAGAGGATGGTAAAAGGGAGGCCGAGATCTTAATGCTCCAGGAAAACCTGGCGGAAGAGACAAGTCTTCAATGCTCATTTGAACCCACTATTCCTCCTCCTCCCTCCTACTAAATTTTAAGGGATATGTACAAAATAATATTGTAATTTTTCATGGGTGGTAATAATTGGAAAAATATCTGGTTGCTTCTATTTAGCTCTGCTAAAGCACTGCAATCAGCTAAGTGCTGCATGGTGTCGTTATCTGCCCAAGTCAGTTAATAGGACCAAATTAATTCAGCAAAAGTTACCTGGAATTAGAGGCTTTCTCTTAGCGGCATCTTCCTATATTGCATTCTGTTCAGTGTTGCTTTGCCACACTTCTGATAAATGGCCCTCAATTATATGGGAACAACTTCTGTCAGCTCAAAGAAGTACTCTGAAAAAGTAGCATTTATCAGAAAAAGTATACCCCACATGAGAGGCAAATGACTATTGTTTAAAATGCACCACTTTATAATTTACTTCCTCAGATTTCTGTAGTACATTGAAGCTCCAGTGCTTTTTTGTCGTTGTTGCTTGGAGAATTGCTGCAATAAAATGCATCATGTCCAGCTTTATAGTTGCAGAGTGTGTTTTTTGTTTTTACAATAGGCTTTAAGAATTCTCTTCATGTACGTACCTAGGCAAAATTTCTCCTCCTGAACAAACAGGATTTATTCTTAAGATAAAACTGTACAGGAGTTGTTGAAGATTTTTCTAGATCTTTCAGGAGGATTTGCAACAAATACAGAATGTCAAAGTTTGGCTATACAAAATATTTTGCACAAAATGTGCTTTCCCCTGTAGTGATATGTTTTCTACCACACTAAATATCAACAGTTGTATAAATAAATTATTGTGACACAAGACTGTAGTGATGTTATTATGCTGGTAAAGAGGTAGTACAAGAACTCACTACTTTAAAGAAATTCAGATGTATGTTATGTTTATATTTATGTTATAGTTAAAAATAAAATAAAATACTTAATTACAAAAAAAAAAAAGAAAGAAATTCAGGTTTCCATGATCAGATCAACTAAAAGCATTAAAGGAATTTGCACCTGTATTCTCAGATTGTTTGTCTATGATCTTCAGTAATTCTTGGAGAAATGGTGGGGTCCATGCAGACTGCTAGTGAGAAATTTTATTTGTTTGTTTGTTTGTCTGTTTTTACTCCACCTTTCTCCTTATAAAGGACCCAAGGCAGCTTCTATCATTAAAAGACAACATTTCAAGCTGAAAACAATGACTATACGATAGTTTACATCACTAAAAGACAATATTTAAAGCTAAGAACAATGAGTGTAAAGAAGCTTACATCATTACAAGGCATTATTAAAGCTGAAAAACAATACCAATATTAAAATGGAACAAATAAATATAATTTAAATACCCCACCTTCAAAAAACAGGAAGAAGGAAGAAGTGTGCAACCACCAACCAGTCAGCTTGAAAGCAGTACCAGGACATTTTCGATAACAAATAATTAAAAACAAGTGTGTCCGCACTTTGAAAAGGATGCTGAAAAAAATATCAAGTGAGATATATCTCTTTTTGATAGAATTATACAATTGGTAGATCAGAGTATGGATGTATCATAATTTTAACAAAGCTTTTAAGAAGTCCCCAGTGATATTTGAGAAGCTGGTACAATGTGGACTACATTATGATACTCTTGGGTGGATTTGTATTTGGTTCACAGATTGTACTCAGAATTGTACTCTGAATTGTCAACAATGGCTCCTTTCATTTGGGAAAGACATAGGATGATGCAGGATTCTGTTCTGGGCCCAGAGTTATTCAACACTTTTATAAATGGCTTATGGATGAATGAGTAGATAAGTTATTCATCAACTTTCCAGATGACACCAAGCTTGGAGGGAGAGATAGCCACTACCTCAGAAGATATAATCAGAGAACCTTAACAGGTTCTGAAACTGAGCCAGCACAAACAAAATAAATTTCAGCAGGGATAAATATATTTCCATTTTTAAATATCGTTTAGCCAGGAAAAATCAGATGCAGAAATACCGGATGGATAATACTTCAGCTGACGATAGTTCATGTGAAAAGGATCTAGCACTCTTAGCACATCAAGAGCTAAACATGAGTCAACATGCTGTGTGGCAGGGGGAAAAAGTGAATGCATTTCTAGGTAGCACTACTAGAAGTCTAGTGTCCACATCAAGGAGAGCAATAGTGCTCCTCTCCTCTGCTTCTATCACACTTCACCTTGAAAACTGTGTTCAGTTCTCAGCATCCAGTTTAAGAAGGATTCCAACAAGCTAGAATATGTCCAGATGAAGGCAACAAAGATGGTAAAGGGTCCAGAAACCAAGCCTTATGAGAAATGGTTGAATCGTAGAAGTCCCAATTTTAGGTGGGGATGGTCCCTGGTGGAAGACCAAGAAAAGGAGACCAATGTGATGGAACACAATTTTATTGAAGCCAAGAAATACATGCTAGTGGCTTTGCTCTAAAGACAAACAAAAGCCCCCAACAAAGGAAGATGGAGACCCTTAATTTTAGCTTATCAGTTTATTATGCTAAAGAGCCAGGATGGGTGGCCCAGGTGGCACCAGGTGAGGCCTGGACAATAGGTTTAGACTGGTTTTAGGACAGTACTGGTCATCCTTGATAAGAACTTGTTTGTTCAGCATTGTGCTGTCCAAACCCTGCCAGAGGCCCCTTTTCAAGGTTGCCAGAAAGCCCTCCTGTCTCCATTTTCAATTTACTCAACCTAAGAAGTAAGCATGCTTGAGACAGACATATAGGCACACAAGAAATCTAAAGTTACATAGCAAATTATTTTTCCTAAGGCTAACACCTTCTAACGCTACAATTCTATGATTCTAGTGCCTTCCTCTGCTTTGCCAGTGGTCTGCAGCATCAGATCTAGGGATGATCAGTAATTTCCTCTCCCCTCCATCCACATAATGTGCCTACCTCTGGCCTAATGTGTCTAGACTTTCTCAGACAATATCCAAAGGGGAGATGTAAGTTTGCATCTACAAGTCACCATCATTACTATGGAAATGGAAAATTAGAGTGATGAGCCTTGGTAAGCCAGCAATGCTTAAAACTGTTCAAGCAGTTGGAAAAATCTTGTTGCTCTCTGTATTGCAGTTGTTGTACAGAGACTTTTCACAGCTAATATTCTGTTTCTAGGACATTTGCTCTAAGAAGTGAGTGAAGTTTGCAGGCAAAGTTTGCAGATAACAGTTTAGAGCATATATGACACCACAAACTAATTTTCATTTGTCAACCAGATCAAGTTCCTGCATTGCTATTATGTTATGAGAAATTCTCAGTAACTCAGATTTTGACATTCCCTATAATAGAACTTCCTGCGTGAGTCAGACTTGAAAGATCTGATGGCAAATCAGTATCTGAACCCATCTTGACACAGGTTGGAGACTACAGTCTCACTATTAACTTGGCAACATCAGCAAGATTTATGGCGTCACTTAGTACTACTGGGCACGCACATGTGCGCACGCACACACTGATATAAAAGCTGAGATATAATTCCATTCACCTACTCCTTAGAAACTGGCAATATGATGGGAAACCTTTCTCTGGATTTTGACACTTAACACTAGAGGTTTATGCTCAAATGCTTCCCAGAGCATAAAAAAAAAAGGAAAAACACAGCTTCCCTACACATAGAAAACTAGCATTTCAGAGACAACAACGCTAGAACCCTTTGCGATTTCTAGTTTTCTATGTGAGTAGACTATATTAGTTTATCATACTGTACCATATGAAGCTGCAGATAAGCCCTGGTTCACACATATAATCTGCATTTTGCAGTCTGGAATGATACCCTGGAAATTGTATAGTGGTAATTCAATTTTCTTCCCCAGATATTAGCCAGAGCATATGGAGCAGAACAGAAACTTCCATTAGAGTTGCAACACATCTGTCTGTAGTGGATAGTGAGTAACTGTTATTTCAATTATATTAAGTAATCCCTCCAAACAGAAGGCACGCCAGTAAATGGATATCAGGAAGACCATATGTGACGAGTAGAGAATCAGGGTATATGAAATGAAAGCATACCAAGAAGCTATTACCCTTTCTGATGTACAAGTCAACCTGAAACTCCTATTAAATAATTAGGTTTGAAAACTACTTGATGAAACTATTATCTATTGTTCATCTCTGTCTTTTTCTTGTCTTTCTTGAAACACTTCATCAACCATTCAACATTTCTGAATGCTTTCCAGGTTCTTGAAACACAGATTATGTCAGGCCTGTAGCAGTAACAAAACAAAGGCAAATTTTGATGTTGTTATCTTTGTGTTCCAGCATGTCCCTTTTACCTTATTTGAATGTGCCACAGACTTGAATCTTGTTCAGGTATTAGAATACCTCATTTCCTGAACATGCATAGAGGGGACTATCTAAAGCTCTTCTGATGGGCAGCCACTCATCCTCTGTAATATTCAATGCAGGTCTTTGTGGCTGCCTCAGGGACACACAGAGCTCTGTGACTGGCAATGCCAGTCTTATCTTGATCTGATACACAGTGGAAGCAATGGAATAAATGGCCATAGAGTAGTCATTAAAAAACTTTATGATGAAAGGTGGTATTTTGGAGTAGCTGGTTCCATGGTCCAGTAATGGGAAACAGGGCAATATGGGGAATATAACAGAAGTCTAGTCATTGAATATATGGGGCCAGATGGGATAAGAGAAGATTGAATACTCTTCCTCCTGAAGAGGTCGTCATGGTAGCAATCCATAGAAACATGCCAACTTGGACTCTGAGGAAGAAGCCCTTAGGGACCCTGGATATGTGCAATCCCTCACTCTTGAGATAACGATTGCCAACATCCATTGATAGCTATTAAATCAGCCAAAATCCAGATTATAGGTTTTTAGTCTTTTCTGAAAGTCTAAATTGCTTCCTCTTCATTTTCACCTCTTCTCCTTTGAAAAGACTAGTTTATTGTCATTCTATGAATCATTTTTCTTTCCTTTGTTCAGTCCTGTGGTGCCTCTTCCTGCAAATCATAACAGATTGGCACCATTCTAATTCTGGCAGTATTCCGTTTCATTCATTGCATCCCAGACTCGCCACAACACACCAAATAGTGTGTTACTTTCTCAATTACAGCTGTCTTGTTCCCATTTTCCTTCCTAAATTAGGCAGTGCCACTCAGGAGATCTGTCCTTGTCTGCAAGACACATACCAAAGATACAAAGGTATTAGCCTTTCAGTTAGAGTTCCTGCCAATTAAAAACTGTTCACCTTAAGAGTCATCTCAAATTATTTCGGAACCCTAGGTGTGGTGCAAGGTTTTTTTTTTTTAATCTCTATAATGCCTTTCCAGTATTGAAAAGGTTCAGTCACTGATTATTTTTAAATACCTCCTCTACACTATGCAGCTAGCTTTTCCTGACAAACGCTTATTAACCCATCATTTTCTTTTCTCTTTACCAAATTTATCTTTATTGAAGCCACAGGTGGCCAAAGTGTGACTCTCCAAATATTCCTGGGCTGCAGCTCCCATCATCCCTAGCCAACATAATTGACATGAAGGCTACCAGTTTGTCTGTATCCTGTGCTATCATTGGCAGGAGGGGAAAAACTTCCTGTTGGCTTAGGACATTTGAACTGCATCTTTCATTTGAATCTCTTTCTCTCTTTCTCTCTCCCTTCCTCCATTCATGCCAGCAGATATTTGCTGGCTCTGATTTCCCAAAACCCATTCCCTTTTGGGAAAATTGCAATCTTTCAACACTTTTAACGCTGAATGTCAGAGGAAAGGGCATGCCCTATAGTGATTTACAACTTGCCACTAGTTTGTTTAGTAAAATTTTTCCTGCGTCTTAGGGCCAGCCCCTTCTTCTGATTTGTTTATAGATCTCTGTTTGGTGTTTGCCTTCTTCCCTGACCAACCTTTTGAGAAGCAAGCATGTAGCATTCCTCCTTGCAAGAAAAATCAATTTTATCCCTTTCCTTCTGACTGTAACTACAGCTGATAACTGTGAGTAAATTTCACTTATTTTTTCTAATGATGCATCTAGAGTATTTAAAAAAAACTATAGAAGGGCTAGTCTGTCTGGGCTAGTAATACTAGGCTGTTGTATCATGCTTTTCATACCTTTCTGCTTTGTGCTCTGCTAATGAAAGGAGCAACTACATTCCTAAATTAAAACCTGTTACCAAAGCCCCAGTATTTACCAACTCTGTTGTCTTTCTCATCCCCTCCTCTACCAATGAGCTTATTCATATGCTGGCGTTTGGGATCATCAATGAAATCAATATAAGGGTGCCTTCAGTAGAGAAAAAGATTTATTGCAGTGAACTACATATTTGAGAAAGTGGAAAGGTGGGGTCTGCCACCACTGGCTATATGACTAAGAGATGAGAGAAGAGGATGTACTGGGCAAGAAGTGAACTCAAGCCTGAGAAGTTCAGTGTATGAATGGGGAAGGGGCAAAGAGAGAGCACACAAGGGAAATCTGATGGCCTCTTTCTGCTGCTACTGCTTCCTAGAAACACGTAGTCAATTATATATTTCTGCTTTAAAATGAAGAAAGCAGAGAACACACATTTCTGTTCTGAATTAATATCATGGTGTTCAGAGTAAGAGATGGTCCCTCTGTGCCTTTTTTAAAAAAAACTGAACATCCTCAGTATAAGCTTGTTCTGTTCTGCTCTGGTCTGGTTTTTTGTACATTTTTGGGCTGGGATAGACCTATGGGACAGCAGCAAATGTCATGGATTTGACTGCTCTCTGCTAGCCACCCAGTTTCAAAGATTCCAAAATGAGCAAATGAAAAATGTAAACACAGTGGCTGAAATACTGTTCATGCAGCCATACCCATACCATCATCATCAGAGGCAATTTGCAGGAATTGAACCCTCACTCCTCCTAACCCACAGCTCCCAGGGGTTCCAAATGATAAAGGGGATTACATGGAAAAGGAGTAGGAAGTGTTTAATTTTCAAGAATCACTCCCTGCTGATGACATCATCAGCCTTCCACAGACACAGTTTCACAAAAAGGATTTCAGCCACACTCAGCTACCAATTAATGGCGTGGTCTGAAACAGTAACATCAGAAGATAGCAAGCTACAGAAATCTCTTTGCCTATGGATTTGATTCTACTCTTATGTGAATTACTAGGATATTCTAGAGTAAGTGAAGCAGGGTAGTATTTGAAATAAATATGGGGAGGGGCAATTAACTGATATGTAGCCTGCCCAGGTGGGTTTGGGTATGTAGTCCATCATATCTTCTTATTTAAATCATTTCTCTCTTTGAGGAAACGGCTTGTTCTCTTTTCTTAATGGAAGACTGTGTGTGAGGGTTATCTCTATGTTGACAACAGCATGCCTACACTCATAGAAGTTATTCACATCTAGACTCACACTGCTTATTTAGGCATTATAGCTTCAGATAAGATCAACCCTATCCCCTGTATCCACAATGCGGTTGTCTTCCTACATATTAAGGCTAATGAGTCTGAAGAGAGATGGCTCTTCTATCCATGGCAGCTCACCCCATCAGTTGAGATCCTGATTTCCCAGTTTCAGGTGACCCATATTTGAGGAGTCTTATAGATAGCAGGGCTCTCCTTCTTCATACTCTGTGCCTTTAAGCCATAGGAGGGCAACAGAACTGATGACAGAGCGGGGCAGGACTGTGGTGAGTTTATCCTAGTACTTAGTATTTAACACCCGAATCAGGCTTAGGTTTTATTATCCAAGTGGATTTCTTGGAATAATAAACATTTTTTTCTTTTACTTGAAAATACTAAGAAAACATTAAAGTAATTAGTAGTCTGAGTGATAACTCTGAATTGCTTCAGTCTGATAATATAATAACCATCACATTCCTACAAGATTCCCTTTGGCCCCAATTCCGAGAAATGCACAATTTCCTACATGGCTTTGCATTGGCAGAATTTAAGGAGTGTCTTTCACCACCAAATTCTAAGCAGCTATTAAAGGAAGAGTGCCTCCTTCTTCCTGCAAGATCACATTGGCTGGGTCTTGTCAGCTGTAGCTCTTCTTCATGTGGTCCAGAAGAAGACCAAGGAGTCATTCTGACAAGTTTTCAAGGCAAAGTAGCCTTCAGGATATTAAGAATGACTGAATCCTATGCACTTTAGCCATCCCCCATTGTTATATGTGTACTTTATTTCTCAGAAACACCCTGTAGTGAAATGTGAACATTTTTGAGGGTTCAGCAGTTCAGGTTTTCTCATAGCTCGAGGCAGAATGTAATATGCCCCCTTCATTGGCTAAATACTTTATAGGGCTGGGAGGCATTTCTCTGCTCCCTGTCATAGGAAGTAATGGCAACAAGAACAGAAAGGAAACATGCAAAAAGCAGGACACAGAGGGGAGGAAAAAAATAGCGTTGTGGCTCTGCACAAAGATAGGGAAGGAGACAAGAGAAGGAAGCTTATTTATGAGGGAAGAGATGCGCAACAGCAGTGGCAGTGATGAAATAGCCGGCATTTCCTGTGTGCCAGTCATTCCTTTGTCTATCAGGATGGAGAAAGACAATTTATGCTCCCTCCTCCAAGGTGAAATGTGATATCACTGACACACTTCAAATTGATTATTTAAGTTTACCATCTCAGTTTTGGAACTTTCATTTAAATATAGATCCTGAAGCTGCAGCATTGAATCAAAGGATTTTTGGACTTTCCTGTTTCTTCTCTACCCCCAAAGCCCCCCCCCCATATCTAGCTTGAAGAGTCCTAAAGGACCAAAAGTTGACAAGTTTCTTATATTCTAAAATAAAAATAGGCTCGAACTCCTTTCAAGCAACGCATTGCCCTTCCTCATTGTGCCTTCTTCTTCACAGGTGTTGGACTCAATGGTCCACAAGATCCCTTCCAGCTCTGCAGTGCTAAGATGATGATGATCACTGGTTCTTAACCTTGGGTTACTCAGGAGTTTTGGACTGCAACTCCCAGAAGCCTTCACCACCAACTGTGGTGGCTAGGGTTTCTGGGAGTTGCAGTTCAAAAACATCCGAGTAACAAAGGTTAAGAACCACTGATGATGATGATGATCTTTGCTTTTGAATTTTGCATATGGACCATATGATTGCATTTCTTTTGTGTGTGTGAATTAGTTCCCATAATCAGTCAGAAAGCTGGTTAACAAACATTTGTAACTGTTTCTTAATTTTGCCTAAATAATGCTCTGCTGAAACATATATAGGAATTTATAGAGAAGTTCATAGAATTTAGATGGCCTTTCATTCTAACAGTGCGCACCTTCTATTTATTAAATTCTAGGTTATGATTGATTGATTAAAAAGCAAGTGATTCATCAATTAAAGTCATTAATTTTGTTGGCAGACCTAATTACTATGTCACTGACAGGCACAATTTCATTGTTTTCTTTGCCAAATTGCTTGGTCTTTACCAGCTCATAAAATATTAATTTTATACCACAATCCTATAATTCATGACTCCTCAAAAGGAAATCCTACTGGTGTTGAGGATTTTTCCAGGTAGGTAGATATAGATATGCAACCTTTGTGGACTAAGAGCAGAGAGCAGAGCTTGAAAAAGTTAGAGAATAAGTTTTAAAAGTTACTTTTTTTGTACTACAGAAAGTCTGGTTAAAGGATTCTGTGAGTCACAATCCAAAAAGCAAAATTTTAAATCCTGCTTTAAAATAGTAATTGTCAACCTGTAGACCTCAAGATATTTTGGACCTCAGTTCCCTGAATCCCATACATCATGGACTCTATGAGGGATTCTGGGAATTGTAATCCAAAAACATCTGGGGAATATTGTTCTAAAATTGTTGTTATATGGCAACTCTGTAAATTAGTGTCTTCCAAAAGGTGCTATCATTAACAGACCCGCTCAGGTGCTTCTGCCTCAAGGCTGTGAATTTCTTCATTGACTAAATCCTTCTCATCTTCAGTCATCTTCTTTTCCTCCTACTTTCACCTTTTCCCGGCACATTCTATTGAGACTCAGACTTGTCTCCTCATGATGTCTGCATATAGCATGATAACCTTAGTTCAGTCATTTTTTGGTTCTAGAGAGATTTTGAGGTTGATCTGTGCTAGCACCCATTTCTTTGTCTTTCAGGTAGTCCATAATGTTTGTAAAGGTCTCCTCTAGCACCACGTTTTGAAAGAAACCATTTCCCTACATCTGCTTCTTCACTGTTCAGTTTTCACATCTATACATAGAAGCCAAGAATAAAAGAGATTTTTTTGGAAGAACAACACAAAAGCAAATTGCATAATCAACTTCATTTCTAACTAGACTTGAGATGAGGACAAGGGCTAATAAGCAATGTGGGAGAAAAAGCACTGGAGAACCCTTGAAGCCATCTGCTCAATAGTCCAAAATGCCCCCCAGTTCTACAATCGTGGCCAAAAATATTGGCACTCTTGCAATTCTTTCAGAAAATACAACCCTTCTCTCAGAAAATTGTTACAGTTCCAAATGTTTTGGTGCTCACATGTTCATTTCTTTGGTTTACATTGGAACACAAAAAAACAGAGAAGAAAAGTCAAATCTCATACAATCGCATACAGAAACCCAAAAATGCACTGGCCAGAATTATTGGCACCTTTAACTTAATATTTAGCCTCACCCCCTTTGTAAAATATAACTGAAATCATATTTGGCCTCACCCCCCTTTGTAAAATATAACTGAAATCAGTAGCTTGCTGTAACCATGAATGAGTTTCTTACACCTCTCTACTGGAATTTTGGACCACACTTCTTTTGCAAACTGCTCCAGGGCCTTCAGATTTGAAGGATGCCTTCTCCCAACTGCTGTTTTTAACCATTTCTGAAAGCTTATTGAAGTATGTTTTGGGCCATTGTCCTGCTGGGAGACCCATGAAAGCTTTCTGACACTGGCCACTATGTTGTGCCCCCTAATTCTTTGGTAATCATCAGATTTCATGTTACCGTTCACACAGTCAAGGCATCCAGTGCCAGAAGCAGCAAAGCAAGCTCAAAACATCTTTGAACCTCCACCATGTTTGACTGTAAGGACTGTGTTCTTTTCTTTGAATGCCGCATTTCTTTTTCTGTAAACAGTGCCATGATGTCCTGTTACGTTTCTGGCGCAGAGTAAATGAAGACACTTTACCAGCTCTTCTTTGACGGTTATATTTACATATATGTACACTTATATACAGGCAGGTCTCTACAGCACATCTAGAAGTCTTCACACAATCCGACAGCATGTGTGGCAGAAAATCACATCAGAAGGAGAGAACATATCACAGACACAGTCCATATTTATACATAATCTTGTCTCTGTCCAGTCCAATCGGGTTCCAGGTGACCTCATCTCTGCACCTGGGCTCTTTCTGGTTTCACCTCATTGCATCAGCTTAGGATGATTCAGCTTTTCTCTCATCTGCACATAATGGCAGCTCGTTAATGAAACATATATGGGTTCAGGCCTATAAAATTCTATACCCTGACATGTCCTTCACCAACAAGCTCTACTTTTGTCTCATCTGTCCACAGTATGTTCTCCCAGAAGGATTGTAGTTTTGTCACATAAGTTTTGGCATACTCCAATCTTGCTTTTTTATGCTTTTGTGTCAGCAGTGGAATCCTCATGGGTTTCCTACCATAGTGTCCCTTTTCATTCAGATGGCGACAGATAGTGTGAGCTGATATTTGTACCCTGTGTCTGCAGATCAGCTTGAATTTGTTTGGAAGTTAATCTGGGTTCTGTATCCACCATTTGAACAACCCTTCATTCAAAATTTTCAGTAATTTTGCTCTTCCGTCCATGTCCAGGGAGGTTAGCTACAGTGCCATGGGCTGTAAACCTCTTGATATTGTGCACAATGGACACAGATCTCTGGAGATGGACTTGTAGCCTTGAGATTGTCAATGTTTTTCCACAATTTTTTCTCTCAAATCCACAGACAACTCTTTACACTTCATTATTTTCTCCATGCTCAGTGTCACACACAATACAAAGGTCGAGTCAACTTTTCTCCATCTTAACTCGTTGCAAGTGTGATTACTATATTGCTCACACCTCTTACTTGTGACAGGTGTATCTAAATACAAATTAAAACATCATCACATGCTTGACAAGCAATTATTTCTTACAATTTAGACAGGGTACCAATAATTTTGGCCAGTGCATTTTTGGATTCCTGTGTGGGATTGTATCAGATTTGACGTGTGTGTGGGTGTGGGTGGGTGTGTTGTTCCAATGCAAACCAAAGAAATGAACATGTGAGTACCAAAACATTTGCAACTGCAACAATTTTCTGAGAGAAGGGTTGCATTTTCTGACAGAATTACAAGGGTGCCAATATTTTTTGCTATGACTGTAAGTTATCATGTTACCTGGTTAACTAAGCTCTACCTTTCATTCTGGGACCATTTAGCCAGATTCCCCTCATGTCAGTTCTACAAGCAGCTGACCCAAATGTAATTCCAGCATAAAATATATCAAAAATAATGTAAAAGGGCACAATAAAAAAGCAAATAATATATATTTAAAATACATCATTGCAAAGTAAAAAGCATTATAGCTTTAAGCAATCTTTAGCCTTTAAGCCTATAATTGGAAACCCATTAAAATATTTTAAATACTCATCTAGTCAAGCCAGTTCAAATCTATAGAGGACAGTCCATGTTGTCCTAATTTGTTCTGAGGTACTGTTGCAAGCTGTGGTGCTACATGTTGCTGCTCTTTGATATCTGGTGCTCAGTTTCCGTGTTGTTATTTCATGTGTGAGGTGGCATGAAAGTGTCTATTGCATATCTATATTTAAATTTAAATAAATAAATAAATAAATATATAAATAATTTCTCTCAGTTGTTTACATTTACCTTCAACTGTAAAAAACTGAATTTTGCTAGTATAATAAATTGATGATCTATATGAATGGTCAGAAAACCTTTAATGAGAAGCTCTTTTGCTTTTAATGAGTTGGCAAAGAATGACTTCCAGTAATTATGAAACTAGCTAGTTGTTACTCTAGCAGATAGTTGCTTTTGTTTCGTACAACTGTATCTTTGTGCCTGCATGATAAGTGAGAGACCACCAGTGTATATTACCAAAGGAGTAAGTTGCAGATCTAACAGTTTGCTACATCTGCAAACACCACCTACTAGTCAGGTTAACACAATTCAGTGTGTTACAATCTCGGAGTTTTTTTCTCAGTGTTTTGATCTTGCTTTCATTTTTGGCTAGAGAATTAGATGTTTTCCAATGACTTTCAGTAAACTACTGTTAAAGCCTCATTTTTAAAGCACAATGCACATTTTAGGGTTACTTTTCTTACAGTCCCCTTAGTTATTTTAGCAATCTATACACTCAAAATTTTAAACTTTCACACTTTAACCAGTAATTGATTTTTTACAAAATACTGTTTTCCTGAGAAATTTCAGAAACATTGCTATCTAGGGCAAAAATCTACAACTAAAGCAGAAAAACTGACTGGAAGTCATGTATTAGAGTACTACACTGAACATTTCTTGCTCTGCTCTCTGAATCAGAAAAGGCTAAAACACAAATAACACCAAAAGTAATGATCCACATGCTCTTGACAATGGCTCAGAGTCAGGAGTGTGAATCAACATCCTTGTGTTTCAGGTCCTTAGAGTCAATGCTGTTATTCCATTTTTGCTATTACTGTGGTGCCTTGACTTATGACCATAATCCATTCCAGAAGATGGACGTAACTCAAAATGGTCGTAAGTCGAAGCACAATTCCCATAGGAATGCACTGAAATGCAATTAATCCATTCCAGACTAAGAAAAAAATCACCAAAAATCACTGCAAGACTCATTGGAAACATTATTAATCCCTTCCAGCCTAAGGAGGGGGGGGGGAAGAAAAGCAATCAAGTGTGCAAGACCCATTGGAAATGCACAGAAAACAAATGGAGCAGATCGGAAATGCACAAACAAAGGGGGCAGGTCCGAAATGCAAGAAAAACAAAGGAAAAAACAAGGACCCATCAGAAATGGGGGAAACCCCCCCAAAACAACCAAACCCCCCCAAGATCCATCAGAAATGGGGGGAAAACCCCCAAAGCAACCAACCGCCCCAAAAACGCATTAGAAATGGGGGGAGACCTAAAAACAAACAAAACCCCCAAGACCCAACGGAAATGTGAAAAAACACTCCAAAAAAGCAACAACCCCCCAAGACCCATCAGAAATGGGGGAAAAACCAGAAAACAATCCCCCAAAACCTATCACAGCACAGAAACATAACCCCCCAGCTCAAAACCATGCTGCAAAAACACCCGAAACAGTTTTTAAAAAGCAGAAAATAGCACCTTACCTTACCAGGCAGCCCGAAGCCTCCATGCAAACACAGACACACGTTCTCAGAAGCAGAAGGAGGCTGTCCCAAGCCTCCTCCGACCGCACACTCTCTAACTGCTGGGGCGAAAGAGCTACAAAGAAGCAGCCTCATCGCCACCTACAGTTAGCAATTTGAAATTCCCACCCTTTCCCCCTGCCTTTTTCTGTTCATAGGTGGAAGCTCCAGTCACAAGTAGAAGCAAAATTTTGCGGCCGGAGCTGGTCGTAACTCGAAATGGTCGTAAGTAGGGATGTTTGTAAGTCAAGGCACCACTGTATTCCACTATTACTTAACAGATCTACCTAATTCAAGCAGCAGTTCAAGCCTTGTATTGAGTTAGTTTTAAAGAAGCTCTCTATCTAAAATGGATTGATTAAGATAGATCAATATAACTTCAAGAAAGAGAAGAAAACTGATGCTGCCATCCTGTTTTTCTTTCTTTATTATGGAACAAGGTAGTATTCATTGCAAAATAAAAGGAAATAATTTTGTGTTATCAAATAAATTATCCATAAACCTTCACCCATCATTTAGCACACAATAATTCACTATTCAGTAGAATTCTGTAACCTTTCCCAGTCACTTGACACATAATTACTCCTTATTCAGTTTTAGTTCTAAGAAGCAGCAGAACTTGTTTTTCAGAAATAATTTACATAAGAATATTAGTGTCTTGGATTATTTTCTATTATGTCTTTTGAGCATGGAACAAAATGCCTTTTTTGTAGCAACTATGCAGAAAACACAAAATAGCATTCAAAGTAATAGTAAAAAGAAGGCCTAATGAACAATTTTTAAAGTTTTCAGAAATTATTTCTATTGTCTCCTCTTAAATATTGCCCAATATTATTCCTTTTCAGAAACAAATTCTGCAGACAGTGCACTTATTCACTATGCGCTGCTAACCACAGATCCCATTATACGTTTAATAACTGACTATTCAATAGTGCATTGAAGCATTTTTGTCTGGAACTAATTCACCTTTGTCTGTTCATCAGTGTGTTCATGCAATGAATTACAGACATGATTTTCCAACTGTTGTAAGGCTGTCTATGATATTCAATCCAAGTTTTGTAAAAGATATAAATATATGCATTTAAGCCCATCCGTTACTTGGAAAACTAGATCTTAAAATGGGGAGATTTAGAATGATGAGATATGAATGCATGAATGAATGATTTATTATCACTAGCTTTGGACCTTCAGATAGCGAGACAGTGCATTGTGGTCCTCTAAACAGTAATGGAATATTTACCGAGGTGTTGCGGCAAAGCTATGCGCCATATGATCATCTGCTGAAAACAGAAGCAAACTCTGCAATAGAATGCTGGCCATACAAATAAATCTCCCTGCAGCTTCAAAGAAATGTCCCTGTTGTCTCTTATAGATTGGATGCCCCAAGTTTATAGATCACAATTTATTAATATTTGGAGATGCTGCAGAATCAGCACATGCTGTGGCCATTACAAAGCTATACAATATTTTTTCCTAAAATGATGCAGGATGTTAATCGCCTCGGTGCTCCCATACCAAAACTGCCTATATATTAACAACAAATCTTTGGAATATTGCTCATATAGCTTTCAAAGCCCAAACTGTATCTTGCAATGCTTAACAGAACCAAACTATTTCTTTTTCGCCCCAAAGGGAGAAGACAAAATAAACAGCTATAATATGTATCAGTATTAGCCTACGTATGTCGGCCTTGAATGCCAGCATGGAGAACTTGGGGCGTTGGGGACTCTGCCTCATAGAATCATAAAATCATGACATTGGAAGGGCCCTATAAGACCATAGAGTCCAACCCCTTGCACAGTGCAGGAATACAGTGGTGACTCGCCTAACGACAATAATCCGTTCCAGGAAAATCACTGTTAAGCGAAAACATTGTAAAGCGAAATTAAAAAACTCATTGAAACGCACTAAATAGTTCCAATGGGCTAAAAACTCACCGTCCAGCGAAGATCCTTCATACGGCGGCCATTTTCGGTGCCTGTATAGCGAGGAATCCATCCCTAAGCACAGTGGGGAGCCATTTTTAGCACCCGATGGCCATTTTGAAAACCCAATGATCAGCTGTTTTTGATCGTTGTAAAGCGAAAATCGGTTCCCGAAGCAGGGAACCAATCATCGCTAAGCGAAATTCTCCCATTTAGACCATCATTTTGCAATTGCAAAAACTGTCATAAAGCGGATTCGTCGTAATGCGGGACAATCATTATGCGGGGCACGACTGTAGAAATCAAAATCCTAAATCCTGCGCAGTGCAGGAATACAAATCAAAAAATATCTGCCAGGTGGTTGTCTAAATTTATATTGAATGTCTCCAGTGTTGGAACACTCACCAGCTTTTGAGATATTCTTGCATTCAACCAATTGTATTTAAGTGTTAATTCTAAAACACCTGGGGTCTATCCAGGTGTTCATTAGCTCATGCATAAAACTGAAGTGCACAAATACAGCCCTCTCCCCAACAGACAGCACCAAATACTGAACAATGCACCGAACATTAAAGCTCTGCACTCATAGCTTGCTAAATGCACTTATGATGCTCCTCTGAGATGCCAGGTGTCCTTATCACAGGATCTCTGTAACATGTTCAACTGAGGTAGCGGTAACACACCTGGGTTTGCATCAGGTTTAGCATACCTGAGATCACAATTTAAAAGATCTGTTTACCTGACTTACCGCCAAGTACACATTTTCAGGGCCAGGAAACCTGTGGTTTTGTTTGTTTGTTTGGAAAGCAAGGTATTTTAAACAGCTTCAGTGGGGTTGTTTATTTTAACTCAATTGTGGATACAATTTATTTTGAATCATTTTGGCATGTGTGCTTGCCTCTGTTGGAGTAAATTGTGTCTGTGGGGTTTGTCAAGTATTGGATGCTAGGATCGTGGGTTTCAGGCTGCAAGTAACCTCGCAGTCTGATCTACTATATATTTTTTATCTGTAACACTGATCTAGTGTGGTGCCACTTTGAAAAAATGTTAAAAATTAGAAAAAATTATTAAAAATCACCCCATAGCAGAACATAGCTTTTGTCCCTGCTGCCCACCTCAATGTGGGTAGTTGGCAATGGTGGCAGCTTCAACAAGTGGTTAGGGCGGGTGGGCACAGGACAAAAATCAGCAACCAGAGTGTGTCCCCAAAGCTACAGCAGTGCAGGGTTTTGTTTTTGGTTCATTTCACTCAGGGAATACATAGCCTTGGGAAGGTAAAACAAAGGAAGCTAAGCCTCACGAAGCCAATTTTAAAACAAATTTAAAATCCTGTGTATCTCCTTCAACTGATATACTACGCATTTTAACACCCAGATTAAAAGTTGTCCCAAAAGGATGCACACAAGCCAAAACCCATATGACTATGTTATGTTAAACCAACTTTAAAAACCCCCAAACGAGCACTTATTTCTGTAGTGTAACTGTGCCATGAATGCAGCTGCAAAACTCTATTCAGAGCTTTCTATTTAACATGCAAAAACATGGTCTCTAGTGCCATGTGGAGAGGGATTACATACCTGCCTATGTCCTCATCCCTAGTTTAGCCCTATGACTCCACAAGGTTTTAGTCATGCCTCGCTTCTAGTACGAAGAGTGGTCAAAATGACCAGATAGGCGGGGAATAAATAAATAAATAAATAAATAAATAAATAAATAAATAAATAAATAAATAAATAAATAAATAAATAAATAAATAAATAAATAAAGTGGGTAACTGGCCTTCCAGTCTTGGTTAAGACTGCTGGGAGTTGGAGACTAGAAACATGTCAATAGTCACAGTTTGTCCAACCCTGCACAAACAGGATGCCATTTCGTCTTGGATCCAGAAACACTGACATTACAAGAAGGCTCATAAAATGTGTGTCTAGCAACAAAGAGACCCACTGTCTCCCACCACGGTTCCCATATCAGTCATGCTATTTGTGCTGCTTTACAGAACGGCAGCATTCCCACCATTTTGTGCTATACCATCTCACCATGGACTGATCAAAGGCTCTCATTGAGTTTCACACGGGTTTGGTAAAGAAAACTGTTAAAATCTGATGAGAGCTAAATATATCCAATGCTATCTGGATCACTGTTTTTGAAGGTCAAATTAGACATTATAGAGAACATGCATTCAATCAACACATTTTTGCTTTAATGGCAAGATTTCCTCAGTGATGCATGCTTCAGCAATCTGATATGAAAAATAAATCTGTATTTATCTTCCACTAATTTATCACAAAACAAATTTTGCTAAATGCTAAATATAGAAGTGGATAGAAGTACATGTTACGGCACACGGATATCTCTCACCACTCGATGCAATGTCTTAGCAAAGATGGCAACCATTTAGCAGAGGTCTGTGTTTTTCCTCCGGCACAGTTTGTTTTTGGTTCTTTTTGTTTGTTTTGTTTTGTTCTGTTCTCCATTCTTTCTCCTCTTTCGTTAATCTGCTTATCTTGCCTGTAGTGCTTTTTTGTTTTGGTTTGTTTATTCTCTGCTTTTGTTTTTTGCCGTCGCACTGCAGTTTGTTTTTGTTTGCTGCAGCTTCGTTTACAGTTCAGTTCCTCTGCAGCTTTTTTTGTAATCTTTTGGCAACTGTTGCAGTCAGCTTCTTTGCTACTGTAACTATTTTCCTCCCCCCCCCCCGACTTCTTGCATGGTTGTGTCCAGTTTTGGGCCTGTGATTCTCTGCCTGCCTCAGTTGGAGAGACGAGATCCAGCTTCCCTTGCACGGTCGTTCCCAGTTTGAAGCTGTGGTTTTGCTGCTGCCTCAGCTGGAGGGCCGAGCCCGGCTTCCCGGGTAGGGCTGCTGCCCCGCGACTACTGCATCTCCAGAGGAGTGGTGAGGAGTGTTATGAAGCCCTTTGAAGACCTTGGGCATTTGTGAAGAACTGTGCTCCTGCCTGCACCCTCGGACGGGCACCTGCTGCAGAGGAAGCTTTCCATTGTGGGGATACTGGTTCGTCAACTGGCAGGCTGGCTTTGGTGAGGACCCTTGGCTTGGCCTCGTGAGGATGTCGGTGTTGTGCTGGCCCTGAGGAAGGAGGCCGGTTGCTCGGAATCTGGATGGCTGAGGTTTGGCACTTGGTGTGGAGCTTGCATCTATCAATAACCCCCCCCCCTGCCGCCTCCCTTTTGGTTGGAGTTTCTGACTTTCATTTCCTGGTGCCTGTTCTTCACCTCCTCTGGCTAGATCAGGCTTGCTGCCTTGTAACCTGCTGGGGTGTTGGTGGCGACGGCCAAACCCTAGAAAGGACCGGCCATATGACCAACCCTGCTGCATAATATTGACTGAATCATCTTTGGCAGCAAGCCTGTTGAGGAGGACTGAGACCTTTTACTGGGTATGATGGGAGGGGGTCGTCTGGGTGTTGAATGTCTTTATTATGTTCTTATTTATTTATTTTCTTTCTTCATATCTCATTTTTAAATTGTTTAAACTGCTTATTGTTTAATTTAAAATTACATGCCTATTTTATGTTATGGTTTAATTTAATTTCCTAAATTGAATATTGTTGCATTTTTGTTGTATTAGTTTGTAATTGCTCTGTTTTCTCTTCCTTTCTCTTGCTTGACATGGAGTGGAAGGCTTGCCCCCCCAGTGGGGGTCCTTTGAACATCCGAGTGATTATGGGTAGAAGGAGGTATGGTGATGGCACAATTCCTACTCATTTTAGAAGAATGATGAACAGATGTTTGAAAGCTGTTCACTGTTCTTGCACTGTGACCAACTGTCAGTGTTGAGGTAGTCAGATCAGCCGTCCCTCCGCTCTAAATCTGGTGCTGTTCAATGCCAGGTCTGTATCCAACAAATCCCAGATTATCCAAAACCTTATTCTGGAAGAGGATGCAGACCTGGCATGCATAACCGAAACTTGGATGGGAAGGGAAGGGGGTGTTCCCTTGACTCTTGCCTGTCCTCCTGATTATGCAGTCCAGCACCAGGGTAGACTGGAGGGGCGGAGGGGAGTACACATTGTTTATAGAAACACTCTGGAGGTTGTTAGGTGCTCTACAGTGGTGAAGCCAGGTCTGGAGGCCCTCCACGTATCTATTTGGATGGTATTGGGATCTTGCTGGGTTACCATGCTCTCCGCGACCCAGCCATTTCTTTATCGGAGCTGGCGGACTTCGTCTCCGCGGCACTGTTGGAATCCCCAAGGCTTTTGGTCTTGGGTGATTTCAACATCCTTGCGGAGGCAGAGGTTTCTGGTCCAGCTCTTGAGTTCTTGGAAAACATGGCTCCCTTGGACATGTCCCAACATGTTAATGCGCCCACCCACGTGGGTTGTCACACACTAGACCTGGTGTTTTCCAGTGAGTGCAGTGAGTGTGGTCTGATGGTAACTGATCTTGTGTCAGTTCCCTAGTAATGGTTGGATCACCACCTAATAAAATGTAACCTCTCAGTGGCTCTCCTTCCCCGTAGTGAGCAAAGACCTATTTTAATAGTCCGCCCTCAAAGGCTACTGGATCCTATAAGATTTCAGGATTCCATGAGAGGGATTCCAGCTGATCCGACTGGCGCTCCTGTAAAGGCTCTGGTTGATGGCTGGCTTGCTGCCGCCACCAGGGCTGTTGACACTATTGCTTCTAAACGTCTTCTCCATTGCAGAGCTCAGCCAGCATCCTGGTTTAACCAGGAGCTGCAGGCTATGAAGCAAAACAGGAGAAGGCTAGAGTGCATTTGGAGATGCAAATATAATCAGATAGCTGTGAGTATCACAACCTTACTAAGGTGAAGGCTGCTAGTCGAGCTCACTTCGCTGTCTGAATAAGTGAAGCTTCAAATAAGCAGGCGGAACGTTTCCGTATAGTTCGCAATCTATCTGGAAATCTGCTGATATTTTCTCGTCTAAAGTGATTGGCCTCCTACTAGTATTTCACCTGACCAATTTGAATTATTTTTAAAATCTAAAGTGGAGGCCATCCGCCGGGAGCTCTCTCCTTTCTTGAACACAGTACATCAAGCAGAGATGTCCAGCACTCCGCCTTGCCCAATGAGACTCGATCTCTTTCAGCCTGTGTCACCAAATATGGTGGACAAAATGCTTGACCGCTGTCATGCCACCACCTCCTCCCTTGACCCTTGCCCGGCCTGGCTAGTCAGAGCAGCCAAGCCTACAACAACCGAATGGGCCATGGCAATAATTAATGAGTGTCTCTCAAGGAGACACTCATTAGGCCCATAAGGAAGAAACCAAGTTTGGCAGCAGGCAATATTGGCAGTTATAGGCCCATCGCCAATGTTTCTTTCCTCAGCAAAGTGGTAGGGAGGGTGGTGGCTGACCAGCTCCAGGTTCTTTTGGATGAAACCAATGCCCTGGATCCATTCTAATTGGGCTTCAGGCCACACTACGGTACGAAAACAGCATTGATCGCCCTGTTTGATGACCTGCTGAGGGAGGCTGACAGGGGCAAAATGTCTTTGTTGGTCCTCCTCGATATCTCAGCTGCCTTCAATACCGTCAATCATGGTATCCTCCTGGGGAGGGTCTCTGAGCTGGGAATTGGTGGTCTGGTGCTTGCCTGGCTCCAATCCTTCTTGGAGGACTGTCCTCAGAGAGTACAGCTTGGGGAGAGTGTTTCAGCCCTGTGGAGTCTCAATTGTGGGGTCCCGCAGGGCTCGATTATCTCCCCAATGCTGTTTAATATCTACTTGAGACTGCTGGGTGGGGTCATCAGGGGGTGTGGGGTTTCGTGCAAGAGAATGCACTGAGGCTGAACCCGGACAAGACAGAGGTCCTGAGGGTGGGTGACTCCTCCATTGGTGGTTTAGGAAACTCCCTCTCTTTTGGGGGAGTGACTCCCACCATGAAGAGTGAGGTTCACAGCTTGGGGGTATATCTGGATCTGGCACTCACCATGGAAACCCAGGTGGCATCAGTGCTTCGCTCTGCTTATTTCCATCTGTGGCAGATTACCCACTGTACTACTGTAATGCACTCTACGTAGGACTACCTTTGATGGAGAAGCTTCAAATGGTGCAGAATGCGGCAGCCAGACTTCTTAATGGGATGAGAAAATATCAGCAGATTTCCCCCACTCTGGCTGCCTTGCATTGGCTGCCCATTTCTGCATTGATTTCAAAGTGTTAATGATGACATATAAAGTCCTAAACAGTTTAGGACCTCAATATCTAGCAGAACTGCTCCTCCCACCTAGATCTACCTGAAACACTCATTCTAACCAGGAAGGGCGGCTGAGGGGCCTAATGCCAAGGGAGGCCTGGAGAGAAAGAACAAGAAACTGGGCCTTCTTAGCAGTGGCCCCTTGACTTTGGAACAGTCTGCCCCCAGAGATCTGTCTGGTTCCCTCGCTGGGTGTTTTTAAGAGCAAACGTAAGATCTGGCTCTTTAGGCAGGCTTTCCCTCCTGTCATCACCTTTTTTTTTTCTTTTCCCCATCTTGTGCCACATTACTATGGTTTTTTTTTTACTTTATTATATTGTTTTATTCCAATTTTTATTGTTAGCCACCCAGAGTAGACTTCGGTCTAGATGGGTGAGGTATAAACAAAGAAACAAACAAACAAACAAACAAACAAACAATTCTAAATATATGCTTTTTATGTTGTCCCATTTGACCCTCAAATAGGCCACATTCACCAAGATCCTGATCAAAGCCATTTATTCTGTTCCCTGGTAATGACTGTCCCATCATTAGGCATATTGAGATGGTGTGTAGGTACTGGCAATAGCTAAATTAAAACAGACGGGAAAAGAGAAGAGGAAACCAGTCATGAATAGTTGTATAATGGAACCAGAGTTCACAGAGTCAAAGTGCTGAGACTTTCTATTTAGCAAGGGCTATGACATCATCTGCATCTCCCTTGAGTCTTTCTGTTCCTTCTGAGTTCAGTCCTCATGGTGAAACAGAATGTGATTTTCCTATGTACAGTATATTGTTGCCTGCTACCACTGTTGCAGTACAAAATATTTTGAGAGTGTTTAATCTCGAATAGACAATCAAAAGCTTAACAAAGCCATACTCCTCATTTGCTGATGTGATTGATCCACTTTTAAACTCTCAAGGGTGTGCATGTGTCACAATGAGTACCCATATTTCTATGATACTATTATACTATTATTCATGATGAAAAAAACTCATACATTATAACTGAGAAATCTAGATAAATATGAAATTAAAATAGGCCTTGCTTTTGTAATTCTAATATTTTAAATATAAAATACTTATCTATCTTTCTTTCTCATTGTTGGAAGAAAAAAATGTATGTTCCAACTTGTCTGCAATGTGCTGGAAGAAAAAAATGTATGTTCCAATGTGCTGCCTAATCTAGGCTGCTGATCTCAACTGAGGTGGAATATTCTGTTTTATCACCAGTACTGGAAATTCAACTGCTAGTTGAGTTGATTTGTGTAGGGATACTCTCTGAGCAAAATGGCCGTTGGCTAGCTGAGGTGACAGTAGGCCAGCTAAAGTCATACTCAGGCCAAACCACTCTCAGCCTTGAGGCCTAGCTGGATAGCTCAGTGAGTAGAGGACTTAGGGGCTCTATTATTCCCCACAATGTCTTATAGGAGAAGAACCCGTGTGGTCTTAGGCATACTAAATGGTATCAGGGTTCTGCCCAGAAAAAGGAAATGGTAAACCACTTCTGAGTAGTTTCTATCTAGGAAACTCTAGAAAGGCTTGCTATAAGCTGGAATCCACTGGACAGCACATGATTATTTTCCCCTTGCCCAGAACTAATTCTGTGCTATTGTGATAGCTATGTCTGTGACCTGGACAAAGTCTTGATCTAGAATAACTTGTCTCTTCCCTTGTTCTGCCCCTTCTCTGGCCCCTTCCAGCTCTATTGCCAACAGATCTTATCCAGCAAAGTCATTCTGTGAAAATATTTGTGTGTTAACAAATCTCATAAATCAGGTTCTTATGACAGAGGAGGACTTTTGGTGGCAGGACATACTTATACCTAATCTTAACTCCTACAACCAGCTCATCTATGAGTTTAGACTGCACTGTTTTTATTCTCTTCAAGCAGCAAAGCATCTTGGGCCGGTTCTTGAATTCACTGACAATCATTTAGATTGCTTCTGGTTTCAACTTAACCATACCTCCAACTGCAGCCTTTTTATTCCCTCACTCAGGAGTGAATGATTCCTACTGAGTTCTATAGGAGAGAGTAAATTATAACCTGTCACACAGATAGGTGCTACAGTAAGATAAAGGACAGCTCTACTGACTTTTTCATGCACATTAATCTTCCTAAACTTTAAACAAGTATTCTATGCCACCAAGACCTTTTTCAAAATTATTTCCTTGGCACCTTATATAACTGCAACCTTTGTATACCAACCCTGCTCATGTAAATTCATATCTGAGTGAAGTGTATATTATATACAAGACAAACTGCTTCCTTAGGTAATGGCAGTTGTGAAGCATTGGTTAAGACACCAAACTATGATACTTTTCTATTTTTTCTTCCAAAGAAAGCTGAGATGCTTTAGTTATGATAGTAGAAGAGCTGAGTGTCTGGAGGGTACAGCTCAGAGATTTTCGCAAAATATTTTTCCTCATAGTTAATCCACCTTCTGTGAGAACCAGGATCCTGATTTTGAGGTTATTAAAAACAACTGGGCACTGCATCATATTCACCTGTGGCCAATAACCAATGATTCCAAAAGATGCAATTACTCAACATAGATTCCAGTTAATTGTGGAATGCCAAATTTTGCATTTAGAGGGAAGAAAATGGCTCTTGAATATATGCTCTGAAGCATGAGATTTGATTACCTTTATCATCACTTACAAAGCCATAAATGTTGTAATAAAAGAACATAAAGGCTTTCAACCCTTTTTCAACAATCCATGCGTGCTGGTCTCCTGGTTGCCTAATTATCATTTGTGGTATTGAATTCCATAGATTAAGAATGTGCAATTGACAGTTTCTTCCATTACTAATCCTTCTTTTCTTAGCTCGAACAGAATACTAGACCCTTATTTCTACTATGAATTCTACAATGAAATTAAAGAAATTAAATCCTTTCTCTCCCACTCATATTGAAATACTTGAAAGAAGGGCCTATTTAGGAAGACAGGTATATTCAGGAGGAGGGCAAAATGTGTCTCTGTGTGTGTCTGTGTATTTTTGTATAGATCCCATGGTAACCAAAAGTGTCTTCAGAGGAAGAGTTAGCATTCCACTGCAAACCTCTATCCAAAAGAAGAGGCTGGAAAGATAAGGAATCACAGAGATGTATCAATTAGGCCTTCCAAGAAGCCTATCCCAAACTCTATCATGATGTGATGGAGTTCCTCCTTAACTTTGGGAGTGTTCCCCAATCCACAATTCATATAGCGGAGAGATGGTTGGGTTTGCTTGAAACCTTTTCTTAAATAACACAGGTGGTTGCTCCATCACCATTTGAAATGGAACATCTTCATTTAACATCAGTTGTAACTCAAAACCATTATTCTGACTAACACACAAAGAAACTTCAGTCCCCAATGGGGGTTTCCACTAAACCTCTCTTTGTCAGTAGGAGTTCTCAGAGGTGCCCAGGCTGTCAGAGCAAAGGTGATAAGCCCTGTTTCCTTCCACTTGTTCCTCCTCCTTCACCTCCTCCTCATGCTTCACTCCATACAAACAGGTCTGTTCCCTCCATTCTCTGTACCTTCCTCCTTCAGGGTTGGCTGTCTTTCCTTCTCTTCCCAGAGACTGTTGTTCTCTCAACCCTCTTTCTCCCCAACAGGATGGTTTTTGGGGTGCCTTACTACTTCTATGTTTTTCTGCTCTTCAAGTCCAGGGATCTTCCATTTCCTCCCATTCCCATCCTTCTGATATTTCCTCCTCTCCTCCTCTCTCCTTCTTGTTGTTCTTCCTCCCAGCTCCTCCTCCTTTCCTTTTATATTCTCCCCCTTTCCCCTACTTCTTCTTTTCCTGAGTCTTTTCCACATTCTCCAGTCTCTGCCCCTATTGGCTTTTTCCCCTCCATGGTTTCCTCTTTTTTGGCACTTTCTGCCCTAGCTGTGTTCTCTGTATTCGTGGCCATCTCTGGGCTCTTGGCCCAGGTGTATGTGTGTATTCAGTGCCAGATCTATTATTTCCCTTTCAATGGGAGATCTTGTTGTGTGGATGCTTAGAAAGTAGATAGTGACAATGGCTGGTGTAGACAACAGAGTGGGCAGCAGAGGTGGCTCCAGCATCATTATTAGATAGCACACTCATAGGGAGAATAGTCGGACTGTCACCTCTCACACACATGGTTTCTGAATCCAGCACCCCTCACCCTCCAGAGAAGAGTGCCCAGAGAATACTTGAAAGAAGGGCCTATTTAGGAAGACAGGTATATTCAGAAGCAGGGCAAAAAGTACTGCAAATACTGAAGAAGTAGATCAAGCTGTAATCACTGAACCACAGAAAGAGGTAGCTAACAGCATATATATCACCTCTGTCGTTCTACAGTCCTTTTTACTAAGTTATGAGCCCCTCAGGTGGCTCCTAGAATAGCTGTATTCCAAGTTCCAGCTGTGATACCAGGTACAGACAGGGACAAATCTCTGTATAAAATGTTTGGAAAAATGCAAGCTGTTACGTGGTTGTGAAGAAATTTGTGTTTCACAAAATCTTCTCTTTTGCTCTATGTGCAAAGGTAAAATAGTTTTACTCATGTCTCCCCTGTTAGCCTTGTTCATGCATTGACCTACAGTTGGGGATGAGTGCAGTTTTGGCCTCTAGACCATCCTCCATACACTGGAGGTCTTTGTGCACTCCATATGCACAAGATCCTTGAATGAATATGGACCCAGATTGTCCAGTTCCTGTCTTCATTTGTCCAGCTGCCCATCACCACCTAAAGTTACCATCTGATGTTAGCTTCACCCTGCTGCATACAGGGCTGGTCCTGATTCCTCCTTGCTTGTCTTATTTTCATGCAGAAGTGGACACTACACAATAGTCTTACTCACCTAAAAAGGGCAAGATATTTTCTAAAGAAGTAGCTGATTTATCTGTCTCAACATACTGTTAAACGAAGGGGGTGGGCAATATTGTAACACTTCAAAGACTAATAATTTTATTTCTGTGTGAGCTTTTCTTCAACCAGAGGCCATTTTCTCAGACAATTTCTATTGTCTCTAAGTTGCTATAAAACCTCTTCCCTCTTTTGTTTTTGTTTTCTTTTGCCAAGGTATTTTCTGTTCATCTTGAGGTAGGGTTTTCCATTTCTAAGAAGGATTTTGTGCAAATAATATAATTGTGAAAACTAGGATGGCCTTTGCTTTTTTGTCGTTGTTCTAGTCATAAAAATTGGAAGCACTGGGTTGGATTTTTTGTTCGTTTCTTTCTGAACAATCATTCAGGCTTTCTCTGCTTTCTGTGGGTGCTTTGCTTCTTGAAGGAAAACACTAGGATTTTTATAAAGTCACAAAACTTTACAAAATATACCTAGTAGGAAAAAGAGCCGTTTGACTTACTCTTTTGCAGGAGACAAGGAATCTTGTGGAGACTGAAAATTGCACATTGAGGCTTCTTGTTTTGAGAGAGATTAAATCAAAGAGAGAAAGGGATTTAGTGAGTATCTTTATTACCAGCAAACATCTGTTTCTGCTCAAAAGACTGCAATCTTCTCTTTAGGAAAAAAGAAATAGCCTTATCCTCTCTACCCAAAAATATATACTACAGTGTAACTTTGTTTAGATGTGGGCAATTCACTATTTAAAGACCAAGAGTGTAGAAATCAGTATGGATCAATATTTAGATTTTGTGACTCTGCTTTGCTGTTTCAATGAACCCTGTTAGTGTGCCTTTGCATATTCTCATTAGCAGGTGTTCCTCCACACACTGTTCTTCTCACTCTTTGACAAACACTATTCATCCATATTGATTAACAGCACCTAATATTTATTTAACAAGGAACTTCATTTATTTTTCCAGCATCACAGCTTCTGATCTGTAGTACTTTCACCCCAGGACAGGTTGTATTAGCAGTTTGACTTTGAATTTTTTGTGCCTGGGTGATGCGATTACATGTTAAGGATTTAATTATACAAATTGTCTTGCATAAAAAAATGTACTTTTTTAAATGAGAGTCCTGTGTTTTTATTGGTTTGCTAATAATTTTCTCTTGCACCAAGGATCTGGAAGAAATGGAACAAAAATGAGGGATGGTACTTCAGGTAGAATATCTTAGAGAATGGAAAACTATAATACTCCAATACTATTGCAGGAACAAGCAAAAACTGAAAATTCTGTGTTGAATGTTCTTCAGTTACGTGTATTTTCTCTGCTTGTTTGCTATATGGCTTTAGTTGTTACTATTCTTTTATTTTTTTGTTTGCAGACCTACTGAAAAGGCAGGTATACTGAAAGTTGTGTTCCTCTCACGCAGTGTCCCTTGGTGCCAGAATATAAATTGCAGAATACAAAATATAAACAGCTATGTGTTGGTTAGAATTCAATGCATAGCTGTTTTTTGGATATGCATGACTTGGACATTCTGGTACAAATGCTAATAACTTAAAGACTAGATTATTGCCATGTATTCTCTATGTGGAGCTCTCTTTAAGGTTCAATAAGAAGCTGTAGCTAGTGCTGAACTCTGAAGGAATTGCATTGGCCACTTGTTTGCTACCAGGTTGTACAGTATTTAACATATTTTTAATTTGCATCTAAAGCCTTTAACAAATTAGGAACTGACTGTCCAGAGCCACAATTTTCTTACGATTCTGCTCAGTTGCTGAGATAATTGGAAGAGATGCTCTTGATGGTTCTGGAGAATTTGGAGGTCTGTTAGGAGATCACTTGGTGAACCGCCACTAGTGCATAGTTAGTGATACAATTCCCACAGCATTGGCCATGAAAAGCAAGTTTAATGGGAATTGTACATGAAACTATTTGGATGGTCCTAGATTCCCTACTCCTGCTACAGTGTGTTAGCTGCTGCTCTGTAGAAATCTAGGCAACTGATGTTAGGTATGAGCCAACCTTGCTTTGATCTGCATCCAAAATTTGCTAAAAACATTTTATTCAACCAAAATCTTTCCTGGCTGAAACACTAGCCAAAGCTCTTTTTTTAAATTATTTTGATTTCTAAAGGCATTTTAGTGTTTGAATTATGTACCAGACTCAATAATGTTTTTCAAACATGTAGCAGTTATACATATAAATAAAATAAAAGCAACAATAATTACTTTCAGGGATGTATTCTCTGTTTTCAGACTATCTTCTGAGATACCACCACAAAAGGTCTGGTGGCTTGCCACTTATAAGAACTCTCTGCAAGTTCACAAGGAATTAAGATATTTGAAGAATATTGTTTCAAGACAAGAAGGGGCTGTATTCTATGTAGGATGGCCATATGTCCTCTTTTAAAGTAGATGGTTCTCTTTTTGAAGACCGATTCTCCTTTTTGGTGACTTTTAAGAAGCCACCCTACCCCACAGTGAGTTTCCCTGACCACACTGGAAGTTGTGTTCCTCTCATGCAGTGTCCCTTGGTGACAGAATATAAATTGTACGTGGTTAGAATCCAATGCACAGCTAAGTAGTCACCCTACCCCCCAGTGAGTTTTTCTGGACAAACAGGGATAACAGAAGTTTTGTTTATTCTATCGGATAACTGTTCGTCATTTTTAAAGTGAAATGATTCAGCAGGTGTGTGATTTTGTAAGAAAAATCACAAACCACACTCACTGATGTAAGTTCTCGTGCATGGCATGGCACGGCATGTCAATTCAGTATATGAAGTCTGCCCCAGGAGAGGACATTCTGAAAGCATTTTTCAGACCATTCCTCTGAGGCAACTGATTGTTGCCTACCTAAATACATTAATAAAACTTAAGTGACCTCTTAATTTTGTTTATTTATATATGCATTTTCAGTAAGTTGTAGAAAATACAAGGCACAGGCATTTCATAGAATTATGAATTCTATGTGGTAATATCAGCTCTGTCACTTCCCAAGTTAAAACCTGAACTAGGACTCAATACAGAGGTATGGAATGAATTGCAGGATGATGCCCAACAACAGTACTAGCATCACTGTACACATGGATTTGAAACAGCTATGTGTGTGTGAGAGAGGGGGGAGAGAGAGAGAGAGAGAGAGAGAGAGAGAGAGAGAGAGAGAGAGAGAGAGAGAGAGAGAGAGAGAGAGAGAGAGACTCTTTAAGAGCTAACCACTTTGAGGGCCTTTATCATGTCTTATGGCTGTAGCATACAGGGCCTGTAGCATTAAAAGACAGGCTTAGATTGTAATAGCAACTGTTGATCTTAGGGAATGGTATAAATACCATTTAACTATCTTAAGTATGTTTACATTGCTTTACCTGGTAAAGAAATGTAAGCATACTATAATTAATAAATAAACCACATTATAGTCACATGCAATAATTTGCAGTTATATAGTTAGCGGACACTTTATATTATATTTTATAAGTGTTAGGGGAGTATAATCTTGAATAAATGTGTGCTGTGTCCTACTTTCAGATGGTGTATTTAGTATAGTGCAGATTTATTTGATAGTGTTTACTCCCATGCATTCTCCCCCATCTTTGAGGTTGTTATGTCCTATCAAGTTGCTCTGGATTTTTGACAACCCTCATAGGGATTTTCAAGGCATGCAAGATGTTCAGCAATAGTTTTACCATTGCTAACTCCCATGGAGATAGCTGAGTATGGGTTTGAACCCAGGTCTCCTAGGTTCTCATCTGACACTCTACCCACTGTACCATACTAAAACTCTCCTCTATCACGTTTCACTGTATCCAGTCCTTCCAAAAGCCCCATGCAGTGAAGCCTTAAAATTTGCACTACAATCCTATGTACTCTTAACAGGGAGTAAGCCCCACTGTAAAGCTGAACTGACTGAATAAACGTGCCTGGGCTTGCATTTCAAAACTATCCAGTCATCTCTGCCTTTTCTACAACATAAAATCCTGAGACAGCAAATAGCGCAGGAAAGAGTGGAGTTTCTGCAGCACTTTTTATACAGAGTGTTTATCTTTAAAGGTTTATTTCACTGGTAATCTCTACAGAAACAATTAGGCTGAACCATAAATTAGCCACTTCTGTCAACTTTTGAATTGGGTACATACATATGAGCTAGTGATTGGGAATAAGTAACCTGCTGAAAAGGATATGCAGCTTGGCTTTCCCTTGTTCTCAAGAGGCATTTATTTTGTATACTTCAATGAAAACTTGAGATCCTGCTGTAGGTGCCATCTGGCATGCAAGTAGGGATCTGAGCTTTAATGCACACCATTAAGGTGGATGGGAGATCCAATGATTTGTTCAGCCAATTGCCACTTTCCGTAGGATTTGGTGTATTAAATGATTCAAAACAATATTTCAAAGTTACTCTGGGCAAGCTTTATCACATCATCCATTAACCTGTCTCAGTGTCCAAAACATTTTATTGCTAAATGGGGAAAACCAGCTTATTCACACAAATAACTTTAGTTTACCTGATAGGTTTTATTTCTTAAATAGAGTTAAGCAGATTTATACACCCTCTCTGATTTGGATTTTTAGAACTTTTTTATTACAGTATTATACAGTATAGGGCAATGAAACAACAAATCAGGTTAGCACAACACATAGATCATAGTGAGCAACGTTCAGCCCTGTATATGTTCTCCAGCTCTCCAAGGTGGCTGGGCCTCATCACTAATGACAGAGCTGGCTTTTTGCCTTGGTCCAATCATCATTTTCCAAACAAACGTACTGTGTCATTCGCTGTGAGGACAAAATGTTGCCTTAAGCCACTAAGAAGACTGGTGGGCTGCAAATACAACCCCACCTGTAGAACTGACTGTGATCCAGGTCTTTGTCAGCTTTGATAGAAGCCTCCACTGTAAGGTAGCCATTGTAAGGTAGCCATCTGTCCTGCTTTACAGAGGACAGCTCTCTATCTGAACACCTATTAGGCTTTCCTTCTGTATCCCCAGTCCAGTTTCCTTTCGGAGAGAAAGAATAACACAAGGTACATGGGATTTCCCATAGGCAAATGCCTCAGACAGTAGCCTGATCAGGCTTAACTATAACAACCAGGATCGTGTTGGAGGTTTCCACTTGCACTAGCCCTGCTTGTGATAGTGGGGCACCCTTTTCCTAAAGCTCATACAAGAAGGCATTCAATGCCTTTTTTGCAAATGCCTTTTAGTTCAACAACCTCCATCCCATGACTCAAGAGGCCAATTACTTGCTGGCGGGGGGCACTAGAGGCTCAGTTTTGCTAATGCTGGAAAAGCTTGGTATTGTCCTGGTTGTCTCTGGGCCCTCCATTGTCTCTGTCTTCCCAGGCCACCTGAAGTGTTTCCACTCTCCCAGTGTTACACAAGATCCTAGCTGGTAACTATTTCTCAGTCTTCCCATGAACCTGTACATTGGCAGAGACAGATTTTCATACCAACTGCATTACCTGTTTTGGGGAATGTGTAATTTATCACCTTCCCTATAGGCATATATCCCTGGATCATGTAAACATGGATGTTGGGGAAGACAAACCCTCCTCACCCTCAATACAACAGATACAATTCTGCTAAAGGTTGGGTATTTATTTTATAAAGGAATTGTAAAAAGGAGAGAAGCTCTCTCTGTTTTTAAAAACAGTGAGTCGAGCAGAGACGTCCAGCGCTCCGTCTTACCCGGTGACTTTCGATTCTTTTCAGCCTGTAACGCCTGATTCTGTCTCCAGAGTGCTTGACCGCTGCCGAGCCACCACCTCCTCCTTGGACCCTTGCCCAGCCTGGCTAATCAAAGCAGCCAGGCCGATAACAACAGAATGGGCCACAGTAATAATAAATGAGTCTTTCCTTGAGGGTAGATTTCCCTCTGCCCTCAAGGAGACACTCATTAGGCCCATAAGACAAAAAACCTAGTTTGGCGGCGGACGAAATTGGCAATTATAGGCCCGTCGCTAATGTTTCTTTCATGAGCAAAGTGGTCGAGAGGGTGGTGGCCGATCAGCTCCAGGCTCACCTGGACGAAACAGATGCCCTGGATCCATTTCAGTCGGGCTTCAGGCCGCGCCACGGTACTGAGACGGCATTGGTCGCCCTGTACGATGACCTGTTGAGGGAGGCCAACAGGGGCAAAATCTCCCTGCTGGTCCTGCCCGACATCTCGGCGGCCTTTGATACCGTCGACCACGGTATCCTCCTGGGGAGGCTCTCTGAGTTGGGAATTGGCGGCTCGGCACTTGCCTGGCTCCGTTCCTTCTTGGGGGACCGTCCCCAGAGAGTTCAGCTTGGGGAGAGTGTCTCGGCCCCGTGGAGTCTCAATTGTGGGGTTCCACAGGGGTCGATTATCTCCCCAATGCTGTTTAACATCTATATGAGGCCGCTGGGCGGGGTCATTAGGGGATGTGGGGCTTCGTGTCATCAATATGCCGATGAAACCCAGCTCTACATCTCCTTTTCACCAACTGCAGGTGATGCTGTCCTTTCCCTTCAGCGTTGCCTGGGAGTCGTACTGCAATGGATGCAGGAGAACGGGCTGAGGCTGAACCCGGATAAGATGGAAGTTCTGAGGGTGGGTGCCCCCGTGGTAGGTGGCTTGGGTGGCTTTCTCACATTTGGGGGGGCCACCTTGGCCACGAAGAGTGGGGTCCGCAGCCTCGGCATATATTTGGACCCGACGCTCACCATGGAAACTCAGGTGGCGTCGGTAGTCCGCACCACATTTTTCCATCTTTGGCGGATTGCCTGGCTGCGACCCTATCTCGACATGGGGGCGCTCACTACCTTGGTGCATGCGCTCGTAATCTCAAGATTAGATCACTGTAACGCACTCTACGTGGGGCTGCCTTTGAGGCTGACACGGAAACTTCAGGTGGTGCAGAATGCGGCAGCCAGGCTCCTTACAGGAGTGAGAAAATATCAACACATCTCTCCAACGCTGGCCGCATTGCATTGGCTGCCCATCTGTTTCCATGTCAAATTCAAATTTTTAATGCTTACTTATAAGGCCCTAAACGGTTTAGGACCTCGATATTTGGCGGAACGCCTCCTCCCACCAAGGTCTACCCGGATCACCCGCGCGAGTCAGGAGGTGAGGCTGAGGAGCCTGACGCTGAGAGAGGCCTGGAAGGAGAAGACACGAAACCGGGCCTTCTCGGCGGTGGCTCCTCGCCTCTGGAAAAATCTCCCTCCTGCGATTCACATGGCCCCCACGCTGGGCACCTTTAAAACCCAATTAAAAACATGGCTGTTTATTCAGGCCTTCCCTCCAGCCAACTCTTGATTTTTTTCTTACTTTTCCTTTTTATTTTTACTGCTGTTCTTGTTTGATTATTATGTATTTGTCTATGTTTTATTATTTGATTTTATATTTGGAAGCCGCCTAGAGTGGTCCGGTGGGCCAGATAGGCGGGGTATTAAATAAATAAATAAATAAATAAATAAATAAATAAATAAATAAATTAATTAATTAATTAATTAATTAATTAATTAATTAATTAATTAATTAATTAATTAATTAATTAATTAATTAATTAATTAATTAATTAATTAATTAATTAATTAATCTAGTGCCTTGAAGTAATGCTAACCATACTTACTTCATTTGTTTAGGTTAGTGCACACAAATACACATTTAAGTACTAAATCTGAATGTCAGAAGAATGATGATAACCTCCCACAGTCACAGAGCTCTGTGGAAGAAGCTTTGTTCCTGGTGCTGGAGCATGAACTCCAACCCATCTTAAACAATTCAAGCATGAGGATGCCCTGGAAGCAAGCAATGGCCTCCAAGAACTTCCTTCTGTCATCAGTAAGGAGAAGCTCTTTCCTTCTTGAAAACAGCTTGCAATGCTCCATCAGAAGTACAGACAAAAGGCATCTGGAATACATTTGCAGTCCCCATCTCTACATAGCAGCAAGGTTCCAGTCCACCATTTTTAGTAGTTTGAAGATGCTCTTGTGATTAGATCACATGATAAACAAAGTATATTTCCTTCTTTTACAATGGTATCCATCTGAGCATACAAATCTTGCCTTGCTGTGTTCCATGAGACATCAGACATGCACACAAAGGTGGGAACTACATCTTGCAGATAACCATCATAACCTTTTCACTATGGGTTATTTGCAAACTGGAGTGAAACCATCTCGCCACATGCCTGATTTCATGCAATAAATACATACCCAGTGGCTGTCCCAACTCCACACACAGACACACAGACACACACACTCCAAGGCATGAAAAAAAATGCTATATGGGCAGTGCTAAAGTAGCTCGGAAGCTTCCCAGAGCTGGTTACCCAGTAATGCTATCTTTGTCCAACAGGTGAGTGGTTCAGCTTCAATGGCTCTATTTTTGCTGCATGTGGAGTAAGCTGCCCTTCCTCTTCCTCATTGTTTGCCTTTCCAATGAGCAGCTGGATGGTATGGCAGGAGACACATGCTGGCAGCAGAGGTTAAGGTGTGGATCTGTCCACCCATCAAAGACACTGTTGTCACCGCACTCCCCAGCTGCCACTATCCAGCCACCCGTTGGATGAGCTGGACAAGCAAGCCCTACAGAAGACATTGGGCTCTCTCACCTGGCTGAAGCCCTACTGCACTTTAAAGCAGTGCCCAATACATACTATATTAAAGTGCACTGAGGTGTATGTCATGCAATGCAATGAAAGTTGCTTCACACTGACACAAGTCAGAGGTAAACATGTAGTTTCAGCTTAGGCCATGCTATTTCCCCACTGACCAAATTACAAAACAAACTCCCAACTGATCAAATGTGAAACTAACTTGCCAAATGCAGACTGAGACAAGTTCGTGTGAAAGGAGACAGTCTCCTCCTAAGGATACAGAATCAGTGTCTCATGTGGTGAGACTCTTGATCTGTTTGTACAGAAGAATGCCACACTAAATGTGCGTCTCATATTTAATTATGTTTACAGATTTTTCTAAAGTTCATACTACACTCAAGTTCTACTCAACATTTCAAGTTTTTATACATGTGTGTGAGAGAAAGATACAGCACAAGCTTCTTCAAACTGAACTTCTTTTATAGAGCCTTGTTATATCTCATGTAAAAATGATTTATTAATTTCATTTATTTTATTTAGATCCTTTCTTTCCTCCAAGAATGTCAAGATTTCTCTCACAACAATCCTGGGAGCAGTCCAAGGTCATCCAGTGAGTTCCATAGCTCTCTGGGGATTTGAACCTGGGTCTCTCGGACCTAGTCCAGCAATCTAACCACTGAGGACTCTGATTATGCTGAGGCCTCACATCTGTGGAATGTAACTGGCTTCCAGTTGAGATCTGAAAACAGTAAGCCTGACCTCCTTCTACAAGAAGTGATGTAACACCTTTTTATTTGAAGAAAAGTTTGAGTGGCTGGTTTGGAGAAAAGGGTTTTATTTCAGTGACACATTTATTGTTAATGTTCTCTTCACACCTTTACTCAGTGCATGTGTTAAAAGTAAAGGGAACTGAAAGAAAGTAAATGTACTCTGTTTCTAGTGCTAGCTTCTTCACTAAAGTTGCACTATTCTACAGTAAGAACTGCTCATAATCATTCTTACCACTTACCACTTCCTAGAAATAATGGCTATGATTAAAATATATATATATTTATATGTAAATATATATAGGCAAGAGATAATACCCTATGGTTCTCTGTTTTTCCTGCAGGGAGAATTTACTCACACATTTGTTCAAAACTGTGTCAATGCTTCCCAAACAACTTTGGACATGGATTATCTAACAGAAAGGGGGAGGTATCCAGAAACAAAAGGCTTCTGAGAAGTTCTACTTCACAAATTCCATAACTTTTTGAAAATTATCATCAAACCTATGCAGAGAGAGGAAATTTTTTTTCATAGGCTATTAAAAAAGTTACACAGCCATATTCATCTGTTTTTGAACAGCCAGCTTTGGTAACAACTTTATGGGCATCTCAGAGACTTCAGCCTCATTAAGTCATTATTAAAGAATATGCAGTGAGGGAAAGCACACTACCTGTATGCCGTTGGTGCTTCATCATAGAAAGAAACTGCTCTATCCATGCTCTCTCACTCAGTTTTTCACATTTTGGTTCTACGGGGACCTCAATGGGTAGGACAATCCTTTTCTCTTTAGATGTTCGTTTGTTTGTTTAAAGTACTTATACCTCTCCTTTCTCTCAAAAAGGATCCATGGCAGGTTACAGCTTTTAAAACATGAACAGCATTGAAACTTAGATTATTATAATATTTTTTAAAAAATTAAACAAAGAGAGGTTACCTACCTGTAAACATGGTTCTTCTAGTGGTCCTCTATGAATCCACACAATTGGGTTGTTCTGTGCCTGCACAGGACCTCTCAGATGTTTCTAGAGCTTAAAGACACGTGACTAGTAGGACATTCCCCCATGGAGTGCATGCTCCACCCACCAGAAGTCCCCTCAGTTCCTGTAAGAGTCCACCGCTGTCAAAGAACAATATTTTTTTAAAAAAGACAACATGACAGACAGGGAGATGATGGGTGGGATGTGTGGATTCACAGAGGACCACTAGAAGAACCATGGTTTCAGGTAGTTAACCTCTCTTTCTTCTTCATGGCCTCTGTGAATGCACACAATTGGGTGACTGACAAGCTCACTTACCGGATGGTGGGACATCACGGTAGGAAGGAAGTCAAAACAGCTCTGTCAAAGGCAGCATCAATCTTTGCTCAGACATCAAGCCGGTAGTGTCTCACGAAGGTCGATGGAGTGGACCATGTAGCTGCACGGCAGATGTGAGGAAGCTTAATTCCACAATGAAATGCAGTAGAGGTCGACATTGCTCTGGTAGAATGGCCTTCAAGTGTTCAGGAGGTGTTTTGTTTGTTAGTTCATATGCAAGAGAGATGGTCTGAGTAATCCATCAAAAATAGTTTGAGGTGACGCCGGGGCACCTTTATGAGGGCCATGAAAACAGAAAAAGTCATGGTGTTTTTCTAAACGATTTAGTTCTGTCAATGTAGAAGGCGAGACAGCATCTCACGTCAAGCATGTGGAGCATGCACTCGAGTGGTGTAGAGGGAGAAGGGAATAAGGTAGGCAATAGCAGTGGTTGATTAAGATGAAATTCAGAGACAACTTTAGGTAAAAATGATACATCAAGATAGAGAGTGACCTTATCTGGGTGGAATTGGAGAAATGGTGGGTCTCATTTGAGGGCAGCAAGTTCGCTAGCACACTTAGCAGACATTATCACCATGAGGAATGATGTCTTTAGAGAAAGTAGTTTAAAATTGGAAGTGGCCATAGGTTCAAAAGACGGTCGAGTAAGTGCATTGAGGACAAGTTGTAAGGACCACTGTGGAAGAGGCTGTTGACATGGTGGATGGATGTTGAGGAGTTCCTTGAGGAATTTTTTCAAAGTTGGGTGGGAGAAAAGCTTAGCAGAATTGGAATGAGGTGGCTGGTGTGCTACAAAGGAGAGATATAAATGTTCAAGGTTGAATGGGATAGTACAAGATGAAAAAGATGAAGGACAAAGGTAAGTAAAGTCTTCAGACAAACTGTCAAGGAAAATTACAGGCCTGAGCAGAATGGAGTGTATTAATGAGAAGCCATAATGATCAGGTGTGTTAAAACTGAGTCAGGATGACTCAGCAGTGCTGATGCAACTCATGGATGATGCAACTCAGGGATGATGCAATGTGTAATCTGATTGGTTCTGTATGTGTATATAAGTGTGAATTGTACAATCAGTTGTATCTTCCTGCTTGAAGATCACTTCTACACGTTATGCTGCCAGAATGCTGTAAATACTGCTGTAAATACAAGTTGCTGAAGGAAATGCTGCTGGACTGTGTATGAGTTATTTCTGGACTGCCTGGACTGCAAATCACTCTGCTAAAACCGTGATTTGCGCTAAGAAATGCTGACAGAAAGAAGTATTGCAGTTAAGTTATGAGAGTTGGTAAAGGATAGGAAAGTTTTCCATTAATTTTGATATAGAAGTTGGGTCAAAGGTTTTCAAGCTCGATCAAGGATGTCTTTTATGGTGGAGTATTCTCCACACTGTCAGGTTGAGAGAGTCTATGTCTGCATGGTATATTGTTCCCTTGTCCTGGGTGAGAAGATTGGGTATCAAGGGAAGATGCAGGAGATCTGTCGACATCAATCTGAGGTGGGTGAACCATGGCTGTTGTGGCCACCACGGGGCGAGAAGTATGCCGTTCACGTGAAACCGACAAAGTTGAAGGATGGTGCGTTGTATGAGTGGTATCAGAGGGAAGAGATAGAGGAGTTTGTCGTTCCAATCTATCATAAAGGCATCTCCATACTTGCCCATACTGGCATGGGAACAATATTGTTGACACTTGGTGCTGGTTGCAGAAACAAAAACATTGATGGATAGGACACCCCACCAGTGACAGAGGAGACTGATGATGCTGTTATGTAGTGACCACTCATGCGTTGAGGTGTTGAGGCAACTGAGATGGTCTGCAACTAGATTGTCATTTGTGGAAACGTGTACTGCTACTGGGAAAATGTGGTGCAGGTAACACCATTTCCAGAGCTCGACAGCCAGGTATAGAAATGAAAGGGAGTGTGTGCCACCCTGTTTCTTCACGTAATATAGGGCTGTTGTATTGCCTGTCACTAATTGTATGGCTTGCTCTGCGATGATTGGTAAGAAAGTGCGAAAAGCCTTGATGATTGCTAAAAGTTCGAGGTGGTTTATGTATAACGACCATTCTTGTCTTGTTCAGAGACCATGGATTTTGTGATTCCGACAGTGTGCTCCCTAGCCCGATGGGCTCTCATTGGCAGTGACCTGCATTGTGAGCTGAAGCAGTAAAAAGGGTCATCTGACAAGCAGATGTGGAAGAAACATCCACCAGGTGAGATGATGGGTGAGCTCAGGAGTTACTGTAGGTCATTTGGATGGAGCATCGGTCATGGGATTGAAGAGGGACAAATACCATGATTAGAGAGACCTCATTTTCAGTAGTGCATGTTGGATAACGACGATTGTGGAGGCCATGAGTCCAAGTAAATGTTGAGCCTGATGCACCAAAGAACCGAATGGTCATTAGTAATTCTGTGCCAGGAGCTGAGGAAAGGAAGTAATCTAAAAAAAAAAAAAAAAAAAAAAAAAAAAGAAAAAGCAAAGCGTGCTGCTTATATACCGCCCCATAGTGCTTCAAGCACTCTCTGGGAGGTTTACAATTTAATTATGCAGGCTACGCATTGTCCCCCAGTGAGCTGGGTACTCATTTTACTGACTTTGGAAGGATAGAAGGCTGAGTCAACCTTGAGCCGGCTACTTGGGATTTGAACCCCAGGTCGTGAGCACAGTTTTAGCTGCAGTACAGCGGTTTAATCACTGCCCCACGAGGCTCTTCTAGTTTGAAATGACAAAGACAAGGGTCTATAGATATTGCTTACCTTTTTTTGTGGGCGTCGAAAGGGTTGTTGACATGTTTGTTGCTGTTGGGGATGCTGATGGACTGGGGTAAGGCCGGTCAGAGACTTGCGGTTTGTATGTTCCATATGGTTGTTGGTAACACTGAAAAGGCTATCGGAAAAGGGGCTGTCTGCGAAACTGGGAGAACTGGTAGTGGTACGGTCATTGAATGGAATATGAACATGCTGTCTTCCAGATATTATGAAGATTATCCATCACTTCATCAGTTTTGGCATTGAAGAGGCCAGCGCCGTCAAATGGGAGGTCTTCAGTTCTTGACCTAGTATCGTCTGAGGTGCCACTGGATCTCAGCCAGTCATGGTGCCTCAAGGCGATAGGTGGCCATAGCCTTAGACTGTAATATGATGGGAAGCAATTCTTTGTTGTTTAGCTAAGGTCATGGTTCAGCATAAACATTGAAAGCTTCAGATTTGGAGGCATCGGGGCAGCTTGAAGAATAAGTAGGATTTTGTTCCATAGTTGCATATGGTACGCACCCATTGCTGCTTGGTAGTTTGCGACTCTCATCAGAAAGGATGTAAGAGAGTAAAGGTGTCTGCCTAGAATGTCAAGTTTCTGTCCTTCCCGGTTGGTAGGGGCTACAAATGATTTTTTCTGTGCTCTTGATTGACTAGAGTCGACTATGATTGAATTTGGTGTGGGGTGTTTAGAAAGAAAGGCTGTATGCGGACCATGCGTTTTATAATGATTCTCTACATGTCTGGAAATTTGTAGCGATGAAGGAGGCTTATCCCATGATTGTTTGACGAACTCTAACATTACAGGAGTGAAAGATAGGCTGAGAGTGGGTGTTTTATCTTGATTGAGATCGTTGAAGACCAAATCTTTTTTCTGTGGTGGCTCTTCAACATCTAGTTCTAAAGATTTTGCCATTCGGGTGACGAGCTGGGAGTAGGACGTGAAGTCCTCTGATGGGGATGGTGGATGGTTTTCGGCAACATCAGAAGAAGGGGTGGGCAAACTGGAGGGTGATTTTTAAGAAATGCCGGATGTGGAGTCTTGGGCGCAAAGAGAGGCGTCAGAAGACAGTGATCGGCATGGTGGTTTTGTGGTCAATGTCGATGGTTGAGATGGTAGTGGCAGCTGTAGAGTTGGAGATACGTGTGGTATTGGCCGCTGTTTGATGTCATCAAGAGGAGGAGGATGTCCTTTGTAGGTGGTAGTAACTTGAAGAGACATATGGTGTTGAGATTGTTTGGAGGAGTGTTTGGCCCATTTAGACTAAGGCTGAGAAGGCGGTAGAGGCATAGTGCGCTTAAGAGCGGATTTGGTAGGGATCAACATTTGGAGAGTCGATGCCCGATACATAGTAGAAGGAGACTGGTGTCAATGTCGAGGTGGCAAAGGCGACACGGAATGTGAATATCGAGGTGGATAGGCATATCTCACTCTCTTAGGTTCATCATAGTACAGCTGTTCTGTCAGATCATCAGGAAAGTAGGGGTTGTATCGATGGTACTGATCCCCACATTCATCTCTAGAAGAATATCGAGATGGGTCAGAATAGTAATAAAACTCCCTGTAAGGGAGGGGTCATGCTGAAAAGAGGAGAGGTGCAGTCCCTTTTTCCAGTGTTTTCGGGGATAATGAGACAACTCCGAGCCAGAAACTTGTATAGGTACTGCCCACCCTGGTGATCTAGGGCTTGAATGAGCCAAGGCCAGGCTGGAATGAACATCAGCCGGATATAGGCCAGTACTCGGCGACAGGCTAGCAACAGAGGCTGCAGCTTGGGCCGGTGTCAAAGTTGGGTCATCTCTTATGGCACCATGGTTAAAACTACAGTATTGTAGTGAAGACTCTGTTCATGGCTTGAGTTCGATCCTAGGCTCATGTAACCAGGTCAAGGTTGATTTCACCTTCCATCCTTCAGAGGTTGGTAAACTGGGTACCCAGCTCACTGGGGGGAGGGGGAAGCAATGTGTAGCCTACGTAATTAAACTGTACACCTAGAGAGAGTTTTAAGCACTATGGAATGGTATGTAAGCAGCACACTTTCCTTTGCTTTGCAAGGTATGAACCACAATATTTTTCCTGTCTTGTGAATATATTTCCATATGCTAGAGATATGCACTGGCAAGGACCACTGCCAGGAGAAAAAAAAAAAGGTGGTGTTGGCTATATCTGTAGACATGTCGGCAGATCTGAGAAACTGATAACAAAATTTTGCAGCATTTCTATAATCATAGTTCTCACTGAAGTTCAAGGGAACTTTGAGTATGAAGGATCACAGCAAATACCAAGCTTCTGGAAAGGCTCCTGATCCCTAGCATCCTCCGAGAGAGTGTGTAATTGGCAGCCTTTTGTTTGCCATTTGTTCTCTTATTACTGCCTGAAGCACAGAGAGCTGCCTATTTTACAAGCCAGAAACCATGCGTCAGCAACAACAAGAACAACAACAAAGTGCTCAGAGATTCCCATTAGAGAAAGCCTATTTTTATCATGCATTCCCCAGAATACTTGTAGCAAGTACTATGACAGGAATATACAATTGCAATTGGCAATATACAATTGTAATTAATTAATTAAATTATATACCAAATGCAACTGGATATAGAAAAAGAAGCCACACAAGCTGTATATTGGATTTGTCTGTGAGGTTCATTGTAATAGCTTAGCACTTCAGCTCCAGTTTTTTTTGGGGGGGGGGGACTTACAATTTTGTTTTGGAAGAAATGTGGCCTAAGGGATTATCTTTGAACAATAGGACTGAGGTATCCACAGGGGTTGGTTCCAAGCCCCACCCCATGGATACTAAAAAATGCTGAAGTATCAAAAGTTATACATTACATGGTCTCTGGCTTTCTCTAGTGGCCAGTTCTGGTAAATATACCCTATTTAAATGTGTTTTTGAAGTTTTTAAATTTAGTATTTTCAGGCACCGGATAAATGAATCCGCGGATACTGATCCTGTAGATAGAGGAGTCCTACTGTATATCCATTCCACCTGTGAGGAAGGGTATGTTCTAGCCCCACCTCCTCTACCATTACTTTCCTCGTGTGAAAGCAACATGACTTAAGAGGAGGACAGTTGTGGGGAAAAAAACAGAAAATGGAAAAACTGGGGATCTAGCTTGCATAAAGCACTTCTTGGACACAACTGAATGGGTTTAATCTACAAATATCTTAACAGAGGCTGGGAAATAGAGTGTTCACCTCTTCACATATGGAAAATTGTCTAAATAGTCCTTGTTTGTTGTCCCCTTGCAGAAGGATAAGCTACTGTAGTTCTTTTTCTTAAAAACCACTTTTCCCCATGTGACCCACCTGTAAAACTGTGGTTTTTCTCTTTGCCCCCCAAGCCCAGAAATAAAGAGACGAGACACAGGTTGTTGGGTTAAACTTGGGCCACAACTTTATTAACTAATTAAATTATTCCCCCAACTACAAGGGGGCCTGAAGGTAGTGCAGTCTCCTTCACGGACTGGAGGAGTCTATACCTCCAGGCGATTCAACAGAGCAGGGCGAGCTCCTATTTCTGAATTGTGCTGTTCGTTAAACAGCACGCCCTCAGGTGCTCTGTGCTAAGGGTACCCTCACCTTCTGAGCCCACCGAGTCTCGTGACACTAAGTTGTCTGTTGTCTGGGAGGTTGCCCTATGTAAACCCACCTCTCCTCAGATGCCCGATTGGCTCCACCTGACAGAGAGATGGCATAATGCTCGTACCACATGCTAAGTGTGAACTCACCCCAGCTCTTGTCTTCACAATACCCGTTGCTGTGGCCAATGACTTTAACTAAATTAAGAATGTTTATTCTGAACCTCACCTGGCAATTAAGAAAGGGATGGGCAAAAATGCACCTTCATCCAAAGGCCAATCTAGGATACAGGCCAAAACTTCCCATCCGGCTCCAACAGACAAGCAGCTAATCTCATTCTTAATAATAATTGGGTTTGCAGGAAAAACAGCAAAGAGGCTGAGCCAGAGGGACCATGCCTTATTAAAGGCTCCGTCCCTCCTCCCCTCAGAAGTGGCGTCATTCAACTGTGACACTGTTTTCCGGGCAGGAGACAAAGCCTCCCCCCCATGGTGACTTTGCAAAATGGCGGAGAAGTCATTCTTAGGGAGGGCAGCTACAGCTAAGGCGTTTTTATTATTCCAGGTCTTTGAAACACCATGTAAACATATCCCTTTATTCTTCTTGCTTTTGTTACTTGCTTTTGATTGCTTCACTTTTAGTAAGTTTTGAGTGATTTAGGAAGTACTGTATTTTTTGCACCATAAGACTCACTTTTTTCCCACAAAACATGGGGGTGGAAAGTCTGTGCATCTTATGGAGCGAAGAAAACAGATTATATTTTCCTGTTTTCTTCTCCTAAAAAAATCGGTGCGTCTTATGGAAAGGTGCGTCTTATAGAGCGAAAAATACGGTAATTCTATACCCCTCTACCAAAAAGCAAGCTGTACTCAATGCCATGGGGCTAATGTTTAAGTACAGACACACAGTTTTTATTGTAATTTTATTGTAATTCACTTATAGTTCTGTTCAGTTCATCCTTTCATTTAAATTCTGTCTGCATCTCAAGGGCAGATTCATCAATACTTCTTCCTCAAGTGGCCAGACCCACTGAGTTTTAGCTGCGTTGATATGCATTATCACCTAACTGAGTAATCTTCCTGAAATGGTGCCTTCCAGATATATTGCATTTAGCTCCCATAATCCCCACCAAACAATAAATAGTTTGAGCACTGACTAGACAATGTACAGCAGTCCACATTTACTCCTGCTGAGGCATTTTGCAGTTCCAAAGTTCCAGTGTCCCACCACTTAACTTCTGCAGGTGTCAGTGGTCCTCACCCACCATCCAGATTTACTGATGCTGTTTGTGAGCTGCTCCCAGCAGGCAAAATATGTAAATTAATGTTTAAATTTATTACACTTAATACAGATCTGAGATGCACTTTTAAATAAGATAACAATATCTTTATTTTTCTGATGCCAGTGTGTTTTCTTTTCTGGACTTAATAATGCTGAAAATCTTTCTGATGATAATTTAATGGGTTTCTACTTCTCACTTCATTAGAAATAAACACACTCCATTGTCACCAAATTAATGGAAGATAACTTTTTCTTTCAAAAAGTAAGCATTCAAGTCAGAGGTACCTGGATCCAAACCTGACAAAAGTGCCATCATTTCTGATCCTCTTTAATCTCAGATTCTAAGACTTGCTAATAATCTGTTCTTCCCTACTTGCTTAGGAGGTATGTAACCTCTGGGTCTGTATCCAGGGGCAAATGCAGGCTCTATGAATTTCTTTTCCTACTTTTCTAGTTTCTGGCTTGAAATCTGGGGCTCTAATTTGTATGTCTGGGTAGCCATCCTCTACCATATATGAGATGTGACCAAAGTAAAATATTCAGATTGATAATTTCCAGTTAGGAGGAAGAGCAGGAAAACAAAGCTACAAAGATATTTCTGAGTTCAGAACACTCTATCTTCTCCAAAGGTCTAACTGTGCCAGTAGAAATCTGGGCACTTTAGCTTTGTTCATAATTGATTCCAGAAGTTAGAACTAATGGTTTTTTTATTAAATCACTTTGACAATTAAATTATATCGGTGAGAAATGAGGGGTGGTGGTCCTTAAATATTATTTAAACTTAACCCACTGTATTTAAGTATAGAAATACCTTAAAATTAATTGTGGATTTAGTTGAATCAAGAGCCGTTCAACTTCCTCCCTGCTCTGCAGTCTTTGATTGCTGCAGGAGGCATCAAATCACCAAGGTCCTGTCCATTTTTGCATCTCAAATGATGAGCAGTCAACAATGGATGGTGGCAGTGGTGTGTTTTGGAGGAAGGGAGTGGGAAGCAGCAGTGTATAAAGAAACAGGAGGCCATTACCTGTGCTGTGAGGAGAGCTACTGCACTCCTGGCTGGGATCTTGGAGGGACAGAGGACAGAGAGTGAGAAAAGGGGAGGTCATTGTGAGAGGATAGTAGAGAATTACACCGGGAAGGAGAAAGGATGAAACAGTATGGAAGAGGTCAGATCCCAGGAGAGGCTGCAAAGCAGAATATACATCTGGAAAATAATTTCTTTTGCTTTAATAATTTGATGAGGGGAAAACTGACAGTCTTGAAGTATATATTTCAGTAGATGGCAGCAACAGCAACTTTGATGTATTGATTGCAATATTCCACGTAGAAAATGGCAGAAAAGAGACTCCTATACACTGCTCTCTTGAATTGCATGGATCCGAGCAGCATACATTTTTTTCAGTAAATAAATAAATATTCAACAAATACTATGCTAATAGTCTCCAGGAAGTAGCCTGAGAAAGGCGGGTCTACAGCTTACAGAGAGCCCTGTTGCTGGCAGTGCAGGTCTGATGGTAGTGGCCCAGCTGGACCTCATTCCTGTCATGGGGGTGCCAGATGGCGGCCGAGGAGGGTGTTGGGGCATGCCAGGAAGCTGACATGGGCTGGGAGAGGTGTGTGTCTGTTTCTTTGTGCGAATCAACTGTTTATGCTTTATAGGTATGTTTTTGAGGGCATAAGAGTTATACACAGATTTTGAACTACACGAGGATCCAGCGCCCCTAATCCCAGTGTTGTTGACAGGAGATGTGTAATTTCTTTTGGTCTCTGTAGCTTCAACATCCAAGACAACATCCAAGGTACCATGGTAAAAACAGAAACACCTCCCCACCCCAGTTTGTCGCAAGGCCTGAAAAAAATTCTCAATATGGTATATTATATCGAGGCACTTTTCATTTCCATGCTTTGTTTTAGTGTCGTGGTCTTTTCTGAATCTTCAGAAGATGCCATTTTGGTACCAGGGAATGTTGCCTCTCCTTTACTTAATTGCCCCCCCAATCCAAAATGCCTATTTTCCCCGCCATTGCCTATATGCAGGTGTCTTGTTATCATTCATTCTTTGCATAAAACAAACAGAAGTTACTGTTTGTGTTATGAATGCTGAGTAGTTGGACATCTGGTTAATTAAAGGGATACAGGTATGGCCTTTAGTTAAGATGAGGTACATACACACACACAAACACATACACACTTTCCCACCATTAGCAATCTCGCAATTGTACAGCTTATAAAAATGACTTCTCTTGAGCTACTTACCTGCAACTAATAATCTGAATCTATGATCTACATGATGAGCCCTACACATGCTCCTAACTAATCAAACAAATCCTATAAATGCCTCCAGAGCCACAAAAAAGTATAAAGTGCTGAACATTGACAGATTGCCCCCCTTTTCCCCAGTTTTTTAACTGGCATATATTTCTGTTGCTTCAGCATGAAAAGTTAATGTCCTTCAGGCTTGTTAAGGAAGAGGAATCTGATTGGTTTGGTGAAATTCTGAGAGGTGGCTCAAAAATTATTAATATGTTTAGGCTTCCTTAAGCCCCATAGAAGAAACTACTCGCAAACTAATGCTGTGGAGATTCGGTGCTTTATTCTGAGGCTAAAATCTTGTAAGTACTCCTACTGACTATGATTTAAGATCATCAAATAGCTATAACTTTTCTCCTTATTAGAGATGGGTGGCATTTTTTAGCATAATTGCCTATTATGAGGGGATTATGCCTATGAAATGTCAGACCAATAGGTGCACAGGAATACAGAATCATAGAATGCTAGAGTTGAAAGAGACCTGAAGGGTCATTAAGTCCAAACCTCTGCTGAAGCAGGAAATCCGCAGCTAAGTCATCCCTAGCAGCTATCTAACCTTTCTTTTAAAAAAACTCAAATGAATGAGAGCCAACTACCTTTCAAGACAGTTCATTCCACTGTTCAACAACTTTTACTGTCAGCAAGTTCTTCCTATGTTTAGTTGAAATCTGCTTTCTTATACTTTGAATCCATTAGTTTTGATCCTGCCCACTGGAGCTGCAGAAAACAAGCTTGTTCCATTTTCCACATGACAGCTCTTCAAAGATGACTATCATATTACCTTTCTTTCCCAGGCTAAACAAATTTAGCTTGCTCAATCATTTCTCATAGGGTTTTGCTTCAAAACCCTTTACCATCTTGGTCACCCTTCTCTGGACACACTCCAGGATGTCAGTATCCTTCTTAAACAGTGTTGCCCAGAACTGAAGATGGCAATGCAGGTGAGGACTGTCCAAAGCAAAATACAGTGGTACTACTCTTCCCTTGATCTGATCAAATGGGCAGCCTAGTACTGCATTCATTTTATTCATCACTGCATCACACTATTGACTTGTGTTTAGTTATTAAGATTCAGATCCTTTCCTCATGTACTATAGGTCAGCCAGGTGTAATTTGTTCTACTTTCCTGCCTAAATCTGGAACTTCTCATTATTAACCTGTTAAAGTTATCTTGAATTTTGATTCTGTCTTTTGACACAGTTTGGTGCCATTTGCAAATTTGATGGGCATCTCCTCTACTCCTTCATCTAAGCCTTGCTGAAATCAGCAGTCGTCTGATCTACCTTGCATGTAGGTCATTAAAAGAAGAAATACAAATACCATATTTTTCTGGGTATAAAATGACACATTTTACTTAAATAATTAGACCAAAAATTGACGGCCGTTTTATATACGGAAGGCAATAGAGGGTCTGGTAATATTAAGCTAGTTATTTTCAATCATTATTTTAAATTCATCCCCTCTGGCTGGTATCTATTTATTTATCGGCAAATTCAAGTTGCCAATATTTTCCATCTAGTAGCAAAAACACAGCACAGTAGCACACATACATAGTAGGATTCTGCAGAGTACTGTCAAAGGAGTCAATTTCAATAACAAAAATTAAAATAACTGAAATTATTATAACAGTGGCAACATAAATCTTATACCAAAGAGAGAGGATTAATTCAATTAAAATGTGTTTAGTCTGAAGAGGAAACTTCAACTATTTATTTAATTATTTATTATTTATTTTTGAGGAGATAGTTCTCTGTTCGTAAGTTCTCCCAAAATACGATGGTTAGAATTACTGCCTGTGATCAATCATATTTATGAGAGAAATATAGTAGGGCCTATAATGAGATTCTGAAAAATGTCCAGTTTAGCTGCAAAAACAACAACAACAAAAAACAGACCTGAGATGAAAGGTCATCTAAATGGAATGGACCTTATACAAACAGGGAAGTTTTGTTTAGATGCCAGCTGAAACCTATTATTTTCCCCTCAAAATTACATTAGACCACCCCTTTGAGCTCTTTAATTGTGTATTAATGAAATCAAAATTGATGTTCTGTCTCTTACTGTTCAGCAGGGAGAGAGAAAATGTATGACCATGAACAAAGGCACATATCCTGTTGATGTTAATGGCTAAATAAACTTCAACTGATTTGAATAGTCCTGAATTACAAGAAAATCATCCCCTTCCCACTTGACTTCCTCTTACTGTAAAAAGCAGTAACAAAAATCTTGTCCAGTTATATCAGAAAGGAAAATCAAAAGACCTTCCTTTCAATACTATTGGCATTGCTATCAGTAGTTGGAAAGAAAGGATGAAAAGATGAAGATCTGACAAGTAACCTACTTCAATCTTCCTCACTAGCTACTTACCTTTATTCCTTGGTGCACGAGGGAACAGGCTGCAGTTTTGACCTCTTTCTTATGGCTTTTCTATTGTATACAAAGAGAACTCTCTTGAATATATTCTTGAACAATGTATTTGTGTGAGCAGCAACAATACTCTGGTATAGGTCTTACATCACAGTAGGTATCATCAACTGGATGGCTAGATACTTTCCTGTTCTGGGAAAAGCAACTGTGCTTGTGTGTGTGTGTGTGTTTGCAAAAGAGACTGAGTCAAATCTCAGTCTCCTTGTACATCCATAGCCAAGCACAGCCTTCCTGTCTGTGCAGTGGGACAGGCCCTACCATTAGGGAGGCTATGGCCTCTGCCTCAGATACAAGGAAACAGGGGGTGCAGCCTCAGGCAGCAAAGTGAGCCAACCCTGATGCTTAATCTCCTACCTCCTTTCTAATGAGGAAATAGAATAATTCCCTCCGCTCATATAAACTGTCTGTGTGAGCACACTCCAGGTTTATGGGATCTGCTTTTTTATTATTATTATTGAAACTCAAGATTCACCAACTGTAACATTTACAAGCTTGGATCCTTTCATCTGGGATTAAATCCTGCAGAACTCTAAGAATTTTCTTCTGAGTTGGCATGAGATTAAGCTGGAGCACACGGTCTTTTTTACACACAAAACCAATTCCTAATTATGCCATAGCTTCTTAATTTCAGTGGTGTAATTTTGGGGCAGGAAGAGACTGCCTTTATTGGTGTTACTGTTACTTGTTAAATAACTGAGAGCCACAAATGCATGCTGATTAACTGCTTATCATCCAGAGATGTATCATTAGAGCCATACCTACCTCCTGCCCACTTGTCTGAATTCACACCTCCCTGTGTTTGAGAAGACTACCGTATATACACAGTAACTGTAACACAAGAGGTAGCTTCTTGCATTGTGTACAATAAGCTACTGTTAGGTCAGAATAGGGAGAGAAAGAATGGTTTCTTCTACACAAAGGTGTCAGACAAGCATGCATTTTATCTTCCAGTCTGTTCAATCAGTATGCAGAACAAATCATACGGAAAGCCATTCAGGAGGAGTGAAAAGTGGTGGAAGAAACATATGACACAATTTTATTAGCAGAAAGCAGCTATGACTTGAAATGTTTTCTGATGAAAGTGAAAACAGAAAGTCTCAAAGCAGGACTGCAGTTGAACATTAAAAAGAAAAAAATCACAACTACAGAAGTACACAACTTTAACGTTGACAATGATGAAACTGAAACTATTAGATATTTTGTATACCATGGTTCAATCATTCAACAGGGAACTGCACCAAGAAATTAGAAGAAGACTGAGACTTGGAAGAACAGCAAAGAAAGAATTAGAAAAGATAATCAAGTATAAGAATTTAGAAGAGGTAGCTGCGTTAGTCTGTGCTAGCATGTCAGGGAAAAACAAAACAAAAAATAAAGAAGACAAAAACATTGTGTCACTTTAAGGGCTAACTTACAGATTTTAATGTGAGCTTTCATGGACAAGTCCACTTCTTCAGAGATTGTCTTCACTTTTATATTTTTGTCTTTATTTTATTTAGTTTTTGCCTGACAAGTGCAAGGATGTGTCACTGGAGACCAAGGCCAAGATCATCCACGTTAATGTACAGTGGTGCCTCAATTTATGAAGGTCCCTACTTACGGCCATTTCGAGTTATGACCAGCTTCGGCTGCAAAATTTTGCTTCTACTTGCGAGCGGAGCTTCCACTTACGAACAGAAAAAGGCAGGGAAAAAAAGTGGGACATTCAAATTGCTAAATGTAGGTGGCAACAAGACCGCTTCTTTGTAGCTCTTTCGCTACAGCAGTTAGAGAGTGTGTGTCAGAGGAGGCTTGAGATTGCCTCCCTTCTGCTTCTGAGTAAGTGTATGTGTTTGTTTGCAGGGAGCCTTCGGGCTGCCTGGTAAGGTAAGGTGCTGTTTTCTGCTTTTTAAAAATGGTTCTGGGTGTTTTTTCAGTGTGGTTTTGGGCTGGGAGGGGTTGTGTTTCTGTGCTGTGCTGGGTCTTGGGGGGTTTGGTTTTTTTGGTTCTCCCCCAAACCCCTGATGAGTTTTGGGGGTTTGGTTGCTTTTTGGAGTGTTTTTTTCCATTTCCGATAGGTCTTGGGAGTTTGTTTACTTTTTGGAGCTTTTTTACCCATTTCCGATGGGTCTTGGGGGTTTGTTTATTTGTTGGGTTTTTCCCCCCTTTCTGATGGGTCCTGGGAGTTTTGGTTCCTTTTGCCCCCCCAATTTCCGATGGGTCTTGCATGCTTCCTTTGCTTTTTCTTTTGTTCTCTTTGCATTTCGGAACTGCTCCCTTTGTTCTCTGTACATTTTTTACCTGGTCCCTTTGTTTTCTGTGCATTTCTAATGGGTCTTGCATGCTTGATTGCTTTTTAAAAATTTTTCCCCTTCAGCTGGAAAGGATTAATCACGTTTCCAATTAGTCTTGGAGTGATCTTTTGGGGGGGGGGTGATTTTTTTCTTCAGCAGGAACAGATTAATTGCATTTCAATGGGAAATGGTGCTTCAGTTTACAACTGTTTCAATTTATGTCCATCTTCCTGAACCAATTAAGTCTGTAAGTCGAGGCACCACTGTATTCCCGATCAGTATCTACTGTACATGTGTGAAATATGAACAGTGAAGAAGGCTGACAGGGGGAAAATGATTCATTTGAAATATAGTGCTGAAGGACAGTTTTGCATATACTTTGAACTACAAGAAAAACAAACAAGTAGGTCTGAGAGCAAATCAAGTCTGGGGGCAAAAAGGACAAAACTGAGGGCACATCATGATAAGGCAGGAGTTTCTGGAAAAGACAATACTAGGAAAAGTTGAAGGCAGCAAGGAAAGAAGAAGATGAAATATGGGATGGATTGACTCCCTAAACTAAAGGAACCACAAACTCGAGAGTACAAGAGCTCAGCAGGTCTACTGAGGACAAGATATTTTGGAGATCAATTATTTATAGAGTCACAATAAGTCAGAGGCAACTTGATGGAACGTAAAAACAAAAATCGCAACAGGTGTTTCTTCATGTCATGGCTAGACACTTTGCTATGTTTGCAGACTGGGAAGGAGAACACAAGAAATATGTGACATATTTGAAGGAGCCTCGTGGCGCAGTGGTTAAAACGCTGTACTGCAGCTAAAACTGTGCTCACGACCTGGGGTTCAAATCCCAGGTAGCCGGCTCAAGGTTGACTCAGCCTTCCATCCTTCCGAGGTCGGTAAAATGAGTACCCAGCTTGCTGGGGGGGCAATGTGTAGCCTGTATAATTAAAAAAAAATTGTAAACCGCCCGGAGAGTGCTTGTAGCGCTATGGGGCGGTATATAAGTCCAATAAATAAATAATAAATAAATAAATAAATATTTTCTCTTGGGTGGAGTCAAGCCAAATTTATTTCCACAACTTGATCTCCCTTCTAAACCCTCTGACACATCAATTTCTGATAAATATACAGAGCTCTGTTAAGTAAACTAGACCATTCCAATGTGTACATTCAGTGTGCAGTTCATGCATCTGAAGCACATTTTACCTTTAAAAGTGGAAGAAAGCTGTGTGATCCTTCAATAAGAAGCTGACGACACATACGAAGATCCAGGTTTATAGAGCCTGTGTTCTAAGCACACTCCTGTACTGCAGTGAGTCCTGGACCCTTTGTGCACGGCAGGAGAGGAAGCTGAACACCTTCCATATGCGTTGCCTCCGACGGATTTTTGGTATCACCTGGCAGGACAAAGTTCCAAACAGAGCAGTCCTAGAACGAGCTGGAATTTTCAGCATGAATACATTACTGAAACAGCGACGTCTACGTTGGCTTGGGCACGTCGAGAGAATGGCTGATGGTCGGATTCCAAAGGATCTCCTCTATGGAGAATTAGTGCAGGGAAAGCGCCCCAGAGGGAGACCACAACTGCGATACAAGGACATCTGCAAGCGAGATCTGAAGGCCTTAGGAATAGACCTCAACAGATGGGAAACCCTGACATCTGAGCGTTCAGCCTGGAGGCAGGCGGTGCATCACGGCCTCTCCCAATTTGAAGAGACCCTTGCCCAGCAGGCCGAGGCAAAGAGGAAGTCACAAAAGCAGCAAAACCAGGGAGCCGGACAGGGGACAAACTGCATTTGTCTTCAGTGTGGAAGGGACTGTCACTCTCGAATTGGCCTTCTCAGCCACACTAGGCACTGTTCCAAGCCCTCCATACAGAGCACACTACCATAGTCTTTCGAGACTGAAGGATGCCTAACAATGCAGGAGCAGGTGATACCTTTATTAGACAACTACAAAAATCAAGGAATCTGCTAGCTTTCATAGATAAAAATCCACTTCCTCAGGCATGCACTGGTGCCCTCCCTCCCTCTCTCTCTCTCTCTCTCTGTTTGTGTAAAAAACTCGTGGTTTTTTTTTTTAGTTGGGTGTGATATCCAATCAAGAGCTACCTGGAATGTTGTTTGAAAATCACACCTCAAATGCAGCCTGTTTGTTTGTTTGTTTTTCATAACTCACTCCTAAGAAATATGCCTGGTAGCTGTGAACATGGGGGACTGTAATTTCTCTGCACTATTGACAAGATACTGGTGCATGCATGAGGAAGTGGATTTTGATCTATGAAAGCTAGAATACTGTTTTTAGTGGTCTAATAAAGGGATCACTTGCTCCTCCAATGCCTTGCCTTCAACACATGCCTATCTTGACACACCAATACATTTCCTAATACATTGACACACAAAACACTCATAAAACAAACTCACTGTTTTCATTTCTGGAACATGAAAATAAACCCAAACAAGAGCACATCTGAGCAACTGCTCACTACATTTCCTCTTGAAAAGGATGAGGCTGCCTTATGTAACTGCATTGGATCGTTGGTTCACCTAGCTCAGGATTGCCTACTCTTACCTTGCACAGTACTGACTTTTCATGAACTCAGGAAACTCTTATCAGAGAACCTAGCTTAGGGACCTTTGTCCTTACATAACAGGCGCTGCTTCATCACTGCCTTGTGGACCTTCTCCTTAATGGACAAACACCAAATTCTTGTTTGGGACTACAACCCCAAATCCCTGACCGACCGTAAGGGGGTACTGGGAGTTGTAGTCCAAGATAGGAATGTTCTCGTGCTTCCCTGGAACATCACCGGCTGGCTCCCCGCAAACCTCGTTGTGTCACCTCAGAATTCAACGGCTGACACGTAGACGGGGGAAGACCGCAGCCCCGTCCTTCCCCCGGATCCACCGAGACACCGCTTCCCCGCCTGGCCTCATTTCCCTCTCAGAGTCCGGTTGGACAACGGCAGAGCTCCTCCTCCCGAGGGGCTGAGCCTCGCCGTTCACGGAGGCCGAAGGAAGCCGAGGTGGAGGGAGTTTACTGGGCAACGGGGTCTGACGTTCGCGGGTAAGGGAGGAAACGCGGGTCCGGAGTCTTGCTGTCCCAGCAAGACTCCGAGGGCGGGAGGAAAGAGGCTCGACAGGCAAGGTGGTCGTGGGAACGGGTGGAGAGGGAGTTCGGGGCACGCACGAGGCCGCCAGAGTCCCGCTCACACGTGCACGTGTAGGACCGGGCTCTCAAGCCAAGCGTTCGTAGTCGCTGCTGGCCCGTGTTAGGCTAGTCGCCGACTTGGGGTTGGCGTGAGGGGGAAAAAAAGCTCAAACCGGAAATATGACACTTAAGGTAGTTCTCTTGAGCATGTGCAGAATGCCATCCCGACATCCCGTGAGTTAACACCGCAGAGATCCCGCCCTATTACCACTACTGTTATTTACACATCAGGGTCGAAGTAAATAAATGGTTAGGTTTGAGCTTCCGGTTTCCTAGGTTAATTTAAGACAGGGACGCGCGTCTGCTGCTGACTTTGAACAAAGGTTTTAATAGGTAAACATCTTAAAGAAAAAAAATGGTATATAAAGCATGTCCTGATGCTTTGAAAGGGGGAGCTACGTTGGTTGGTTCAAGAGTTGGCAATTCACCTGAGCCCCAGTTCAGTTCGTTAAATATTAGCTATTAGGAAAGAGGCGCACCAGATTTTTAATCCTGGTTGTTCCATGCTCGAAATACGTTAGACTACCACTCCCATAGTCCCACAGCAAAGATACCGTGGCATTATGGGAGTCGTAGTCTTAATAGTCTGGAGAACACTTGAAAGAGGACGGTGGAGTTAAGAGTTTGGCGCTTCAAACTGCTTCCTCTGTTAAGAAACACGAAACGTGATGATAAACATGAGCCGGTGTATAGGACATATTCTTTCAACCGGGATTAACGATATTGCTGTCGGTAGTTTAATAGTGCACTTCTGTGTGCAGAGACTCAGAAGTACAGTAAATCCCATTGAGTTGAACAGGGCTCGCTCCCATGTAAATAAGTACAGCTAAAGGTGCAGTTCGCAGTTTCAAGACTCAACACATACTGGTGCAGGTGCAAACTGGTAATAAATTTACTGGAGGTATATTATTGGTCCCAGTGCCCAGTGTGATGTAGTGGATAAAATGATGGATTAGGACTCAGGAGATCTAGTTTCAAATCCTTGCTTGGCCATGGAGACTCAGGGGAAGGGGTGGCACTGGTAAAAGACAGGCCTTAAATATTTCACGCTGATAGCCCTGATAGGTTCCATTCCATATGTAGTCCTCAAATAGAGGGCATGTCAGTTATTACCAAGTCAGATGTGACATAACAACAACAACACACACAGGCTTGCTGGGTTTTTTTGTTTTGTTTTGTTTGTTTTTACAGTAGCATTGCAGGAATCTCTGTACATGTTCTTGATGTCTCTCTGAACTGGGATTTGCCATGCTGATTGGTGCCAGTTGTCAATCTGTTAAATAAACCAAAAAGACCCAATTTGTGAAATATGGTAAAGAAATACAAATTTTTATTCAAATGTTTATGCTCTAAAAATATCTGGTAACCAGTCTCTTGTTTGTGGTGTTGGTGAAATTTTTGCTCCAGGATGTATGTTTCAGCAAGATGAAATAAGCAAAAGACAATTACTAATGTTCCTCTCTTGCTGGAACTGGGTATCATCATGCCTATTTTGGCTTTGAATGCAAAAGCTCTCTGCAGTAATATTGTGTTGCATCCAAAGTAACCAATGTGATTCTTCAGGCGATTAGTTCTTCCCATTTGACAACAGCAGTCTGTACTTTTTGTTTCCATTGATGTTCTTACAAAAACTTAAATGAATAGGCTTTCCTGACTGATGTGGATGCAGGAGGAAATTGTGTGAATTTGCAGATGGGGACACTGTCACAGATTCTCAGCCTGCATGTCAACCCCATCAGAAAAAATATATAGGACCTGTATTGTCTCAGATTTAGTTATATACAAGAAATCTTTCAAAAAGAGGAAGAAAACAGCATTTTACAATGTGAACACATTTGGTATGTAGTGCAGCATGTCCAATTTGAGAATGGTCATTGAGAGTGCCAGTAAAGTGATGGTTCAGTAGTAATCCATAAAAGAAAGGGGAGGAAAAAAAATTAAATCCACATTGTCAGATTTCTTGCTTGGAGCAGAGTATTCAGTATTTGGCCGTCAACAGCTTAATCACTTCTGTTTACTTCTGTCAGAATACGAGTGTGTTTTCACATCATTGAATACACATCTCCACATCACTGAGCATACAGTTAGGGGCTCAGCCTTTGCATAGTTGGCATTTCTGGACCCTCCACACTTGTAAGTTGCAAGAGATTTACTTTTGGCACATATTAGAACTCGTCTTTGAATATACAGGGTAGGATTGTGCTACAAGATTGATAACAGTATGTTTTCTACTGTCATCCTTTAATGGTGAGATTTGCTAAAACAGCATTTTTTTTTACTATCTGGTTTTAATGAGTCATGATAAATAATTGTAATTATATGTTTTCTTAGGTGGTTCATGACTATGGTAGAAGGTATGCACCACCTCCACATTTTGGGGAGAGCTTCCCCCCAACGCTACAAGCTAATCCCATAGTTGTCTTCTCTCTGCACTGCCTAAGAGAGTGACCTCCAGAGTTCTCTCTATACCTTGGTTTAATCAATTAGTGCCTGAATAGGAAATGTAACACATAGCCTTCAATGACATACTTCTTCCCTCTACAAGCTGAATGGGCTGGTCTTGTTGCTAAAGGTATCAGTGCATTTTGAAGGCAAAGGCAATTGTTCTGTTGGGTCAATAGATAACGCTGTTGACCCAACAGCTATTGAGTCTGAAAAACTATAGTTTTATCAATACATATCTAAATACCTAGATAGCTCCTAAAAAGGCCCTGGTTGTACTAAGTGACAACAGCAGCCAGTAACCTACAATATTCCGCCTTTATGTACTTACGTATGGAGCTCCAGCTGTGGAAACTGCTGTGGCAGCCTGATGAGGTGCCAGTTGCATGCAGCCAGGCACACAACTCGCACCTTGTCAGATCACCACGGCAGCTTCTGCGCTCAGAGTTCTGTGCATACAGTATTTAAACAGGATATTGACCTGTGCAACATCTTGGGTGAAGTTACAGCTGAGCTAGTGATTCTTCTTCTTGCATAATATGATAGATACTGAAAGATTACTGTCATTTTTTGTACCTTATCATGTCTAAAGTACTAAAGTGATTCTGATATACATCATTGATAAAGCTATTTGAATCTTTTTCAATGTAGTGTGAGCTCTTATGCGATTAATATTTTACATATTAGTACTTCTTGGCTGGCTACTTTTTTCCCCTGTACATTTTTCAAATATATGATGCTTTTATGAAAGATGTGAGACATGCCCTTTTGCCTACAGTGCTTTTTATACATAAGTGTGTGGATATGGTTAATGTGGCATGTAGCATGAGACAAAGGTTTTACTAGGAATGATGGCCCATACAAATGGATTATTACTCCAATTAATTTAAATGAGGTAAGTCATTGTGTTTCTGTGGCCATTTGCAGTCTTTAGTATAGGCGATGTCAGTCACCAATCACCATTTTTATTTTTATTATTTGCCATAAAGTAGCACTCCATCTGTGTCTGAGGAAGTAGATTGTAGCTCACAAAAGATGACACTGAAATAAATACCTCAGTCTTAAAGGTACTCTGATACTTTTGTACATGTTTGTGTTTTTGTGCTACATATCTGAAGGCATAACATCTCTTGGGCTAGAAGATAGTAGTAGGGATTTAGGTCTGGCATCGGAAGAAAGTAATTGGCATGTCCTAATGGAATTTCAGTGGGTCACCCCAGAGACTAGAAGCATTACCTGTGGAGACTGAATTCCCAGAGTCCACTAGCTCACATCATTTGTTGCCATGCTGGCTGGGGGATTCCGGGAGCTGAAGTTCCCAAAATAATTCCTCCAAAGTTCTGTTTGAAGCAACTGGTTTCTGGATTCTAACCATTTAGCAATCTCACCAACAAAACAATTGCTTCCACTTAAATTAGTCATAAATAATAATTATGTGCCGTCATGTAGATTCTGACTCATGCCAAATTTTCCCAGTGATTCCTAAGTACTGTATATAATGCTCTGTTCCTCCTGAGGATGCTGTGGGGCTGTGTAACTTGTCTAAGACCACACCATGCTGGCTGTTCTGCTTTTCCTTACTGACCTATGGAGCCACCAGTTATCCATTTAAATTACAGTACTCAAATGGAAAGGGGGAAAGGGGTTAACCGTGAGAGGACTTTGAAAAGAAAAATGAGCTCAGTTCAGTTTTGTTACTGAAAACATATACGGAGTGCTGAGAAAGTGTTCAGAGGCACCTTGTCCTCTCATTTTAACCATTTGTCTTAAAGATGCCTTCTGGTTGGTGGCTCTTGGGTTTCCTGTACTAACAACAAAGTAGACCTGAAAAGTCTTGAAACTGCCCACTTCTAGTATAGTGGAGGGTTGGGGTTTAACTCCTGCCCTCCTTTGGTTCACTCCATTTGCAGTCCCCTAGTGCACACTTCTGTTTCCATAAGTTGAAGATACGTGTTTATGAAGGTAAACATGCACTTGGATTTCTGCAGTGTGAAAAAGAGCGGGAAAGCCTTATATGGAAAAGAAACTTGGTAGTAGCAGGGTAGTAAATAACTTCTAACTCCTGGCTCCTTTTAAAATTTGAAACAGACACACAAAAGCAAAACATCCTATGAGGTTTAATGTATGAATCCATATGCATCTGTAATATGTTGCTTCTCCCATAATGGTACTTAGTCCTATAACAACAACAGCAGCAGCAGCAGCAGCAGCAGCAGCAGCAGCAGCAGCAACAACAACAACAACAACAACAACAACAACAACAACAACAACAACAACAATAGCAGAAGCTGGGATATCTTCCCTAAATATGTGAATTGTTTATATTACTATGTCACGTACAAGCCTTTGATTTATCTGCAGGTGTTCCATTAGAACTAACAATTCACAGTTCAGATGAAGCTAATTTATGCTTTGCACAAAGAAGAAATTACAAATAATTATAGTAGGCAACAAGCAATTTGCAGTTAGAGTATAGAATGCTAATCAAATAGAGTAACTCCTAATGTAAAATGCATGCAAACACTTTTTTAGCATTGGGGCTTTATATCCTAAATATTTTGGATGGGATTTAAGTTTGAACAAGTTACGTTGAGAATGTGCTTATCTTTACAGAACCATCCTCTACAGCACTGGTTCTTAACCTTGGGTTACTCAGGAGTTTTGGACTGCAACTCCCAGAAGCCTTCACCACCAGCTGTCCTGGCTGGGGTTTCTGGGAGTTGTAGTTCAAAAGCATCCGAGTAACAAAGGTTAAGAACCACTGCTCTACAGCATTGGGTAACTCAGGTGTTCTTGGACTTCCCAGAAGCCTTCACCATCAGCTGCTCTGGCCAGGGCGTCTGGGAGTTGTAGTCCAAGAACACCTGAGTTACTCAAGGTTGGGAACCATTTGTCTACATGTTTACATGGAAGTAAGCCCTATATTGTTCAATGGAGTTCATTTCCTAGTAGTTGAGAATAGAATTGCAGCTTTATGGGCCAACGTAGTGCATGTCCACTCAGAATTAAATGCCACTGGATTTGGTAGAGCTTTCTCCCATGTAAATTTTGTAGTATTATAACTTTCTTTCTGTTTCTGAAGAGGTTCAATTATGACCAATGCTTTCTTAGTCAACCATTCTGGTTTTTGAACATTGATTGGTTAAATATCTCCTTCATTGAAAGATTTCTAGAATTTGAATAAGCCCTTCTGCACATTAATTTCCAAGTAACCTGGGTTCCAACAAATTATGGTAGGACACCCTTATCCGCAGGATCAGAATCCACTGATTTACTTACAGTGTGAAAATATTTTAAAAATTAAAAGAAAAAAAAACTGAAAAAAACTATTTTCACATGTATTACCAGAATTGGCCACTAGAGGGAGAGAGAGACCATGCTATGAATACTTATTAATGAAGAATATATTACCAGCTCTGGGAATGCATGTGAAAATAGTGTTCCTGTTTTTTGTTTTTACCAAGCTATATACAGTGGTACCTCGACTTGAGAATGTCCCTACATAAGAACGATTTGAGTTAAGAATGGCTCCATTTGCAAAAAGTTGCTTTGACTTGAGAACGGAGCCTCGACTTAAGAACAACAACAAAAAAAAAACCCTTTCCTGCCCTTTTTTTGACCTAAGTTCACCTTAGGTCAAAAGAAGAAAAAAAAATTAAAAAATTCACCCCTTAGTGGTAGATACGGATTAACCGGCTTTGCATTAGTTCCTATGAGAACTAATGCTTCGACTTAAGGACAGCGCCTCGACTTAAGAATGAAAAACAGCAGATACGGATTAAATGGTTTTCAATGCATTCCTATGGGAAACGGAGTTTCGACTTAAAAACGTTTCGATTTAAGAACACAGTCCCAATACAGATTAAGTTCTTAAGTCGAGGTACACTGTATGATGTGTTCTCTATTATCCACAATTTTTCAGTATCCACGGGGGGCTTGGAACCTGAGACTGAGACATCACCCAGTATGAAGACAAACCCAAGTCTTCCTTGAAGTGATGTCGGGAATGCGTCTTCTTTTAAACAGGAACGACACCTTCTACATGCTAATTCCCAACCCTGCTGTAGCTGCAGAAGAGGGAGACTCTTTGCTTTCCTTTGTACCCAGGGCACAGTTGAAGCAATTTCTTTGAGCGCTGAGTGTCCTGGGTATAGAGAACCAAAACAAACCTTTGCCTGCCCCAAGCGATAGGACACCCAGAAAGGTGTATTAGTGAGGCCCCTATGACTACTAATAGTTTGTCATTCTTTGACCAGGAGATAAGTCTTCTCTGTTTCATTGCCCATCAAAGAATCTGGACGAGAAAGGGACAGTGGAAGTTTGTCTCATTGCCTGCTCATAGATAGAGCTTGACCAACATGAAAGTGCAAAGGTAGAAAGCTTGCCGAGCCCTTCATGCCCACCTTGCCAGTTTTCAGATACAGAGGGACAGTAAAGGCTCTGAGATTTATCTCTGTACCTGTTAGGCAATCGTTCTCCACCTTCTTACCTCAAAGGCAGAAAAAGGCTTGCATGCCTTTGCTGCTGCTTATGAGAGCTAGAGAAATTCTGTTTATGTGAGACCTGAAAAATACAGCATGTGATAATGGACAAGCATACATATCCTGTAAGGCCAGGCACTCCTTGCAGTGGCAAATTTGTTCATCCTTGCCCCTTGTAAGTATTACCTAGAATTTCCCGATCCTATTCTATTGAATTCCAAAAGGATGGTAGAGATCTGACCATCCTCGTGGTTTTTCTGCCCCTTTCTTCTGACTTTCCCCAAACTTTTCATTCTTTCTTCTCTCATGGTGTGGTGTACATGGCGCGCTCTCAGTTGTAGCGTGAACAGAAAGAGGCAACACAAAAGGACCAAATGAATGGCTACCTAATTTTCAGAGTTTGGTTGTCAATGTACAGCCATAGAAGGAATATCTGGATTTTGACTTGAGCAATCATTTGCTTCACATGTTGCCATTTTTTTGAACTTTACTTCCTCTAGAAACCTAGACACAACTCCCAGTGTTGCTTTTGCAGTGAGGTAACATGTTTTGTTAGGAGTTTTAAGAGAGCTCGGATCAGAGCACAAGATAAAAATCTAATTAATTACAGCTTATAATGAGACTCACAATATGGTTTGGTGATAGCATGTTCAGCATCATGGACTAACAAGTGGATTTATTCCTGAGTTTTCATTGATTTGTGAATAAAGCAAGTTTTAATTGGGTAGAATACTAAATAAACAAAGGCTCTGAGATCATGTAATTACATATTGTCAAGTCAGTACAGTTTTTTTGTTGTTGTTTAGTTGTTAAGTTGTGTCCGACTCTTCGTGACCCCATGGACCAGAGCACGCGAGGCCCTCCTGTCTTCCACTGCATCCCGGAGCTTGGTCAAATTCATGTTGGTAGTAGCTTCAATTACATTGTCCAAATATCTCAACCTCTGTCATCTCCTTCTCCTCTTGCCGTCACACTTTCCTAACATCAAGGTCTTTTCCAAGGAGTCTTCTCTTCTCATGAGATGGCCAAAGTATTGGAGCCTCAGCTTCAGGATCTGTCCTTCCAGTGAGCACTCAGGGCTAATTTCCTTCAGAATGGTTAGGTTTGTTCTCCTTGCAGTCCAGGGGATTCTCAAGAGCCTCCTCCAGCACCACAATTCAAAAGCATCAATTCTTTGGCGGTCAGCCTTCTTTATGGTCCAGCTCTCTCTTCCATACATCACTACTGGAAAAACCACAGCTTTGACTGTGCAGACCTTTGTTGGCAAGTTGGTGTCTCTGTTTTTTAAGATGCTGTCTGGTATTACAGAATTAATTAATTAGGGTTTAATTAATTACAATACTAATTAATTAATTAATTAATTAGGGTAATTAATTAATACAGTATTACTGATGACCTATTTTTAAAACTACATTTAAAAAGCATAACTATTTCTCAGTTACTCATTATGTTTAAAGTTAACAATAAAGTTTAATAAATAAATTAAAAATAAAATAAATGTTTTGGTATATTGGCCTATACTGTGGTGCCCTTCACCACAGAGAGCTGCTGAATTTCAGCAGCAAGCACAGATCCCACTGGTTTCTGGGGTTCAGTGCATGCCACATATAAATTGCCAGCCTTTGTTTTCAAGGCAGCATATCAAGTGCAATATGGGACCTGGAGAAATGTCCTGGGACATAGGAGAAGTTACCTGGGCTGGAGAAGTTACTTTAGGAAATATCAACTCCTAGAATCACATTACAGGCAGCACTTCTGCCATACAGGCTGTGAGATTCCGGGAATTGTAAGTTAACAAAAATAAAATGATTCCTACCTCCAGGAGTTACTCTGAGACAGCGAAAGTCTGAGTTCTTTTAGCAGGACCTGTTGAATACAGTACCTAGCTAAAGGAGCAGTACCCTGGCACCAGTATTTGATACAACTGAACGGCCTCATATAGTGTTATTGCCTTCTCTTTCAGGCGCTATTAAGAGGATCAACCTTGAACAACCTTGGAAGATATGTCCTATTTCAAAATCCTTGGCTGGAAGGCCTGAGCAGCCAGCTTTTCCTGTTCCCCATAAATACCCCTGGGGAGTTCTCTGTTAGATACTATATATTCTGAGCCCTCTTGGGTAAGCAATTGTAGCTTGAGGTAACTTTCTCTGTTGGAAAACACTGCAGGCTCACAACAGGTACCAATTTGAAACACTCTGCTAGTAAAAGGTAGCTGCTAGCAAGGATTTCTGTGAAACAGCCTTTAATGTCGAGTGATCTTGTAATATAAGAATTCCAGTGTTTTTTTTATAAATGCCAAGTTATTACTTTTCATATAAAATACAGAGAGTAACAGATTTTCCTCTGCCTGCCAGTTTATTGCTTACTTTCAATTATTCTTGCAAGGGTCATTCAGACTCTTGGTCTGCCATACCTACATGTTCCTTGCCCTTCATTTTACTAATTTTACTGCACACCCAGGAGCTCATAAATTAAAATGCATACACAGCACTATATTGTACATTCTTGTAATTAATCATAAATGTCTTCAATTACTGACTGTTTCAGCAGAACCCACTGTGGCCAATCGTAGCATCATTTATTATTGATATAGAAATATAGGCGACACAGGAAGAACCTGTGTACAGTTTTGTAGGAAAATTATGCAGGTACATCTGCTCATCCTTTATTTATATATATAAATAAAGGTGCCCATGGTATAATGAACCATGGGCACCTTTGAACCAAAGTTCAACCAATGAACTTTGCCCATGATATAATGAACTATTAATTGTGCTTTATTAATGACTTCTAGTTCTTTGGATTCTTTGACTGTAATAAAACGAGTGTCAGTCAAAACTATATGGATCAACTGTCCTCCCCCACCTCTGACCCGTGTATGCAGGCTTCTCTTTTTTGTCCATTTAAACCTGAGTCCACTCTTACATTTGAAACAGGTAACTCTAGTTTAATGTTGGCTTGCTCACTGTACTTTAAGTACCGGTTTGGGGGAGGACAGTTGATCCATATAATGGGAATTTTGATGTAAACAGACAAGGAGTGAAGTGATGAGGTCCAAGAGGAGGAAGAAGAGGGAGAGGGAAAAGCATGAGATGTGTATGCAGACTCATTCCTGTATAACAACCTGTAATTATTGAGACTGAGCTGGAGCTACATGTACAGCATATGGAATATCTAAATCAGATGAAAACTGGGTGTTTTGGTGCCTAAATCTCTCTTCCTGCAGCAATTTCTCTGCCCCTTAGTATAGGAGGCCAGAATCTGTGTGTTGCATCTTTGAGTTGTAGTGTCATGTTTTGTAATCTTCAGTTTTAGCAGTTCACAGTCTGCTTAGGACCATGCATCTATCCTACCCATATATAGAGCACTTTACATTAAATGTAATTATGTGGGAAGAGCAAAGTATGTTATCTTCATCTTAGCATATGTCTTCCTACATTAAGCAGTTTTCTTCTAATTTGACTTCATCACAAGGAGACAGGGTAGATTTGGGTCCCCTTCCTTGTTTTGTTGTTTAGTCATTAAGTTGTGTCTGACTCTTCGTGACCCCACGGACCAGAGCACGCCAGGCCCTCCTATCTTCCACTGCCTCCCAGAATTTGGTCAAATTAATGTTGGTAGCTTCGATGACACTGTCCAACCATCTCGCCCTCTGTCATTCCCTTCTCCTCTTGCCTTCACACTTTCCCAACATCAGGGACTTTTCCAGGGAGTCTTCTCTTCTCATGAGATGGCCAAAGTATTAGAGCCTCAGCTTCAGGATTTGTCCTTCCAATGAGCACTCAGGGTTGATTTCCTTCAGAATAGACCCCTTCCTTGTATAATTCTGTAAAAAGCAGTCCTTCTCTAACATGGTGCAGAATAAATATGCTGAACTACAGTTATCTGATTGGAAGACATGCCAAGGAGGCAGGTGGCTAGGATTGTACTCCAAAAAGTTTGGAAGGTTAAAAAAAAAACTCTTCTTATCTGTGGTTGTACACAACCAGGTAGATACATGGCTGCTGCATTGTGTCTAATGTTGCTTTCCAATTTTTAAAGACTTTGATAGAAATCAATATTTAAGTATGCAAGAACATGTAAATAGGGTGGAAGTAATATAGTGAGGGAATGTGTTTATGGTGTGTTTTGCCCATGGTATTTCTCCACAAGCTTTCTAGAGCTGTGGAAATAGATAAATTTTATGTGATTACTGAACAGAATTAGCTATTTTTAGTTACAGACTTTTATGTTGTTTTTATTGAAAGTATAACAGTAGAGTACAACTACAGTGGTGCCTTGACTTATGGCCATAATCTGTTCCAGAAGATGGATGTAACTCAAAATGGTCGTTAGTTGAAGCACCATTTCCCAAAGGAATGCATTGAAAAGCAATTCCTCCGTTCTGGCCGAAGAAAAAAAATTACACACAAAAAAAAACACTGCAAGACTCATTGGAAACAGGATTAATCCCTTCCAGCCAAAGTGGCGGGGGAAAGAAAAGCAATCAAGTGTGCAAGACCCATTGGAAATGCACAGAAAACAAATGGAGCAGATCGGAAATGCACAAACAAAGGGGGCACGTCGGAAATGCAAAGGAAACAAAGGAAAAAGCAAGGGAAGCATGCAGGACCCATTGGAAATGGGGGAAAGAGCCCCAAAAAGCAACCAACCCCCCAAGACCCATTGGAAATGGGGGAAAAAGCAAAAAACAAACAAATACCCAAGACCCATCGGAAATGGGGGAGGGAGCAAAAAAAGAACAAACCCCCAAGACCCAATGGAAATGGGGGAAAAACACTCCAAAAAGGAAAAAAAAAGACTCATCAGAAATGGGGGGAAAACAAGAAAACAAACCCCCAAGACCTATCACAGCACAGAAACATAATCCCCCAGTCCAAAACCACGCTGCAAAAACACCCAGAATAGTTTGTAAAAAGCAGAAAACAGCATCTTACCTTACCAGGCAGCCCGAAGCCTCCCTGCAAACACACGCTCGCTCAGAAGCAGAAGGAGGCAGTCCCAAGCCTCCTCTGATCGCATACTCTCTAACTGCTTGAGCCAAAGAGCTACAAAGAAGCAGCCTCACCACCACCTACAGTTAGCAATTTGAATTTCCTGACTTTCCCCCCTACCTTTTTCTGTTTGTAAGTGGAAGCTGGTTGTAACTTGAAATGGTCATAAGTAGAGATGTTCATAAGTCGAGACAATGTATCACAGAGAATGAAGTATTTTCAAAGCATTGTTTTTTAGCAGAACATCTTATAGCTATGTATCTTTCTATGTATTCCTGGTGGGATTCTTGCACATCTTTATTTAAAATAGTTGCACTGTATGTGTGTGTTTACAAGATTTCCTGAGGGTCATATCTGGAGTCCCTATTTTACTAGAAGTCTTTGTAAATGGAAGTTCAAATCCTAAGTTCTGAATGTTTATGAATACATGCTAACCTTGTTTGATAGAAGTGTATGAAATTATGGGTGGTGTGGAGAAAATAGATAAGGAAATGCTTTTCTCTCATTGTACTAAAGCTGTTTGGATAGCTTAGTTAGGTATCTACCTGCAGAGCTAGAAGTTGGGAGTTCAGTTCCTCACTGACCATCGCAGAAGAGCCATCATGTGTGGCCCTGGGCTAGGAATTCCAGAAATGCCCCCAGGAGAAGAGAGCATTACTTCTGAGTCCTCTCTACCTAGAATACCCTGCAAAGGGTCACCGTAAGTCAGCAATGACTTGACGGCACATATTTAAAATATCAAGAGTAGTGTAGAGGATAGAGTGATGGGCAAAACCTCAAGAGGCCTGAGTTTGAATCCCCGCTTTCCCATGGAAACCAGTCCTTCAATTTCTTACTTACCTTGAAAGCTCTGTTAGGGTCACTATAAGTCAGTCCTCGCTTTCTAGCAGATAACCTAATATAACATGGTACTATAGACATCGTGGCCTCCTCTGAAGTGCAATAGTGAGAGAGATGGGACAGAAAATGAATATATTTATTCACGGAATAAAATGCTAAACCGTGGAATTTGCCGCCACAGATGTAGTGCTGGTTTGGAGGTTTTATGGGATTAGACAGATTTGTGGAGGATGAGGCTACCTACAGCAGCTCCTCACAAGACAGAAACGTTATCTGTGTATTAGAGGTAATATTATAGAAGAACAGAAGTGCAAGGATTTTATTGTACTCAGGCCCTGTATAGTCCGTTCCACAAGCATCCAACCAATATGCCTAGAATGCTGGACTAGTTAGGCTTTTGGTATCATCCAGCCTGCATCTTTTCTTATGTTTCTAATGTTGTGAGTGAGTGGAGAGTGTGTATACACAGACAGAATACATAAAAAAGTAGCCGTGTCTTATACCAGTTAACACATTATTTGTTATTGTTTTCATTCTTCAAGGATTTTCTCTACATGCAAGGATGGGGATGAGCCTGAAAGGACCACCCTGACTTTGGTCTCATTGCCTTTTAGGTTGAAAGCAGTGATCTGATGACAGCTATCTCCAGCCACCTTTTTTCCTTATGAACAAGGCTGTAACAGAGAAGCTCCTTAATTTTATTTTCCTTCCCTGCACCCCCCCCCCCATGAGAAAGTTACTATTGGTTTGCTTATTTAACAGAGACCCTTGTTAGAGAGGAATTTGGTGAAGTTTCTTTAAGAGACTGAACAGTGTATGCACATTTTATTTCAGGGTACTATTATCCTATTTGAAATTAAGTCCGAAGTGGCTCTTGACTTTCATTTACATCTGAACAGAATTTTACTAACTAGGTAGTGCTTTTCTTGTCTTGAAACAAGTCATTTTCAGAACCTTTCTTAATGACCCCTAATGTACAATGTTTGTTGATACAAGCATGGCAGTAAAAGCTGCAGCTTCCCAGTGTCATGTATTCTTAATTAGGTTTTCATTAGTTTACAACTGTAAAGTGGATTTTTTTTTCCTACTGAGCATGAAAATTTGAGTTCGCAGCTATCGGCTAAATTGAATAGAAAGTGCTTGGATTCTTTGGCACTGTTTTCTATGTATAGTTGGGTCTGATAACACTTCTTAATAAGGGAGGATTTTGCAGTTCACCTGAAGACTGTGCTTTTAGAGATATCACCACCTTCTTCTTTTCACTCTAGAGGAGAACCAACGCTCCATTCTGTCAGCAAGAGAGTCTTTTGCCAAATGCCACAAGCCATTCCTTTTAGGCTGGCAGCAAGTGAAAACGATAGTCATTTCTTTTCAGTTTTGTCAATGCAGCTGTAGAAGCTTTCTCAGGGGAAGAATAAATTGACCAACCTTGTCTTTAAATACAGAACTCATATTTTACCTTGTAAAATTGCTGTATTAGGATAAGGTTTCCTTGGTTTTAGATTTCCCTTGAGTGCAGTAAGGAGTCCCCCTGCCCAGCCTTTTCTTTCTGTTTGTTACTATATTGTACCATCTTATAGCTCAATAGAATTTCACTATTTTCATTTTTAAAAAAAAAAAAAAGTTCTGTCTTGTTTATATGGACTCTAATGCAGATATTTCAGGCATAAACAGTAGGTGTTGCTTTCCAGCTTATCATTCCATTGGTTTCTGGTGTTGAGATTATGAGTGCTATTGCTAGCATAGCCAAAATGGTACAGTAGCTGAAATGTTGTTGCTTAGTGTAGTAAGCTGCACTACAGTAAGCCCATTGAATAAATAGGGATTTTGATGAGTCAGCTCCTTCATTAATTCAAATGGGTTTACTCCAGTTATGACTTTACTGTAATAAGCTGCTACTACAGTAGGCCCATTTGAATTAATGGAATTTACGTATGAAGTTAATGACTTGCAATGTTGACTTACAATATGGCCACTGATTCAATAGGCCTGCTGTATTTGCCCTGCTATGCAGCAGAATTTCAGCCATTGTGTAAAGCATAATAAAAATCAGTGGTATTACCACAAATGCTTTATCGCCTGAATGGACTTATAACTATTATTATGACCATTACTTCTATGTTTGAATGTTTGACCATTACCTATACCTTTTCCCCCTATTCACACAAGGAGTTTTCAGTGAACTTGGGGAAACCTTCAGGTGACAATAAATAATGGCATGTTGTCCAGTTGATTCTATCTTTTGGCCAGCCGTTCTAGGATTTTCTAGGTAGAGAGTACTCAGAAGTGGTTTGCCATTGCCTTCTTCTGATGGAACTGTAGGACAGTGCAGTTTGCCTGATGCTATATAGAGCTAGCTGTTCTCTTTGGAGGTATTGAAATTCCAGCCTTTGGTCATGGAACCAAGTACCCAAGTCACTGAGCTATCCAGCCAGCTTTGAATAATTTTTAGAAATGAAAAATAATTAAAAGGATGAATGGAAATCCTGTAATAGCCTGATGAAGATTAAACATGCTTGATGATCCTGAAATGTTCATAGAATAGAATGGTTTGGAGAACAGCAGGAGACTGGAATAGTGTACCTGGGACCCTGAGCAATATTCTGCATTTCTTTAAAAAAAAAACCCTCTAGTCTAGAAACGGGCTTGGGGGACAAAGCTAAATTTAAGCAGCAAAGCATAGGCTCCTGAGGCTTCTAGGGGGCACAGTTAGACATTTTATAGGGTGTCAGGAAACACCTTTACCAAACTCAGTTGAAAGAATGGTTTGATATTGCAAGATAAAGTAAGTTTGAAATAAGGTCATGGGTATTAATAGTGACAGAAGTGAGGATACTAGTTTAACAGAAACCAAACTGATGATACAAGTTTGGTTTGAGATCATTTTTATCTGGCTTCTTTTTAAGCAGACATGAATACTTGAGGATGGGGTGGATAACATTGGCCATGTAAGCGGTTGTTAACCTGCACTGTGATTCTAATTACATACAGCCTGGAATAAATTCCATCAAAATTAATTGAGTAACTCTAATTACCATTTGATGTTACTTTAATTTACTGTCTGATGGGTAATTTGGGGTAATTGGCTATTTTTATTTATTTTAATTGATTTATATATATATAAATGTATGTATGCATGCATGCATGCATGTATGTTTGTATGTTTGTATGTTTGTATTTCAAAGCAATATGTTACTAACAGTTAACAGACACATAGATTCTCAACATCAGCAAAACATGATTGCAACCACTAGGTAATATTAATATTAATCAGATTTTAATCTGATCCCAATTGGCTAAACCTAGTGAGTTTGCTAAATTATCATGGCAATTCCCCAATGGAGGAGTCAGGTTCTGTGTGTCACCCCCACCCCTTCCTAGCTAAGCAGAAAAATACAGTATCCATTTCAAAGAAAATCCAGATAGGAAGGGGTGTCTGTGCATGACATTTGCCTCTTTGTTTGAAGAACTAGGGTGTTATATCTAATGCACAACTGCCTCAGTTGTAACTTTAAAACAAGAACTCTAATGCAACCTAAACCTTTTCTGACTTACATCTAAGAAAGACATATCTGCTGAAATCCATCTCACTAAGAACTTTTGGGTTCTACATAGAACCGTAAATAATTGAGTTGGAAGTAGGCTATAAGTCTATCAAGTACAAACCCCTGCTAAATGCAGGAATCCAAATCAAAGCAGATTTGACAGACGGTTGTCCAATTTTCCAGTTTGACTGTGTCCAGTGTTAAAGTGCTCACCACCTCCTTGGCGAGGTAATTGGTTCCATTGTCATACTGCTATGGCAGTTAACCCCAGCAGTTACATTTAAGAGTAACTTTCCTGGCAAAATCTATCCTGCCATGAACTTTTGAACTTCAAATTCTTCACACTGTTGCTTGACTGATGAAGTGGTCCTGATCCATAAAAGCTAGAAGACTGTATGATAATTTTTAAGTGGTCTGTAAAGGCGTTGCCTACTGTTGATTTTGTAATGATTACACACCTCCCTTTTATTTCAATGTGAACATTTTTTCCCAATTTCACATTTAAAGCCAGTGTTTCCAAGCTCTGGTGCTGATGAAAGCCAGACAAGCCCCACTCACTAAAGCTGCCATTACTCCAGAAAGGAAAACTATCATTGGTGCTAATGTCAGTTTCCTTCAGAGTGACAACCAGCCATAACGTGTGATTTCAGTGAAGTTATAATGAAAATAGATGCAACTGTGTTTTTTTATGTTGACCCAGAGTTTACTCTGGGAGAGGGGTTACCAATACACAGGATAATGATACTAAAATGATAGTGTGGAAATGAATGAATGAATGAATGAATGAATGAATGAATGAATGAATGAATGAATGAATGAATGAATGGAGGTGGTAGAAAATTGTGAAAGTACTTGAGCATAGTAAAAAAATATTTTCTTATATCGTGTATTGTGATCTATGTTGAGGATCTGGTGGGACAATGTGGTAGGGTGTAGATGTCTAAAACAACTGAGTATGAGGCAGATGTATCTTCCCATCCTTCCTTTTTAAAACACTGATATTTGTTTAGCTGCTGAAATCCAGTTGCAGTAAGTACTGCACAATGGGATGACATCATCAGTTTGTGAGTGAAATTTTTAATTCAATATTATTTAAAACTTCCTCAGTTTCCAAGGCTTCCTAGGCCTTCATTGTGCCCTCGAGAAGCCTTTGGGGGCCTCAGAACGGGAGAGGGCCTTTGAGATCAGAAAATCTCAGCCAGAAGGCCCAGTCTAGAGGCAGAACTACCGCCAGCCATCCAGCTATGATCTTCCAGTATAAAAAGTCCCATTTCTATCATACCAGGGCTCACACAAGCTTCCCCAGAGCAAAAAGAAAGCCTAGGGAGCCTCTGAAACTGAAGTGGGCATAAGAAGTTTTAAATTAAAATAAATAATTCTATCACTGACTAATGATGCTGTCCTTGTTGTGGAGTGTAAAGTTACAACAACTGGATTTTAGCTAGTGGTTAGATTTCACGTGTAGTATTATGCACCTTCTAGATATTTTAGATTATAACTCCCTCTGTTGTTGATTATTAGCTGTTTTGGTTTGGTCTGATGAGAATGGTGGTCCTAAATATTTAGAGGGACTTCGCTTGGAGGAAACTAGCGCATTACCTATGTTCACTTATACAGATTCAGTATTATGGCTGGTCTGCTGAATTAGTCCCCTAGCAGGCTGTTTTGAAAATACTAATTCACTGTTTCTTGTCTTGAGGAATGCATTAAACATATCTTACTTGACTGGGTTATTTTAACTGTTATTTTCTCTTTTAAGGTTTGTGGTGTTGCTGCTGAAGATTGCTCACCTAAATGAAGCGTTTGATACCCCTCACCCTTCTTGCCTGTGGATCCTTTAATCCTATAACAAATATGCACTTGCGTTTATTTGAATTAGCAAGAGATCACCTTCATCAAACAGGTTGGTTTCAGAATTTCTCCAGAAAACCAGTCTGCTGTGTTGGACTAAAGAATTGTTGGAATTTCTAAAATTTGTCAGCATTTCACACAATTTCAACACATCTTTGTTCCCATCAGTTCAAGAATACTTAGTTTATTTCACAGCATTTTGTATGAGAACGTTGTACTTTTATCATCTCTTGAAATAAATTCTAAAAATGCAAAGATATAAAATTGGATTTTCATACCTCTACAGGGAAGTTTTGTCATTGTTTTAGTGGAATCGTTGCCTATTTAGACTTAGTAAAAGGATACTTACTCATTTTATTCTCACCTTTGTTCAGAGAAGTGAAGAAATGCTTAAATTGCAATGTCTCATTTGTATGATGATGTCATCACTCTGTCTAACAAAATGATGCACATTTTGCAGCTTTAACTAAAAAGGCGAATGGGGAAAAAACAGTCTATGTTCATTAAGGGTGCTTCCATCCAGATGGCTGCAGGCACTACCAGTCAAAAGAGATTGTGCCGTTATTCCAACTTTTCCTGATTTGTGGATTTTCTGTGTGAAGCAAGAAGGTAGGGGAAGAGAGGACAGGGACATGGGAAGGTGTCACAAGTGGAAGGTGCCTTTGGTTGGATCCCCAAAAAATCCTGTGAATGGGGCATGTAGCTTAAGATTTCACCAGAACACAGCATTTACAGAAAATGATGAAGAGCCATGTTTCCATTGCTTCTGTGCTCTGAGAGATGAACAGAACAGCTAATGACCAAGATACTGTAGTTCTCTAGGTCATATTTATTCAGGCATCTGCAAAAATGCAAGAGAGGAATGAGTGGATAAGTATTAATTAAAAGGTTCAGAATCATTGGCAGTTGGTGTGTTAAACGTGAATGCCTTGAAAATCATTGGGGAAACGATTCAGAAGCAGCCAGCAGATTGCAAATCTCAGACGCATGGCTGATACCAAAACATTTTGTGCATTAAAAGATAGAGTTGCTGATGATTGACGCTTGGAGTACGATTAGGAGCAAGCAAGAGAACCAGAACCAAATTTTGTATCAATGACTAGTGATGAGGCATACAGGATATTGGTGTTTGTGTCAAAAGCTGAAACGGAGAATTAACTTTTACGATCTTTCAGTACAATTTCTAGCTGAAGATGTTTCTTTCCAACCTTCATATTACCTTAAGAGGCTTTATAAGGCTGACATTGTGATTATAAAACTCACAGAGTAGTTCACCAGACACTTACACTGTGGTAGATCACCAATTATCTTTCTATTCTCCCAGGCTTCTATTATTTTAATTATTCATTCATTCATTCATTTTAAATATGTGATAGTCCTTCTAGATCTTTAAACTATTGTTCTCTGCTGTTGGTTTAGCCTTGCTTTTGTTGTCTGACTGTTTTAATTTAGTCTTTGCCTTGTATTTTATTGTATTGTTATAAATTATTGTTTTAAACTTTATTTGTGAATTTCCAGAGAGCTTTAGTCAATAAGTGTGGTATAAAAATGTAATAAGCAACCCAGCAGTATGCCTCCTCCTACCAAAATCCTGTTTATCGCCCTTTGTTCATAGATTGTTGTGTCATGGTACTGCCTCTGAAATAAAAGCCAAAGTATTTTTATGAAGGACAGCTGACGTAGAGCTTGGAAAAGTTAAGTTTTTAAACTAGAACTCCAAAATGATTTTAACTCCAAATGGAATTTGTTTTTGGTACATGTATTTCAGAAAGGAAAGGGGTATACACCGGAATAAGAATCAACGTATTACTGGAGAGAAATAGGCAATTCGAAATATATAGAGAACACTGATCTAGTCCTGAGAGGGGGGTGGGTTGTACCGAGTGAAGAAGAGGGGTTTTTGTAAAATGGTAGTTTTTGTGAATGCCTTCCTTTTCTGTTCAATTTTTAAAAAAAGAAAAAGAAAAAACTAGAATTTGCAGAGTCTCCCTCTGGAGCTTCTGTTTGGATTTCAAGGGAAGCTTTCACTGGTAGCATTTTACATGACAGGCTCTTTTTGCAACCAACAAATGAATATGTTAATTACATTTAAACAATGTATGTCATTATCTAACTTGTTGTTAGTTGTTCAGGGCCTTATTAAACCTCCCTCTGTGCTTCCAAGACACAGAAACAAAGGTAAAGCTCAAGCACCAATCCTGGTCACCTTCTGGGAATGCCTCCCAGTGACGCCAGCATTGTGGACAGAGATGACAAGGAAGGAGAAAGTCAGATTAGGGTTTTTCCAAATACACTGGTGCCTCGCTTAGCGATCGCTCCGTTGAGCGATGAAATCACTTTGCAATGGACTTTTGGCCATCGCTGGAGCGATCGCTTAGCAGTGGCCCCTATGGCTAAAATTCACTTTGCGATGATCGCGGGGAAGCGATCATGGCAAAACGAACTTTTTTAAACAGCTGATCGGCGGTTCCAAAATGGCCACTACTATTTTGCCTCGCTTTAGAGACACCCAAAATGGCCACCGCTATGGAGGAATTTCGCTTTAAGGTAAGTTTTTAGCCCATAGGAACATATTAAACGCGTTTTAATACATTCCTATGGGCTTTTTAATATCGCTTAGCGGTTAAATCACTTAGCGATGTTTTTTCCGGAACGGATTAACATCACTAAGTGAGGCACCACTGCACTGGACTTATTTTAATGAACAGAAAGTTAGCATTAATTGTCCAACTTTACTTATCTACAAAGCTTGGAAAGTTATTTTTAAAAGAGGTTAATTATAGATTCCGCTAAGAGATCCAACCTCACCATGTGACCATTAGAGTTGCAGTTCTAAAAGTTAACTTTTTACTTTTCCATGTTTGAAAGTATATAAACAGTTACTTTTTAGTGTGGGTTTCTTTTTTTAAAAACCCCTGAAGTGCTACAAGTTACTAGGGATACAAAACATATCTTGGTCCCATCCACCTTACCCCTGGCTCATTACGCAACATAGAGTATGAGAATACAACCTGGCACTCCTTTAATGTTCCTCCTCCATCATCTATTGAAGACAGGCCCTTATAAGTGCAAAGTAACTAAAAGATAGAGTGAAAACACAAAACTAGTGAAATTATCCCTCTACATAGTGGAAGTGAAGAACAGATTTAAGGAACTCGATTTGGTGGACAGAGTGCCTGAAGAACTGTGGATGGAGGCTCATAACATTGTACAGGAGGCAGCAACGAAAACCATCCCAAAGAAAAGGAAATAAAAGAAAGCAAAGTGGCTGTCCAATGAGGCCTTACAAATAGCAGAGAAGAGAAGGGAAACAAAATGCGAGGGAGACAGGGAAAGGTACAGAAAATTGAATGCAGATTTCCAAAGAATAGCAAGGAGAGACCAGATGGCCTTCTTAAATGAACAGTGCAAAGTAATAGAGGAAAATAATAGAAAGGGAAAAACCAGAGATCTGTTCAAAAAAATTGGAGATATTAAGGGAACATTTTGTGTAAAGAGGGACATGATAAAGGACTAAAATGATAGGGACCTAACAGAAGTAGAAGACATCAAAAAGAGGTGGGAAGAATACACAGAGAAATTATACCAGAAAGATTTGGATATCCCCCAGACAGCCCAGATAGTGTGGTTGCTGACCTTGAGCCAGACATCCTGGGGAGTGAAGTCAAGTGGGCCTTAGAAAGCATGGCTAACAACAAGGCCTGTGGAGGTGATGGCATTCCAGTGGAACTATTTAAATTCTTAAAAAATGATGCTGTTGAGGTGCTACACTCAAGATGCCAGCGAGTTTGGAAAACTCAACAGTGGCCAGAGGATTGGAAAAGATCAGTCTACATCCCAATTAGGGCAGTGCCAAAGAATGCTCCAACTACCATACAATTGCACTCATTTCATATGCTAGCAAGGCTATGCTCAAAATCCTACAAGGTAGGCTTTAGCAGTATGTGGACCGAGAACTCACAGAATTACAAACTGGATTTCAAAGGGGCAGAGGAACTAGAGACCAAATTGCTAACATTTGCTGGATTATGGAGAAACCAGAGAGTTCCAGAAAAACATCTACTTCTGCTTCATTGACTATGCAAAAGCCTTTGACTGTGTGGACCACAGCAAACTATGGCAAGTCCTTAAAGAAATGGGAGTGCCTGATCACCTTATCTATCTCCTGAAAAATCTATACGCGGGATAGAAGCAACAGTTAGAACTAGATATGGAACAACTTTGATTGGTTCAAAATTGGGAAAGGAGTACAACAAGGCTGTATATTGCCCCCCTGCTTATTTAACTTATATGCAGAATACATCACGTGAAAGGTTGGACTGGAGGAATCCCAACCCAGAATTAAGATAGCCGGAAGAAATATCAACAACCTGAGATATGCAGATGATACCACTCTGATGGCAGAAAGTGAGGAGGAATTAAAGAACCTCTTAATGAGGGTGAAAAGGGAGAGCGCAAAAAATGATCTGAAGCTCAACATTAAAAATACTGAAGCTGAGGCTCCAATACTTTGGCCATCTCATGAAAAGAGAAGACTCCCTGGAAAAGACCCTGATGTTGGGAAAGTGTGAAGGCAAGAGGAGAAGGGGACAACAAAGGACAAGATGGTTGGACAGTGTCATTGAAGCTACCAACATGAATTTGACCCAACTCCGGGAGGCAGTGGAAGACAGGAGGGCCTGGTGTGCTCTGGTCCATGGGGTCACAAAGAGTCGGACACGACTTAACGTCTAAACAACAAGTACTTAAAATTGCAATTGTAATGTAATATACTTACACTTTACTTGTAGTTTCTCCCAAGTGGTTATCAGTGATAGACAAAAGGCTCCTGACATTGAGAAAGCATGCTGAATCCAGACAAGGTTAGTGGTATTTCTTGTTGACATTAGTGAGATTTTAATAAAAGGCATATTAAATCCAGATTAGATTATTGTTTTTCCACTGATATCAGTAAAGTTTAACACATAATAGTTTTAGTCTGATTTTAGTGGGATCTAAATACATTTAACATGGACTAGCTATACCTCTTTGCATATGTCTTTGTTTCAATTGAATTCCATTAATTCTTGTATTTCATCTCTGTGATCCAAGTTGTGTATAGATCTGAATGTGATGGATGTGATTCCTTGTGTTCAGTGCATGTTTTTAAAAATTGCTACTCACTACTACACTCTCACACATAGGTGTGCATTTCACTAGTTTAGTGAAACACTGAAGGAAACTGAATAGCCATGAGTGTTGTTTTCTGTTCCTTTCTATTGCTCAGCGGAAGATAGCCCTCTGGCAAAATTCTATACTTTTTGTATAAAATTCTATACTTTTTTATATTTACCATTGTATACAGTTTTGTTCTCTTCATCTGAATCTCTGCTAAGCAACTTTGTCTGCATACTTTAGATGAATGTCTATGTGTTCTGTTCATACAGTGGGCTGGTTTTTATGAAGTTCTTTCTTAAATACCATTGATATAGCTATAATGGATAGCTAGGAGAATGAAGCACCCTTTTCATTTTATTATTACTTATACGAAACTGCATTTAACTTTTCACGCTTTGTCATGCTTGGTTAGATTCCACCACCACCACTCTGTAATGTGATTCGATCCCTTGTTCTACAAGTGCTTTTTTAGTCCTGTGCGGATGGTGCCAAATATCCTTTCGCAAATCTCTCAATACTAAAGGCTTTCATACTTTTTTCTCTGTGGAGTGTTCTGGGCTACAAAATGAGAAGAATGTAAGATAGAGTGTGCTCAAATTAAGTGGGGAAATATAGCAGCAGACAATCATTCATCTAGAATACAGTGTTAGATACACGTAACACGTTTATATATCTCTCTGTGTTTGTGTTTGGTCTCCTTTTTTGATGTATTCTCTTTTTCAATGTGGACTATTACTAACATGCACAAAGGCTTCATATTTTGGTCTTGAGAGAATTTCTGCAGTATCCTTATACACCAAAATCACTACCCAGATAGGATGAATATCTATTTGAGCTACATGGTCCGAACTCGAAGGAAGTGAAAAAAAAAAGTGAAGAGAATAAAGGCAAAGAGTTTGATAACTAAGTATAGTTTCATAAAAAACACCAGAAGCTGGTATTGCCTTCTATAATTTCATACACAAAAGGCAATACCAGAATTTGGCAGAAATTCTGGTAGGTTTGAGGACACAATAGTCAAGATGTCTCTCAACGGTTCCCTGCTGTACTGGCTGCCCCAGGTTTTGTTTTATTTCAGTTTGTTAACTGCTAGGTAGCAGTGGCTTACTTCTTTCTAGCTTCCTCTCTGTGCTGACTCCCCCCCCCCAACAATTTTTTTTAACCTGAAGAGAGAGGGTGACACTGCTACGGGAAAGTTTCACATCTTTTCATCCTGTTCATACCTTGCTCGTTCAAGAAACAGAGAGAGCAGCTACAAGTTGGTCACTGCACACCAAAAAGCTACATAGCATTTTAGCTACACACAGATTCCATTTTTAATTTTAGTGATTTACACCAGATTGAGACTGGCAGTAAACTCAGCCATTCAGATGCCAGCTCATAGCCTAAAAAATTCAGGAACTATATGTAGATTGCTTAAGACTCCTCATCAGACCAATAATTTGAAAGATGAGTGCCTTATAATGTAATATTATAGGGCTTGCTATGTCCCTCTACATTCTTTTCCTTCTCAAACAAGACAAGTGGAGTATGCCTTCTTTCATAAATGTATTGTTTCTATTTTTCCCTCTAGATGGACAGGAGTTAGAGATAAGGCTACAAAAAGCTAAGAAGCATTGTCAGCTGGTTGTTGTTGTTTTGGCAGAAGTTCTTTGTCAAATTCTGTTCACGGCTAAATCTTAGATCATCCTATCAGCATCTCAGCAGTACACAAATCATTTTATTTAGTGAGTGTGTTTTGCAAGAATTTGTCTACATTTGTTTATTGTGTTGGAAATTGTCATGTTGAGGTTGATATCATAAGGACAAAAATTATGTATGTATGTATGTATGTATGTATGTATGTATGTATGTATGTATGTATGTATGTATGTATGTATGTATGTATGTATGTATGTATGTATGTATGTATGTATGTATGTATGACCTACCGTTGTAATACCAGGTAGTCTTCCAGATGTCCTGTAGTCATAAAACATAACGAAAACCACAGTAAAAACAAGTTCAACCATAAAATTATTAAAATCAAATAAAAACAAGACCATAACACTGTTAAAATAAGTAAATCTACCAATAGTTCAGTTCATCAGAATCAGTTAAACACTGCCAAAAGCAAGTTCTAAAGAACATTTCTTTATATCTTTGCTAAGATTGCTGAGAGAGGAGCTTTTTAAAGTGCTGAAGGGATTATATTCTGCTATCTGGGAGCCATGTAGGATAATGCCTTCTCTTGTGCACCTCTCAAGTAGTCTCTGCAGCTCTTAGTACTAGAGATGGGGGTATTTGTACTTGTATATGAATATGAATATCCCCGCACAAGTGGTTGTTAATGAGGGTTCAGCCCTATGGGACCGGACGGTCCACTTACCGATCAGCTGCGGATGTGGACGGCGCAATTCTACCAATGGCTCCACAGCGCGTGATCCGCTCACCACTCTTTGACCTTGCAGTGAGGCTTGTCCTGCCGGGAGTGGTGCTAGACCCTCATTAATGCCACATGTGCGTGGATATTTGTATTTGTATACGAATACCCCGTCTCTAGCTAGTACTCTCAAGAAGATCTTAACGTCCAGACAGATTCATAAGCAAACATGGGGTCCTTTAGATAACCAAGCCTTTTAGGGCTTCGATATTGAAAGCACCCTCTTGAATCTGGTTCTGTAAACAATTGGCAATTAGCAAATCTTTCAGATATTGTGTGCTAGCTGTCTGTCCCATTACTAAGCTCTTGGAGTATTGAAAGGTCTCAACTGCTCTCTTTGTGTGAGGTGATAAGGAGCAATAGACCTGGGTGTTATTAGCATTTTGGTAGCATCTTACCATGAAATCATCTCCAAGCAGCTTAATGGAAATGTTCATAATACAAGTGTAGAAGGATGTTGCATGCCAAAGGCCACGAGATCAAACAAGCTGCTTCCAGTGTCACTGTTAATGTCATCTTTCAAATTTTTCCAAGGATTATTTAATCCAATTTGTAAATTTCAATCCTATTGGTAATGTTTCTTCAGCTCAGGAGTTTTCTGTTCTGGAGTATCCATGGTCACATACAGGGTGAGAATTAGTTAGACTACTGAAAGCTGAAATTAACTGATAACAAATCTGTGACTTTCAAGTCAATTGTGTCATTATTGCAGAATGCAGCAAAGGTGGAACCATCTTACTTTGAGTAGTAAATCATAGGGGAAACTGTTCCTTATGTAGAGAGTGAGGCATTGTTTTGCTTTGCTGCTGAATCATATTGAGCTAAGCTGCAAGAAAATGGTGTGTGCCTGGAGGTAGGTCATTGTAGCAATTCTCCAAAGGATCAGCTCTGTCCTAGAGCATTAGGAGCCATCTGGGCATCATCCTTTCCAAATGTCATACTTATTTTGGCTATAATGACCCAGTTGTCTTCTTTGGAAGTAGTCAACAAATGATAAAATGTTCACTGTAAGAACGCATTGCAGAGTTACCTGTCCAGCTGTGCCTTTTTTTCCTGTCCTTTCTACTTGGAACCTGTACCGTAACAGCCAGCTGTCCATTGCTTACCAGCAAATGTGAGGTTTGTCCTAGCAGCAGGGTATTGTTCTGACAGCAGCTGAATTAGCAGTTCTCCTTTAATCCTCATTAACAGAGAATGCACATTAAGATTCCAAATACTTGATAGATACAGAAAGGGTACACACTGTTTAATATAGTTCTTTTCCACCCACCTCCTTTTGTCAAGGAATAACATCATATTTAAACCAACAGCAATGCTACTGAAAGAGGAAATTGGCTGATCCCAGGTGCCAGGTTAGTGTCAGATTTAATTAATGTCACAGCAGTTGCTGGCATGAGTTTAACTTTGATTTTCCATTACTGAATGAAACTTGGGGAAATTAAATACTCCATGATAAGATATTTCCATGTAATCTAGAGAAAAGGTTAGAGTGTAATCTGCGATAATTCTATTTAAGCCCCCAAACAGTGCCTTCATCAAACCTCTGGAGCTTACAGGGTGCAGTAAGACATAAAGTAAATATATAAACTCATTACTTTATGCTTCAGCTCCTAGAGTAGCTTTCTAAATTTGTTCACCAAGCAGAAGAACATAACAGAGAAAGATTTCTGCATACCACCATGCACACAGGAATTGGATCTAAAACTTTCAATATTGCCCATCTCTGTAGGTGTTATGTACAGTATATTAATCATGTACCAGCTATAATGTTCTGGAAAAAGAAAGATTGAACAGTACTGTACATATTTGAAGATCTTTTTTGAGGAGGTATGATTATTAGAGCAATTATTAGAAGCAGTGTTAGTCCTAGGTAAAGCAGATGCATGAAAATCAAAATGACTTCCATAAGTAAATCATTAATTTCAGTAGGTCTACTCCAGTTGGGATGGACATGGATTTTAGTCAAAGAGCCATTCCCCAGCTCTCAGAATTAGCATTCGGTTCCATGGCCAGAAGACTCTTAACAGAGATCAGTGGTGACTTTCATCTACTGGTGATCAGGTGACCCTGGCATGGGTTGAAAAACCCTCAGTATAAGATGACTCCCTCCTGACCAGCAGCCATGCATTGCCTGGGCTTGGTTCATTCTGAGCAAGAACAACCTCTTTCCTGATTTTAAGCCTTGCCATGGATGCCCTTCTGTATGTTTAATACAGTGGGGTCTCTACTTAAGAACTTAATCCATATTGGAAGGTGGTTCTCAAGTTGAAAAGTTCTTATGTTGAATCTGCATTTCCCATAGGAATGCATTGAAAACCATTTAATCTGTATCTGCTCTTTTCCGTCCATAGAAACTACAGTGGAACCTCTACTTAAGAACTTAATCGGTTTTGGAATGGTGTTCTTAAGTTGAAACGTTCTTAAGTTGAAGCAAAATTTCCCATAGGAATGGACTGAAAACCAATTAATCAGTTCTGGCTGTTTTTTTGTTATGTAGAGGTGCGTTCGTACATTGAAGCATTAGTTCCCATAGGAACTAATGCAAAGCTGGTTAATACGTACTCTACCACTAGGGGGAGAATTTTTTTAACCTAAGATGACCTAAGGTTAAAAAAAGAGCAGGAAAGGTTTTTTTTCCTGTTCTTATCTTGGATTTCTGTTCTCAAGTAGAAGCAAAATTTAGCAAATGGAGCTGTTCTTAAGTTGGATTGTTCTTAAGTAGGGATGTTCTTAAGTAGAGACCCCACTGTACCACTGCAGTAATATTTGAACAGAGCCTCAATTTGGAAGAGACAACCTTTAGCTCAGACAGGGCACTTCCTAGACTTCCAGGGGCTATACATGCCTATCCATGGATCTTGGAAGGCTGCTTCCATGCCCAACCAAAGGCAGTATGTTTATTAAAAACATGCATTTGTGCCCTGTAATTAATATATTTAAAACAATTAAAATATTGATTGAGTATGGCTGTTCTCAGGAGTGTTATGGGTCCCTCACAAATGTCAAAATTGCCTTGTCCACATTCCTTAGAGGGATCAAAGGACTAATTAAGTCCCTCCCCCCTTTATTTTTCAAATTGAAAACCCTTACAAACACTTTGGAGGAGGCAGATCTGCTAGCAAGGGAACATTCAGTCCTCTAGTTGTTTTGAACTTCTGCTCCCAGAAAGGAGGAGGTTATTTTCTAACTTACGAATTTCAGAAAAGAGATGTGTGGTTGCTAAAGCCACACTTTTAATCCCAGCTCTGATGAAGACTTGCCATGCTTCAGTATTACCTTGTTTTTCCAGACCAGGTAGAAATTCTTTGAAGATCAAAAAGAAGGCCAAAGGGGGGGGGGTCAGAGGAAGTGCAGAGTGTTTGGTGGTCCTTTGTTAAAGAGTTGGGTGATAAATTCCAAATTCTGGCTGAGGAGAAGTTTGAAATCACACCCTCTCCCCAAAAGCTTTTTGCAGACTGCATCTGTATCCATATCAAGAAGCTAACCTGGCACAACAATTGTCATGAAACTTTGGGACTAATACAAGTATATCCTTTTTTCAACCACCCACAAGAACTTGGTGCACAGCCTGAGGAAATGAATTATCATTGAAAGCTATCTTTCTTGTTTACTTGATTTTTTTAGTGGTTTAATAAAGGTATCATCTGCTCCTGAATTTGTATTACTGTATTTTCTAACTGTAATTGTAGCCTATATGACCTTGAGTAATTGGTCAGTGATAAACATGATGCAATTTTATGGTCTCTCTTGAGATTTTCATTTTAAAGAAAAGTTTGCACTTTCTATTAGAGTGTGAATCTGAAGTGGCAACATAAGTTACCTCAGCAGAACTAGAGAGCCCTTTACTGGAACCTACTGAAAACAGAGTAAAAAAAATCATCTGCCAAGGTAGTTTATGTATGATTGCAACTGCTGAGAAAATAGGCTCAATAGTACAGTACTTTAAGACTTCTGCCCACTCTGAAATGTTGGTGGACTTCTGAGCAATCAGCTGACTCATACCAGGAGAGCAGATAAGGATATATTTATTACATAATATCTTGGAGGGCTGGGATTGAAGTAAGTGTAGGTACATTAAGCACTTCTTCTTTCATGACCTTTTCTTGGGTTGTAAACTGACAGCTAGGTGTAGCTAGAGGTTTGCTCACTTTGTCTAGAATGAGCAGTTTCAGGCAGATCTGGCTGCCATGAGGCAAGGGTATTTGTGAAATTGTGTGTGAGCTAGGATTCCATTTCTATTGTGTGATTTTCAGTTAAGCAAGACCTTAAGATAACATCTGTAAGAAAAAGGAAACTAGGAAATATGTATTTAAATGTAATACTGTATCTCTCAAATTTTTGCCTTAATCAGAGGTACCCAAAGCTGGTGATAGTGAATAACCTTTCTAAAAGTTAGCAGTGTTTTTTTAAAAATAGTTAATTTTAGAATTAAATATAAATGTAGAAGATTTAGCAATGAACTCAATGACAGTAAATTTGTGCAAAGTGCAAACAACACAGCGATAGAAAAAGAAAGCCATACTGCATGTCCAGGAGGCTCAAATCCTACCAGAACAGAAAATTCTTCAACTGCAAGTGAATAGTTATGGATTTCTAGGGTTAGGGCTAAAGATAGGCATTTACTGCAGTTCAGCTGATCAGTCCCATAGGTTTTGTGCAGGCACCTTGGAGTCTGTGCCCCACATCATCCTGTGGGTGTCCACTAAGAGGAGGAGGCAGTGCTGGGAATCCTGTGCCACTGCTGACGGAATGCCTGTGGGAGGAGGCAGGATGTGGAATCTGGTGCGCCCGCACTACACCTGTGGGCCTGATGAGCTGAACCATGCCAAACTGTGGCAAGTGCCCATCTCTAGTCAGGGCAGTGCAAAACTGTGCATTACAACAACAACAAAAATGTGTTGGAGATATTTCAACTTCGTATGCTTTTTGAACTAGGATTGGCTAGGACTTTTCTGAGCTGGGGTGATTGTCAAGCAAACCAGTAATAATCAATTGTTCTTTCCCTGGCTCTGATTTGAAAGAGAGACACACCTTTCTGCTTAAGTGTCTTTTCTGCCTCTCTGTCTAGTCTGCTATGCAGTTGGTGCAGTTATGTGAATGTTGTCTGCCGAGGCCTGTTGTTGAAAGCAAGTAAGTCACATTTTGTACAATATGCTGATTTGGATCTGTTCAGAACTGGGAGTAAATGTTTCAGAGTGAGTAACTGAAACTCTAAGGGCCAGTTGATGAAACAATAAATAGTGGGCTATTCTGGGGAGACCTGCAGCTAATTCTGCTCTGTAAGTTCCTGCACTTCCACTGCTCGGCTTGAGGTTTTTTACCCAAACATTCAAAACTCTGCAACAATTTCAAATATGGAACAAAGAAAGAATCTTGTAGTGCCTTAAAGGCTATAAATTTATAACGGCATAAGTTCTCACAGATGTCCACAATAGGTTATGCTATAATAAATGTGTCAATTTTTAAGGTACTGGAATTTTCTCTGTTGCTGCTGCAGCAGACTAACATGGTTATCACAAAGGCAACTGCAATAAGCAGAACCTTCCCAGATTATTAGAGAAAAAGGGAACATTCATGTAGCAGGAAGCAGTTCTTTCAGGTTTTAAAGATAATGACTAGAAGTGCATGAATTGAACGCCAGTAAGGCAGGACCTCCATAAGTGTTTTGCACTTGGTTACTCTACAGCATCTTCTCTGATCAAGATAAATGATACTAAGACTGAACACATTATTTTAAGGCTAAGGCAAAAATTCCACTGCTGAAAAGATGCACTAATGAATTTGTGGTTTTCTTCATGACATCCTACTGTCTTTCTCTTGGTTTTCTCTATCTTACATTCAAAAGTCCCTGTTTTAATTTCATTGCTTACATTAAAAAATACTTCAGTTAAGATTTTACTTATTTATGTTCATTCAGTATGATCTTATTAAATGATAACAGCTTTATATAATAGTGGGCAGGTGGGGCAGGTGTCAGGAAAAATAGTAATGGAGATGCTGAACAGTTTTTAGAATCACAAATCTGGAAAAAATAATGCAATAAATCTGATTAATCCAAAACTTTAGAAAGTAAATTAACTGTTGTCTGTCTGCCTGCCTGCCTGCCTGCCTGCCTGCCTGCCTGCCTGCCTGCCTGCCTGCCTGCCTGCCTGCCTGCCTACCTACCTACCTACCTACCTACCTACCTACCTACCTACCTACCTACCTACACCATATTTTTCCATGTATAAGACAATACTTTTCTCTAAAATATTTAGATTAAAAATTGAGGGTTGTCTTATACATTGAAGTAAGGAGGGGGAGGGATCAAAGCGCTTTGATCCCTGCTTTCCCCCTCCACTTTCTTGTGAGGAAAGTGCTTCCCCCCCCTCCACTTTCTTCATGAACAGTGGAGGAAGGAAGCAGGAATCAAAGTGCCTTGATGATTCCTGCTTTCCCACTCCACTTCCTTGCGAGGAAAGTGGAAGGGAAAAGTATTTTCCTTGCAAAAAAAGGGGAGGGGAAAAGCAGGAATCAAAGCACTTTGATGATTCCTGCTTCCCCATCCACTTTCTTGCAAGGAACGTGGAGGGGAAAGCAAGAATTGAAGCACTTTGATCCCTGCTTTCACCCTCCACTTTCTTGTGAACAAAGAAACTTTGGGTTAGAAAGGGTGTCTTATACATGAGGGTGTCTTATACACAGAAAATAAAATAGATAGATAGATAGATAGATAGATAGATAGATAGATAGATAGATAGATAGACAGACAGACAGACAGACAGACAGACAGACAGACAGACAGATACGTACACACACACACACACACACACACACACACACACACACACACACACACACACACACACACACACACACACACACACCCCTACAGCTCCTGAAGAAACATTTTATTGTTGTTGATATATTTCATGTTGAGTGAATGGGAGGTTGGGCTACTATTGCATTGTGTTGCTGTAAACCACTTAGAGTTGTGCTTTGCACTAAGTCAGTGGTAAATGAACAGCCATGACTGATAACATAATCAGCCCCATGAGCATGGATCATCATGAATAGGGTTCTAGCCAATGTTTTCATAAGGTCCCAGATTCACTTCCTGCTACTTTCTGCTAAGAGCATCTTGTATAGCAAGTGCAAGGGTCTTTCTCAAGAACCTGGATAACTGCTGCCTTTTCAGTCACCAGTACTAGGCTAGAGGACTGATTTGTATTATGTAGGTTAATAGATATTCATAGTAAGCAACTGTGAGTGTAAAAAGTTACAGATTGATGTTGTTGCCAGTACTGATCCATGAGAATATTTGAGATTCTTTATGTATCTAGACATTGTCTTCCAGAATGCAAGTGTTAGAAAACAAATGGAGGAAAGCTTGTCTTCCTGCAGTTTTACTTCACTACTTGACTTGATGTATTTTATGACTTAAGGAACTATTCAATTGATTTTTGACAACCTAAATTACACCAACACTTCAAAGGGTGATTTCATTAAAAATTCCATGGTTTTTCCTGGCAGTAAGTCTTGTACAGAGGAAAAATAAAAGAGTCTTGTCACATTTTAATTATCATATTCAGTCATCTGGATGAAGATCTGTTAGCAGTTAAAGACCTCACACCATAGCATTCCAGTCTTGGTTTAAACAACCTTTTATTAACCATTTTCTTCCATCTAGACTGATTTACTTTGCCTTGTGCTGTTAAATACAGTTGCACAAAGCATGTACAGAAACACGGCGTTGCTGCTTTAGCATGAGAACAAGCCTTTCTTGTTAACTAGTATGCACTAGATACCAAAAAATAAATGCTGGTCAATTAAAACATTCCTCAGCTGAGCTATTGTGAAGCTGTTCTGGTACAGTTACTTGAACAAAAAATTCATTAACCTTATCTTCATTCTGTCTAATCCTGTGCATTATAAATGAAAAATGTTTCTATTTGCAGAAGTTTTATGCTTAGCCACTCTTCCTTTTAGTGCTATCTAATGGAGTTAACACTTTGGTAATCGAACTTTCAACAGTTTAAATCGTAGAAGAGAGAGAACAATGCTTTTTATTTTTTTCACAGTTTTTTGGGTTTCTCATTTATCACCATTACAAAACAGATATAAAGCACGGACATTTTTTATTGTTATTTTTTTTCTCCTACCAAGGAAAGTACCAAGTGGTTGGAGGCATAATTTCACCAGTTAACGACAACTATGGCAAGCAAGGATTGGTGACAGCCAAACATCGGATAGCAATGGCTCGGCTTGCAGTAGAAACATCAGAATGGATCAGAGTGGATCCCTGGGAGAGTGAACAAAGGCATTGGAGTGAGACTATAACCATTCTGAGGTAATGTTGTTGTGGTTTCAGATATAGCTTGGAAAGTCTGAGTCTTTGGAGTGTTCTCCTAGCACTGGAAGTGAAAACGATTCCAGTAATGGGCATCCTTTGCTCAAATAGTGTCTAAAGGAGTTGTAGTCAACTTCTATGCCATATGTGGTGCTGATATAAACTTCAATTGTATTAACTGTGTCATAGGCCATATTCATTCAGATATCACAACAAGATGAAATTTAAGGAATCTGCTACTTGCAGCAGGTGAAGAAATGTGTTCATCCATGCCGGTTATCCTAATCACTGTCAGTTCCAGTGGAAGTAGCTGAACATACCAAGGGTCTTTGGACTGCAGTTTGTTTATTGTGATATGCAAGTCCAGCAGGAAGCTTGTTTCTCTTCCGAAAAGCCGAAAAATTAACCATAGAGTAAACCTTGGATTAATCCTCTGGCTTGTCAGAGGATAGGCAAATGAACGATCAAGCTCCTTGCCAAGTTCAAATGTCACAGTAAACAAACCACATATCTATCTAGCCAGGGTTTGGGAGTTGTTTGGCCTGCAAGCTGCATAAGAAATGTTTCCCAGCAAAAATTGTGCCTTCAAAGAGTCAAGTTCTCCTGGAATGTTTCTTGGGGACTGCCATGGATCTTTCCCATTTTGTTTAAAGCGGGAGTTGTAGCCTGTTGGTGCAGGTGGGCCAGTTGTAGCCCCTGGGTTGTCTGCAAAACCCCATCCCTGAGCTTCATTCTTAGCCAAGGGCCTTCATCACTTGATTGTGTCCTTCGGCCACCTTGATAGCAGTAAGCTTTGGTGTTCCATTTCTCTTTTTCTGATCGCCTTCTAAGGAGATACGCTTCTCTTCCTTGAGATCAGATGTTTTTTCTCCTCTTCATTCTGAGTTCCTTGTGGTTTCCAGGATGGCAGCTTGCACAATCTGAAGTCTTTAGGTAATCTGCTTTGGCTTTTTCCTTCATATAAGGAAATTTTCCTTGGCATTGTCATCATTAACAAGAATGCCTGAGAATGGGTGTCTGAATGCATTTCACACTGCAGTGATATGGCAGGCCCCAAACTAGAAGGCTGTGTCAATGCTTGTTTGATCAAGAAAGAGGCAGCATCCTCAAACTCCCAACAAAATAACTATGTGGATCAAATGAAGAGAAGGCTAGGAAAAAGAAGGTTTCCCCTCCCTAAGGACCACTACAGCTACTAATTCCAGGTATGGATTTCCTCCCTTTCCTACCACTGCAGTCTGTGTTTGCTTGATAGGAAGTTTGCCTGCCTGAGTGACCTGCTTCTGTTGCTATGCTAAAAGCTTAATACAGCTGGCCTAATGTGTGCTTGTTTCTGTATTGGATTATGTAGGTTTAGTTTTGGCACACTGGTGGGCTGTATCACCCTTCTTTACAGCAAAGTTCCCTTTCATGCTCTGTAATGTCTCAGTGTCCTTGCTGCAGTCCTGCCAAGCTGATTCATCAGTGAACCCACCACTCTTTCCTGTCCTTTGCCTGCATTTCTGGACCAAACATTTGAAGCATTTTACCTGTATGGGGGAGGAGCAAGAATGGCACATACAGCAACCTGTTCAACATCCATTCATGTACATCAGAGAATTTGAACAAAATTGCAAGTGACAGTGTTTGTACCTGTATTCCAGTCAGCTAGTGACTATACCAGGAAGTTCTCAGGCAAGCCCATCCACATGCTGGCATGAAAAGTCACTCTCTATGTTAATTAATGAGGGAACCTATAGAAATGACACAGAAACTTTGGAAGTGTTCAGCTTTCTTCTTCCAACTGATTGAGATGTCTGTGTAAACACTTAGTGTGAGTGTGTATGCATGTATGTATGCATTTGTGTCTGTTTGGGAAGAAAGACATTGTTCACATTCTATTCAAGCAAACTAGTTTTTCTTTATTTTTTTTATTTCTCAAGCAGCTTATAGGCACCATTCTTCCTTGAAGTTCATGTAACTTTGCTTCAGAAGGTACTGAAAACAGGAAAATATATGTTTGCGGATCTGGTCTATTGATATAGCTTCCAGGTATTGCAGCATTATCTGAGTACAAGAGATTGATGCTTGGAATTCACAGCCTTTGTACGCAGTCTCCTCCATATTGTGCATTGACATCTGTTCAGTTATGTCACTCATCATACTCTACTTCCCCAGTAATGGTGTTTATTTATATTTTGTGTCTCTCTCTTTCTCTTCATTCACTTTCTTCTTCCCTCTTGAAAAGCAGGATTAGTTGTAGAAGAGTTTAGAAGAAGTGTGAAAGCTTAAAATGCCAATTAGCAGTTTTTTGATCTGGCACTGAGAATCTCTGTTCCCATTTCTTGCATGGTGACTGTTTTGAAGGTTTAAAAATAAGTTCTTCCAATCTGGAAAATTGTAATATCCAAATAACTCTTGGCGGATTCCAATGTACACTTGTTTCAAGCTGCTTTGCTTAAGTCTCAAGGACTTCTGTAAATAATTGAAATAATTAGGGCACTGAATCTGGAAACTTTCAAAACCAATCCCACCCCTTTTTAGGGGATAAAAGAACTGACAAAAATGCTGTGCATGCTTGCACATTCTTTGTAAAACACAATGTAATGATGGTAAAAAAATGCATAAAATGGCCATGTAGGGGTGTCGTACTTAATAGGTTTGTACTAATCCTGAATTATCACTGTGCCTGCCTTAGTTTGTAGAAATGTTGTAGATGTTACTTCTGAGTGAAATTAAGAAGCATTCATATGTATGTGCATTAGAGATGGGGGATATTCGTATACAAATACGAATACCCCCATACAGGTGGACATAACGAGGGTCCTGCCCCAAGGGGCCAGATTGTCCACTCACTCCTCTGCCACTGCTGCGACCTCTGCAGAACCTTCCAATGGCTCCGGAGATCACCTCCTTCAGCAGCCTCACCATGGGGCTCATCCAAGTTCTTACACTGGCTTATGCATGACATTGTCAGGACTCAGCCCTACAGTTGGTCTGTAGGGCTGAGTCCTGACAATGTCATGCATAAGCCAGTGTAAGTGGACAAGTGGAGATGAAGATTCAGTGTACCAATGCCTAGCCTTGCCAGAGAACAAAATAATACACTGGTTCCTTCTGCATGGAAGCTTGTTTACATAAGTCAGAGAAAGCTAGCTGGGACTCTGACCCCGCAGAGAAGGGACATCTAGGAAATGCAACTTTTATTGCTTGTTTCAGACCAGATACCCTTTGACTGTTTTACCTCTCCCTTTTTCAACAGGGGCAAGGTCTGAAGAGCTATACAACATACAGGTTTCATGTTGCGAATTTCTCAGTTTCTCCTCTGTTTCTGTGTATACTATAATTGTTATAAAGGTCTTGGGTGTTTCACTGTCAACCTGGATCCAAACAATTATGTTGCTAACTACATATCCAGGGGAGCTTTGAACTCATGCTTTCTCAAACATCCCTTTACACTAATGTATGCAAAAACTTGTTCTGAAATTAAGGCAGGTTTTTAAAGCAGTTTGTAATGTTGCTTAGGTGTCCTCCACCCAAAAGGGGAAAAAAGCAAATCTGCTGCACATGCTTAAAGTACTGTACTACTTTAGCTAATAGACAAAGACTACTTTCTACATTCTTATCTTTCCCTGTTTAAAGTTGGTTTTTATCTTTTATTTGACTGTATTGTTGCTTAATATATAAATGCCTGAAATGTTGATTACACTATATTGTGTTTGGGGAAAAAAGAGATCCAGCAAAAGATACCAATTTTCTATCCATTATCTCTCCTGGAGAAGTAGTGGTAACATAAAAATGAAATAATGCTCGATCAAAGAGGTTCACATTGGACAGGAATGTGAGCTACCATTGACACACTCTTGCAGTGCACTGAATTAATATGGCAAAGTCTCCAATCACCACCTAATTAAACTCCAAAGTGCACAAAAGCCGATTGAGTTTTAGAAACTGAAAGTGCAAGTTAATCGCCTCCTGTATCTCTGAGAGGATTACCTTACACAGAGGCCTTTATTTTAACACAGGCACCATTACAAAGAACTGCTTAAATCAGACCATATCAGGAAACTGCCTGGGGAAAACAATAAGCCTATAGAAAAAGCTGCTGGGCCATCGCTTGCTCCATCATTCAGAGGTTTGTTCATGCTGTGAGTAGTGTTCCTTGTGTAAGTGACTGAAGCCTGGCTATTTCAGTTTGTGAACAAATGTGCTTAAGGGGGAAAGTTGGGTGTTTGCACTGTTGATGATTTTGACTAGCTCTCAGAGGCTAGGATTCTCTATTGGGATCTTAGCCATCAGTTGAGCCCTTGTAGTTGAGTGTTCTCTCCAAGTGATTGGAAACTCTTTCCCTCAAATGGAAAGACCTTTCTGTGCTTTCCTGTAGGCATAGAAAAGTGCAGGGCTGTGTCCACACATTCTGATGTGCATGCAGGGCTGTGTCTGCACATTTTGATGAATAAACATAGGTTGAAGCAGGGATTGCCACTTAACACACACATGTATGCATGCACACATGTGCACACACACACTTGAAATGGTTCAAGTCATGTGCAGTGGTGGTAGGCAAACATCTGTGGCCCTCCATATGTTATACTGCAACTCCCATTAGTTCTATTCAAAGTACCCAGTGGTGGCAGATGATGCAAGTATAACAACATCTGAAGGGGTACAATTACCCACTGTTGTGTTAAGAGCCGTGTGTGTATATGGCTGTGCACAAAGGAACCATATAATGTGTGTTGGTCAGGTGTGGAATCATTCATCCCTGAACACATGGAAAATGTTAGGGATTGCAGTCACAGCTAGAGTTTGATAAAAACCTAGCTGTGCCTTTTAAAAAAGGCTGAGTAGTTAATTCCCCTGTCTAACCCTTCACTGTCCCTCCATAGTTGTGTTCACTCTTCTCTGAATGTATTGTAAATGAGCTTTCACCAGCTATTTGGAAATTCATGGCCAAGGACATGGCAGATGTGTTCAGTCATCTGTAGGCAGTGAATGATTTCAACTCATCTTCCCCAAGTGAGGTTTAATCTCTTAGTGGCTGTTGGATTCATCAGTTTGGAGCAGCTACATCCAAAGGTTTCCAGCATGCTCATCAAGCAAGCCTTCAAGAATGATGCTGTTCTCAAGACAATGTCTGCTGAAAATGTTGACATCTTATCAGTTTCACAAGGAGAGTGGAAGTCATGCAGAAGTAGTCAGGAGGCATCCAGATGAATTACAGTTCCCATCATCTCAAAGCAACAGATTGTTATCTGTCATGGGGATTAGTCTGGAGATGATGAGAGCTGTAATCCAGCATAGAGTATCACACAAGGCACCAAGATGTATGCTATCCCAAATGGATGGATGCCAGAGCAGGTTCTCATTGCATTTGACTGTTCCAAAGGAAGGACTTGACTACACTGGGAAAAATGCAGGAAATGCTGCAAGTTTGGGGTGGGCTAATTTGATATTTTTCCCTTTGATCACATGGCACAAAAGGAAATATGAATAATCTTGGAGTTCCCCCACTCATCTGTAATTTTTTCCTCTGCCATTGGGGCTATTACTTTTTTCAAAAATGTATCATTTTGTATCAGTTCAGGCATGTGATTGCTTGAACTGATGCAGAAGAGCTGCCAACACACACTCAGAAATAGCAAGCAAAGCCCATCACCAAGACTGAATGACTTCCTTCCTTCCTATCTTTCTTAGCTGAGGGTAAAGCAAACTCGCCCTTGGAAAGTCTCTTTTTTTCTTTATAGGGTGAATGTATATGTATTCACAATTCCTTGCTCAGCCCCAATTATTGTTATGGTATTTATATCATACTCAATAGTCCTTGAAACAACTGAGAGACGATAGTGAATAAAATGCATAAAGAGGAAATAATTTTGTACAGTCCTTCTCAATTAGACCAGGTAACAAGAAGATTGTCACTGTTGACAAAGGTTTCTAGGCTAAATCAGTGGTTCTTAACCTTTGTTACCTGGATGTTTTTGAACTGCAACTCCCAGAAACCCCAGCCAGCAAAGTTGGTGGTGAAGGCTTCTGGGAGTTGCAGTCCAAAACTCCTGAGTAACCCAAGGTTAAGAACCAGTGGGCTAAATAACCTCTAGTCTGTCTAAACATGTGACTGCCAACCACCTGGTTATTATTTGCTGATAAGCTTCCTGGCAGAAATAAGGCTTACTATAGATTTAGAAGACAGCTGTAAAATCAAGATAGTGGCTTCTAAAAGCTAATAAGTGATGACAGACAGAGGCTCTAAATGAAACACAGAGAATGGATGTTCAGATTACTTCTGCCAAGCACAGAATGCCTGTCTGCTTTTCCTCTTTCTAAACAATATATCCAGCTTCCTTGTAGAGTAGGGTAAACTGCACTGTATTTGTCTCAGATTAACTCAATAATGACTCCAAATCTTCTGAGGAAAACACTGTTGAATTTAATATAATGTCTTTCAATTGAGGCACTTAATACAGCATGTATGGCTCTCCTCTTCCCAATGTTATCCTTACAAGACCATTGTCAGGTATGTCACTGTGAGGCAAAATCCTTGGCCCAAGATCACCCAGTGGATTTCATGGCTTAGCGGAGATTTGAACTCATATCCCAGAAGTCCCTGTCTGATACTAATCCAAGACATGCAAGGAGATCTTCAGTCATATTTGTCAAGAATTTGGGGTGTGCAGATGGGTCCGAGACAAGGCAGTCTTCCAGGTCTGGCACATTATCCACACCTTGGAAAGGCTTTCCCAACTTCACTCCTGGCCATTCAAAGCATTGGTCAGGACAAGAAGCAGGCAGTTCTTCTGCAGCTTAGATTTCAGATTAATCTGGGGATTCCTAAGGCTTCTCTTTTCATTAATAGTCCCCTGAGTTCTTCACCAAGCAGTACTTGAGAGGCCATCTACTTCCTCCTTGGTGTAACACCTATGTGCGATTTTTAAGAGCATCTTTCCCATATTACTTTGAAAGTGCTGGTGAGGAGTTTACAAGATCTACTATCTATTTAATAGATAAACTCTTCCACCTTATGTGTGATTTATTTCAGTAGGTCTAAACCTCTGTGATAGTCACCAAATTTAGCATTATAGAGAGGGGCATTTCCCCCGCCTTTTTAAGGAACACCTGATTGTCATTCCATTTCATATTGAATTTGGGCAGATAACTTGTTTGGTTTCCTACCTGTTTTGCTTCAAGAACTTAGTCTCTAAATGAGATCCCACTGGCTCTTAAATCCAGAAGCTTCCTTTGTGCTGATAGTGGTTTCTCCTTTGGCAAGCTTGGTTCTCCTTACTGAAAAGGTCTCACATGGTATTATAACAATTTTCTATCCGCCAGTATTGATTTAGATATTCCAGTCAAAAGCTTGCAAAAATAAAGACTTGGATACTCAAGAGAAAGTAGAACACTGTTATAGGCGTTTGACTTTAGAAAAGCCATTATCAGTTGCGAAAGTGCAAGATCATTATTTAACAGTAGCCTCAAAAGTCCAAGGACATTATATTCTCACTCATCTTCCCTCTGGAGTTGATTCTATCAGCAGCCTTCTTTAAAAAGCCATTTACTTGTTCAATTCTGGCTTCATTTCAAGATTTGATGCTTATTAAAGAAGAGATTCTTATGTTCCCACAATTTTTTTTCATCCCCCCTGCCTTTTTTAATGACTGTCAGGATAGATGCATGGTGGTACATTCTATGTAGCTTTACCATTGTGGCATTTGGTATCACTTGGCAAAAGAGCTCAGCTTGGAAAGCTACTCAGAGGAATATATATATATATAAGGAATGGAATACTAATGCATAACTTGGGTTAGGATCACTGTCCTTGCTTTATGTTATTTAAAATAATCCTTTTATTGTCTATTCCAGTCTGTCAGAATAGGCTGCAGATGATCTGTGCTTGGCAGGGTTTACAGCCCAGAAGATGGAAGCAGATCTTTTGTATGTTGGTTTCTGGTCTGGGCCCAACTCAATAGCCACTCAGCTACACTATCCTTGTCCTGAGCTTGGTGAGTCTAGAACAGTGGTTCTTAACCTTTGTTACTCGGATGCTTTTGAACTGCAACTCCCAGAAACACCAGTCAGCACAGCTGGTGGTGAAGGCTTCTGGGAGTTGCAGTCCAAAACTCCTGAGTAACCCAAGGTTAAGAACCAGTGGTCTCGAAAACAGCTAGCTGGAGAGAAGACTATGGAGCCTGGCTGAGACTTTATCACTCCCAAACACTAATGTCCGCTCAAGCTCAACATGCTTCCAGGGAGTCCCAAACAAAATCCACACTTAGAACACGCACCAGCCTTGCAAGGTAGAGCTGCCACTATACTTACATGCACACCAAAATCCCAGCATCATGGTCAAAGCAAGGTGTGCTTTCAGTACCACAAACACTCTCAGCCAAAAATCCAGACAGCTATATGAAAGGATTCCCATATTTTATTAAAAGAGAAAATAATACGTTAAAAGGAGAAAAAGCAAATATTCCAAAAAGTTACAAAAGGTTTTCTCCAAATACTGTAGCACAATGCATAGATAAAGACACATGAGAAACAAACCAGAAAACGGCAGAAACTAAGCTAGACTACCTATTACTTGTATGTTAGCAGAGCAATAACATAGTTCTGGGACATGCACAGATTGCATACTTTCCCGGCATGGCTTCTTAGGACAGCAAATGGATGGCGAGCAAAGTCCCTCCTTAGAGGCTATTAAATTAGTTTTTCTTATTCCTTTTGTACATTAAATGAGTTATTTCGCATCGATCATAATCAAGATCTTAATCTCCTTTCATGTTCACCCAAAACCAAAGAATTTTCCTCCCCTCTTCCTTTGCCACAGCTCTAATTTGCATGACTCCAGGAAGGAAATACTTTGCATGCAGAAGATTTTGGGTTTAGTCCCTCGTATCTCCAAAGGATCAGGCAGCTGGTTATGGGAGACACATCTGACTAAGATCCAGTTCTAGTACTGGGCTAGATGGGCACGTCAACTGATTTGATGTAAGGCAGCTTCCTATGTTAAAAGATGACCAGGAGAAGGGCTCAGTGTGTGCTTCATAATTCCGCTGAAGCCTAGGAAAGCTGTTGTGCATAATGCTGAATTCAGAATTCAGCATCCAGAAAAATCTCAGAGATCACTTTGTTAAATGTTTCTGGCCTAACACTTAGAGCAGTCTGACAATGGAACCAATTACCTTGGGAGCTGATGAGCTCTCCAACAGTGAAGGCATTCAAGACAAAATTAGAGACTCATCTGTCAGATACTGTTTGATTTAGGACATGGTGGCACTGCAGGTTAAACTGCGGAAGCCTCTGTGCTGCAAGGTCAGAAGACCAGCAGTTGTAAGATTGAATCCATGCAACAGAGTGAGCTCCTGTCGCTTGTCCCAGCTCCTGCCAACCTAGCAGTTCGAAAGCGTGTGAAAATGTGACTAGATAAATAAGTAGCACCACAGTGGGAAGGTAATGGTGTTCTGTGTCTAGTTGTGCTGGTCACCTGACCATGGAAACTGTCTGTGGACAAACGCTGTCTCTATGGCTTGGAAACAAGGATTAGCACCACCCCCTACAGTTGGACACGACTGGACAAATTGTCAAGGGGAAACTTTACCTTATTGAGCAAGGATTTGAGACTATTGCATTATAGGTTCCTTGCAACTCCATTTTTCTGCTATTCTATGATTCTTTTTAAAAGAAACAAAAGCACACCTAGGCATCTTCACAAGAGTTCTGTACCACCAGTTCACCTTACTGAATAGGTGATCCCATGAATCAGTTCTGCCTCATTTCTTTTTGCAGACTTAACTGCGACCTGCCCATATTGCTTTAGCTCTCATAAACTTGTATATGTGGACTGTGTATAAAAATAACATATGCAAGAAAGCTCCATATGTGTTCTAGATGTGTCTGTTTGATCACCCCTTGTAGTCCAAATCCAGTCCAGCATCTTTTGGGGACTGGAGTTCATGAGAGCCCAAGCACAAAGGTAAGCTGCCAGAAGCCTTTGGTTGGAGACATGGTAGAATTTGCATTTTATCACGTATCTTTTAGAACGTCACACAGGTTCATTTTGCCACCCACAAAACTTCAGCCCTGTTAGTGCAAGCTCAGGAACTGTTGTGCATTTCTAAATGGAAACCCCCATGGAGACTCAAACATTTGTTGCTTCTTACATCACCTCACTAAAACTCATTTGTAGTTGCTCCTACTAAACAATGTGAAACTCCTCTCTAAGTAGAAGTGGGTAGATTGTGGTGCTTTCGATTACAAACCTCTTATAATTGCTCACTGTTAGCTAGACTATCTAGGGAACACAGGAGTTATAATCTAACAACATCTAGAGGCCTACAAGTCGCCCACCACTATCTTGAAGCTGAAACTAGAACTGACCAACTGTCCCCAAAATCCTGTGTGTTAAAAGTTAGCCCTTATTAGCTAATAATAATTCCAATAATAATCTGTTCCTTCTTAATCAGTTTGTCTATTTGTCAATGAAAAAAACAACAGCTTTTAACAGGTAGGTTGAAAGATAACACTTTGTTCTTTTTACATTTAGTTTTTGTAACCCTGCATCAAAGAAGGACTTTACCAAAGGGGGAAGAGTTCAGCACAGAATAACAGTTTCTGAGAGCTTTGAGAATACAATTTGACAAGAGAAACTGAAAGGACTGGAGTTGTTTACTCCACAGAGAAAATAAAGGAGGTGGAAAGTGTTGAGACATACAGCAGTAGATCTGATAGAATGTATTATTGTCATTTATTTATTGCTTTTAAAGGCTCTTCGATGTGACTGCTTTGCTTTGTTCAGTGCCATAGATATACAGGTATTATTCATCTATACATGTGACACAGCTATTTTCTAAACAGGCAGTACTGCTCAATAGGAATATCATACTCTTCTGACAACTTAATTACAGTAAGTTTTTTTTTCTGGACAAATGCAGTTCTTGTCCAGTTTAGCAGGTCCATCAGTTTAAAGTGCTAAATGGAAGGCAGTGTTAAAGATTATTCTTGAACAAGTGCCTTTAGCTGTCCTCATATTTATTGATACAAATTACACCACCCATGTTTTTGTTACATTGTGATTGTATACCATACCAAAGTAAAAAACCAAGGTTGAATGTTTCAGCAGAAGAGAACATGATAGGTAATGCTCTTCAGAAAAGAGTAATCATTTGTTATATCCTTGCAGTTGTTCCGGAGCTGAAACTTCTTTGTGGAGCAGATTTTCTGAAGACATTTCAAGTACCCAACCTCTGGAAAAAAGAAGATGTTTTAGAAATAGTGAGCAAGTTTGGGCTGGTATGCATTAGTCGTGCTGGTAGTGATCCTGCACAGTGTATAACTGAATCAGAGCTTTTGAATAGATACCAGTACAATATCCACTTGGTCAAAGAGTGGGTCCGGAATGAAATCAGTGCCACAAACATAAGACAGGCCTTGCGCAAAGGGCAAAGTGTGAAATATCTGGTTCCAGACTCAGTTATTGCTTACATTAAGCAGCATGATATTTACACAGAAGAGACTGAACGGAAAAATGAAGGGGCATTGCTGCAGCCTCTTAAGCAATATAGTGCTATGCTCAGCCCTCTTAATGACTGAGGATTCTCCTGTATCAATGCAGTAGAGTTACCCACTTCATAGACAAAGGAAATACTTTATCTATGAAATAAAACACTGTTCTCTTTTAGCTCTTTTCATTCAGAATGATCTGCTGTTTGGGAAATCTGTGTACCACACTCCAAGGCTTTTGTAGCTGGTACTTACTGAAGACCCCATGGTCATCAGTCTGAGGAACACGTTTACACAAAAACTAAGGATTCTTGTCCAGGACTATAATTGAAGTCCATACATTCATGCTTTTCCCACTTGATGCTCTCTGGAAACACTGGAATCTGCTTGCATTCAGTGAAATTGCTGGGTCAGGGATATATGAACACTTGAAATAAGCACCATTTGCTATATTAGCACCTTATGATTTGTATTGCAAGAAAGTATATTAGGTTAAGTACGCATTGATTGCCAGAGCAGTTACTTTTATACAGAGCTTGCATTTATCCTAGGCTTTATGATCCATGATTTATGAAGCCATGGACTGCTACAATGTCCCCTACCCCTCCCTTCCTGTGATGCACCAGTTTTTTTATGAAGATACTGGCTCACGCTAAGCCACTGTCCCCCATCTTACACCTCCAAGACAAAAGTGACTTATCCACTTCTACATTAGGAAGATTAGTCAGGAGGTAAAGGTTTTATGAAGGCTTGGGCACATTGTTCAAACTCGGCAAATATTAAAACAGGAAATATGTATTTTAATATATTTTGGTCATATTTCAGTGTCAGTTCTGTGAGGCCTGTTGAAAAGTTTTTGCATATTTGTTACCATATCTGTGCTAGGATGCTTTTAATGTGTCTGCTTTAATACAAATTTGTCAACTGTGATCATCTGGGAATAAAAATAAACAAACAAAAACAATCATGCTTGTCAGCATCACATTCACAAGGATTCTTCTCCCAGAAGTCGATTGATGTGTTGCAAATTGTATTCTATTACTGTAGCACTTGTACTGTACTTCTAAAGAAATAAGGAGAAAACATTCTTTCCACCCACCTCCTACATATTCACATCTGTGTGGGTGCTTCAGAATCTTTCCTAATAAAGTCGGCGAAAACAGTCTGATTTTACTACAACAGTGTCTATTCTTGCCACAGTACACTCCTGCCCATCTTTTAATGTAAAACATACAGCAGATTCAATACATTCCTTTACTGTAACCCAAAGCATGAACTTGAAAGTTCCACCATCTTCCAGCCAGTATCCAGAGAGGTTTTTTTAATTTGTGGCATGTGTTATGAACTGATGCTTCAAAAGACAATATAGAAGCATCTATGTGTTTCCTTATTATTTTTATATAAATGTTCTTGTCTCCCTTTCTGTTGAAATTCAGGAAATCCTTTACAAAATTGTCTCCAAGCATCTCATTATGAAGACACAAGAATACTTGTCAAGATTCTGAAGGGTGTTTTATTTCATTATGCTTCAGTGGTGAGCTGGTGCCTCAGTGCCTCTTGAACAAAGTTAATCACTCCAGTGTCATTCTCAAATATCATTGTTCTTGTTTCACTGGGTTTGAGGATGAGGATTGAAAACACAATCACAGGGACCGAAATAGGTCAAAACAAAACAAGGTTCTCATAATACCTACAGTCCTAGCCAATTTTCAGATGAAACTTCCAGTATACTAATGGAGAGAACGCTGGACTTTGGGAAGGCAGATTCAAATCCTTGCTTAGCTAACAACACTGGAGAATCTGGACCAGTCACATCTTTTCTCTTAGCCTCACTGTGGTGTTGTGGAATTGAAATATAGAGATGGAGTGTACTGTGCATGTTTCTCAGCATCATTGAAACAGTGACATTTTTGAAAGCAATTACTGTAATTATTAGGTATGTTTCCATTTTCCTCCCATGTAAAAGTTCAATGTGGCATGTAATACATTGAAATTACTAAATGCATAGATTGAAATGACCTTACATGTAATCAACTTTCACTGCTTAAATTCAATATTGAATATGCTACATCAGAAAAATAAGAAGCTGTGCTTTTACTGTAACTTCTCTTTGTGTGTGCTCGCTAAACAATCCATATTGACCACAAGATTTAAGCTGATTTGGAAAGTGGGGTCAATTCAGTTTGGTTTCTTGAGCAATTCCAAGTCTTCTTGATATGAAAATATGGATGCTCATACTTCTTTTTTATTATCACAGGGAGAAAAGCAAGTTGAAAACAACTTTCTGTGTCTCAGAATTGGGTAAAATTTGCAATATAGTTGCCCCTTAAGATTGGTTAATCAATCAATTTTGCTTAATCAGTCTTGATTCAGTAATTGATTTAAATTTCCCTAACTTGTTCTGCATCAGTGGATCTCAGGCCAAGGAACAATCAATGAAATTAAACATATAATTTAAAATACAATTAAATCACTAAAACACTGTAAAATAGCTACAGATTGTGCAAGACAAATTTGGGGCAAATTGGTTCTATTGGTGTTGGTCACATGCTTGCTTATTTTCTGAAAGAGCAGCCTTTACAGTGTGGGAGTTTTCAAAACAAGGGCACTTAGATTTCTTGACATTTGTTGTGTAAAGAGCACAAAGAATAGAGACGGCTGAAGTTAAATATGCACAATGAGACCCATGGCATTTTGGTTAAACCGCAGTACTGCAGTCAAGTCTTTGCTCACAAACTGAGTTGGATCCTGACAGATTCAGGTAGCCAACTCAGGGTTGACTCAGCCTTCCATCCTTCCACGGTTAGTAAAATGAGTACTCACTCACTTGGGGGGGGGGAGGCAAAGTGATGTTTGCATAATTATGTTGTAAACTGCCCAGAGAATGCTTTAGCACTATGGAGTAGTGTATAAGTCAAAACAACAGCACATATTTCAAATGAATAGGCAAAATTCAGAATAGAAGTGGAGTGTTCAGACTTTGGAGAGAAAGTCTTCCCCTTTTATACCCCTTTCTTTGGCTTCTGGGGCAGTTTGTATGAAAATTACAGCATAAAGCAGAGTTGTGGAGCTGCTGGCTTGAGCTAGTTTCAGTCTACATTTGTTCCTCATTTGAACAAAAGCTTCTCTTCTATTTAATAAGTGATTGGAGATGGTTGTGGACAGAGTGCTGGAGAGATTAGCAGTTGCGTTGTTTAATGGTGATTAGTTAGCATGATTGGAATGGTTTGAGAATGTGGTCAGATGGTCTGGTGAGAGTGCAAGTGAGATTGTTTAGAGAAAAAGATCAAAAAAATTCAAGCTGGAGAGCCAAAAGGAGTAAGAAGTATGTTTAAGAGTGGTAGTTTGTGGTACAGTTTATGAAGATAAATCTGTCTGTAGCAGTAGAATGTATGTATAACAAAGAGTATGTGACATATTTTTCTCCTGTTGGGCTCTGTGAATCACACATATGGGTTACCTGTACAGAGACTTTTAGAACATTATAGAATCTGAAAAAGCTCATTCGTCCATATTCTGTTTACTGTGCCTGTGCCCCACCCTGCTGCTAGTCCTCAGTTGCCTTTTAGCCACCGCTGAGGTAGCACTTTGGGAGTACACTTTAGAGCCTTTGTAATGTATTTGTATTTGTTCATGTATAGTTATTTCTAGACAAACATAGTTATTTATTGTCTAGGCCCTTTTGGCATTGGGAAAATGAGCAAAAAATGGCCAACGTTTCCTGTAGTTTTGCTGTTACTATAGTCTTTGTGTCAGCAACACATTCTTTAATACGAAGCTTCAACACAGAGTTTCCTGGAGACATCCAAGATGCATTGACATCAGGTTGATTTGATCCTCACTAGACATTCTAGCCTTCCTAGTATTGCGCAGTTACCAGAGTGCTGATTACAATACTGATTATTCCCTGGTGTATAGTAGAGTAAAACTGCGAGCAAAGAGATTGTATCCCGTGAAAAAGGAATACAAGAATAAAGGAGACAGGGGTGACTGCAATAACTAGCATGGCATCTCCTCAGCATTGTAGGGAAGCTGCTTGCCCGTGTTGTGCTGAAGAGACTCCAGGTTCTTGCAGACAGAGTCTATCCAGCATCACAGTGTGGATTTCGAGCTAATAGATCCACCACTGACATGTTATTCTCCCTCAGACAAAACCACAGTCTGAATTTATGGCAATGTCTGATATCAAATTGCTATTGTACAAGACTGTTCCTCACCTATCATTCCTACCTAAGGTGGTTTCAGACTTTCACCTCCACCAACCTCTGGTGTAGCCTACATTCTTTTTCTCTCCAGTTTCAGATTTAGAAGGAACATTGCATGCATTAGACATTTGCAGGGCATTGGCCCTTTACAAAACAGTTCCAGAAATCTTCTAGACTGTTTATTAGCTACCAAGGATCTAGAAGGAGAGAACATGTCACCTCCCAATATTTATCCAAGTGAATAGCATACACTGTAGCCTTGACCTACCAGAGAGTGAAGAAACTGGGGCCTATAATTTAAAAGGGCATTGCACTCGACTGATTGCTGCTTCTGCAGCATTCCTTAGAGGTGTTCAATTGAGAGACGTTTGTAAATCAGCAATGCAATCTCAAACAGTGACGTTTGTTAAGCAGTAAAGAGTGGATGGCAATGCAAAACATGCTGCATTCGGCAGACCAGTGATCTCTGTGTGGTGTTATGTCTGGCCAACTGGTAAGTCAGCTTGTCATTCACCCATATGTGTGATTCACAGAGACCACAAAGAAGGACAGATTGCTTACTTGTAACTGTAGTTCTTCAAGTGGTCATCTGTGAATTAATTCAACTCACTCATCCTCCACTCAGTCTGCCATTAGCAGGGTGGTTGAAGAACCACTTGAAGAACTACAGTTGCAGGTAAGCAACTTGTCCATTTGAACTTTACTAAAGAAATACATTTAGATCTTACTGTTGTTTCAATGTTTATTGTTCATATCAAAGAATCTCATATCTTTCCATTCACAACTATTACCTATGGTCGCTAAATAAACATCCTGTTTGATTATTTAAGTTGTCTTCTCATTATTTGTTTCATATGTACATAACTAAGAATAAGAAATGCAGACTGCTAATGAAGGAAAAGACAGCCACGTCACATGAAGCTATATCTTACCATTAGGAACACAAGAGTTTTATTTCAATTAAGAAACCCCTTCACAGAGCACCTGAATTATCTAAGGCATCAGTGTGAAGGAAGTTCTGGTTGGGACAGTATAAAATGAACAAGACCAAAATATTGAAAAAGATGTTTTGGGGTTGGTGGGTCTTGCAGTTTAATGCCTTCCCTACTGACATTAGGAGAAGTGGCTAGGATTTTAGGAATTAAAAGATCTTTCTAGACTGAAATTGCTAACAGATGTTCAGGATTGTTCAGATTTTGATACTGTCTACTCGAAGAAGCCAATATTTAATTAGGATGCCACCAGAATCTGTCCAAATATGCCAGATTTAGTTATGATTTCTTTAAATCTGAAATACAGTCCTGGTGTCTATGTGTTTGATATATTGAAAGGTTTCTGAACTATGTGCACTATGGTGGGATGGTCTTAAAGATAAGTTCTTCTTTTTAGTGTGTGTGTTTTTTTAAATAGGTATATGAGTTAGAACATATACTATTGAACTAAATTTCCTCTAATGGTATTAGAATCAGAATTATGAAAACCTCCCTCATCCTGAGAGGAAAAGGATGTAACCTTTATTCAGATACATAGCTAGTATATTTGATTAGCTAACTCGATTAACTTAACCTTCTGTTCATGCTACACTGAAAACTGTTTGCTGTGCAATAGGTTTCTTCAAAATTTGCTGCTGTATTCCTATGTAATGGGATGGCAGTACAGTCTGAAGTCATTCCTTTCAAGCCACAGTGTATTGTTGTTCAATAATGCAATACAACATAGTGTGTGGGTTCCCCCTCCCTTCTCACTTGTGCTAAAGTTAATGGGTTTCTGTGAAGTACTGGCTATTTCTTGCTCTGAAAAGACTTCACATTCTCTTAGCAGAAAGCGTGCTTTGATTAATAAAAATGTGCCACTCTGCTAGATGTGCTGGATGATAATTGGAATGAGGTGTTATTCCTCCAAATCTAAAGCTTTCTCTTTCTCAGCCATCTATTAACTGCTTAGTTAATATCTCCATCCACCGCCCATCACTCAGAGATTACTTCATAAGCGTGACATGAAGAAGAAATTTGGTTATTCGTAACAGACTGTGCAGCTCTTTTTAGTAGCAGAACCTGTGTAGGCCTCACTGTGCTACATAGGGTTGAAAGACAAAATGAATTATGATGTACCAGAAAGGGTCACGATTTGCTGCTCCAGTTGTCACCCAGCACCTTCTTTGTGGCAGTGTTTAGAACAAGAACGGAAAACCATTTTCAACCCACGATGCAGATTCAACTTCCAAGAAGATGGGGTTTGGTCTTCACTGGTACAGACAAAACTATCAGCATCCTAAAAGCTCCTGTTGCCAGTACCAATTCCAGCTTTTAGAATGGGAAAAGTCTATACAATATAGGAGGTTTCCAAATGATGATGTCACATGAAGAAGGTGGTGACCATCTGGGGGACACCAGAGGGCCAAATTGAGACCTCAGAAAAGCCAAATTCAGTCCAAGGCCTGGTGTTCTCTACCTTTTATTTAGAGCCAGTCTTTATATTGGAAGAAGCTGTTTAAATTTCTGAATGAAATGGAAGGGAAAGAGTAATATGATGAGAATCACTACCTAGTAAATCAGTGGCCTAACTGATTTCTATGAAAGGGCAAGGACCTACCCCATTTAAATCAAGCCATCCTGCTGTCATTAGCAAACTAAAAGGTTGAGCTTTGTGGCAGGATTTAAAGGTAACAATTCAGCGCTAATCAGCTTAAAGGGACTAGCGTAACTGCATGGTTGGAAGAACAGATAAAAGAAACCAGAGTTCAAACTTGCTTCAGCAAAAGGCACTGAGCTTTATGGTGCAGAAGGCAAGACGCTGCACAAAGGCTTTGATTTTTGACTCGGAACAAACACCATCAATGCCTGCAGATTTTAATGGTTACTGGAAAATGGTCAGCAATGACAATTTTGAAGCATATTTGAAAGCATTGGGTAAGTTTTAAGTTTATTTTATGTTTTCATTTCTTACACGGTCGTATGCTGGGTTGTGATTGACTGATTCTTCTGTAGAGACATTCACATATGATCCAGTTTCAGTTTATATAGCTCTTCTGTAGGTTACTTCAGTAGAACCATGGGTAAATAAATATTTGTTTAAAGGAAAGCTCTAAAACTATGAAAAGTAGAAAAAATAAAATAAATAAGTTACACGTGTACAAGGACTAATAGTTTGGAATTACCAAAACTGGTGGCACATAGTTAACCTTCAGATAAAAAAAGACAAAACTTTAAACTATACTTTGAATTCCAAAGACGTTATTGGGATGGCATAGTGAACAAGAGAAGATTTGACTGGTAAAAATGCATTGAGATAAGACATATCTATAATGCCAAATATAAAAATCTTCTGAACAGGAACTGGCATTAAAGCATATTAACTTATCCTGAGTTTCTCATGTTTACATTACAACTATAGAGCCTTCAAAAGCTTTTCCAGATCTTGTACTTTAAATAAGTCTTTCACTTCTTTTGGTTTCTTTCTCTCTTTCTTCCAGATGTAAATATCGCTGTGAGGAAAATAGCCAATATGCTCAAACCTGACAAAGAAATCATTCAGGATGGAGACCACATGATTATTAAAACATTAAGTACTTTTAAAAACTACATCATGGATTTTGATATAGGGAAAGAATTTGAGGAAGATCTAACGGGGGTAGATGACCGCAAATGTATGGTAAGATACATTGCAGCAACAACTGTGACGCACACACACACACACACACACACAAAATGGTTAGATTAAAAAGCCTGCATCATAATGGTCACAGTGTTTGTGGCATGCCTCTTATGAGCAACATACTTTTGTTTTTAACAGCTTCTTTGTCCAGGCTCGGAGATACAGTACAAACGTTTACTTGCAAGAAACACAGTAATGGAGGTTAAGTCATTTGCTGCAATCCTATACATAAAGGCTGAAATCCAGAAATTCTTTGCAACTGGAGTAGGCCCATTGAATCAGTGGAGATTTGGTGAGTCAAGTCCTCTATACTTTTCATTGATTCAATGGGACTGCTTTAGTTGCAACGTACTACTGGATTTCAGGCAATGTTTGGGATTACCTATTGCTGAACATGAAATCTATTCAGGCATTTATCTGAAAAGTGTGGAGGGCTACATGGATGTGAGGACATGGGCACCCAGGCAAGTTTTGTACCTCAAAAATGTTGCTGTGCACTTGGCAACGGAAATGGCAGTATCTGAAGAGGGCTCTATATTCATGGTTGATTGCATATGTTCACAGAGTTTCTGTAATCAATTCATCTGTCCCTACAAGGTCTGTGATGCTGGGTGCATGTAGATGTTCACATTGTGCACCTGTGTCCCCATCACCCATTTAGCTATTCACATGTTTGGGCTGGGATGGAAGTATAAAAGGAATGACTTCTTATGAGGACATAAGAAATGCACTCTGTCAATTATTTTGATGCTTTTCTTTGTAATTGAAATGGCTTACAGGTATATTTTGCTTGACACTGATCACACTTATCTGTGGTTTACAGATCCTCAGGTTAACTTACTCATTTAAATAGAGCTGTGGGTTGGCATATAATCCTACTTGCCTTCAGCTGAGTATCTGGATCAGAACATTTATTTCCTTTCTCACCCAATTTTTGCTAGTGATTCTGAATGGCCCGGGAGAGAGTATACAAGCTTTAAGAAGTTATTTATAACAGGAACAGAAGCATCATCCTTAACAAAAACAGAGCCAGCTACCAAGACATCTCCCTTGTGAGCTTTTAGCTTTTGACAGGGAAACAATATTCTGCAGCTCCTAAGAAATAACACCAATTAGCACCAGCTTGCTAATACCAAGCTGCTTAGCTGAGTCAGAGCCTAAATGTTATCTTTCCTATTAATCTGAGAGTAAGGGTGCTACCGCACTGGCGCTTTTGGTGCAGGCAGTACCTTCCAACTAAGGTTGCTTGAGTTGTGTTGTGTGGGGAGAACGATATGCCAAATGGTATGTCAACCACTCCTGCTTTCAAGTGTCAATTGAAAACATTACTTTTCAACTGAACACTGTCAGTTAAAAAGAAAAAATAGGGTAAGGGACATTTAATAAAAAAGAGGATCGGCATCAGAAAGCTGCAAAGGAACTCCTTCTCCACTGCACAAGGCTATGAAAAGGAGCCAACAAGGAGGGAGCCATCTCTCTCCTGTGCTGTAAAGAAAGAAGGGAGTAGAAAAAGGAAGGGAGAGAAGACAAGCAGGAGAGAGGGGGGAATCTAGGAGAAAGGAGACAGGTGAATTCCCCTTCCTCCTGATTGCTGTGCATACTTGAGTGTGTGTGTTTGTGCCTGCACATATGCATACTGAGCAAGGTGATGCACAAAGTGGGAAGAGGGCATATAGCTGTGACAGCTATAGAGAAGAGGCATCATGTTGCTCAAGACCTCACTAAATCATACAATCAAAAGTGAAATTATATTTTCTACGTGCCAGATTATCGCTGATGCACTGAAGCATTTAGATTATTATTTTTTACAAAATTCTTTGTCTTATATGTAGTTCTGATCAAGAAACTGCCCACAGCCACAGTTCCAATCAGCACTTCACATAAAGGCAAAAAAGTTTTTTTAAATTAATCTAAATGATTCAGTGCACCGGTGATAGTCTAGCACCACCCCCAAAAGGTCATTTTCCCTTTCCCTCTGCTGATATCCTGAAGTGGCTTCTTTATTAAACCACTTCATGATACTGGTAATTGAGAGCAGAAGGAGCCTTGGTAGCTTTGACAGCTGCAAAGCTCCTTTTTAGTCTATTCCCAGGAATTGCATGTACTTTCAAAAGACTAAATTAGAGCACACCAATCCATCCATTTTTTGATTTGCTCAAAAAAGTGCAGATTAAGGTGTTCAGGAGGAAGATTGTTCTGCTCTAATAATTACATTATGTAGTCACTTGAAAAAAAGAGTGAACAAATTCGCCCCCGCTATGCACCTGACAGTGGGACAATTGCCCATCTGAACTAGCCCTAAGACTTGGCTATGGATTCCCATAGGAGGTCTGGGAGCTGCAAAAGTTATAATACCGGAGTTTGAGCAAACACAATAAATAAGACTCAGAGAATAGGATAAATGAACCTCCATGAATTATTTAGTAGTCCCTGTGACAAACCCAGACCTACTGGGATATGCCACACGTTAACTGCCACCAACCATTCCCTATAAGAAGTCACACAGACCAGGGATGGATTTTCAACAAATAAAAGAATAAGGTTTATTTAAATACAACACACAGGGAAAATAAAATGATCAGGTGAATAAGATATAGTAACGTGGCTTAGTCTCATTCATACATGCATACAGTTTGGTTCACACAGAACCCTTAACTTGAAGCACAGACCCTGAACCTATCAGTTCTGGCTACCCAACAGACACCTGAACCTATCAGGTTGGTACTCTGACACACAGTAGTACCCTGTCTGACACACAGACTCCCACACCAGCTTCTTCTTCCCAGCTGCTGCTTCTTCACATCCCAGCGTCTTTTAAACTTCACCACACAGGCTTCACATATATATACAGTACAGCCCCTCCTCCTGATGTCCCGCCTTCCACTCCCCATAGGATGGAACTTTCCCTCCAAACCCATGACAGACAGGTAACATCAGTGCTGTATGTAACACCTCCCCTCTTTATAAGTTGTTTTGTAGGGGGAAAGGTAACGTGCTTTTTCCCAAAAAACAACCTGAATAAAACACACAAAACAGTTATACATACAATATCATACTTACTTATACTTACATTCTAAGTTAACCATAGCAATTAGGCATTTAAACATTTACCATATACATTACATCAATTTACCTTTATTCATACAAACCAAGTTCAAAAAACAGGTACATTTAACTTTTTGTCATCAATATATATACATAGTCCATGTCTCTTTCGCCGTCTTCATTCTTCAGGTCTTCTTGACAAGGCGTCAGCAACACAGTTCACTGACCCTTTGACCACCTTCACTTCAAAGTCATAGTCTTGTAAGTTTAAAGCCCACCTCATAAGTTTACTATTGTGGGTTTTCATTGTCTTTAACCATTGCAGTGGTGAATGGTCAGTGCACAGAACAAAATGTCTTCCCCAGATGTAAGGCTTGGCCTTCTGGATCGCGTAGACTATGGCCAAACACTCCTTCTCCACGGTTGCCAAATGTCTCTCACCTTTTTGAAGTTTCCTACTCAGGTAGGACACTGGATGCTTGTCACCATTCTCATCCTCCTGGCACAGAACTGCTCCTACCCCGCTGTTAGACGCATTGGTGTAGACGATGAACTCCCGGTCGAAGTCTGGAGCACGCAGCACTGGATAGTTGACGAGCGCCTGCTTCAACCTCTGGAACGCCTCCTCACAGTCGCTGGTCCACGGGATGCGGTCATCAGCCTTCTTCCTCGTCAGATCGGTCAGCGGAGCCGCAATCTCGCTAAACCTCGGGATGAACTTTCTGTAGTAGCCCACCAACCCAAGAAATGATTTGACTTTTTTCTTGGTGTTGGGTCTGGGCCAATCACGAACTGCTTCTATTTTGGCCTCTAGGGGTTTTATCACTCCTCCCCCTACCATGTGACCCAAATATTTTGTTTCTGGGATACCCAGCTGCAGTTTGTTCTCTTTGCAGGGCCTGGGCCAAAGCACTCCCTCCCCTGGGTCAAAGTGCCTCTCCCTGGCTTTCTGGTCATCCCAAGCTTTCTTTCTGACCTTTTGAGCTTGCAGGGTCTCTGCTGCTAGCTCTAGGTTTCTCTTTAGGTCATTCCTCAAGGTGTCTATGTATGTCACAACGTCCTGTGGGTCATCCTGGGTGATCTGCTCCCAATTTTGTTTGATCAGATCAAGGGGCCCTTTCACCCTTCTCCCAACTAAAAGTTCAAATGGACTGAACCCGGTACTGGCTTGTGGCACTGATCGATAAGCAAACAAAAGGGATTGCAGCTTCTGGTCCCAATTGTTTGGATTCTCTGCCAAGTAAGCCCTAATCATGCGCATTAGAGTCCCATTGAACTTCTCAGTTAACCCATTACTTTCAGGATGATAGGCAGTGGTTTCCTTGTGCTTAATTCCACAGATTTGCCATAAGCGTTTCATGAGCTTTGATGTGAACGATGCTCCCAAATCTGTGATTATTTCTGAGGCAAATCCCATCCTGGACATATACCCCACCAAGGCATCTGCCACTGTGTTAGTTTCAATGTTAGTCAAGGGAATGGCTTCAGGGTACCTTGTGGCATGGTCCACAATGGTGAGAATGAACCTGTTCCCCCTCTTTGTGGCCTTGGGCAAAGGTCCCACAATATCCACCCCTATGCATTTGAACGGAGTGTCAATCACAGGCAAAGGGCACAACTTTGCTTTGGTCCTGTCGCGGCTATTCCCCTGCCTTTGATACACATCACATTGTTTACAGAACTCCCTGATCTGCTTCCCTATGTCAGGCCAGTAAAAATTCTGTGTGATTCTCTGCTGTGTTTTGTTCACCCCTAAGTGCGCAGCAAACATGTCAGAGTGCCCCCTTTGTAAGATCATGGGGCGATACTTTTCAGGTACCACCAGCTGACTTCTGATCCCATCTCCCCCTTTTGAGATATTCCTCAGGGTCTCTCTATATAAAATCCCCTTTTTCTCCAGAAATCTCACTGGGGTTTCAGGTGTTAGCTGGGCGTCAGTCACCTGTTCAAAACACTTTTGGAGAGTGGCGTCTGCCTTTTGCTCCTGTCCAAATCTGCTGTCTGTGGTTAAGGTTTCCACCACAGCTTCTGAACTCCCCTCTGCTTCCGTCTCTGGCTCATCATTACCCCCCTGAACTGTCCCCGTGGTGGCTTGTGAGCGTGTAATCACTAGCACCCGTTTCACATGTTCAGCCAGGTCATTTCCCATGAGCACGGCTGCTGGCAGAGTCGATGAAATCGCTAGCCGCCAAACTCCCCTCCAGCCTTGAAAGTTCACAGGTACCTCCGCTACTGGCAGTGAGATCACCTGCCCCTCAATCCCTGCCACCTTCATGCTCTCATTTGGGATTAGATATTCCCTAGGAATAATATCTGGATGGCACAGGGTCACCTGAGAACAAGTGTCCCGCAGCCCCCGATACTGATGGCCAAGTATTCCTACGTCCACCCCTGCTGTCTCAAACAACTGAGAATCTGTTCTCACCAGTAGGCAGCGCCTGACCTCTACAAGAGGACCATTTTCCTCAGCCTGATCAGCAGATGTAGCTGTTTCAGATTGAGTAGCCATGGCAACAGGCTCCCTCAGTGACAATGAGCCTTGCTCTTTCTGGACACAGAACACAGCTTTTGGCTTGGTCCCACTCGAATCCTGAGGCACAATTCCTTTTAGCTGCTTTAATTTCTCACACTCTGAGATTAGATGGCCCTTTCCCTGACATAAATAGCATTTTCTGGTGTATTTTGAGTCTCTCTCATCTTGTTTTGGTTTTCCCTCCAAAATCTGAGGTCTTGGTTTCATGTCTGAGGGCTTCCCTTCACCATGGCCCCCTCCCCCTTGCTGGCTTTTCCCTGGTCCCTGAGAGTACTTGCTGTAGGTTTCTTTGGGTTTCCCCATCGCTTTCCCCTCACCCAAGGGCTTTCTTATTTGGGAAATAAAATCTGCTATCTCGGCTGCTTCTGCCACAGATTTCGGTTTCCTTTCCCTCACCTGGAATTTCAGTTCCCCATGCAGGACTGAATAGAACTGTTCCAGCGCTATCAAGTCTTTGAGCTGCTGAAAGGTCTCTGTCCCCTCCTGAGATAGCCATTTCTCTAGCAGCCTCACCAATTGAGCCCCCACTTGGGTAAAAGTCTGCTCTGGTTTCTTTGTGAGGGACCTGAATCTTTGCCTCAGCTGTTCCGCATTTATCCCATGTCTTGCAAACACCAGTTTTTTAAACTCTGCAAAATCTCTCATCAGTTCCTGTGGCATCTCTGAATAAACCTCAGCCAGGCTACCACTGATTAAAGATCGCATGATGGTCATCTTCTCAGTTTCCCTCACTGAGAAGTCCACAAACGCTCTTTCCACTAAGGAAAAGAACACCTCAGGACAATCTCCCTTGTGGTACACAGGGAATTTCTTCAGGTCAGCTTTAGACAATTGGCCTCCCTCAGAATCCCTATTGTTATTATTGTTCTGATTCATCAGTTCCAGTTTTCTTAATTCAAACGCCATTTTCTCTCTCTGCAATTCCAATTCAAATTGTCTTTGCCTTTCCCTTTCCCTTTCCTCCACTTCAGATTGCCTCATCCTCAGTTCATGCTGTTGGGCTAGGAGTATCTTTCTGAGTTCTGGGTTCTGCTCTCCTGTGCTGTCACCCTGCACTGAGCCAAATTCATCCTCAGAACCTTGGTCTACCTGGGGGTCTTTCACTTCACCCATTTCTGCCATTTGGCTTCGAGTCAAAGGCATAATTCCCCCCCCCCAGAACAGGCTGCTTTAAAAAGTCAAGCCTCAAAATAAAACGACCACTTTTTTTTTCTTTTTGCCTCAGACCCAGCTTTCCCTATAGATTGCTGCTGTCCTTCAGCACTACTTGCAACAGTTGCGAGCTAGAGTCTACCCCCCTCTGCTGGGCCTCTCAGCAGACAAGCTAGCTCACTGCTATTTCACAGTTTTGCCTCAGCTTTTTCCCGCCAAAACAGGCTGCCTCAGAGCACCCTAATCTAGTCTCCCCAGTTGGCACGTTCTTCCACTAGCGCACCTCCCCGTGAGGTACACCTAGAAGATTACCTACGCGCCTCAGATTGTCCCTGACTAGACCCCCCTTGCTCTGGGCACACTTGCCAAGGCTTTGCTGGACCGCTGGACAACTGGACCAGTCGTATCCCACACGCTGGACACCAATCAATGTGACAAACCCAGACCTACTGGGATATGCCACACGTTAACTAAGCTGCCACCAACCATTCCCTATAAGAAGTCACACAGACCAGGGATGGATTTTCAACAAATAAAAGAATAAGGTTTATTTAAATACAACACACAGGGAAAATAAAATGATCAGGTGAATAAGATATAGTAACGTGGCTTAGTCTCATTCATACATGCATACAGTTTGGTTCACACAGAACCCTTAACTTGAAGCACAGACCCTGAACCTATCAGTTCTGGCTAACCATACAGACACCTGAACCTATCAGGTTGGTACTCTGACACACAGTAGTACCCTGTCTGACACACAGACTCCCACACCAGCTTCTTCTTCCCAGCTGCTGCTTCTTCACATCCCAGCGTCTTTTAAACTTCACCACACAGGCTTCACATATATATACAGTACAGCCCCTCCTCCTGATGTCCCGCCTTCCACTCCCCATAGGATGGAACTTTCCCTCCAAACCCATGACAGACAGGTAACATCAGTGCTGTATGTAACAGTCCCCATTCTAAGTTGAAATACTTTTATGGAATAAACCAGGATTTTTGCAGTTTCCAAATTTGCTCTGTCATCAGATTGCACCCAATATGTCCAGTTTTACTGGCTTACTGGCAGAAAGGTTTAGTAATGACACATTGTTCAGTTGAAACACAGTTCAAGTTCCAAAAGGAAAAAAAAAATTGGAGAGTCTTGGTTGAATCAATTTTTTGATTCCTAAGCTCTGCCATGGAAACTCACTGGGGGGGGGGAGTGGAACTGGTAAAATCGTTCCTTAAATAGTCGTTGTAGGTTTTTCGGGCTGTTTGGCTGTATTTTTAAAGTTTTTCTTCTTAACGTTTCAACAGTCTCTGTGGCCAGTATCTTCAGAGGACAGGAGTCAGAACTCTGTGCTCTGGTGCAGTTTGTGGGATAGTTGCATATTTATAGCTGTGGGATCAGCTTTTTGTCATTTCCAGGCAGTTCGGTGATTCTGGTGATCAGCGTGTTTTTTTGTTGTGGGTGTATTGTTGTGATAAGGGGGAGAGACGATCTGTCACTGTGATTGATGGGTGTGTTAGCTGGTCTTTTATGTGCAGTGGTCACAGGTCCTTGTGGCTGGGTAGAGTTCATTGACCTTTTGCAGGCTGTATTTTTCAATATTGGGAGCCAGGCTTTGTTGAGTTTTAGACTTTCTTCTTTTTTTGTTGAAGCTCTGCTGGTGTTTGTGGATTTCAATGGCTTCCCTGTGCAGTCTACCATAATGATTGCTGGCGTTATCCAGTACTTCTGTATTTTGAAATCGGATTTCATGTCCAGCTTGTTTCAGGGCATGTTCAGCTACTGTGGATTTTTCCAGTTGTTTTAGTCTGCAGTGTCTTTCATGTTCTTTGATTCTGGTGTGGATGCTGCATTTTGTGGTTCCAATATATACCTGGCTACAATTGCAAGGTATCTGGTATACTCCTGCAGTGGTGAGGGGGACCCTTTTGTCCTTTGCTGACCATAACATTTATTGTTGTTGTTTTTTTGTGGTGGGCTTGAATACTGTTTGTAGGTTTGTGTTTTTTCAAAAGTTTCCTCATGCAGTCCATGACCCCTTCGATGTATGGCAGAAATACTTTATCTGTGGGTGGATGTTTTTCCTCTTCAGTTTGGTGTTGTTTTCTTGGTTTGGTGGCTCTTGTGATTTCATTCTACAACCATTTGCCTGTAGGGCTCAATTCAAATGGTTGAGTTTGGTGCTGAGAAATTGAGCTTCACAGTTCTGATTCGCACAGTCTACCAGTGTTTTGATTAAGCCTCTTTTTTGCTGTGGGTGGTGGTTGGAGTTTCTATGTAGGTCCGGGCCATGAATGCTTTCGAGAATACGTTCCTTAAAATATATTGCTTATTTTGAAAACCCTGTTAGGGTCACTATAAGTCAGTTTTGACTTCATGGCACATAACACACACGTTGCTTTCTTCCATTGACAGTGTAAATGTGCTTCCTGACGAGTGGTGAATGAATGAGAACAGGCTTGCAAAGGAGAGTTAAGTGTCATGATGCTTAGGAAGAACATAGACAGTTAAGATATTTCAAATATGATGTTGCTTGTGTTTCTAGAGGGAAATGAGAATCAAATGGCGTTGATTATGCCTGTGTAGGAGATGTTCCCAGTGGATTGTGTCTAATACAATGGTTCCCAACCTTGAGCCCGCAGATGTTCTTGGACTACAATTCCCAAAAATCCTGACCAGCACAAGATTGCTTCTTGGGAGTTTTAGTCCAAGAACATCTGGGGACCCAAGGTTGGGAACCACTGGTTTAGTACATTAATATATAATTCTCGCCAGTGATACTTGTGCTGTTTGCTGCTTGGGAGCTAAGTGTAGGTTGTTGTACCTTGCTTGAGATTTCCTCTGACCACTGTGAAAAGCAAGTCAATAATATAAGGTCCTTGGGAAAGGTACAAATCAAGATGATCATGCTTTAAGTGGCTTATTTGTACATTTGGTATAAATCAAAGGAAAGAGTAGCTGATCACAAGAGCCTGTGTAGGAAGAAACTAACTAGAGAGCTTGTTTCTCCAGAAGTTACAATTGATCTGCAATGGGTTTTAAGAACTCTTGAACCAGTCTGACGACCCAGATGCTAATTTCACACAGTTTGTGATCCTGCCCTTCAAGATATTTATAAATAGTACATACAAAGGATGCAGCATTCATTCATTCTTTGATTTACAGAAGGATATTATTTGTCCCTGCTTACAGTATATCATCCATATTGTGTCTATCTAGAATTCTTAAGAGTCCTTTGGTTCTCAGCTTAATTAGATTGAGTTTTGCACTCAGCATAAGGATGGTTATCTTCTATGTGACCTCAAAGCAGCCATCTTTTTGTTTCATTTTTTAAAATATTATATTATATAGGAACCAGAAGAATGAATTCTACAGTACTATGTTAGTGGAATAAAAGACAGTGGCCTAAGTCCAATAGATAGTTCCGACTAGAGTAAACCTATTTAATCAATTGTTGAATGAGTCAAGACTCATGTAAATATCATTGTTTCTGTGTCTCTGCTCTAGCTGGAGACCTCTAGTTGGTTTCAGACCTACAGTTACTTTATTGTTGTTGTTTAGTCATTAAGTTCTGTCCAGCTCTTCCTGACACCATGGACCAGAGCATGCCAGGCCCTCCTGTCTTCCACTGCCTCCCGGAGTTTGATCAAATTCATGTTGGGTCACTTCAATGACACTGTCCAGCCATCTTATCCTCTGTTGTCCCTTTCTCCTCTTGCCTTCACTCTTTCCCAACATCAGGGTTTTTTCCAGGGAGTTGTCTCTTCTCATGAGATGGCAAAAGTGTTGGAGCCTCAGCTTCAGGATCTGTCCTTCCAGTGAGCATGATCTCTGTTTTTTTGATGTTGAGCTTCAGACCGTTTTTGTGCCCTCCTCTTTCACCCTCATTAAGAGGTTACTTAGCTCTAAAGATAAAAGTGTTTTTGGTTAATAGTAAAATAGGCCATATTATCAGATATGCAGAAGACAGGATTAATAATATGTAGTGAAGCGTTTTAATTGCTGTTGAAATAATCTGGAATACTATCATATATAAAACATAATATTTTATTTTATTCATTCATTTATTTTTTGAGCCTAGCTGCTCTTTGAGTATTGAGCTAAGACCATTGTTAGAAAGTGGCACCTGAAATAATGTGTGACATTTAATGGAGTGTAGTGATGAGAGTGTCGGATCTGGGTTGTGGAAGGACCTGGCTCAAATTCTTGCTTGGCCACAAATCCTACTATTGTAGTCTAGAAGCCAGCATCATCATTGTTGACACAAGCTGACAGACCTCTCTCCCTTGCCTGAGCTGAGTATAATAAGAAGAACATTATTCCATGTGTTTATGGTGGGGAAATCACAAGTTATTTGAACAATAAGATAACTCAGTGTGTGCCAGTCAAGAGTACATACTGCAATGGATAAAAATGCAATAAACACAAGTTTCTAAAAGGTCCATCTTTATTGTAAAGTTCAGCTATGGGTACAGAAAAACAGTAACATATTATAACATATTATTGATAATATATAATGACAAGCCTCAGACACAGCTGGCTTTCAAAAGCTTTTGTGGTTTAAACAAACAAGCTGTGCTTTATTTAAATTAGAGTACAGTGATGCCTCGCTTAATGGGCGCTCCATTTAGCGATGAAATCGCTTAGCAATGACTTTTTTGGAGCGTTTTTGCACTTCGTATAGCGATGGTCCCTATGGACGATTTTCGCTTAGCGATGGTTGGGACTATGCTTTGTATAGCGATTAAATTTTGGGTCCCCTGTTTCGCTTAACGATGGTTTAAACAGCCTCATGTTTGCTGTTTTTTAAATGTTTTTCTGTTATTTATAAAGTTAAAGTTTACTGTTTAAAATGTTTGAAATCATAAAGTGCACTTAATAAACCCTTTGTTAACCAAATTTGACTTTGTTCTGACTCTTTTTTAATTTGTTGTATTTTTTTCCCATTGAGATGCATTGAATAGGTTTCAATGCATTTCAATTGGGGAACCGCGTTTCGCTTAGCGATGTTTCCTATGGCAATTTTTGCTTAAGGACGGCAATTCATTCCTATTGGAATGGATTATCTGGTTTTCAATGCATTTCAATGGGAAACCGCGTTTCGCTTAGCGATGAAATCGCTTAGCAGCGATTTTTTCAGAACGAATTAACATCGCTAAGCGAGGACCACTGTCTAGTGAAATGAGAACTCATAAGGATTAAGCCCATTGTTTCAAATTCTTAACAGTGTCAAACCACACTTTCTTGAGTTGAGCAATCACAGGGAACTATGGTTCAAATTTGGAAAGGATGCTTCTTGCAAAAAAAAAAAAAGAAAGAGAAGGAATGGATAGCTTGCAAATCCAAGACTTGCTGTGTCTTGTAAATGTAGCAGGAAACCACTGTTATCTCATTATTCTGGGCCAATCAACAATGTATACATAAATATTAAAATAACCAAAGAAAATAATCACATTTTACAACTCCAGCAAACACTGGGTATATAGAAACCAGCATTCCCTATAAAATTGGTGGGGACTCGTGTGAAAAAAGGAACATTTATTTTTCAGTGAAAAGATAGAACAAAGATGAAAGGAATTTTATTCAGCTTTAGAGCTAATATACATCACAAGAATGAAATCAAGTTAACCTCTGTCAAATTTAACCCCTATGTTTAGTGAGATGCACTTGCTTCACAACATCAAGGAACATCTTCCTGCCAACTTGGAACAGATTTAACCCAGTCAGTTCTTTGATGCAGCTGCTGGAATAGACTGCCACTAAATTTTCTTCATTACTTTCTGTTTCCCCTGTAAATGTTTGAAAAGAGTGGAACTGTTTCCATCCTCGACTTGATTAAAAGATATGCTAGTAAGTAAGCAGAAAGCTTTGTCCCTAAGATGGCAGCCGTACTCACACTTTTGGAAATGTATTGAATCTCATATAAATGGATACCTGAAGGACCGCCCCTTCCATATGATCCTACCTGGCAGTTAAGATCTAGCGAGGGGAGCCTTTGAAAGAGCCATCCCTCAAGGAGGCAAGAGGGATCGCTTGTAGAAAAAGGGCCTTTTCGGCAGCTGCCCCCAGACTATGGAATGCCCTCCCAACTGAGATTCATCTGGCGCCGACGTTGATGACATTTTGGCGCCAGGTCAAAACCTTCCTGTTCCAAAAGGCTTTTAATTGAAATAACATCAACTGTGGGTCCTGATGGCAATTTTTAGAGTATTTATCTTAATTGTATTTTAATCATTTTATCTTTTATTGTATTTTAATTGAATTTTAATTGTTGTTAGCCGCCCAGAGACCTTTGGGTAGAGTGGGGGGGCATATAAATTAATTAAGTAAGTAAGTAAGTAAGTAAGTAAGTAAGTAAGTAAGTAAGTAAGTAAGTAAGTAAGTAAGTAAGTAAATAAATAAATAAATAAATAAATAAATAAATAAATAAATAAATAAATAAATAAATAAATAAATAAATAAATAAAACCAGAAAGAAAATAGAAATGGCAAATGTTTGATTTTTGACCGTCTGGTTTAGCAATGTATGCATCAGCCTGTTAAGTGCCGATAGAGATTTAGGCCTCTGTTCTTCCTTCTTACTGTTCTTTTTTGAGAGCGGATTCAGAGGACATCTTCAAATAATGGACCATTACTGTCTGTAGTAAAGTAGGAATGCAGTTACATTAGTGAAATATTTCAAAATATGTGTCAGTTTTATTTAAAGTGATTTAAATTCACACAGCGGTCAGTCACGTGGTATTTGAATCACTTTGTGTGTTCCCTGGGGCAAGTGTAAATCCTATGGGGTTTTTAAAATATAAAGAGAGCAACCATTCCTTGCTGAGCTCTTATGTCTCAATACAGCGATGGTGGCAGAGGCAGGAATATCAGTTAGGAAAGCTTACTCCCACTGGGCCAGGCTGCCCAGGCAGTTCCACCACTTCCACAACAGGAGAGAGGGAAGGAAAAGGGAAGGCCCAGCTGCCTCCTAAGCCAATCAAGAGATGGCTGACAGGAGTGAGAGAAGAAGTGGTGGCGGATGGTGGGTCACAGCAGTGGGCAAGGCTACAACAGTGAAGGACTAGCGGGGTGAGTGGGAAGGAAGGGCAGTGGATGAGGAGTTGGAGGAAGAGAGCTGGTGCTGACTGCTGCAGAGAGTGGCCTGCCTGCATGCCTCAGAACAGCTGATCAGCGACTGAAACAAACTGGAGCAGCTGCTGCCCTAGAAGACAAGGCAGCCATGGAGAGATCTGGGTCTCCCTTGGGGGCTGAGCAGCAGCAGCAGCAGGACCCATGGAGCAGGGTTTGTTAAAAAATAACTTAACTGAAGCATTCACAGAAGGCAAATAGACTAATAGACTTAAAAGAAATCAATTCCGCACCTATGTTAAAAATCAACAGCCCTCTGGTGGAGGAGTAAAAAAAAAACATGCTGCCACTCCAAGAAACATGATTCCCTGTCAAATTAATCCACACTTACACATGCATTGAGTATTCTCTCTTTTTTAAAAAAGCCGTTCAAAACATGAATAGCTGTAAAAACATGATTTAAATAGAGTGGGTTTTTTTAGTAATGTAACCAGGCTCTAAGACATACAGTGGTGCCTCGCACAGCGAGGTTAATCCGTTCCGGATTAACCCTCGCTGTGTGAAACATCGCTGTACGGAAAGAAAAAAGCCATTGGAATGCATTAAACTTAGTTTAATGCGTTCCAGTCGGCTGATTTACTCACCGTACAGCGATGTCCCTCTATGGCCGGCAGCCATTTTCGCGCCCTCCCCTTGCTGAACGAGGGCGCAAAAAATGCCTGCGATCAGCTGTCCGCGTTTTTGGCTGTTCTGGCAACGTTTTTGTGCCCTCCCCTTGCTTACCAAGGGCGCGAAAACGCTGCGCCCGGCCCTTTCGGCTGTTCTGGTGGCCATTTTGAAGCCGCGGAACAGCTGATCGGCAGGTCGCAAAGTGAAGATCGGTAAGCGAACCGCTTACCGACCTTCGCTCTGCGTTTTTCGCCCATTGGGGGCATCGCTCTGCGATCGCAATAGCGATCGCAATAGCATCACCGTAGAGCGAATTCATCGCTCTACGGGGTGCTCGTTCTGCGAGGCACCACTGTATGGCTCTTATAATATAGAATTTATATGTGAAACGAGTCCTCCAGATTCATATTCAGTACACACACAGCCTTTCTTATTTCTTAAAAGCTACTGGCCTGAAACTCAGTCAAACCATAACTTAGTTTTAGACTTAGTACATTTGGATTTGCCTCCCCCACTTCCCAGAGGTAATAGTATAAATAATACCAAGTAATCATGATTGAATCCACGTGACGGAGTGAGCGCCCGACGCTTGTCCCAGCTCCCGCCAACCTAGTGGTTCGAAAGCATGCAAATGCGAGTAGATTAATAGGGACCACCTCGGTGAGAAGGTAACAGCGTTCCGTGTCTAAGTCACACTGGCCATGTGACCACGGAAGATTGTCTTCAGACAAAACGCTGGCTCTATGGCTTGGAAACGGGGATGAGCACCGCCCCCTAGAGTTGAACACGACTGGACAAAAAAAATTGTCAAGGGGAACCTTTACCTTTACCTTAATCATGGTATCTTTTCGATCTGCACAGATCTGAAGGAACATCTAATTCTTATACACAGCATTGTCCTCCCAGCCTGTCAGAAGTCTCTAGTAAATGAAGGAATCTCTCTCCCCCCCCACTCTCTCCCTCTGCTTAAAACAGCTGCTCATATAAAGCAAAGCAAAGCGTACTGCTTATATACTCCCCCATAGTGCTTTAAGCACTCTCTGGGCAGTTTACAAGTTAATTATGCAGCCTACACATTGCCTCCCCTTCCCCCCCACCCAGCAAGCTGGGTACTCATTTTACCAACCTCGGAAGGATAGAAGACTGAGTCAACCTTGAGCTGGCTACCTGGGATTGAACCCCAGGTCGTGAGCACAGTTTTGGCTGCAGCACAGCAGTTTAACCACTGTGGGGTTTTGAAAATACAGAGCAGTTCAACTGAAATGCACCAAAAGTGTCTCTCTCTAATTTAATACAATGGCAAAATAAACCTTACCATCACATAGTTAACCTACTTGCTCAGGTCCCATTCCAGTTCTGTGTCAGCTGCCATTACATAGTTTGAAATGTTCCATTGGATGGACTCTTGGGAGAGGTATCCACGAGGCATAGACTTGACAGCAGCTAGAAAGGTAGATGTGAGCATTAGTGATAGCCATGCAAAGCTTCTGCTCAAAATAGAAAGAAATTACCTATCAACTACAAGGACTTAAAGTCTGTTTTACAAAGCTATGAAGGGTCATAGGAGCATGCATACAGTGCCATTCAGTTTGTGGTGAGCTGGTTATATGAAGACAATGCTAGATTTTCAGTGAGTATTAGAATAACCATATTGCTATTATTATCCACAGCGGGTGCTGTGAGTTGACAGCCTGTGGAACTTTTTCAGTCCTTTCTGCTGTAAATACCACAGATTCAGCAATAGTGTGACTAGGCCCTGAAAGAAATCGGACAGAGCCACTGCCTGGAGCTGTTCTTACAGGTGGATGGGAAGCAGAAATATGACTCCTTAATTGAATCCAGAAACTGTTTTCATGGATAGGTCTTCAGTCATTTATAAGAAGGCAGATTTAAGAACAGTGAGTTAGAAAAGGGTAAGTGACAACTGCAGGACCAGGGCTGAATGCACATGGGCAAGAACTTGTGTGGGAAAGCTTGTAACATGTCAATCTTTTTCTCTTCACACTGATTTTTCAAAATCCAATTAAATGCCTGTTTTTTTGTAGTATAATTTTATTTTTAGAAAATACTGTCCAAAAATAAAATGAAATATTGCTGAATAAGAGAGAATGGGTTAATGAAACTTTCTTATTAAGTCCTTAGTATACCACAGCTGACTTTCTTGGATAGAATAAAATAGTTGTAAGACAGGTTTGCTAACTATTGAAAGAATGTGGCTATCTGAGTTTTGTAGGAGAATTTTTAAAAATGCATGTGCATTGGTTTAATATGTGGTCACACATTTAGGGATCTGGCCAAAAGTTGGGAGTCCAATTCCCCGCTGTGCCTGCTGTGAGCAGAGTCATCCTATGTAGCCTTGGGCATGCTGCACAGTCCCAGGACTTCGCCCCAAAAGAAGGGTAAACTACTTCTAAATATTTTCTACCTAGAAAACACTGAAAAGGGCCACCATAAGTCAGAAATGAGGACACATCATCATGATTAGACCCTTATGATATTCCCACATAAGAGATAAAGCATAACATGGTTGCATTAAATTGTTTCTTTTAAAACAGAATTCCTTTGTTGCAATACTTCAAGAGTAAATTTGTTTATTAGTAAGATCTCCAAATTTTTATTAATCTGCCGATGTATATAGGCTGCTTGATAATTTTCCATTATTATATATAACATAGTTGCCAGATCTCAGGGTACTGGCTGAAGTTTGAAGGTGGTATGTTCCTTTTCGACATGATCAGGGTGAGCAGTGCTAAAATAGGAGAAAAAATTGTTTAGAGGTGGCCTTCAAGCCTGGGGACTCATCTCCATCTATTCCCAGGTGGCATCATGGCTCAATGGTTCAACCTGTGTATGTGTGTGAGAGTCTGTGTATTTTAAGGTATGTGGTGCCTGTATACCAAAGAGCCAGGACTGAAGGTAGAGAACTGAGTAAATATATATTTGGGTCTTTGGTGACATTTGGAACAAAATAGAATATAGAGCACCAGCAGTGTGTTTCATGAGCCTTCTTGTTCCTGGGAACAATGGTGTACATCCTGGAAGAACTACTGAGCTGGAAGTGACTCTTTCACAATCCCTGGCAGAAGCAACATAGGATCTGGAAGAATTGACACATATCATGTGTGCTTTAGGTAGAATGGGATGCGAGCCTTAATTAAACTGCTGGAAACTTCTGAGGAAACTGTATGCTTTTGGAAGCCTGCCCAGCTACTCCCTTTATCTTTGTTGCTCCATGGATCTGGGTTACCATATTATTTGGACAGCTGTGTTGGACCAAAATTCTGCTCTTATTTACCTGGATTCTACTGATGCCTATGTTCACAATCAGCTTTCCCATAAGCAGTTTCTTCCCCCCTACTAGCTCTTGCCTACCACACCTCTGTGACACCATATGTATCCATCCCTCTGTCGTCAAAAAACTACTAACTCTTGTCTCTTCTGGCCCTGAGATCTCAGGGACTGGGATGCTACTGGCCTGGCAAACCTAGTTTGGTGATATACACAATTGCTTAAAGAAGGTCATTATGCAGAAATGAGCTTTCAGTGTAGTTTTAATAATAATCTGATGCGAGATTGTGGGACGTAACTACTGACAGCAATCTGCAGATATATCTCAGAATTCTCCCTGTATTGGGCATTGCCACCAAAGGCAGAAATAAGAACCAAGCCATCCTACACCATGTTTTGCTTTTCACTGATCAAAGGATTCATTACCAAATATTTGAAATGCAAAGGTAGATTTATTGCAAAGTGAAGTGCCCTGCATGTGTTGCCTGAATCAACGTTGCTTATTAGATTGCTACCCCTGTTCCTCAGAAAATAGCCTGGATTAAAATCTGATTTAAAATTCTTATTTATAGAATAAATTAATCAGTTAATGGGTTTTCAAAATATTAGGATGTCTTTAAGGGTGGAAGCTTCGAGGTATGAGATCAAAACAGTATAAAAAATACATAATGCAATGCAAATTTGAAAACAAGAGATGTTCCAAATAAAATGGGAGCTCAGGAAGTCAAAGGGAGGCCAATGAAGATAAACAGGTTGTTGGTCTTTTTCAAAGACCTGCAAGGAAGAGATCTGTTGAAGTCCCCACTTCACCATGAAACACCACCGTGTGATTTGGATCAGTCTCTGTCTCAGCCCAACCTCTTTCACAAGGTTGTCGTGAGGATAAGTGGAGAGCCCTGAGCTCACTGGTAGAAAGATAAGCTCAAAATATAACAAATAATTAAAGGAGAATGCAAACAGGAGACAGAAATGTTTCTTCAAGCAGTTGGGCTACAAACCATCTAAAGTTGTCAGAAATTAAAAGGGCTGCCTTAACCTGGACTCAGAAATGTGCTGGCAGTCATTATAGCAGAGACTGATTGCAGACCCAGGTGAGAGACCCCTGGACATTTTGCGCCCCCCCCCGCAGTTAAAACATACATGATATGCCTTAACCTGGACTCGGAAATCCTGGCAGCCATTGTGGCAGACACTGGATGAGCTCTATGCTCAAAATATAAGTGGTTGTGTATTCTTCACCAGCTGCAGTTTTGAGATGTCCTTAAAATCAATCCCACAGGAGTACATTACAATGGGATCAATGATGTCGGTTTGAAATAAAAAATATATGATCCAGCTATGGTGATAACAATTGGTGCCTGTCTCCTCCGTTGGCTGTATTCAATATTCTTCAGAAGCTATGAGAAGCCACTTAGGGTACTCAGCCACAAACACTCAGAACTACAGCCTTAGCCCTATGCTACTCTGCAGGCAAATATGCCAGTCCAATGTGGTTTAATTGAGCCCAAGCAAAAGTGGCAGATGTAGCACTCCATGAAAAGTGTAGAATCATTATTTGATATTTGAAGCCAATCTTTATTGATAAAATCAACTATCTAGCAGGCATTGCAACCAGTGAAATATGGATGGAGAGATATCTGCCAATAAAGACGTTAAGCCTCTATATCAAATGTTTTTCTACTCTTCAGCTACCATCCTGCTCCTCCCAGATTAAAATCAAGGATACATTTTCCACAAAAAACATTAATCCTGAAGAAATAGCAGAAAATACCAGGACTAAAAAGTCAGGGCAGGAGAGAAGAACTACCCATCTCTTAAAATGGATGGAGTCCCAGGAAAGTCTACACACACACGCACGCACATGCACACGCACACACACAGAGATTGGAGTTGGCAGAACCAAAGTGAACCTCTGAAAATGGTATGTGTTTTTCACTGACACAGTACTTTTATGAGTGTGGAAAAGAACAGGCAACTTCATGCCTACATCAGTGTACTCTATGCTCCTCAGTGTATCTCACAGAAGATTTGATGCTTGTTCCCCTATGTACTCTGGTGATAGTATGGAAACATTACTGGATATATTTATTAGTTGTGTGGCAGAGAAAGGTCCACTGTATCCCATCCGAATTATATTTACAGGGTGTTAAGAGGCATGAGACTTGTCAGCAAGGAACATGGATATTTGTGCCATAGTTCAGCACAGTCAACCTACTATAAAACCTTGGCTGAGTCTCTTGGAATTTGATCAGCAGTCCTCTGTTACACAAACTTTAATACCAGTCAAAAGACAGGCTGTTTTCTAAAGCTGGCCAAGCTGCTTACTGAAAGTGAGAGGCCATAGCAGAGCATACTAGGGAACAGGAACAATCAAGTGAATAGATTCAGTACTCAGCTATCGCATTTTTCTTTTTGTATGGCACCATCTGTTCTGCAGTCGACTGCTGTTGTGGACTTCCATGCACCTGAAACCAAAATGAGAGCAATGTTGCATAAAGCAAGAAGCTTCTTTGACAATTAGGCAGCTATAGTCTTGCACATGGTGTTACCATAATGAGGAAGAAGAATTAGGAATGGCTAATCTGTTTTACATCAGAAGGTGCAACAGAGGGTCAAACCAGACAATGCTTTAAAGGCATTTTTCCCTGTTTCATTCTTACTCTACAGCAAGTGTGGAAGACCTGATCAGGAACAAACTCTAGCATAAAAGCATTTAAGCCCTTGCTTAACATGATAAAAATAAAAAATAAAGAAGACAAAAACATTCTGGCACCATAAAGACTAACTCATATTTTAAGATGAGTTTCTGTGGATCTGATCAAATTTAGTCTCCTTGTATTGGCGATTTTTGTCAAAGAGTGATTCATTTGTTACGGATAGTTTGTGGCAATTACATTGTACGTGCAGGCATCCTAATCCATACTGGATTCTCTGAATCTTTCTTTAGAATAAGGCAAAAAATAAAGCACTGCTAGCTACTTTTTTAAAATATCATTCTACAAACCTGGATGCTATTCCAGAGTTGCCTCCCCCCCACAAGCCATCGAAAAGGAACGGTTCATATATTGTAGCTTCTAGGCTACAGGTAAAACACATGGGCCCATGAACTACATGTGGCCTCCAAATTACTGGGGCACCCTGGCACCCCCACAGCATTCCCCCCAAAAAATAAAGGGCAAAAAGCCTCAAAGAAGCCTTCTGGCTTCTAGGGGAAATAGGGACAATTCCTCATACGCTCAAGAACCTCTACCCTGTACTCCCTCAAATGGTTACTTTAAAAAAGGAGAGAGCATTGCCCACTAGAGGGTACAGGAGGGATTTTTTAATTATTTAAAAACAATTTGCAGAGATGAGTGAGTACTGTATATGGATGCAGTCCTCCAAGGATTATAGATATCCACACCTACCTCAGGAATAGGCCAATGAAAACCACTTCTGTGTATCAGTGTTTCCCAAAGGACCATGCTGTTAACGTATCTCTTGCCACACATGCCTTAGAACTACAGTGGTGCCTCGCTTGACGAGGATAACTTGTTCCATTGAAATCGCTGTACAGCGAAATCCTCATCAATCAAAATGAAAAAGCCCATTGAAATGCATTGAAACCGGTTCAATGCGTTCCAATGGGCTAAATACCTCAGCATCCAGGAAAGATCCTCCATAGGGGCGGCCATTTTCGGTGCCTGTAAAGCAAGGAATCCATCCTGAAAACACAGCGGGGAGCCATTTTGCACAGTGGGCGGCCATTTTAGAGCCGCTGATCAGCTGTTTCTAAATCGTCGTTTAGCGAAAAATTGGTTCCCGAAGCAGGGAACCGATCATTGTTAAGCAAAAATTTCCTATCTAAACATTGTTTTGCGATGGCAAAAGCGATCACAAAAACTTCATCATCAAATGGTTTTGTCGTTTAACGAGGCAATAATTAAGCGAGGCACCACTGTATTTGCCTGGAGAAACTCCACACTGGTATTTAGGACTGTTATCCTGCAGGGGATAACAGTTGCAAGAGGAAAAGCACATGTTTGCTATGTTCTGGGCCTAAAGTAATCTCTAAGTGACTAGCGCAACAAACTGTGTTTTAATAATTTCCATAGTTTCCTGGCGTAGTGAATATAGTGAATATATTATAACAAAAGTGAATGAAATAACATGGAGCTATCCAGTGTGTGGGCTTTGCTTTTAATCACTATCAGCCCTACCATTAACCAGAGAGAAGCAGTCACCTCAGGCAGCAGACATTGAGGAGAAAGCAAGAAACAGATAGCTATTTGATTTGCTGTTGCTGCAATTTTATTGCCAGGTTTGGAGTGAAGTATTCTGAATCATGTACCAAAACAAGTTGGCTTTCTTTGGCTACTCTGCACCAGGAATTGAATGAGTGAGGGGTGCTTCTCCTCAGCCAGTGAAATGTCTTTGGCTAGCCCTAATTTTGGCAGCCAAATCCTGTAGGAACGCTAGGCAGGTTAATCATCATGCTGCCTCTAAATGCTTTTCCTTTATCTGTTAGCAATTCTGACCTAGCTATGAGAGCACTTCTTATCATGTGCACTTGGGGTAAGCTGCCTGGTTGCATTATGGAATCTCATTTACAAGTTTTGAATAAAATATTAGATATATTTTAGGCATAGGGTGGCCTCTTGGTGGCCAAATTGGTTATGATCGAATTCTGTAGTTTGGAGACAGGGCTTCTTTTTTTAAAAAGTCGTCTATATTCATTTGCATAAATCTAAATTTTTCTCCATTTTTCTTCTCTGCTGATTTAACCTCTGCCACTTTATTTTTTATTTTATATGGGTTGGAATACCATTATGTTTTCATGCCAGCATTAACACAATTCCAGTGGTGAATTACTGCAATTTAAGAAGTCATTGTAGAATTTTGCCTTTTTAGTTACTTGCATGTGTCATGAAACAAGCAAGGAGAGGCTTTGTTAGTTCCCTGAAGTTTGTGAAAAGCTGTGTTTGGTGGCGGAGATGAGCTGGATGGGAAGAGGGAAGCATATCCTAATTAGTGAGAGTAGCTGGGTCTGTGTGAAAGTGCTATCAGCAGTCTTGAAGGCAGAAATAATGTTATAAGAATCGTCTCCTCTTGGAGTGTCATGGTACTGACACTGGTGATACTTGCAACATCCAATAATTTATCCTTGCAGAAGCTACCAATTAGCTAGTTTTTTAAAGAACACAATCTGATTGGTTGAAAAGGTTGATCAGAAAGAGGATGATGGGATATAAGGAGAGACAGTTAAACTTCCTGCAGTTTAAGATTATATTGCAACAGATAATTAATGCCTGTTATTCTCGTGAACTCTGCATGTGCACTGGAACTGTGCTACTTAGTAAGAGAACCAGATAGTTAGCTTTTATTATTTCCTATGGGTCTGACTCTTAACTGCCTAAGTCTCTGAATGAGTTTTGCTTTACTTTTAACTATGGAACTGTTTCACATTGTTGTTATTCTTTTAGAAACTCTAAACCTACTTTTGACTATGTCCTTTTGAAATATCCTCAATAAAAATAACACATTTTTACAGCAATGTAGTCACTCAGACAGGTCAAAGGCTGGTGGTACTAACAAAAGTGCCTTGCACATGGAACGTTTGAGAGCTTTGTGAGATTTTGATGTTTTCTACTTTGCGGGGCCCACTGATCAAATCAAATTGCCTTTACATGGTTAAGAGACTCTGGTCAAGTTGCCATCAATGCCAGGAGACTTGCTCCTCCTAAGTCAGAATGTGATACTGAAGCAATTGCTATCAAAGCTTCTGGAACACTTTAATTTTTTACTGAAATAAAAATGAACTGCAAACTTCTGAACCCAATTTTTGTACCGTTCTAGTTCAAAGCTCCTCATTTGAACTTCTTTAGCTTTGTATAATCTTCTTAGTGAAGTTATATGCACATTTTAATTATTAGAATCTGTCTATATAGGGTTAGGCTATATCGGGGTGGAGGGGAGCTGTTTCCAAGAATGCTGATCTTTTGTGAGCAAGAAGCTACCAATTAGCTAGTTTTTTAAAGAACACAATCTGATTGGTTGAAAAGGTTGATCAGAAAGAGGATGATGGGATATAAGGAGAGACAGTTAAACTTCCTGCAGTTTAAGATTATATTGCAACAGATAATTAATGCCTGTTATTCTAGTGAACTCTGCATGTGCACTGGAACTGTGCTACTTAGTAAGAGAACCAGATAGTTAGCTTTTATTATTTCCTATGGGTCTGACTCAACTGCCTAAGTCTCTGAATGAGTTTTGCTTTACTTTTAACTATGGAACTGTTTCATATTGTTGTTATTCTTTTAGAAACTCTAAACCTACTTTTGACTATGTCCTTTTGAAATACCTTCAATAAAAATAACACATTGTTACAGCAATGTATTCACTCAGACAGGTCAAGGGCTGGTGGTACTGTACTAACAAAAGTGCCTTGCACATGGAACGTTTGAGAACTTTGTGAGATTTTGATGTTTTCTACTTTGCGGGGCCCACTGATCAAATCAAATTGCCTTTACATGGTTAAGAGACTCTGGTCAAGTTGCCATCGATGCCAGGGGACTTGCTCCTCCTAATTCAGAATGTGATACTGAAGCAATTGCTATCAAAGCTTCTGGAACACTTTAATTTTTTACTGAAATAAAAATGAACTGCAAACTTCTGAACCCAATTTTTGTACCGTTCTAGTTCAAAGCTCTTCATTTGAACTTCTTTAGCTTTGTATAATTTATTTATTTATTTATTTATTTATTTATTTATTTATTTATTTATTTATTTATTTTATACCCCCCCATCTGGCCCACCGGACCACTCTAGGCAGCTTCCAAATATAAAATCAAATAATAAAACATAGACAAATACATAATAATCAAACAAGAACACCAGTAAAGATAAAAAGGAAAAGTAAGAAAAAAATCAAGAGTTGGCTGGAGGGAAGGCCTGAATAAACAGCCATGTTTTTAATTGGGTTTTAAAGGTGCCCAGCGTGGGGGCCGCGCGAATCGCTGGAGGGAGATTGTTCCAGAGGCGAGGAGCCACCGCCGAGAAGGCCCGGTTTCGTGTCTTCTTCTTCCAGGCCTCTCTCAGCGTCAGGCTCCTCACCTCCTGACTCGCGCAGGTGATCTGGGTAGACCTTGGTGGGAGGAGGCATTCCGCCAAATATCGAGGTCCTAAACCGTTTAGGGCCTTATAAGTAAGCATTAAAACTTTGAAGTTGACACAGAAACAGATGGGCAGCCAATGCAATGCGGCCAGCGTTGGAGAGATGTGTTGATATTTTCTCACTCCTGTAAGGAGCCTGGCCGCCGCATTCTGCACCACCTGAAGTTTTCCGTGTCAGCCTGAAAGGCAGCCCCACGTAGAGCGCATTACAGTGATCTAATTTTGAGATTACGAGTGCATGCACCAAGGTAGTGAGCACCCCCATGTCGAGATAGGGTCTCAGCCGGGCAATCCGCCAAAGATGGAAAAATGCGGTGCGGACTACCGACGCCACCTGAGTTTCCATCGTGAGCGTCGGGTCCAAATATATGCCGAGGCTGCGGACCCCACTCTTCGCGGCCAAGGTGGTCCCCCCAAATGTGAGAGAGCCAACCAAGCCACCTACCACGGGGGCACCCACCCTCAGAACTTCCGTCTTATCCGGATTCAGCCTCAGTCCGTTCTCCTGCATCCATTGCAGTACGGCCCCCAGGCAACGCTGAAGGGAAAGGACAGCATCACCTGCAGTTGGTGAAAAGGAGATGTAGAGCTGGGTGTCATTGGCATATTGATGACATGAAGCCCCACATCCCCTAATGACCCCACCCAGCGGCATATAATCTTTACTGAAGTTATATGCACATTTTAATTATTAGAATCTGTCTATATAGGGTTAGGCTATATCGGGGTGGAGGGGAGCTGTTTCCAAGAATGCTGATATTTTGTGAGCAAGCCAGTTGTGCTAAGAACATTTCCCAAAGTGTGTGCACCTCCTTTCTAGGGTCCCTAGACCTCAGAATTGCAGAAGGGGAATTATTGCACCTAGTTGACCCTGCAGAGACATATCACCCGGGTCATTGGGAATTATGCTGCTTTGCATAAGCAAACAAGCAAAAAAGAAAATCCAAAGCTCTTTGGCTCGTATGGCATTTGTACAAGTGCATTAATTTAACCTGGAGTCTCAGAAAACTCTTGATTTATATACAAGCAAACTGTGAGAAGACAATAAATTGCTAGAGAACTTGAACTATTGCCTCCTTCTTAGCTTTAATGTGAAGTAGATGGATTTTATATATGTCTAAATAATAATGTCATTTGTGCATATACATTAATACATGTGCAGGATAAATAATTAAGTATTACAAATAAATCAAAGGACAATGGGCTTAAAAATTGATCCCTGCTTTTGCCCACACCAACCAAGTGCTATAATCTGACACTTAATTCTGCTCAAGGCTTCACAGAAAGCATTCGACAACTGTTTCATTAGAATGAAGAAAAGCAATATACACAAAGGATAAAGAGTAAAGGAAAACAGAATCCAATAGAACTGTTAATTTGAGACTCTTCCATGAACTGCTCAGCCTTGCATACAATTTTATATCATGCATTTGTCTTTATAATTAATTATTTGTTTCATTGTTCAATTAGCTTTTTACCCTCTTCTTCCCTTGAGTATTGATCTTTTAACAAATACAGTTTGTTTCCTCCATTGCTTTCTTCCCTGATCTCATTCTCTATGGCCATAATTTGTCTGCATATCCCCAAGATTACAAAATCCAGTGAGCAGATACATTGCTAGCAATGCTACTAGGCAATATTGCAATGTACAAAAATTGTTTGAGTTTTGACCCTTCCTTATAGTCAATTTCATTTCTTTAGTTCTTTATTTCCATTTTGTGACAGTGCAGTGAATGACTGCAGAAATATGTTGTGCAAAACAACCTTCACAGTACTGTGTCTTCGTAGTGGTGTATTTACCTGCCTCTCCAACCATAAACCATAATGAGCACAGAGATCCTACCAGTACAAGAATTTACTGTGTGATAAATTGTCAGGATAGGTTTAGGTACCTGACTGTGGAGCCAAAGTTTGGGAGTTCAATTCTCCACTATGTGTCCTGGGAGGAGAGCCAGCCTGTGTGGCCTTGGGCAAGCTGCACAGTCCCACGGTATTCTGAGAAGCAGGGAATGGTAAATCACTTCTGAGTACTCTCTACTTGGAAGGTCGCCATAAGTCTGAATTGACTTGATGACATGTGATTATTATAAATTGTATACATTGCAATGTGGTGAAGTGGACAGAGCATTACTAGGATTTGGGAGACCTGGGTACAAATTACCACTTGGCCATGAAGACTCAATGGGACGATAGCACTGGTAAAAATTACTTCTTAAATAGCTCACATATCATGAAAAAATATGATGACGACACATGACATACCAACACAGAATTTACATAATCATCTGTCACATTTCCACAAACAAATTTGCCAAGTTTTTAATGGCACACCCTGATTTCTAAAGGTGGGTGAAAAAGATAGTATGTAAAAAAAGTCTTCTTCCATTCCTACAGCCTCATGTTTATGTTTGGGGCAAGTCCATTCTTTGATGTTGGTCAGGTTTTTGGATTTTGTCCTGGGCTAAGCATAGTCTACCCCAAGATTTGTGCTATACTGTAAGTAAGGACAGTCTACTTACAGCTGTAGGCAAGGAAGGAGTTATAAAATAGATTGCATATCTTCTAGGATTCCAGTGAATTTTAATTTATTTACAGTGGTTCCTCGCTAGACGATGATAATCCGTTCCACTAAAATTGCTGTTTAGTGAAATCATTGTCTAGCAAAAAGCATTTCCCCATTGGAATGCATTGAAATCTGTTTAATGCGTTCCAATGGGGAAGAATTGTCGTTGTCTAGCAAAGATCAGCCATAGGAAAGCCGCTTTGCGAACCGCCGATCAGCTGTTTAAATCACTGTCTTGCAAAGCTTAGGTCCCAAAAACACCTGTTTTGCGAGCACAGAGGGAGCTGTCAAAATCCTCGTCTAGCAAAAATCGGTTTGTGAAGCAGGGACCAAAACATTGTCCAGCGAAATTCCCCCATAGGAATCACTGTTTTGCGAATCACTATAGCGATGATTCGCGAAAAAACTGTCATGCGGGGTAACTGTCTAGTGAGGCACCACTGTATTTCCAAGAGCACTAGGCCTCTGACCACAACAATTGCTGAGTAACAGCTATACACACAAGTAATACTACCAGCTGAGGCAGTGTGTCCCTGAGAAAAAGGAGAGGTTGAAATTGGTCACATATATTGTTCTGTTCCATTAATCTTTTCCCCCCTGATACCAACTTCAGTGCATGTGTTTGAAGTCTCAGTGAACTGTCCAACCCAACCCTTCTAGTATACTAGTCTACTGTCTTCTCACACCCCAGTGTAATTGATCTTTGTTGCCGTTGTTTAGTTGTGTACGACTCTTTGTGACCCCATGGACCAGGGCACGCCAGGCCCTCCTATCTTCCACTGCCTCCCGGATTTGTGTCAAATTCATGTCGGTTGCTTCAATGACACTGTCCAACCATCTCATCCTCTGTTGTCCCCTTCTCCTCTTGCCTTCACACTTTCCCAACATCTGGGTCTTTTCCAGGGAGTCTTCTCTTCTCATGAGATGGCCAAAGTATTGGAGCCTTAACTTCAGGATCTGTCCTTCCAGTGAGCACTCAGGGTTGATTTCCTTTAGAACTGATAGGTTTGTTCTCCTTGAAGTCCAGGGGATTCTTAAGAGCCTTCTCCAGCACCACAATTCAAAGGCATCAATTCTTCTATAATTGATCTTCAATTTATCATTAACAGTGGTCTTTCTGGTGTGTGTGGTCCTAATCTTTCTGGGGACAGATGAAAGGGCAGCATGATAAATAGGAGATTAGGACCACACCCACCAGAAAGACCACTGTTAGCAACCGTTAACGACCCATGACAATAGAGGGAGAAGGACTGCAGAAGTGGAATTATCCCTGACCCCCAATCCTTTGTCCCACTAAGGAGCCTATTCAGGCCAGTGGGAAGTGAAAGTAACCTGGAGAATATATCAGGGAACTCCTACCAACACTCCTCAGACCAAAAAAGCTACTTGGATGAGTAGCGAAACCTAACAAAGAAGTTCAGTTGCCATGACTGAACTTCCAGATAACCACACCTGGAAGACTGAGAATCTTCTCAAATATACTTTTACCATGCTATGTGTTTGCAATTATCTGTGGTTTTCATCATCTGCAGGAGGGGCTTGGAACCAATCCCCCATGAATGCAGGGGTCCTACTATATATGGTTTCAAAGTTTTATAAAAAAAATGCACAGGTAAGAATGATCAAAAGTACTAATACAGATATAGAATCTCCCATGACAAGATATTTTCTTCCCTTCATGAGGAATGAGAGGAATAATGCACAGAAGCCAGCTAATACCTTATAATGAAATGGAGCTGCATTTTACAGTTTAAGTTTAGCCTTCACGCTTGTTCTAATTTGAACAAGCATACCGAAGTTGTTATTCTTAAGTGTTATTTATGGCATTAAGTCTGCTTTGCCTAGTTTAATAACTCTTCAAGACTAAATTAGGCTTTCCCTACTAATCAGAATGTACTGACACTTTACATAGGGTAGCAGTTCTTTAGCATCATAGGTTAGAAGAGAAGCACACGTCCATGTTCCATAGTTGTATGCAAACACAGCAATACACTGATGCTATTAAAAAGATATCTTGGATATTTGGATTTTCATCTCTGTCAGCTGAAAGTCTTCTCTTTGCCCTTTCCAGGTTTACAAGAAATATTTGCTAAAAAATGTACAGTATGTCTCTCAAAGCAGACTTGATTTCTGTCCTCTGGGATCATATTTCGAAGAATGTTCAAGCTGAGAGTACAAGGATATCTTTAAAAAAAATGTATTGCCAACTTAAAGGGTATTTTGAATATGTCAGCCTTCTCCTGAGATAGTGTAATTATATTTATATTTATTTATCTAGTCCATTTCTATTTCTCTTACCATCTCCTAGTCATGCTTGATACAACCAGTGTAGTCTACGATTTTTTAAACTAAATATGTAAAATTGGCTGAGAATATCCTGTTGCTGCACTATCTTAGTATCTCATGTCTGTACCACAAGAATACAAAGAGAAGCATTTGTAAGGGCTGCCTCAACTTCTTTTCTCCTGGATATTTATCAGATACTGAACTTTAGCATTTTCCAGAAATGGTGCAATGCACTTATATTTCAGTAGCTTTTAGTGGGCATAATGTAGTAATTCTCTCATTGCATGTTAATGTTTGGGTTTGGTTTGGTTTATTTATTTCTCTTTTTCCACAAGGATAGCTGTGTTAGCCTGTTACACAAAAAACAAAACAAAGCTTTGTTGTATCTTAAAAGACCAAGCAGTTTTATTAGATGGACATTTTCATAGACAGCAGTCCATGAAGTAGGCTGCAGTCCATAAAAGTGTGTATGAAACAAAACTGGTTAAGGTGCCACAAGACTTCTTCTTGATTTAGTGATGTTACCTTCCCTGCCAGTTTTGGATGAAGAAAAGTACAAATCCAGCTAATTATAAGGAATCAATAAATTTGCTGAAACAACACAATTTCCCCCATCAAGTTGTACTGTCAGATAGGCTTTCTTTTGCCATAAACATCAATAAGGATAATACCCTGGGAACTGCCTTTTTGCATACACATCATTGGCAGGATTGTAGAGTTTGTTGGGAAAATTTATTTACCTCAAGCACTGGGCTGTCAGTTTTCAGAACCTTTCAGTTTGCCTCAGGCACACATGCTAGAATTGCAGAGAGGTAGTAAAAAAAAGGAGCTGTATTGTTAGGAAACAGAAAACATCAACTAACTGATTTTCTTACAGATTTTCTTTACAGGCATATAAGTTAAATTTTTCTTAGTGCAGTTTCTGTCATCATCCAATTCTCTTGTTGTGTTTTGGAGTAGATACAAGGGCAGTCACACTTAAGCAACTTTACATGTAGCCATAAGAGGAGGCAGAGTTGCACTACACTTTCCATTTTCTTTGGAAAGCAAGCCCAAGTGCTGCTGAAAGACAACATCTGCCATATACAGTGTTGGTAGCTTCCAATGCAACAAACCTGAATTACTGAAAAAGGCATGCCCTTTCGGAATTTGTAAGCTATGGTTGCACCTTGAGAGCTACGGGTTGCTTTCCACATTACTGCCCTCCTTCCATAGCAAGCTGCTTCTATTTTGTTTCTTTCTTTACCTCACTAAATGGGATGCCTTTCCGAAATTAATCTTATAGTGATTGGGTAGCTGCTCCTTAATAAGTATTTATGTTGTTAGCCACCTAGAGTGGTCCTTATCCGACCAGATAGGCGGGATATTAACAACAACAACAACAACAACAACAACAACAACAACAACAACTCTACCTGAGTTGTTTTACATAGTGATGAATGCCCTTTGGCGTTATGCTACTAAATGGTTATCAGTTGTAAGTTCTGAGGAATATTTTTGTGAAGATGGGGTTTTATCCTCTTCCTCCTCACCTAGGCCACTTTTCTTCTGAGAATCATTAGACAACACCTCCATTTTAAAATCAACTGGCTTATTTAACAATGCAGAAAATGGGTTTGATTCAACTTTAACAGTTCCAACCTCGGGATATGTCTTCCCAGTTGGGTTACAGGTACTCTAACAACTCCAACGTCCCCTGGCCATGGAACAAACAATTCCATGAGAGGGTAGAAAAAGGCTTGAGGTAAATAAGTTGGTTACTCCTGCTTCATATTCCTTCTTATTCGGTGGTAAAACATCCAGCTCCTGCTTGCTTCCCTGACATTCCGACCTGGATTCTGGCACACCTTAGGTGGGAAAGCCCTTGTCCCAAGATGTTCCCATGGTAAACGGGCCATGTTTGGTTCCCGTTGTTCCTATTCTCACATTTCCACCACTCTTTTTCCCTCTTTCTTGCTTCTCTTTAGTCTGTCTCTCCCCAGTGGGGAGGCGTCTTTACCAGGTGGCACCTCCTGTTCATCCATCCCTCTTGGCACTTTTAGTTGGACCCATTCCTGAGACCAAGAGTCTTCCTTTATTACCTCTGCCGAATCTTTCTCTGCCTTTCTTTTTCTCTATCCACTTCTCCACAGTAATGTTCTGCCCCTCCTTTAGTGGCTCCTCCTCCTTTATACTCCTCCTTTCCCGCCAGAAGCTCTTCTTCCAACAATCCTCCTTTTCCCAGGCTTTCTTTTTCTCACACAGTTAACCCATCTATGTCTTTAATAATGTCTTTCTGTACCATGAGTTCTTTCACGCCTTTATTTGGTCCAAGCATAGGAGGGGATGGCATAGCCCTGGAGGTTGCCTCCTCTCAGTCCTCCTCCTTACAGAGGAGAACTGCTATTTCTTAATTCTGGTGTTTCCAGAGTGGATCAGGCAATTTGGTGATGTAAATTGACCAGGGATGCCCAAATGTGTTCATAGTCCTCACATGTTTCTACAGGCCTACTTATACAACAGAAGACTGGAAAAAAAATCTTCCCCGGCTTTATGTGCTGTGAAATTTATCTTTCACGAAACATTCACAGATCATTCATGATGTGTGTTTAAGGAAAGTAGGTGATACTTGAACAGCATATAAATGAATCTAAACAAAAAGTAATTACTGCTTTGTAAGGTAATTCACTCTTGAGGATTTTACTGTGACTCTGAGATCAAGGATTTTGTTGTTTTTGCACCACCTTTTAAGATCTTTGATGTAATTTCAACATGAAATATTGTTTTACCCCTCTCTCTCTCAACAAAAAGGGACCTTCTTATCTAGAAAGGGATGTGTAGCATCACAGTTGGTAACTATTTGGACAGCATATTATGCATGCACTACCCAGGAGGCTCTAGTAAATATGAGGACATGGTAAAGGATGAATAAGGATAATATAGACATTGCTCAATAAGTGGATTGATCAGTTAGCCTCTCTGGGTTTTAAGTTCCTTAGGTCAGGCCCTTCTTCCTGCCCCTCTACTGCAGGAGGCAGATTTCATGGGAACCAAAGGGAGGGCTTTCTCAGTGACTGCTTCCAGAATATAAAACTCCCTGCTGGGAGATGAAACTAGCTCAGTCTTTGTTGTCCTTCTGTCAGTAGGCAATTATTTTTATTGTTTTTCTGGGACACTTTTACTGTTAAGCTGATTTCTTTGTTGAAATAAGTTGGATGCTACTTATTTTTTCCCCCATTGATGTGTTTTTGATTGTTTTGCCTCTCTAAGATCTAAAAGAGAAATATTTACTAAGGCAAAGTATTGTAGTTGGAGAGGAATGCTACTGAGAGAAACATGAGATTCAAGATATTTCCCAAACCAAAGAAGTAGACAAGTGGGAAGAACATCTGGAACCCAAACAGAAATTGATTCTGTCAGGCTATCTGTTGGTGAGAGGTGGTGGGCAATGTAACTCAGAAACATTGGGTCACAACTCCCTACCATGAAGTACGATTTCACCTGTAAAGTTAAGGCTATCATGCTTTTGCAGGCTATTGAGCATCCTTTTGGTATAATGCAAATGGCAGCCTGCAATCCATGGACAGAATGCCTAGCAATCTTTGGCTGTACTGGCTAACACTGATAGGAGTTACAGTCTCACAACTTCTGGAGGCCTGCACCGTTCCAACTGTCCTGGCTGCCATGCGTAAATAACATGGTGGCCACAAGCGAATCATATACATGCAAATTACAAGACTGGATGAGCCATGAATGAAGCAGCCCTGTTTAGCTGAAATATAGAAATGCCTAGTTGTGTTAATAAGAGTTATCTGGAACTGGTAAGCATGCTTATTGGCTTCAAGATGTAATCGATATGCTTTGGGGGATGTTGGAAAGAAGAAAAGCTTAAGGAGACATAGCATTTCTCTGTAGGAAGGAAAACCAATAATACAGTTTTTGAGGGAAGTTTTGGATGGTACAAAGAGAAATCTCCTAAAGAGACTAGAATTGTTATTTCTCAGAGAGAAATGTTTCTTTTCCTAGTGCAGCATTTCAGCAAGGAGTAAAATATTTTAAGCAGTCACATAGATCAATTCAGGTACTTGGCCTGCAAATACAGTATTGGTAAAATGTGAAATGCTCTGTAAATAAATGTTTTGGAGGCTTCCTTTCATAAGGATGAAATACATTGTTTTCTGGTAAAGCAATTATTTTGATGAATACTCCAGTAAGCTGCAAACATCAATATTCTTGACCTGATGTCAATATGGCTTTACCACCCTGGCCCAGCCAAGTAGCACTGAGGGAAATGCAAATGGCCTAGACAACAGCTTTGTTTTGTTTTTACTAATTGCTGCCTTTTAAAAATTCTACATTGAAGGCAATATCATAACTGCCGTAATTTGCATTTATTGTGGACATTAATTTGCCCAGACCCATTGCTGTCAAGCATGCACACAAGCTGGTGACAGTTCGCTAGAAAGAATTCTGATGAGATGGCCATACATTTTTAACAGCATAGCAGGTGCACTGAAATTCTGAAAAGAGTTACAGACTGGATTAATTGCCCAACTCTTCTTACTAGAGGGGCAACAAGGATGGTGAAAGAAATCTTTTCCCATTAAAAGCAATAAGCAGTAATTACTGTATTTTTCTGTGTATAAGACGCCCCCATGTATAAGACGCCACCCACTTTTCTAACCCAAAATCAAGAAATCTAAGTGGGGCTTAGCAAGTGTAGGGGGAAAGGGATCAAAGTACTGCAGGATCTCTTTGATCCTTGTTTTCTCCCTTTGTGCTAAGCCCCGCTGGGCTTAGCAAAAGGAGGGGGAAAGGAATCAAAGCAATCTCGCAACTGCACAATCATCTTGATCCCTTTCCCCCTTATACAGCCACGGGATTGCTTTGATTCTTTTCCCCTTCCTTTTTTTTAAGCCCCATGGGACTTAGCAAGCAGAGGGGAAATCAGGGATCAAAGCAATCCTGCAGCGCTTTGATCCCTGCTTTCCTTTTGCTAAGGATTATCAAGTGGAGGTGAAAGCAGGGATCAAAGCTCTGCAGGAACAATTTGATCCCTGTTTCCCCCTCCACTTGTTTTTGTACTCTCCTCAGCTTATTTCCGTGTATAAGATGACCCACAATTTTTAGTCTAAAAGTTTAAGACAAAAGTATAGTCTTATAGACGGAAAGATACGGTAGTTGCAGTTTGCATTTGAAGAGGTGTCTGTCAATTCTGTCACAATGAGGAGTGAGGCTTTACTTATTTATTCATTATATTTACAAAGCCACTCATCAACCTATGCAGTAAGAAGGATGCCAACAAGGTGTGGAACCCTAAGTCCTTTTTCTGGGCCTTTTGCATGCAGGAGCTTTTCTCTCATGTTGGAGGAGCTGTTGGAAGTGACCTGCCTCTACCAGAGCCACAGCTGAGTAGGCTCAGAGGGACCAGTGACAGGTCCCTCCTGTGGGATACCCAACACTAGGCACCCACAGGCCATGCTGTGTTTTCATGGATTCATGGGTTTTCATCTGGGGCAAGACATGGGTGAGAAAAATTCATGTTAGAAACCTCCGTTTGGAACCTTTCTGAAATTCTGCTGGGAGAGCCATAACCCTAAATACAGCTTTCCTGACAAAGCCATAACTAGACGAAGGCTTTGATTGTGTGTGCTGAAATTTAGAGGGCACAGAAATGTTCTGCTGAAAAGATATGAAGCCACCCTTGTGCATATAACCTCCCCCAGATGCTCCTTCCCAGACAGAAGGAAACATAAAACAGGTAGGCTCAGCAAGGAATCTGAGTGGCCATTGCACACTCCAGTTCAAGTGTTCTTTTCCATGCATTCATGTATTCCAGTCTCACCATTTGACCCAAGCTTAACCATTAGGGCAGCAAAGCTCCAGATACAGAAAACATTCTAGTTACAACTTTGGCTGCCAGTCACAGCTGACAACAGTAAACAAGATGGCAAGGCAGTCTGACTCTATAAAACAGTTTCCTGTGTTGTCCTCTGGCTTGTATGACACTATACAAGTGGTAATATTCTTAGTAGAACTAACAAACCCACCTTCATATGATTATTATGTGTAACTTAATGTGGCAGGGGGGGTATAACTAAATAGGACAGCGCATACAGCTTGCAGTCAAAATAATACAACACTGGGCAAGCCAAGCCAATGATTCAGGCCCGTGAATCATTTTCCATAGGGGCCTTCATTAAGAGGCACTAATGCCCATACTGGCAAAGGGATTGAAGGAGGTGGATCCAGAAAGTAACATTTACCATCTCTGCAAATTGCTAGGTTCAGAACTCTTCAATGATAGCTATATCTTTTGCACTGAAGATTCAAGAACAGCTCAGATTGAGAGTTGAATTCCCTATTGTGTCTCCTGGGAAAAGAGCCAACCTGTGTAGCCTTGGGCAAGAAAACCCTGGAAAGGATCACCATAAGTCAGAATGACTTATTTACCTGATGTCAAATCATCATCACTATCATCATCAAAGGTGCATATTGTCAGGGGTCTGTCCAAGAAACTGAAGCCACATATATTCTGTATTTTGTCAAATCTTTACCTTATCAGAAACACTACTTTGATTGCTTATTGACTGATAACACAAATAATCTCAAAGTGATCTCAATTATAATAAAGTACAATAAACAAATAAAACAGAAGGGCCAGGAGCTGCAAACCTTGATCTAAAAACGTAGATAGAGAGATTCAGTTAGCATGCAATGTAAAGAAAAGATCAGGCAAACATCTGTGGGAAAGGAGCTCTATAATTTGGTTGCACCTACTCTTCTGAATGATGGAAAACAGAGATCCACAGAGAAAGGCATCTGAGGAAGATTATGGCCATGAGAAAAGTGCTGAGTAGAGTTTTCAAAATGGATTGTTGTATCTTACTGCATTGAATGTATTTTGGTGCCGCCTATGTTTTATTGATATTGTGTTCATTCATCCTTTGAGTATTGTATACTCATTGTCCCAGAGTAGTCAGTTGACTAAATGGGCGGGGTACAAATTCAATAAATAAATAAATAAATAAATAAATAAATAAATAAATAAATAAATAAATAAATAAATAAATAAATAAATAATGTTTTTAATTGTTTTAAACCACCTTATATTTTGTTTTTTAAAACGAAAGAAAGAAAAAGAAAAAAAGAGAAAGTTATTTTGTTTCTGGAGGCTTTAAAGGCCAGGACATATGATACGTAGGGTGGGGAACTTGTGGCTCTTCAGATGTTGATGAAGTACTAGCCATGTCATCCTTTGCCAACATTCAGGTTGCCTAGGAATGCTAGGAGACTGGAATCTAATATTATTTACGCAGCCACAAATTCCCTAGCTTCGATATGTGTCATACTTGCTATAATATAATGAAATGTTCCAATATCTGCAATATTTGTGTGTGGGGGGGAGAGCTGCTGAGTGCCTCAAAGGTTCATTTCATCCAATTACCTGCATTTTAAACCTGTTCTTCGGACAGCCATATTTCTAACTATTTCCAACACTGTCATTTACCAAAGAATTTTAATCAGTTTTTAAAGGGAAAACACATGTAAAATGTGTAGTCATAGTTGTTTAGTCATTTAGTCGTGTCCAGCTCTTCTTGACCCCATGAACCAGAGCACGCTAGGCCCTCCTATCTTCCACTGCCTCCCAGAGTTGTGTCAATTTCATGTTGGTTGCTTCGCAGACACTGTCCAGCCATCTCATCCTCGGTCATCCCCTTCTCCTCTTGCCGTCACACTTTCCTAACATCAAGGTCTTTTCCAAGGAGTCTTCTCTTCTCATGAGATGGCCAAAGTACTGGAGCTTCAGCTTCAGGATCTGTCCTTCCAGTGAGCACTCAGGGTTGATTTCCTTTAGAATTGATAGGTTTGTTCTCCTTGCAGTCCAGGGGACTCTCAAGATCCTCCTCCAGCACCACAGTTCAAAGGCATCAGTTCTTCGGCGGTCTGCTTTCTTTATGGTCCAGCTCTCACTTCCATACGTCACGACAGGAAAAACCATAGCTTTGACTATTCAGACTTTTGTTGGCAAGGTGATGTCTCTGCTCTTTAAGATGCTGTCAAGGTTTGCCATCGCTTTCCTCCCAAGAAGCAGGCGTCTCTTAATTTCATGGCTGCTGTCACCATCTACAGTGATCATGGAGCCCAAGAAAGTAAAATCTGTCACTGCCTCCGTATCTTCCCCTTCTATTTCCCAGAAGGTGATGGGACCAGTGGCCATGATCTTAGTTTTTTTGATATTGAGTTTCAGACTGTTTTTCACCTTCATTACAAGGTTCTTTAATTCCTCCTCACTTTCTGCCATCAGAGTGGTATCATCTGCATATCGGAGGTTGTTGATATTTCTTCCGGCAATCTTAATTCCGGTTTGGGATTCCTCCAGTCCAGCCTTCCGCATGATGTATTCTGCATAGAAGTTAAATAAGCCTGGGGTCAATATACAGCCTTGTTGTACTCCTTTCCCAATTTTGAACCAATCAGTTGTTCCATATCCAGTTCTAACTGTTGGTTCCTGTCCCACATATAGATTTTTCAGGAGATAGATACGGTGGTCAGGCACTCCCATTTCTTTAAGGAATTGCCATAGTTTGCTGTGGTCCACACAGTCAAAGGCTTTTGCATAGTCAATGAAACAGAAGTAGATATTTTTCTGGAACTCTGCCTTTTTCCATAATCCAGCGCATGTTAGCAATTTGGTCTCTAGTTCCTCTGCCCCTTCGAAATCCAGCTTGTACTTCTGGGAGTTCTCGGTCCACATACTGCTGAAGCCTACCTTGTAGAATTTTGAGCATAACCTTAACCATAAGGTAGGAGTCGATGATAGAGGACTTCAGCACTGCATATTCCAGTTCCTGATCATACATGAGCTGGCAGATGTGTCTTTTTTAATCCAGATGCGTTTTTAGCATCTTCTAACTTTTTTACGTGAACTTACAAACAGTTGAAAATGACAGGCATACCATAAAACTGATTTGTTTCTCCAAAATAGTGAAATATAACTGTAGTTTTCCTCTTATTCCCTACAGCTATTGCCAAAGCAATATGGGTTACAGACAGTCCCCTGAGATCCTTTGCTGCCCTGCTCATAACTTACAATGATTTGGCATTTAGTTGAAATGCAGAAGAAATATATTGCATATAAAATAACATAAGAAGCAAGATAATGTGGCAACAGATCACTCTCAAGAAAAACACAAGGCTATCCTTATTACAGCAAGATGTTGTATTTGCAACTTCACATTTCTGTGCTTGTATTTCGAAAACGATTTAAAGCAACTTAGGCAGAAAATGTCCCACAGGGTGTGTGTGAAAGGTAAAGAGGGAGGGAAAGAAATTTCAGATCAATTAAATCAGTCTTAAAACTACACCATATATTGATTTCTGACTGGTCTGGGCTTTAAAAAGAGCTGCCTTTTCTACTTATTTTCTTACATGCTGCTTCAAACTGAAAAGAGGGAATCAGAGCATCAAGTATGGATGTCCATAAAAATTGATGTTAACTTTAACAAAATTTAGTAAAGTTGAGGAAGTCTTGTTACTCTTTAGCCGCCTAGATTAGCCTGGTTGCCAGATGTTGCACGGTATAAATCTAAATAATAATAATAATAATAATAATAATAATAATAATAATAATAATAATAATAATAATAATAATAATAATAATAATAATAATAATAATAATAATAATAATAATAATAAATTTCTTAATCTGTCCACATATGTGACTGCACCTTGATTGTATGAAGTTGATATTCAGAAAGGACATGCCACTTTTTTGAACCTTCTTCTTCTTCTTCTTCTTCTTCTTCTTCTTCTTCTTCTTCTTCTTCTTCTTCTTCTTCTTCTTCTTCTTCTTATTATTATTATTATTATTATTATTATTATTAGTAGTAGTAGTAGTAGTAGTAGTAGTAGTAGTAGTAGTATTAGTATTATTAGTATTATTAGTAGAATTCTTATTCTTATTCTTATTCTTATTCTTATTCTTATTCTTCTTATTCTTATTCTTATTCTTATTATTCTTATTCTTATTCTTATTCTTATTATTCTTATTATTCTTATTATTCTTATTCTTATTCTTATTCTTATTCTTATTCTTATACTTATACTTATTATTATTATTATTATTATTATTATTATTATTATTATTATTATTATTATTATTATTATTATTATTATTATTATTATTATTATTATTATTATTATTATTATTATTATTATGTGGCAAGCAATTCCTTACTGTACTTTCATTTTATTAGGGAGTTTTGTCAATGGAATGGATATGTAATGATGCCATAGGTCTCTAGTAATCTCTTACTCCAAATATGCATTTGCTTGCTTGTTTGTTATATGTGTATTCTGTTTTCACACCAAATGGGGTGCCCAAGGGGGTCTAACAGCAAATGAGCTAAAAGAAGATAACAGAGAAGATGTCTGGAGCCAGTTTGGAACAGAACTAGATCAGGGTGGGCAAAGTGCTACCTATAGATACTATGCAACCAAGCCACAGGTCCTGATTTTGCCACCACCTGCAAGACACCTGATGCTCCTTTTTTAATTTCTTAACTACAAAACCCATCCCCCTTGCCCTCCAGTGGGCAATTTATGGCCCCATGAGCCATTTTTGTACTGGAAAGCCTTTTTAAAACTGGATTTATTCTCACTTCCAGTTTTGAAAGAAGCTCCCTCCTTGGTTTAATCTGGTTCAAAGCTACACAACCCCTCCCAAAAAAAGTGGAAGACTGGTAGAATTGCCTCCATGCCCACTTTTTGCCATCCCTGTGCCCCCACTACATTTAAGTGTGTGTGTGTGTGTGTGTGTGTGTGTGTGTGTGTGTGTGTGTGTGTGTGTGTGTGTGTGTGTGTGTGTGTGTGAAATACACAATATATATCTTGCATGCTTGTATATTTCTTACTTCTCTCATCTGTTCTCAGAGATTATATAGATTAGAGGTGGATAATTTCCAGAGGTCTGTGAACCATATTTGCCCACCTCTGGACCTTGGGATGCCATCCCTATGCCCCTACTACATTTAAATATATATGTGTATGTGTGAAAAAAATATTTGTCTTTATGTGGTGAATGTAAAACCCAATTTGACAAGAAAGGTATCGATCAGCAATAATTATTGTGATCATGCAGTCAATAAGCATATTGGGAAAGACAAGATAGTGGCTAAAGTCATTCAGACATCTATAGCAGCTTCAAGTGTTGATGGATATTTAATTTGTGTTTTGTTAACACGCTTTCTAAGTGGCATACAATAAGAAGATATGTCTATAAGCTCAAAGTTTAGAAATCAGGAGAGCTGTGCAATTTTGAAGACAGGTGTTGTCTCCAGGGTGAACACATGCTGCCTTCTAGGGAATTCCGTGAGCCTGCTGTGTGTATAGCTTTCCCTGCCTGCTCCTAGACAATATTTTGGCCCCTTCTGTTGTCAGAGCTGAATGCCTTGGGAAATGCTTATAATAATTTAAAGAAGCATGTTTATTTTAAGAGAATGAACAGCAGCAGGGAAGATTTAGTACGTTTCATGCCCAGTTGGATGAGTAGTATTAGTACTAGAAGCAATGGAGCTAAATTACTTCTTTAAAAAACCTGCATCTTCCAGCTAGGAGTCACTAGGCAAAAAATTCTAGTTAGCAAAGAATAATGAAGTTTCTCAGGCATAGGGTAGCCGAAGTGTTTATTCTCCCACTGTAAACCCCAGTAGGACTGTTTCAAATTGTAGCTCCTGGAAATATGGATTGCAAAAAGAAGGAAAGCTGGCTTATTCTAGCATATTTAATTTAAGATTTAAATATTTCTATGTTAGTTAATGCACTTGAGTAATGTCAGGATGTTGCCTTGTTTTCCAGGGCTCATTTGCACATTACTAGGAAAATGCACCAGTGGCCTGTGTGTCCTCTCTGTCATTCTAGCGCAATGTACAAAGAAATGCATAACACATCTCTTCCCTGGGGTAAAAGAAATAAGTGAGCTCCAAATACAGAAATAGAATGCACTTCTCCCTAGAAAGTAGATGTGCATTTTCCAGTTTTACACCATAGGAGACATAGTGCAATGAAGTCATTTATGTTTCTTCTGTCTGTTGTAAGCCTGGGGGATCCCTATATGCTCAAGAGCTGAATTCTGTTTCAGAATACAAATGCAGGAGTAGGTGATACCTTTATAAACCACAAAGGAAATCATACAATCTGCTAGCTTTCCTGGATCAGGGCCTGCTTCACCTGGCTTGCACCAGTGTCTTATCATTAGTGCACAGAACTTGAGGTCCCCAAAGTTCATGGAAGATGTATTTTGCCAGGTGTTTTTCCTAGATGTAAATTGGAATTGTGAGTTTAAAGCTACAGCTGAATAAGCTATTGATTGAATAGCAGACCCCAGTCCTTCAAATAAAGAAGTACAGTGGTGCCTCGCTTAACGAGCGCACCGTTTAACGAAGAATCCGTATAGCGATCCCTTTTTGGGGATCGCTATACGGATCTGCCCCAATCGCCGCACTCGCTTTGCGACGATTGGGGCGTCTGGCGGCCATTTTGGAGCCGCCGATCAGCTGATCGGCGGCTCCAAAATGGCCGCCGGATGCGAAAACATTGCTGGAGGGGTAAGTTTGGACGCTTATTGGATAGGTTAGGACGCTTATTGGATAGGCTTCCCTTGCCCGTACAGCGATGTTTTCGCATAGCGAAGGTTAATCCGGAACGGATTAACCTCGCTATACGGGGCACCACTGTACATCATTATGCATATACCTTCCTGGCAAATGCAAACCCACTGCTATTTATACATATTTGCATTTGTATTGTGTAATGACCACACAGTTCTCTTCTATTTCAGAATGTTTTTCAAGGCCTCTGTTGCAGCCAAAGGCATAAGGGTGGGGCCAAACACACCAGCATATTTTGGTTTATAGCTCTTATCACAGTTTCGTTTATAGCTCTTATTTCATATTTTAGTCTTATAGCCCTCCTAAGCCTTAGGAGGGACAGTTCAGTTTTTTTAGATAAGTAAAACAAGCCCATACAAAAGGTACAAAACTGTGACCATGGGGGTCATGACTATCTGAGGAAGCCAAGAGGGTCAGACTAGGAATTTCAGTCCTAGGGCCTGAGGTCCCCAACCTCTAGTGAGTAGACGTTTGTTTGTTTTACATCTGATTTTGGTCGGGAACATGCAGATTACTTCTGCAGACGCATGTTCCCAGATCTGGGATTCCAGAGTTAACAGCCCTGCGGTTAACTCCTTCATTGTCAGCTTCATGCAATGACAAATGAAGAACTGAAGCCAAGAAATTTCTGAGCACACATAAGTTCTGCATGTGTGTCAAGGAGCTTTGAAAATCTGGGCTCGTGCTGTTCCCAAACACAAACAGGAACCAATCCTCTTCAGACACATTGCTGCTTGTGGGGAGAAAGATGTGATGGGAGTGGGGAAGTTGGGCATTTCCCTTTTAATCATATTGACAGCACTGGGTAAAATGATGTCTGATTAGCTCTTACTCATCTGTAGAAAGCAGTATGCTGAGATCTGGTGAATGCAGCATAGAGAGGAGGATCATAAAGCAGGAATGTTCAATGCCACCAGTGTCTAGAATATCTCCCTTGCAAATGGTGCCCCAGACCATTTTTTCTTTCAACACCCACATTAAAGAGCAAATGGGAGAGGAGGAAGCCGAAACGAACAGGGGTGGAGTAGGGTTGGGAAGTCATCACAGGGCAGAATCAGTGAGTGTGAGAAAGATTAAATACCTACTGATGGTCACTAATTTCATCATGGAACTGTGCTCCCTTGCCTCAGTTTTTAATCTTATAACAAAATATAGGATTGGAAACATCAATTTCTCTAGTGTCACAGAGGTGGTCCTCCAGACAGTAGACTAAAATTCCCATCAATCCTGGCCAGCATAGTCAATTGTGAGGGATGCTGAGAGCTGTAATCCAACAACATGTGGAAGTACACCTACTGTAAGTGGTCCCCTTACTGTAACTATCATGTGCCCTCAAGTCAGTTGTGACTTACAGCAACCCCTTCTAAGAGTTTTCTAGGTGGAGAGTACCACCTAGTGGTTTGCCATTCCCTTCTTCTCGGGTGGGGGGGACTTCTGGAACTGTGGAGATTGCCCAAGGCTTGTCCAAGCCCACAAACACTGACTCTAATTGTAAGAAGCACAGTGAGGAATTGATCTCCCAAACTCTGGCTCTGCAGCCAGGTACCTAAACCACGGAGCTATCCAGACAGTTGCCCTTACCGTAGTATTCTGCCCATTCTTTACCTGGGACTGCTCATTGAGAAGCAAGTCCCATAAATAAGAACAGGATTTACTTCTGTGTTTTAGGATTGCTGTAATTTGCACCCTTCTTTGCCTCTTTGTAGAACAGGGTGATGTTTTCTGGCTGCCTTTCTGAACCCATTGCCATTTATATAAACCCCAGTTCTGACAAAACACAGCTTAAATGAGCTCACAGAAACAGCAAGGCAAATACCAATCTAATGACACAGCATAAATGCATAAATATTAGATCAATTTTTTAAAAAACACACCCTCTAATCTTAACTTTTGTGTCTCTTTTAGCCACTAATGAAATGCCAACATTCTACTGATTAACATTTCCGTAACATATTGAAGATTTATTCCTCCCATTCATGTGAACGCTCATAATGTAGAAATTTAGGTAGCCAATCCACATCACTAACAGACCTTTTAGCGAACCTATTGAAATCACTAAAATATCAGTCAATAGGTATTCACATCAGTATTCTACACTTTAAAGCAATTATTCTAAGGTTCAGAGCAGCGACATTGATGTAAAACAGCATAAAGATGAAGGGGCTCTTACTCTCAACCAACATAAGAGCATCAGAAAACATGTTCACACCATCTATTCCTCCTTCCAGTATTCACAGACAACTACCGTTCTCTCACTGAAACCTCCTTGTCTGCAGCTCTGATGCACTTTCCAACTTAGGCTGTCACTCTCTCGGAAACATGGCTATATGGGCTTTTCACCTATAAAGAGGAAGCTGGGAGTCTGTGCTTTATAGACTACAGCAAAGCCACAACACTTGATTGTCCTGATACATAACTTGTATTGGGGGTAAGAAGATACCATTAGGACACAATATGAAGAGACAGAATGTTTTCCTACAGGCAAAAGTGTCATACAAGGGTGCATTTTATCCCTTTCCCAGCATTATTGCCTTTTCTGGGGAATCCTGTCATCTCACGAGGTGCCCAAAGTAGGGCAACATCCGTTTTAACATTTTTGCCTACAAAGCTAGTTCAAATTTGATTTGATCGAGGACCCACTTCTTTGTCTTTCTGGCTACCCAGGGTAGCTACATAACTCTCTCCAGCACCACATATCAAATGTATCAATTTTTCCCCTGCCAGCTTTCTTAACTGTCCAGCTTTCACACCCCTATATGGTGATCAGAAATACAAGAGTGTAGATGAGGCAGTGGAAAAAGAGCAAGACCAAATATGAGATGGAGTGATTCTCTTGAAGAGATCACAGGCTTGTGTCTGGAAGAGTTGAGCAGGGCAGCTGAGGACAGGACATTTTGGAGAATGCTCCTTCACAGAGTTGCCATGAGTCAGAGGCAACTTGGTATCGCATAGCAACAGGCAAAAAAAAAAAAAAAAAAAAAAAAAAAAAAGGGGGGGGGGGACAAAGTCTTACTTTCAGGTGGTTGCTCTTTCCTTCTTACATATCCCACCTTTCCTCCAGGGAGTTCAAGGTGGCATCCTCAGTCATCCCACTTGATCGTCACAAGAATCCTGTGAGGTCAGCCCAACGGAGAGATCACCCTACGTAGCTCAGCTGAGAGTGGAACCTGAATCTCTCAGTACAGTCCATCATCTGTGACCACTATATCACACTACCTTTCAAGACAGCATTAACAGCTGTGTTGACCTTTTGTAGCTGGTCTATATTCCCAACCCATATGGAGCAGACCCAGCTGAAGAGTGGCTAGGAGTAATTTTGTGAGCTTAGAAATGCTCATAAAATTACTAGATTTACAATCTATTGTCTTTCACTTTCAAGCCTCTTCTGAACATGGGAAAGATGTCAATAGCCAATTGTGTAGAATTATACACCCAGATGTGTATAAGGCTAAAATCCTACACCTCTGTATATGAAGAAACTACTGGGACTTAACTTCAGAGAGTTGCTGTGAGAGTCATGCTCCACCTGCAAAATACTCAAACGAGTCAGCACATTATTATTGTTGCTGTTGCTGCTGCTGCTGCTTTTTTATATACAAAACTAAAAGAAAGAAAGAGAAGTTGCCATGAGAAAATTCTAGCATTCACATTTTCTAAGAGACTTCTGTTCCTATGTGCATTAATATACATAGGCATCACAGATACATAACAGCACCCATAGATTTTCATCATCATGCAATACTCATATCAGAAACATTAGCAAATAAAATTGCAGCCATAAACATGTCCATAGAAACAGAAAAAAAAAGTCATGATGGTCCAAACATATGGGCCAGCGCCCTGTGGAGCTTCCAGTGGAACACCTGTCAATTCACTAATGCAATATGGCAAATGGAGGGCAGGTTTTCTTCATTAAGTTCTGTACAGCAAGAATGCTTGCACCAACATTGTCACACTACTAAGAATTTCCACTCAGTAATCACTGAATCACTGATTTTACTGTCCTGGGCTCCATGATCACTGCAGATGGTTACAGCAGCCATGAAATTAAAAGACACCTGCTTCTTGGGAGGAAAGCGATGACATACCTAGACAACATCTTAAAAAGCAGAGACATCACCTTGCCAACAAAGGTCCGCATAGTCAAAGCTATGGTTTTTCCAGTAGCGATTTATGGAAGTGAGAGCTGTACCATAAAGGAGGCTGACTGCCGAAGAACTGATGCTTTTGAATTATGGTACTGGAGGAGACTCTTGAGAGTCTCAAGAGTCTCCTCCTGGACTGCAAGGAGATCAAACCTATCTGTTCTGAAGGAAATTGACCCTGAGTGCTCACAAATCCTGAAGCTAAGGCTCAAATACTTTGGCCATCTCATGAGAAGAGACAATTTCCTGGAAAAGACCCTGATGTTTATAAAATGTGAAGGCAAAAAGAGGACGACAGAGGATGAGATGGTTAGACAGTCATCAAAGCTACCAACATGAATTTGACCAAACTCTGGGAAGCAGTGGAAGACAGGAGGGCCTGACGTGCTCTGGTCCATGGGGTCACGAAGAGTCAGACACAACATAATGACTAAGCAACAACAAATCACTGAATAGGATGCTGATGCTGATCTCTTCCATTTTGGTTCAGTTAAAATAATAATAATACATTGAGAAGAACAATAATTAATAATATATTATCATATTTCTTTGTTTCCTTGGCATCTAGTATATGTCTTTAAATACATACAGAAATGGCATATACTTGTGGGAAAGTGAAAGTGTGTGTGTGTGCGTATTTGTCCATGAAAGGACTTCTGTCATTTTCCAAAGAAGCATCTTCAACAAAACTGAGTACACAAATCCCTCCTTGAAGAACATTCAGATATTCTAAATGAGAGATAAACACTACTCTTGGTGCTACTGCTTGAGAGAAACCCATTAACAAACAGAAGAAGATGAAACGAGGCTGTGCTAATTGCAGTACTGGTGCTTTACTAGTGATGCCTGACATTCCTGCAGACTGTAAATCCTTGAAATGTTGGTAGGAGTGCAGTATAAGTATGAAAATTGAGTAAGAGGACGGAGCTCTACTAAGGTGTCTTGTTTTGAACATGCAACAGCTAAGCATTGCATATGGGGGCACGGGTAGGCATGCAAGCCCTACCCCCAGAATCTGTGTGTGTATCTATCATATCTAGCAGTTTGAATAGGGTTTCTAACATTAATGCCTTCCCATGACTGAGAACTGTATAAAGGCAGGGATCTCAGTCAGAGAGAGGCTTCTATGTGCATTCAGCTAAATGTGCTAGGATCCCTGTTTGGAAATCTGTTCTGAGCAGGCAAAGGTCTGAAGGTGAGGACTTGATCACTGGGACGCAGGATTCGTATCTGCTACTCTCTATGCACCTTTGGCTCTGTGTTTTGGGTTGAGTTATATTTCTTATAGAAATAATACAGAGAGTTTGGGAAGAAAGAATTCCAATGACAGAACAGCCAAGTAAAAGGAAATGATGAAGAAACCTTTCCCACAGGACTAGAAAACAGTTTTATACTAGGATGTATGGTTTTGTCCCTCTGGACCATTATTGTCTACTCTGACTAGCCATGGTCAAGAGTTCAGTCAAAGAAGAGTATCTCACATTCTCACTGCTTCGAAGTAGAGATTTAAGAACATTAACTTGGAATCTGCTATATGTTTGTTCCATAGACTACAGTCATTATTATCCCCAGGGACTGGTGGTATAGAGAGACGATGAATAGCTCACAGAAAGAAAATGGATTGGCAAAAGAGCATTGGAGATCAGAACACAATGGGGAGAAGTAAAACAGGAGTTTCCAGGGCCAAATAGGAGCTCCAAAGAAAAACACATAGGCTTGCATTGAAAGCAGAATTCTGCAACATGGAGTTTCTCTTGTTTAATAATCTGGTGACCTGGTGATCCCAAAATTAAGCAAGGAAGCTGAATTCCATATATTGTTTTGAACTAGGGATATGGGAGCACATCCTGACCCAACCAGTATGCAAATCACAACTCATTTCAAGGTTTGGAGGTGGCTTGAGCTGATTTGTTCTCAAATTCAAACAGGTATTTCTATGTTTCCAGATCAGTGTTTTTGCTTTTGTTTTTAAAACTGAATGGAGAAAATAAAGGGTTATGACCTGGGATCCAGGTTCACTGTGCAGTGCTATGAATATTGGGAATGTGGTGGACCTTAAATAAGGGAACAAATGTGCTTACATGTATGGAGAGGTAGTGCAGGAAAATCAACCCAGAGGGAGACCACAGCTGTGATACAAGGATATTTTCAAGCAGGATCTGAAAGTCTTAGGAATGGACCTCAACAGATGGGAAACCTTGACATCTGAGCATTCAGCCTGGAGGCAGGTGGTGCATCGTGGCATTTCCCATTTTGAAGAGACACTTGCCCAGCAGGCCAAGGCAAAGAGGCAGTCCCGAAACCAGCAAAATCAGGGAGCTGGACAGGGGACAGATTGTATTTGTCTTCAGTGTGGAAGGGATTGTCACTCCCGAATTGGCCTTCTCAGCCGCACTACATGCTGTTCCAAATGGATAGCTCCTAGAGCTGCCAGTCATAAAGCGTGGAACATCCATTTTGTCTTCATCTTCTTTATAGGTATTTGTTATTTGTTGTTATTTTGTGATCAGAAAGAAAGCAGAGGAAGCAATGGGGAAGCAAAGGAAAGTTTAAATGGGTGACATCCTTGTTTGGAGCCACAACAAAAAGCCTTGCCCGGAAGCCCCATTGTTGCATTGATGTCTCATCCTGCTGAAATAAACCAAGTTTATTCGGCATCAGAGTTTCATGACACTGTTTCTATCATCTTTGAACTGGCTAGAATAGCACACACAGTGTTTTCTTCCTCCAGTCTTCCATAAGTATCTGTTGTATTCCCAACAGATGAAAAAAAAGGTGGGTTACTGGAAATCATCAATTATTGGGATGCTGGGTTAACATGTCCCTTGCCTGCTTACTTTCCATTGCCATATCGAATCTCTTCAAGGAGTTAAAAGGAACCTTTGAAATCACTGTTTTTCCCCAAGGTCAGTTGGCGCTGTAGTCAAAGATCAAAAATGCTGAGAGAGAGTTCCCCCTACTGGTAGAAAAACTTGTCCGTGTCTTGCCCATTGAATTGTCAGCAGTAAGAAGTGATTCAGTTGAATTCTTGTGATGAATCAAGTTATTTCTTTTTGTTGATTTGGGCATTAGGCAGCCACACAGCTTCTCTCTGTGCCTGCCTACAGCCTGTGCCTGCCTCTTCCTGATTTGACCCTTGTGTAATCTTAACTCCCTTCAGTAAACCTAGCTCCGATTAGCACCAGCTGCGCAGATGGTACACAGCACTGAAATCCTTGCACAAAGCTACTGTTTTCTCTGTGGGTCAACAAATTATCCTGATGTACGGAAGTGGAACTACAGCAGAGCCTATTGTTCAGAAGTTTTTACGGAATATTTGCCTCATGCTATGGGTTGTTTTAAAAGCTGTTTCTGTTAACACAGACTATATATATTGTGTTAAAAAAGGGCACCTGAATCAAAAAGAGAGAAACAATGTATTTAAAATAAAAATGTATTTTGTTTAACGTGCTGCTTCTCCAAAATAAATAAGGTGGAGTGCATCATTCTCAGGCAAACTCTTTCACACACATAACACTTTCATACATTCACTTTTCATTCTTACAACAACTAGGCAATGGTTAGTAATATATTTTCTGACAAGGCACATTGAGCTATGAAACAGTGGAGTGACTGGATCAAGAAAGCTGATTGCCCTCATCAGTTTATTGAAGGTATGGTGCTCTGAATTCAAATTAGAGGTGAAAAAGATCCTATGGACAGGTCCCTCCTCCATCAAGATTTCCACAATCTCCGCAAAAAATGGTTGTCTCTTCCATTTGTGAAGCAAGGTTCACAGATATAACAAAATTAGATAGGGTGCAGCATCTGATTAATTAAGAAAAACATGCAAACAATCCATCTAGTCCTTCTAATTTTTACAAGTTGTCTAATAAGACAACAGCCAATTTTGCACAAGATGTGCAAAAAATCATTATTGCAGTTATGAGAACACTCTGCAAGAACACAGAAAAGTATCTTGCACGCAGGGAGCACAAGCTTGTGGTTTTCCATTTTCAGGCCTAAGTTCAAAACTAAGATGAGTGAAGATTTACATTCCTGCTTTAACCACTCACTGCATGCCATGAAAAGAAGAAGAAAAATAAAGTAGTTTTAAAACTGGAGTCATTTGGGATAAAACCAATCAGAAATACTTCCAGCTTATAAGAACAACTAAATATATTTAATTCCCATTGCTAAAGAGAATGTTCACAATTTATGAAGAATTTCCCTCTCCTGTATATCACATTTGTCCCTTTGAGTCTCTGGTTATGCTTTAATTTATTTATTTTTATTTATTTATTTATTTATTTATTTGATTTATATCCCGTCCATGTGGATTACCTGGCACCCAAGATCTGCATGCATGTTTCAGCTTATTGTGCAGATGGAATGGGAGAGGGGAAGAGCATCAGACAGTCAGGAGAAGAGGGCAGTTTTGCCAGTCATATGGACACCAAAGGAAAGTGCCCTCAACCAGAGCTGGCTGGTAGATTCTGGAAGCAGTAATCCAAAGCAGTAAATTTCAATCAAACACAGTTACAGAATCCTGTTTAGAATCTTGTGTTCAATATGCAAGTGTCTAATTGACTTTAGGGAGTGGAAATATATTATTTCATGCAGTCCCATCAGATCCTCTCAGGCCAGGCTCCTCTGTGAGAGGAGACCTGCAAGTCATCTACCAGAGGTAGGGCCCTCTTGGTGATGGTACTGAGGTTATGGAATTAACTCTCAGAGGAGCTATGCCTGGTCCCCTTCCTGTAGTCATTTAGGAGCCAGTTAAATACACTAATTTTCAGAAAGGCCTTTCATGCCAGCTCCAGCTGAATACATCCTTAAAGCAGAAGGGGTGCAGTGGTATATAAACACATCCAGTTAAAAGTCAGACCCACTTGGGAGAATAGGACAAGTAAGTTTCCTTTCTGACCTGTGCATAATGCATTCCAGGTGAACGAATGTGTTGGAAAGCCTCAGATTTCCCCCTTTTATGGCAGGTAAATTTATTTACAGGGTAAATATATTTATAGGTGCACACTTACATTTACTTGGTGTCAATTTCCTATGCAATAGAAAAGACATCACCCATCACCAAGTTATCTGTGTTCCACATTTCTTCTCCTGTGGAAAAAGCCCCTTGGGCTGGCTTTTGTCATGTAACTTGCAAGAACACTGAACTATTTCTGATCCTTCATTAATTTTGTGATGGCCTAAAGCAGTGACACTTGCAAGAAATCATGTTCCACGCGGCCCCTTCCCTTTGAGAATCTGTGCCAGAGATAGCTGTTTCAATTAAAAGTTGATTTTTAGTTCTAAAAGGAAATTTGAGAACATTTGGGAAGCAAATGATCTAGTTAAAAACAACTGTCAATCTGATTAGTTTTCTGTATTTTTCTGAAAACCAGACCTGTGTGACATGGGATGAAGATAAACTTGTTTGTGTACAGAAGGGTGAAAAAGAAGGCCGTGGCTGGACCCAGTGGATTGAAGGAGATGAAATGCATTTGGTAAGGGCCTCCAGTGTGTATGTTTTTAATATAATTTTCTCTTCTCCCTCTCATCCTTTACTCTATTTGTTCATATGGCTAAATGCAGTAAACTGTAGCTTCCTTCCAAATTACATCAGCTAATTTTGGAGTAATCAAGCCATTAGTGTTGTGTTTGATTTATTTCTAAATCCATCCCTTTACACAATCCCATTGGTCTTCTATCCCCCTTTCATTTGAGAAATCTCTATATGAACCATGCATATCCTCAATGTATAGATTTGATAAGTTCATGCAAGTTGAAGGCATGTCATGGACAGGAGCAGCTTCTGGGATGATCAAGGACAGGAAGCCTCACCCCAGCACTGCAGCCCCAGTTACAAGCTGCCAACAGCCACAGATATGCTGTTGACAAGTGCTAGGGCAGAAACTGTGTGTGAACATTTTTGTCACTGTTCCCCAAAGTGTTGGATTACAATTCCTATCCTCAGTTGGTGGAGTCCTAGTGAGAGGTGGGACAGCAGGTTGGGAAAAGCCGGTGAGAATTGTATGCCTGCCTATTCATGGGACAGGGAGTTAGGGAGGGAAAGGTGGTTCTTTTCCCTCTAGCATAATTTACAGCATAGGAAATGAAAATGGGCAACTCAGTTGTGAAAGTATCATTTTCTTTCTAACTGTTATTTCTTCATTTCCTAGGTACTGGCACCAAATAAAGTTTATCACTGCTTCTTTTTCATCTAGTTGTTTATAGCCCTTTTGAAAGCCCTTTCCCCACAGGAGGTTACAAAGCTATCTCTGAGAACTTACTGCCGACTAAACGCACTTTGCAGTTTGTTTTGGATGCTAAGCTTATAAACAGCCAGATGAAGTGCTCGCCGTTGTGGAAGTAAATGGAGCATGCAAGCTTGGAGGGCCTGCAAGATCACAGGAGGAAGAACAATAATGATGAGAAAATGTGTGGGTGGGATCTGAGAGATCCCGGCTTGAATCCCATTTGAGCACAATAGGTGCAACACTCAACTGCTTCATAACCGTTTATGCACTGGGCATTCACTCCTATGAACATGTTTAGGGAAATAACTAAAAATAACTAATTCAATTTATGGTGACTGTCACCAGGGCTTTCTAAGCATAGAGGACTCACAAACAGTTTACTGTTCCATTCTTGCCCAAGGCTACACAGGCTGGTCCTTCTTCTGGAAGGCCAGTGGGAGGTAGAACTCCCAGTCTTTGGCTTTATAGCCTGACTTCATGCTACTAATTTCAGTAGAATTTACATCCAGGAAAATGAATCTAGGAACACGTTCTAACCCCCAGAATTGCTTGCTGCCTGGGAGAGCTATAATGTATAGGAGGAGCTTCTTTGTTGGGTAGGGGCAGAAGGAAAACTATAGATGGCCTCAAAAAGCCCAGTTTCAAGCGTGGAGAGCACCTTGCACATATATCTACTGCCAGAATATTTCTGCCAGTAGTAGCCAGCAAAATGGGGATGAGGCAACTTTGCATCCAGTGGATTGCAAATCTTTCCATTCTCCTGTGAGCCCCCAGGATCAGGCCCCGTCCCTACAGCAAACCCAGTCTCTTTTTGTTTTAAATTTTAAAAAAACAGAGATGTTAAATGCAGTACTTATTGCCTAGTTTAGCTCCCATAATTTGTACAGTGATAATAGCATTAAAGATGCTATATGTAATACGATACATTACGAAAAGCAATGTGATGACATCTTTGTCTTGGAAAATTAGTGCAGAATTCACACATTATGTAATTTGCATGCATTCTAATCTTTTTAGCAAGTAGTTTTAGTTTTAGTTTTATTCTTGTATTAAAGTACTGACAGTGCTGCAAGTTCATGTTATACAGTGCTAAAGAACTGGCATACCCTGTTTTTGCAACTAGAAATATTTGAGGAGAAGACCCCAAATATAACATGTCCAATCTAATGGCAGCTGTATTTCCTTATGAAGACCCACCCCACAATGCCTCTGACAGATAGTTTTCTTGACCAGGGCTGCAAACTCAATATAAACCCCAGTAAAGAACCCACAATCAGAAGCACCTCAGCCATTCATCCCTTTATTTATATATTTTCACTACCTTCCTTCTATCCAAGAAATACCTTTCTAATATATTTGCAGGTCTGTCTTCAAATATTTAATACATTTTGAAGATTCGTTGATCTATAGGGCATCCAATTCCTATAAAAATTAGTCTGTGAAGCTTCAATAATAATTTTATGGTCCTATTGAATATCAGACAATATTCCTAATATTAATTAATTGATCTTTTTATGATATCCATTAAGTGATCTACCATAAACTTCAGTGGTTTAGTCACAATTATTTCCAGGCTGCTCATTTTTCCAAGTAAGCATTTTCTAGTTAATTCTCTTGCTCACTCCCCCCCCACACACACATGCACATATATATTTCTTCTGTTAACTCACTTCTTATTGTAGGCCTTGTTTCTCCAGTGCCATTGAGTCTCTTAATTCTTTACTTTCTTTTGAATGCTTTACTCTTTAATAAATGGCCTCTTCTGCTTTTTCCTCTCCCTGCCATTGTAAGATCACACAGCCCTACTGCATTTCATGTCCATGAATTCTGCTTCATGGACATAGGAATGAACAAAATATGTCTCCGTATTTGTTGAGCCAATTCCATGAAGTCTACCAAGTTTTCATTCCTTTTAAAAATCTAAAGTGCTTATTTCTTCTGAGGCCCAGGTCCATTCAAATCACTCCTATCCCTTAGGTCAGTCACCCTAGGAATGGATTTTCTTCAACCTGATTAATCTCTTCTGTGAAGTGACATCAAAAGCACCCTTTTAGACTGAGCACATTATGTTCATAGCATCCAGGTCATTTATTCCTTTAAAATATTGTTACCTTTGTCCAAACATTTCTCCTTTAGAAAACTAAGTTTGATCTCGTCTTTTAAATGAAGCCCTTTCCTCTTTTTGTTTATGTGTCAGTATCATTTCAGGTATTGGCTACTGACACTGAAGGTCTATGGGGAGTTCTTGGAACATCTCCAAAAATGTGGCTTTTGTGTCTGGGCTTTATATATCCAACAAATACGCTTCAGATTTCCAACGAAAACGGTGCTTGAGTGGAATAAATTGTTTTGGGAAGGTCTAGGCAAGATCTAAGGCTACCCTTACATGCTATGTTTTGTATTTGAGGAAGAATACTTATTGACCTATCGAAATATGGGTCGAACTAGATGATGTGTTTAGCTCACTGTTAGAAGAAGGGCTGTGATTGAAGACATCTGTTCACTGCAGCATATAGTTCTTCTCGCCTACATTTCTTGCATTTAATCTACATGCTTTCCAAGTCTGATTACAGAGGCATACATTTGTGGGAAAATCCCACAGTTCAGAAGGACACGGGCCTTAGTATCTAAGAGAGGAAGGGGCAACATATCGCCATGTGTACAGTTATTTGTCCCATCAGATTCCCAAGTGCCCCTGCCCAAAAATGTGTTTCTCCCAGCCAGAGAGAGAAAAGAGAGGGGAAAATTTCTGCTCTTAGGTGACAGTGGCAGTGTTCCCCTTTAGAAAGATACAACAAAGCCCAGACACCTCCAGGGTTTTTTGGTGAGGGGTTGCTCTTTTTTCTCTCCATCAGTGCAGAATATGGTCCCCAGATTTGCTGACATTGGCTAGATCTACATGTTCTTTTTAATTATTCTAGAATTTGCAGTCACTGCATATCCAAGCCAGATCTGGACAGATCTACACATCAGACAAAAGGACTGACAGCAGATTCAGAAAGAATTAAAATGGTAGTGTACATTGTCTTGTCTTCCCTCCCTTATTTAAGAGTTGCATTTCCCCCCTTTCTTTCAGGAAATAAGAGCTTGTGGTGTGAAGTGTAAGCAAGTGTTTAAGAAGGTACAGTGACACAAGACCAGCCAAGAAAGTTATTTAAAAAATGAATGGACCTGCTGCTGAACCATCAACTGCTGCTGGTGGACAAATGACTTATTCTTCCTTATCGCCTAGGAAAAAATTCATGGCCAACATCCATGCATGTCTGTTGGAGCACTCTGTAGTAGCTTTTGCTGTGTACATGACATTTTTAAAAGCAATGATTGAATCTAAATGAACATCATCATAATACAAAAACTCAGATTAAAGGTGCTGCAGCATGAATTGTGTGTAAATCTACTTTTTTGTATGACGGACAAATAATTATGCAAACATTTCCAAGCTGATTTTAAGAAAATGTACATTTTTACACAAAATTTGTGAATGTAACACAGGAACTGTAGGGAGGAGATAACTGAAGTTCTAGTCAAACCCAGGCTAACTTTAACTTAAATAAAGACCATCTGGCCATTTCTTTGAAGCTCTTAAATTTATTCTTCCAAAGACAAACTCATAAATGGACCTGATCTATAATGGTAAGAACAGTATCTATTGGTAGGGCTGTTCATGTAGGCTCCTCATGGCCCTGGATTGCCATTTTCCACCATATACATTGAGAGTAATGCCATCAGATTACTCCACAGATTTTAAAGAAATTAATTAATCCAAAATGATAACAAATTGCTTAGCAAGAATGCTATGAGCAGGTCTGTGTCAATCAGGACAATAATTATGTGCCATCATTCTGAATTACAGTTACCTCCCTAGGATTTTCTAGGTGTAAGATTCTTCAATGTAATTTGTCTCTCCGTCCTTTAGGTGACACACTGAGACCATGAACTTGTATACAAGCATGCACAGGTTGATTGTTTTCCTGAGAGGTACAGTGGAGGATCAAACTCCACAGAAGCCTAGCTTTGCAGCCTGAGCGACTAGCATGTTGCAATGGATAGGGTGTCAGATTAGGACACACAAGACTTCAGTTTAAATGCCACCTCAGCCAGGTGTAACAAATAGGCATGGGAGTTTTGGAATTCATGGACTACACCCTCCAGAAATCTGCAAGAATTTCCCCTGTGAGACTTCTGGGAGCTCTAATCAAGAAACCAAATTCCTGACAGTTGCTTTCAGGGTCTTACAGCTAATGAATTCAAACTCCAGCAGCCATTTTTATCCTGTGGGGAAATAGATTGGCAGATCTAAGCTCTGTGGGAGTTGCAAGGAATTATAGGCATTGTAGTCCCTGCCTATTAGGGTCTGCACAGGAAGCCTTTCAAGAAAACTGCTAGAGAGAAGCCCCCACTGCCCATTTCCCACGTTTTCTCCACAGGATGAAAATGGCTGCTGGAGTCTGAATTCATTAACTGTAAGAACCTGAAAACATCTGTCTTTGATTTCTTGCTTAAAGTCCCAAAGAGTTGGGAATTCCTGCATATATCTGGGGGCTATAGTCCACCGATTCCAAAATTCCCTTGCCTAGTCTCAATGGAGTGTCAGACTAAGGTTCAGCCATGGAAACTTACTGGGTAATGGCAATGCTAAACTACTCACTGAATATACTGGAAGACCCTAACAGAGTAACCATTAGTTCGAATTAATTTGGTGGCACATAACAAAAGCAATCTGTTAAGACAGAGCAATCTGTCATTAGCATCTCCAGATATGGCAGGAAATACTCCTGTTTGAAATCCTAAAGAACCATTGTCAACCATTATAAAAATACTGGGTTTCAATAAACCAGCGGTGTATTTCAGATTTCATCAAGTGAGGATTTCGCATGCCCATGGTTCAAAGATGCTGTATCATTATTCTGTCGCCTTCTCTATCTCTCTTTTAACCTGCCAAATCTTATCTGATTAAAAATGGAAGAGATAATGGGGAAACTGTGGAGGAGCACAAAGATATAATCTGGATGCCCTGTGAATTTCCATGAATGAGGAAAAGAGATTTTACAACAGAAGTCTCACCATGAACCAATCCGAGAGTAAGGCAAACCTGTACTGTATTGCAGGGCAAAATTTCACTGCAGATCTTCCAGACATAAGATCTTAACTAGAGGTAAACATCCCTCAGATGTCTAGGGATGGGGCTGGCCATCAAATATTTTTCACTTAGCTGTAAGTATAAATAAACAATAACAAATAGAAGAGTGGATAAGTTTCTTTCTAACCAGAATAGAATCATAAAATAGTGGGAAAGACTCAAGTTAAAATAAGCATGCACGAACTGTGTAAAATGCAGCATGCGTGCTATTATTTATAATGTGTATTGAGACATATAAAAATTATCCAGAATAGGATTCCCAAGGCAGCGCAATGTTTTGCTGCTAATTATATCTAATTAAAAATTAAGCATATGTAAATCTTATGCTAATTCACACTGTCTGTATTAATTTACTGAACCCGGTTAGTAATTAGTGCTAAAACATTTCAAGTCCTCCACAGAAACATTAGCAAAACGAGACAGTGTTTAGACTCTAAAGGTTGAAGTTGGAAGACGGACGTTTCGTTTTACAATAATACCAAAGAGACTACTTCAAAGAAACAGCTGAAGCAAACAGAAGCATTATCATTGACCTCAACAGGGCCAGTACTTCAGCCATAGATCAAGAGCAGTATTGCAGAGAACAGGCCCCATTGATGTCAACAGGAAGGTAACAGCTGAGCTGGTCATTAAATTGCCTCTTCAGAGGTTTCCTATATGAGATTGACTGTTCTGAGATCTGTTTTTTTTTTACACTCTCAAGAGAGATTTTATGCTGAAATCATTCTTCTAACTTTTTAAAAAAGCTATTTGTTTTTCTTTATTACTGCTGCCATTTTAGCCTATAAGAAGGATGCCCATGGAGTAGTCTGGAAATTTTTAAAGAACCAATAATCCTTTTTAACTTGACCATGGTCTGATCTAGGCAGTGGCCACACTGGAAGCAAGCAGCAAACATCATGAGCCTGTTTGGTTACTTAAAGCAGTGGTCCCCAACCTTGGGCCTCCAGATGTTCTTGGACTTCAACTCCCAGAAATCCTGGCCAGCAGAGGTGGTGGTGAAGGTTTCTGGGAGTTGTAGTCCAAGAACATCTGGAAGCCCAAGGTTGGGGACCACTGCTTAAAGCACATCTAGAGGGTGAGGGGGGGATCAAGGATGTGGCCAGCCCATGATGCACAAGGATTTTAACCCCTTGCTAAATTTGGAATTTAAATGGAATTCAGAGAAGAGGCTATAGATATTTAAGGGACAAAGCAAAGTAGAACTGGAAGAAGGGAACTGGGAGAAAAGGAAGAGGAGGACAGATGGAACTGGTAATATGGTGGGCTGTGGAACTGAGAATATGATGGACAGATACATATGGTAGAATTGGAAATATTCAAGTTAAAAGTCCAGTGTGGAATCCTTATACAGTACTGAAGAGGGGACAGCAGAGCTTACAAAAATTGCTTTTGTAACTAGATTCCTAGAATTGTCTCCCAGTGTTTTTCCAACCAATGGGAGAATAGCTAAAATGGTATTGGAAACAAAAAAAGCAGATAGGAAGAACAGCAAATGTTAGCTCTCTGATTCCTCAACTCACTAGTCTTTGGGCAAACCTCCTACTTGCCTTGGAAAAAATCCACCTGATCATCTTCACAAAGCAACACAAAGGGGTGATGATACTTACCTGCAAACGTATCTGTGCTGTGGACAATGTACAATAAATATTCATCTTCCGTCACAGGAAGGCCTCTTTGAAAGCAACCCTCTTCTCCCTCCCCCACACCTGCCCTGCAACATACCAGCCACACTAGAAATCAGCACAAGACTCTACCACAAGAGTACATGTTTTCTTTCTCCCCTTTTGCCTTTCTACTGAGTGGCAACAACAGCAAAACCAATTACTTGCAATGCAGGTGTACAAATGATTAAAAGCCAGCAGAGAGAGTGATGGAAGCCTATGGTCTGCACCTCAATCAAGGCTTGGTTATTCATGGGGGGAAAAACTGTTTTTGAATCAGGTTTAGGATGTTTAAAATCAATTTTGGAAAATTTTGACTATATGCTATGGGGAAGCATGGATTTTCTTGCTTAGGAAGCATGGTTTTTGGTTGGAAATGAAGCATTTTAGAAATTGATTTATTTTGAATTGTTTGGGCATATCTGAATGTCTCAGTGGGTGTAAATGGTGTCTGTGGGGTTTGTCAAGTAAAGGATGCCAGGATCACATGTTTCAGGTTAGACAAAAGCCTTGCAGTCCAATCTGGAAAGAGAGGTAGCAGTGAGAGAAAGGTTCAAATTGAGGGAGTGCGTCCTCCTTTCCAAACCTAGAAGTTGCCAATCTTGACAATTCCTCTGGTCAGTTTCTCTTTGCCACTTACTCATATGTCTTACCCGGGGGTAATCATGGTTTTTTCTCCTTCTCAATCCCATTTGTGTGTGCACACGCGTTCCTGTGCATACTTGCTGGGCTTCAGAGAAACCTCAGTTTTAATTCTTTATATCAGATTGCAGAATTATATGTATTTAAAATAACACCATAGCGGCTAGTAGCTGTGATAGGCAGTCAGTGTGGGGGAAGGCAGGCATAAGACAAAGCCTCAAATGCAACAGTTTCAGAAGCCCGTGTAGCGCTTCAACTGATATACAACAGAATTTAAAAATGGATTAAAAGTCTTCACAAAAGGATACACACGCTGACCAAAACCATTTGACTACCACATGACTTTAAACTGACTTCAAAAGCCCTGATCCATCATACAATTCATTTTCATAGTGTAACCACTTTCTCAGTCATAGTAAGATGAGCCGCCAACAAGTATAAGGGAACTGCTATTTGTGTGAAAGACACCAGCTTTGAGGTGCTCCTTTCCCAGACCACATAATAGTTTAACTGTTGTGTAAGTACAGCCATATATGATGAAACAAAGTGAAGTAGCTGCATGTGTCTATGACATGCCAGTGGCCTCTGAACTGACTCTCTCCATGCTTAGCAGTATGGTCCAAAAAGCAGCAGGGTCTCAAATAATGGGCAAAATAATTGGTCGCTCCACGGCACCTTTGTTTTTCTCAGCTATTTTCTTTATACTTAGGTAGAGATGTTTGATTTCAAAGAAATAGCAGTATTAGTTTTATGAACCTAGGGTCCCATCTAGCATTTTTCTGAACAGCTCTTTGCCTCTCCCTCCTCTGAGGAAAGTCACTATTCCTTTCTCCAACTCATTTGGGGGGGGGGTTAGGTAAAAAGGGGTTCTTGTACATATATAATTCTGTTGCATACATGAAATAATTTACTTGGCAATAAATGAAATTTATTTTAATGCCCTGTGTGTACCTCTCTCCTTCCCTCTCTTTTCATGGTATGTCTTGAATTTGGATTCTTGATAGATCTACTCTATTCACTGAGGGAATGCAGACAGCATTCTTTAGCCAGTTGCAGTCCACTGGATTCCATTGTTGGTCTTTTCCTTATTATCACATTTACTGCTTGTATTCTTTCGAATTTTGTTTCTAAACTAATCACTACTCCCCATTGCTCTCCCATGAATGGGGTAGGCTACAGAAATACAAATGCACATTTGGTGGATCAATACAATCACAAAGGAATGAATGGACATGTCCATCACTGCTTTGATTGTTCAAACAAAATAAAGCATATCCCTATTATCCTGAAGGATGTCAGGGCTGATACCCAAACATTTTAAAATGACTGAGAGACCATTCACATTCCTTGCAAGTACCAATCTCACAGTTTCGTTTAATTTCGTTTTGTTTCTTTGGTAACATGGAAAGCTATGTTTCCATGGATAAGGGGTGTGTCATTAAAATGATGAGATGTCTAACAGCATGTCTTATCTCTTTGTCTTTAATATAAAGCCCCTGTCCACTTCTTTTCACATATGGGGGAGGCACTGCCTCGTCCTTCAACTCAGCCAAATAAAAATCTTGGGCAAAATGTTTCACCATCTTAAACACACTGTTAATGTTAATTTGTTAATTTGTTTACCCATCTCAAGCTCAACCACATTATGAAAAAGCTGCTTCACACATTTATACTTTCGACAGATAGACAAACTACTTCTCAATCTGTTGCTGAAGCAGGGAAAGTAAAATAATGATAGGATGCAGCTCAGAGGGAATACTAAACAGCTTAGGTCTGGCTTTCTAAGGGACCACCTGTTCCATTATAAAACTGCTTGGTCTGCCACGGGAGATCTGAAGGAAAGGTCTTCTTGAGGCCATCATTGCACATGGAAGCTGCACTAGGTACCCAAAAGAGGGCTTTCCTCTGCGTAATTCCAAAATTGTGGGATTCATTTCTCTCAGAGCTATAATTGGGGTAAGGACTGCTCTCACTCTCTCTGTCTAAATTACTTTTTCAAGGAGTAAAAACGATATTGTTTTAACATAGCTATTTAAATAATTTTTTTCAGTAATTCATATTATTTTTAATGCTAAATTCATCATTTTATTGCTGTATTTCCTTTAGTATTTTTGCTTTAATTTTTTCATTTTATATCGTATAATTAAAAAAAAAGAAATGCAATATAAATGTATAAAATAAATATTTGATCTGGATTTTTCCACATATTTCATTGCATTATATATTCCATAAATTATAGATGGAACATATTACTATGTTGAATTCTTTATCTCTGCAGCTTCATTTCCAATATTCAGCTGTATGAGGGCACACTGTGACCCATTCAAGAATATTCATTAAAATAATTTTAAAAAACCCTCCTGTAGACAGTTCTTTGTCTGGATCCATCCAATATCTTTTCCTCTATCATACAGAAAGGTGCAAGTACTGTGTTTCCCCGAAAATAAGACAGGGTCTTATATTAATTTTTGCTCCAAAAAAGCAGTAGGGCTTATTTTCAGGGGATTTTTTTTTCATGTACAACAATCTATGTTTATTCAAATACAGTCATATCATCTTCTGGTTGCTGCACAGTGGTGGAGGGCAGGCTTTCACTTAACTAGGGCTTATTTTTGGAGTACAGCTTATATTACGAGCATCCTGAAAAATCATTCTAGGGTTTTTTTCAGGTTAGGTCTTATTTTCAGGGAAACAGGGTAGTTCAGTTAGAAACTACCCAAGTAAATCCAATGAATGGACTCTTATTATTGCCGTAGTCAAAGATTCCTCCCTTTAATGGCATTTGGAAGAAAGGTAAGATCAACATTGCACTAAAATTAAATAGCTTTTTGATGGTAAAGAGATTGATATTTTTATAACGTTTTGCTGGCTTATGTATTCAGGTGTGTGTGTGCATATATGTCATCCAAGGAACAACAGAATTCTAAACAATTAATTCAGAAGTAAATATTTTTCTTTTTAATGAGACTCTAGTTAAGTGGTTTTAGGACTTTAACCTTCAAAACAAAACAGAACAAACAACAGAATAGTGAAGGAATAATTAAATATCCACAAAATCTTGCTTAACTTTGGAAAGAAAGAAGAAAGATTTATTTTTTTAATAAATGTGTACACAGCTGAATAAATATGAAAAGGAGAGAGAGGAAGGAAGGAAAATGAATGTAATGTCGAGGTGAAGTCATAGAATAATTTTGATGGACTTAAAGTCTAAGCCATTGCACAAGACCAATTAAGGATTTCTTATCACCTTATCAAATCCAATTCTAATACTAATTATACTCCAGCAACTTCAATATTCATTAAGTGAATATTCTTTATGATCGAGTTGAATTGGCTAATTCATTTCTTCCCAGCAATTTATGCTTGAATGAAGGTTTCTATAGATACAGAGCTGATGAAAAAAAATGGAATGGTATTTCCAGATCTGTGCAGTAGAGCACTCACATGTGCTCTCTCTCTCTCTCTCTCTCTCCTGTTTCTTCCTCCTCTTCTCCCATCCACTGAAAATGAATGGTGAAAATGGTGAAGACATGGCTGGTTCCTAACCTTGTGTAACCCAGTAGTTCTTGAACTGAAGTAAACTCTTAATGAGAATACTTTGCTACACTCACCTGCTTGCTTCTAATAAGTATATAAAATAAAGATAACTAATACAAGAATATTAGCTCCTTTCATTGGATTTATGTACCCAGTGCATTTTTCCCAATAGAATTTATTATTTTTACTATCTGCATTCTCACATTTTTATTAGGTTGCTGCTTTACAATGTACTTGCCATTTCTTGAAATTATTTCAGGCACATAACTACCCTCACACGGTTACATCCACGATTGTGTAAGTCCTGATGGAAAACTTATTGTGATATAGTGGTGTATCAAGAATTGAATTACCACATGAAAGCCATGGTGAATTATGAAGGTGTCTGCTGTTCTCTTAGGCAAGAGCTGCACAATTGGAAGAACTAACTATGGATTTGGGATCACTGCTCTGAGGCTCTGCTGTGGCAATAGTAACTAGATGACCAGCATCATGGGAAGGAACAAGGCTTGAATACGGGCCAAATCAGTATTTAAACAGACAGTCAAAGGAAGCCTGCAGTGGGGGATTTAAGGAATCAGGTGAGTGGGGCCATGAGAAGAGCCATGATGGATCAGACCGATGACCTATCTAGTGTAGCATGCTTTTTCTACATTGGCAAGTCAAATGTCTAAGGGAAGTCCAGGGAATGGACCTCAGGCTCCAGAGTGTAAGCTAGTGGGTCACATAAAGCAGAAAGGATTTGGATAGAAGGAAGTCAAGGCAGATTTAATAACAAGATAGAAAACTTGAAGACTTCAAGGTGTGATCAGACTTCTTCACCATCTGGTAGGCTGACTAGCACTGATGGCAGTTGCAGCTTTATAACATCTGAGAGACACCTATTCCCCACCCGAGTTATAGGAAAGAGAATGAGAGACAGGAAGGAAGAAAAGGATTCTGTGAAGATGGAGAATGGTTAAAGAGTAAAAGGACTGTATACCAGGAAATCGTGCCAGAAGCACAGGCCTGCATGGTAAGTCTTCACTGCAGGAAATGGCTGGCCTCCCAGTATGTAACAGACCACTTTTAGTGGAAGAGGGTGAAAGCCCAATAGCAGGCTTTCTCTAGACGCATTCAGGCCAAATTGACTTTAACAGGACCAAGGGCCATTCCCCCCCCCCCCGATTTACTAGCAGCCCAAGGATTGCAACCCCTAATTTGCTTATTTTATTATAATAATAAATTACTGCATTGTTTATATAATGTAAACATTGCTACAAGGGGGTTTTGCTAAAAGAATAACTGGTTTAATTTAAACATTGTTTTCTGTCATGACTTTTCCCCAAAAAATCAAATTGAGATGTGGGAGGACAGTTGCCTCTGGAGTATGGTATGCTGCAAAAATGACCCTGGGGGTGAGCATGTGCTGTTCACCCCAATTCATGTCAAGATTACATCCCACTTTACATTTCTAACAATAGAGGTAATGGCTGTTTGACTGTGTGGACCTTAAATCAGTGTTCCATTTTTTTTCTACTAAGTAAAAAAAGCTTCTGTGAATGGAAGATACTTTCTAGACTTTCTAACAGTGCAAGTACACATTTATTTTCAAGCCATTGTGAGTTTATAGTCTCTTTATATGGTTTAATGAGTTCTCTGGAAATAATTATGGATGTCATTTTACAAAAGGAGACGAGGGTCATATTACTTTTAAAATATTTAGTCTAGAAGGATCTAAAGTTGGAAGGTGAGCACTGCAGGTCCTGGAGCTAAAGTAGACTTCTTCAGCTTTCCTTGAAATGCCAAATTATCTAGCAGCTTTCTGAGGCACATATTGTGCTGTGAAAGAACATGAGGCGAAACAGGAAATAGAGACAAACTAGTCCACCCTTCTCTAAATTGAAGCCCTAAAATGTTTTAGGCAATATCCCATCACCAATGATGATGGGAAATGTAGTCTGAGTCATGTGGGGGGCACCAAGTTGAAGAAGACAGAACTAGACCAGCAAATGAGGTTTTGAGGGCTTTTTTTTTCTTAAGAAGCTATGATTGAGGTTTAAAGGGCATTATAAAAACAATAAGCAATGTCAGAAAATATTAGTATGGTTGTAAAGACTGAAGGCTGACAAGGAAGAAGACAGAACTGAAGTGGAAAATAACATGGCCAGACAAATTGATTTTCTGCCTTGAGTAAGTGATAGTTCAAGCTCTGAAGAAATTGATTTGTTTTGGAAAATCATCTGTTGTCCACATTAGCCCGATCATCAGGGGCTATTTAAATTGGATTTGATTATGCTTGCTTAACCTGACTAGCTGCTACAGCAGAACCTCTTACTAGCATAATCATGAGAAATTGGATTATTGTAGATTGGAACTGTTGCAGAATAAAGCACTCATCCCCCATATGCTCTGAGCTCGTTGGTACGATGATTTGCATAGATAATGCTGTACAGCTTACGAAATCAATCTCCCAAACCATTGTTGTGGGTAGTTGTTCGATAGAGACTGCGCATTCATCTCCTCTTAGTTCTCCCATCCTTTCCCCCATGCATTTAAGGGACCTGCTGTTACATATATTCCAATTCTCATTTTATCTTACTCCACTATTTATCTCTCAGTCATCCTAGTAGGGAAAAAGAGCAGACAGTATTCTATTCATTAATGAGTAGGATCTCAGCAGATTGCACCAAATGCAAATGGCCCAGGCAAGGAGAATCCAGATAACAAAGTCAAGATCAAGAAACAGAAATAATTCTACTAGAAGATAACATAAGCCAGGTGAGAAGTATCCAAAGCCAAAATCTAATAACAATCCAAGGCTGATATACCTGAAGTTTAAATAGTAAAGAGACAGGAATATTTCAAGAGGCAAAGTCAAGTTGATCCAAGGACATACACAGGAGGAATCAGGGTCTACAGAAAGGAAGGGCCTAGGATGTAGTTTATCTTGCTCAGCTGCTTGGCTCTCACACATAGTTGATCTGTACAGTGGGGTCTTGACTTGAGAACTTAATCCGTATTGGAAGGCGGTTCTCAAGTCAAAAAGTTCTCAGGTCAAATCTGCATTTCCCATAGGAATGCATTGAAAACCATTTGATCCGTATCTGCTCTTTTCCGTCCATAGAAACTAATGGGAAGCTGCTATTCCGCCTTCGACCACTAGAGGGGGATATTTTGTTTCTTTTTTTTCTTAGGTCAGGAAAGGTTCAGGGAAGGCAGGGAAAATACAGTCCAGGCAGTACAGTACCAGGCAGTCTGAAGACTGTCTCCCAATCCACTCTCTAAATGCTGGGAGGAGTGAGGAAGCAGACAGGCACCCTTTTCACTGGCCAACAGTTAACTGAAAGTTCAAATTTTGCACTTTCCCTGCCTCCCACGTGGGTTTTTTTCAGTTCTTAACTCAAATCTAAGTATGTAAGTCAAGTCAATATTTTCCTATGAGAGTGGTTCTTAAGTCAAAATGTTCTTAACTCAAGCCGTTCTTAAGTCAAGACCCCACTGTAATTGGTACCAAGGACTCACTTGGTACCAGTTTGGACAGCCACTCTGCCTAGAAGAAGAAGCTTTCCCTTAAAAAGTTCAATATTCCTGATGAGTCCCAGAATCCTCTGTCACAGCTGGACCCTTTTCCTGGGAGCTTCAAGCCTAGCTCATTTAACCTATGCCATTTTTTAGGGCTAGCACAGGATCTGGCCTCTTCTGTCTCTGGAGCCAAGCTGCGTCTGTCTAGTATTGCAGCTTTTTGCATTCCGAAATGTCCAGGGTCTATATAGTCACTCCACCTTTTGTCTTCTTCCCACTCTGTGGGCTCACAGTGCATCCAATGCATTCACTCTGGAAGAATCTCCCTGCATGGCCATGAGAGACCAGAAGCAACGATATCCATAAACATTATGACTGAGGCTATGGAAAGTTGATATTTTTATTGCCCAGGCTAACATGTTGGAGGAGAAGGGACATGAGGAAGTACAGAGGGTTTGGATAGGAAATGGCTAAGTAAGACTGGGACTACATTACAAAATGTGTGTGTGTGTACACACGCAAATGCAGCAGGGATGTTGGCAATTCTTTTGTCCTGAGTCCCCAGCTGGAATCTGAGTCCTTGGTACCAACTCCTGAGTCCCAATCCTAGAGCCCTTATTTTTAAAAAATATATTTCTCCCACCCACCCCCCCAAAAAGGTAGGAGATTATGGGGGGGGGTCTTAGTCACTAGTTGAGTTCAGACCATTGAAAAAAAACAAACCCCAAATTGAGTCTGAGTCAATGGTATGACTCAAGTCTAACATGACCCGTGGCTTGAGTGCCCATCCTTTACATGCATAGTGCATATTTATACCACTGTCTAGACTAGTGATACCAGTGATTTCAAAATTGAGCCACAAGATGCTTTAGCAATTCTTACAGTCCTTTACCATTGCTGGCTGGGACTTGTGGTCACTTAACTACAAGCCCTAAAGTGCTAAAATAATTTCCCCAATCCTTGTCTGTACCATTATAATTTCCAGAGTATTGACAATATAAAATGGGCAAGCCAGCATGGAACAGAGTCGTGTAACATGAACAGAATCTTTTGGTCCTCCTCTTTGCCTTGCACTGACAAAGAGTGACCCATGGCAGCAGATGCAAAGGGATCTATAGTTGGCAATGCACCTCTTGTTCAAGATGGGGACCTTGGAGAAAAAGTTATTTTTCTGCAGTAACGCCATCCAGAGTTTCTTAGCCAACATAGCTAGATGTATAGTGAGGGTGACCACTGATGCTACCACTGGGAGATATTACAGACTTTGCAGTATGAAGGTGTAATGGAATGAATGGGGAGTTATCTGGGAGAAATAATAGATGAGATGGCCTAATCTACACAAAACATATCATTATCTGGTTTCCTGCTTCGTTGGGGACCACTGTGCTAAAGAAATAGTACTGTTCTTCATGAATGGGGATAATCCAGTTGCACAATAGGGAGCAATGTCAGCCTTCCCTAGCACTCAAAAAAGATAGTAGCAACTGAAAGAAGGGAATAAAAGTCACAGGTCATAGTAATTGCTCTTGATATTAAAGTAGACAATGTTGGGATGGAAAAAACACAAAATGCCTAGATCACAGCAGGAAAATGGATTGTTGAAACCTCTGTGGGAAATGTCTATTAAACAGACAAGACACTGTCTAATGAGAGATCAATGTTTTGAAGCCTTGATCTGTACCCATCTTTAAGAGGAAGAGAGAGATTTTTCTTCTATGTTCCTAGGGTCCAAAAGAAAGAAAGAAACATTTCCTAAGGGAAGTGTCAGATCCATTCATGCTGTCAGACTGGAAAGACCAATTGCATCTTGAAGCAATACAGTGTATTCGCCTTAAAGGATAATTCTCTGTTTCTTAAATTATTAACAATAATTCTTTTCTTCCCACCCCCACCCCTTCCTGAAACCTGTCATCTCTAAGTTAGCATCACCAGCTCTCGGGAGAACCTCCTAAGATGTATGCTTAATGTGTAACTGTTGTAAATTGTTGCTTTTTCCTCCCCCTTTGAAGCTGACTTTATATAAAAGAACGTATTTTGTCTATAAAATCAAAAGCAATGGATGTAGCTTATTTCCACTGGGCTTTTGAGTGATGGGCTTGAAAAGAATGTTAATGCCGTTTCTGACTGGAACAAAGTATAATTCAGTGTGAGCAAATGCCCATGAGCTGCCTGTAGCCAAAGGACTGGGGCCTTAAGTCACACAGCATGTTGAGGTGGAATGTTTCCACCCTCTATACATTATCATCTCTCACCCATCTGAAGCTGCATGATATCCATGCATATGAAGTATCCAGCTTGAGATATGCAGTTGTGTTCAAAATTATTCAACCCCCACTGAAATTGAATGTTTTGGCCATTCTGACATTGATTTTGATCATTCAGTCATCTTGCTTACATTTACATGAAAGAGGCACTTGTAGGTCAGAGAAATATAACCTTAAGTTTATAATGAAATAACCACAAATGTCTTTTCTGTGCTCACATCATTATTAGTTTTTATTCAACCCCCAAGTGACATTCAATCTTAGTACTTAGTACAACATCCTTTTACAGTTATAACAGCTTTTAAAGGTGAAGCATAGCTTGACACAAGTGTCTTGCAGCGATCTACGGGTATCTTCGCCCATTCTTCATGGGCAAAAGCCTCCAGTTCAGTCAAATTCTTAGGCTTGCGCACTGCAACTGCTTTCTTTAAGTCCCACCAGAGGTTCTCAATCGGATTTAAGTCTGGTGACTGTGATGGCCACTCCAAAATGTTCCAGCCTTTCCTCTGCAACCATGCTCTAGTGGACTTGGAGGTATGCCTGGGATCATTGTCCTGTTGAAAGGTCCAACGTCTCCCAAGCCTCAGGTGTGTGACGGACTGCATCACATTTTCATCCAATATCTCCTGGTACTGAAGAGAATTCATGGTACCTTGTACACGCTGAAGCTTCCCTGTACCTGCAGAAGCAAAACAGCCCCAAAGCATTATTGACCCTCCGCCATGCTTCACAGTAGGCAAGGTGTTCTTTTCGTCATATGCCTTGTTCTTCCTCCTCCAAACATAGCGTTGATCCATGGGCCCAAACAGTTCTAATTTTGTTTCATCAGTCCACAGAACACTATCCCACAACTTTTGTGGTTTGCCCACATGACTTTTGGCATACTGCGGTTGACTCTTCTTATTCTTGGGAGACAGCAAGGGGGTGCGCCTGGGGGTTCTGGCATGGAGACCTTCATTACACAGTGTGCACCTTATTGTCTGAGCTGAAACTTCTATACCCACATCTGACAAATCTTTTTTCAGTTCCTCAGCAGTCACACGGGGACTTTTCACCACTCTACGCTTTAGGTAGCGCACAGCAGTCGAAGTCAGCATCTTCTTTCTTCCACGACCAGGCAGCATTTCAACAGTGCCCTTTGCCTTGAATTTGCGAATGATGCTTCCTATGGTGTCTCTTGGTATGTTTAACTTCTTTGCAATCTTCTTATAGCCATTGCCCTTCCTGTGAAGACAAATCACCTCTTCTCTTGTCTTCCTGGACCATTCTCTTGACTTCACCATGTTTGTAACCACACCAGTAAATGTCTAGAAGGAGCTGAGTATCACAGTCATTTTAAAGCTGCCTAATTGGTGCTTATTATGCTTGATTGGTGCTCGGTGACATCCACAGGTGTTTTCAATACCTGATCGAAAACACCTGAATGAACCTCTCTTCTTCAGAGTGGTAGTCTTTAAGGGGTTGAATAATTGTGGCAATGAAGAAACCACAAAAGAAACATTTACTACTGTATTACATAAACAATTTGTGTTATTTTAGTTGCATTTGGTTCTTTAAAACGTCTTTGTAGGATTTCATTCTGAATACAATTCCAAATGTACACTATAGTCCCTAAACCCCTTTACAGCATTGGGGGTTGAATAATTTAGAACACAACTGTGCTTGCATTTTTGTTGTTATGCTGTTTCATTTTAAAAAGAGGGGTTCTTGAAACATTACCAGCAGTAATGCAATATTCATTTAAACAATTGGCTCAAAGACCCTAGAAAGAGATATATTTGCATCTGATGCATGGGTTGCATAAGCTCATGATCTAATAAATGAGCAGTTGTTTAAGGAGCTATAGAACTCTATGTAGTTTTAATACAAAGAACATAAATTGTATACAGCAGTTCCAAAATTCAGGGTGGAGTGACTGAAGAAAGCTTTATTTGTCAAATGTTTGCTTGTTACATGACTATTAGAGGCACAAGAACCACTATTGAGTGAGGGCTTGCCAGCATGTACCATATAATTTCCTCAAACACTCTATGGATGCAGAACAGAAGAACGGAGGGGTTTGTTTAAAGCCATTCTTTTGGACAGCGGATCAGACATACTTGATCAAAACTCTCTGAAAAAACATGTGTCAACCAGAATGTCACCCATCCCACCTGCACAGCAGGGAAGCACATTTTAAAAAATAGATATAGTTTTATCTATTACGCAATGTTATTTTAATGGAACTCAGGAACCAGAAGCAGAGAGGAGTTAGCACTTTGCACAGGCTTCCAGAGGTTCAGAATTACTATGAATCATTTCCATGGGTTCCTGAAGGGTCTTCATAGTTAGTGTCAGAGAGAGCCTGTGACCATGAAACATCAGCCCAATAGAGAGGCAGCAATATTTGTCCTCTTCCAAATATTAACAATTGGAAAATACTATTTTTAAAGTCACTTATAATATCTATTTATTGCTTACAATTAGATGGCTCGAGTACTTGAATGTTTTTCTTGGGAAGTTTATCAATGGGAGAAAATGTCATCAGGTTCCACGGTACCACCATTTATTTATTTTTACTAAAAGCACATTTGCGGGGTTTAGAGGACATCGTGGAGAGTACAAGGTACAAATTTTCGAATGTGAGCATGAGAATGCAAACTGGAAATGCAGAAATAGAGAAACAAAATATGCAAAATCATATTTCAGTCAAATGTAAGATGAAAAGCTAAAAGGACATACGTTAGGAAAAATGTGTAAACAATGCACACACGTTTCCTTTCAGGGAAAAACAAACATGCAAAAAATCTTGCAGCCATACCTCTTCAAGAGAGGACAAAGTTCTGTCCCATTTAGTTGCAGTTCTTCCCAAAGGGGGAGCAGAGCCTGCTAGGATTCATATCCACACTGAAGAGGTTTCCCCCCACATTTACATAGTTTATATAGCCTTCTTTTTTGACATCTATACTATACATATTACTTGAAACAGTGTTGTGTTTAAATTTTTCTTAACATTTTAGAATGTGACCTCTGCTCGTTTTAGATAGCACTTTTTGCAAAATTGGTTCTATACCCCTTCTAATTATTTATAATAGCCAAAATAGTTTTCCTACTCTTTTTCAAATTCTCTAACTGACCTCCTGTTTACTTAATGTCCACACTGAATTTTTAAAATCCATATCCCTAGAAATGCTCCTTTATCCCAGAGATCTTTGAAATCACTGTTTGAAATTGACATCTTTGCTGTAGTGTAGTGTGTGTGCTTCTTTTTCCTTTTTTTAATTTACTGAGATAATTAAAAGCTTTCTATCGGGAGGCTCTTCCATCAAAGAAGTAAACTCCACAGGAAGCATAGAAAGTATTGTAGCACTAAACTTTGTCCTCAGACTGAACAAACAAAGCCCATGCTTTAAGGGAGAAGGCTGGGAATTTGTCACTCTTGTTACCAAGGCAGCCACTATATCATAGAGATAGTGGCAAAAACAATCAGTGATGAAGAGAATACTTATGCATGAATAAATACTAAGCCCTCAGATACAAGAGACAGATGAGAAAAAAATGGAGGCAGGATTCAGAGACATACAAAACTGCAATTGAGAAAGTTTCAGCATCCCTAGGTAAGTCCTCTGAAGGTGTTTCCTTTTCATTAGACTTGCTGAGGAAAGCACTGTAATTCCGTTATTTTGCCCTGCACTCTTTTTGTATTTATTTATTTCTATTTTCAGCATTTTTTTTCCTAAATATGCTCTTATAATGTTCTTGTAAGTTACCGTGATTATTTTGACAGAAAAGTGGGTTCAAAAAAAACCTAAATAACTCAGCAAAATGGCTACCAGCAAACCTGGCTCAAGAAAGATTTTTTCCAGGTGTAAAAGCCAATCACAACCGTTTCGCCAACTTGTATTATTATGCTGTTTATTCAGAGCAGAGCAATACAAGGATGTGTTGAAGGAGAAATGCAGTTAAGATGTAATTGCTCTTTGGCTGCACTCAGAGTCTCTGGGAGCTCATGGCCAAGAGCTTGTCATGGGGGAGTAGAGGGTGTATTGCAGACCTTGGCAAAGTGTGGCCCGAGGGCCACATATGTCCCGAGGGCCACACCTGTCCGGCCCGCAGACAGTTTTGAACATCAAAACCAGTTATAGCATTTTTTCTAAAGTTGATCAGTTGCTTATCTTTAACATACTGCAAAAAACCTCTTTAGTATTTGTGAAGATTAACAAGTTTAAAATAAAAACAACCTTAATATCACTGTTTCATTTTATTTTTAAGTAAAGTTGGTTCAGCCCCTGAACACAGTTCAGATTTTTCATGTGCCCCCCCTATAGAAATTAATTGCCCACCCCTGGTGTATTGCATAGGCATTTAGCAAAGGAGCTTGAGGAGGAGGCCAGGAGTGCTGTGTCACACTCTGCATAGGACAAGACACACAGACTTTCACAGAGCAGCAGCGTAGATTTGCAACATCTGTGGCATGATTGTTTTCCTGCCTGAGGATGTAGGATGCTAGCACTGCAGCAAGTGCAGCTTGGTATTCCTGCTGGAAGAGAAGCTACAACAGCTTGACTTCCACCTCCCCATGCTTTGGGTCATCAGAAAAAATGAAGCATTTCTGGATAGACCTGAGAGAACTCTCCTGGCAGAGCAACAGAGAAGCAATGCCTTTTGAGGAAAAAGCAGAAAGAAGGAACACAGAGGAGAAGAACTATCAAGAAGTATGGTGTGGATTTGGAGTTACAGAACTGCTATCCAGTTGTCCCCATGGACATGTTTCTGAGCCCTGGGAATAACAGCAGTTCAGTCTTGAGCAATCATTCTGAGCTGCTACAGTAAGTGGTGAGGGACAGCAGTCCCAGGCCCTCTCCATGAATGTCAATTCAGAGTTGCTGCTATTGGGGCAACAGACACCACAGAACATAGAGGTGTCTGTGTGGGGTACAGTAAATAGAAGAACCCTTTCCAGTTCCAGGGGAGGAGGAAATTGTGATGTTAGTGACTGTCTTCTGAGTTGGACTGGGGCAACAGCTTGTGTATCTTACAGAGTGTCTCAGAAGGTGTATTGTCTTCTTGCATGACAATTCAGAATGTGGCAGAGACTTTGCCTAGACCCACCCTGTCCACTGACCATCATCCCTTCCTTCTGATCCACATGGGAACAAGTGATGCTGTCAGACACACCCTTCAATATATTGCAAGTGACTACAGGGCTCTGGCTAAGAACCCTGGAAGACCTCAGGGCATAGGTGGTTTTTTCATCTCTCTTTTCTTTCGAAGGTTATGGCCAGAAAAAAAGACAAAAATACTGGAAGTCAACAACTGTTTGTGCAGATGGTACAGTCAGGAAAAGTTCGGTTTTTTGGATAATGCTCTGTACTTCCATGAGGAAGGGGTCCTGGCAAACCACGGGGTGCAGCTTAAAGGGGATGGGAGGAAGAGACTTGCTAAAAGTCTTGCAAACTTAATCAGGCGGACTTTAAAGTGACCTCTACTGGGTGACAATATTCCGGAGAATAAAAAGACACATATTGAGGAAAAGTGTCTAAATGATGCAAGAGACACTAGGGTTGTGATACAGGTACCCAGAAATGGAGGGAAAAGCACAACAACTAGCTGAAAGGAAAGGTTCCTGGTTTCAAATGAGAATCAATTCGTACTACAGGAAGGAAATACAATTTAATAGGCATTACCAAAACCTGGTGGGATGAAACTCACAGACAGGAATGTAATGATCGAAGGATGTAATTGTTTTCAAAAGAAATAACCTGAAACAGGAAGGAAAGAGGAACAGTGTTATATGAAACGATATGTACAACTGTGAGAAACTCCATGAGGTACAGAATTGAACACTAGCAGACAACATTCGGATAAAAATCAAAGGAGAGAGAAACAACAGTGACAAAACTATAGGGGACTGCTACAGACCTCCTAAGAGACAGAACATTTAGAAGATGCCCTCCTTGCTCAGATTGTCAAATATTCAAAGAGAACAGATATAGTAATGAAAAATCTGCTGGGAGTCCAACTCAGCCAAGACTGCAAGACCCAAACTTACTTACTTTCCTGACAACTTCATCTTCCAGAAGGTGGATGGAGTGTCAAGAAGATCAGCTTTCCTGAATCTTGTAGCTAACTGAGAAGAACTGGTCAATGAGGTGGAAATAGTGGAAATTCCGGATGGAAATGATCATACTATTTAGAGATTTATTATACTGAGAAAAATCAAAGCTAAGAATGGTATAACAAGCTCTCTAGACTTTAGGAAAGTTGATTTCAGTACTTTTAAGGACATAATGGGCCATATTGCATAATCAAAAATACTCAAAGATAATACAAAGGGAGTTCTTGATCGAGGGGAGTTTCATAAGGTCAAACTTTTGAAAGCACAATCACAATCAATTCCTATGAGAAGAAAAGGAGATGATATTTAAATATACTGGGGTGGCTGTATAAGGAGATTTTTGATGAGCTAAGATTTAGAAGTGCTGTGTATAATAAATGAAAAGAATAGCAAATCACCGCGGAAAAGTACAAATGAGCAACCAATGCTTTTAGAGAGGTGGTTAAGAAGGGGAACACTCAAAATGAGCTCAGGCATGCAAGGTGGCTTAATAACAATAAATACTGGATTCCCACACACAGAGACACCCACCATACACTGCTTGACCAAGAAAAAGAACAAGGAAATAATCAGTCCATTGAATGGGAAAATGGGAGCTTAGGGAAGAAAGAAACTGTGGCTTATATGATACACAGTGTGGCGTAGTGGGTGAAGTGATGGATTAGGACTCTGGAGAACAGGATTTAATCCCTGCTTGGCCATGGTAACTCACTGCAGGATTGGAATTGGTAAAACCACCCCTTAAATATCTCAAACCCCAGTTAGAATCAATATAAATCAGTTCCAGCTTGACAGCACATAACTAACTAGCTATTGGCCATTCTTAGACTGAGTCTGCAATACAGAGATATGTTTTTACAGTGTCATGTCTGTTCTCATGCACTGTGCTTGACCTGAAAAATAATTGCCTGGGAAAGGTCTGGGTTTATTGTGAAGGTGTGAATTTATCATTTGAGGAAAATATTTGCTTATCCTAGCTGTGCTGGCCAAGGACAATTAATTCTGGACATCTGGACCTTGGGAACAAAAGACAATAAATAAGTGCTTATTTGCTTATTAGTCCAGTGCTTTGAAGACAGAAATGTTGTCATTGTACCTGTTAATGAGTTTCTGTTCAATCAGCTGCCAATTAAGAAACAAAGTGTTGAGATTCTGGTAGAATGCAGGTGTAAGCTGCCATAATGCTATAAAAATGCCAGGACTGTGTCTTTAACTAAGTTTCAGCACAGGCCATCATGGAGACTGCTGTGCATTCTGCTGGGATATAGACGGACCACCTGGATTAGGCAAACAGAACAACCCGCGGCTGTTTTCCAAGAATCCATATAATAGAAGGAGTTTCAAGTCATATTTTTGTTTTACTCTGCGTTTAGGTTATTAGTTGTCTTTGTATCATTATTTTATACTTATTTTATTGCACATATTCCTTTTTTCTTTCCTCTTCATGAGGTTACCTTCTCCTGTTGATGTTTTTCTCCTTTCTCAAATTCAGAAAAGGCCCTACTACCTCTGGCAAGATAGGGTATTTGTAGTCCACAAACTAAGTCTGAGTAGAGCAGCAAACAAACAAACAAACAAACTAGAAAGCAAATACAATAGTCAGTTGCATATACAGAAATATAGTGCCCAAAATCAAGGGAAATAGTACCATTCAATTCTGCTTTGGTCAGGTCTGCTTCCTGCTATGAACTGCAAGGGGGAAAATGTGTGTGTGTGTGTGTGCATTAAAAAACCTGTTTAAAACCATCAATTTCTGAAAAATCTTGCAATTCTGAAAATATTGTTTGAAAGGCTAACTAAAATGTATGTTGTCAAAAACTGCATCTGAGACTGATTAGGATGGATTTATGTGTTCTTTGTACTTTTCTGAAATCCACTGAATGACTTGACCGATCTGGAAAGCCCTGTTTTCACTCTACTGTTCTTTTCTTTTAGATTGTGATATATTTTAGTACTTATTGTCCTTTTTTTCTCTTCAGTGTTTGGTTTTATTGATCATGTACTTTGAACACTACACCCTAAGATGTGGCTTTGTGAATCATCCACAACCCACTTTTTAAAACAGAAAGAAAACTTCTTTCATTTCAAAGTGGCAAAATGGTAGTGTTACTTTTAAGCAATAATGTCCTCGCTCTACAAATCTTTACTTGCTGTGCTGCCAGGGTGGTGAATTTATCTGTGGATAAAAGTCCCCAAAGTCAAGTTTTCCGTTTGATTGGCATTTAACATTTCTGGTCTTGGTAAATTAAATGTAGGTACATTGATTACACTTCTGTGGATATATGGTTTGATTAACCTTTAAGTTTAATGTGTTAAATGTAAAAATCAAACACTAGGGGTGTGGGGAAAACTATGTTCACCAAGTTGTCAATTGATTTTATATGATTCTTACTGTATGAGACTACAGTATTAACAAATATGCACACATATTTTTTGGTTTTCCACAACAGGGTAGAAATGATAAGCAAGAAACTTTTTAAACAAATAGCTACACAAGAGTGCAGGTATGATATTGTGCAAATCAACATTTTATAAGGTAATTCTAAAAATAGGGGCGGCCCAAACAAAAAATTATAACTTTAAACTCAGCCTCAGATCAGTACCAAATGTGGCACAGTTATAGTAGACAGTTTGGTCTGGCTAATAAATAACTGAGTGTTGTCTAGTTAATTCTGACTTCTGGTGACCCATTTCAGGGTTTTCTAGGTAGACCGTACTCAGAAGTAATTTACCATTCCTGGGGGAACTCTGAGACTGCATGGCTTGCTCAAGGCCACACAGGCTGGCTCTAACTGCAAGAGACACAGGGGCAGCGGAACTCCCATCCTCTGGCTCCAAAGCCAGATGCCTAACTCATTGAGCTATTCAGCCAGCTCTGTGCCAAATTTGGGCAAAGGATTTTGGATTCATGATTAAAAAACAACAACAACCCTATTTCCCCCCCCACAGGGTTCAGAAATAGGCAACCCCCAGCTACCCCAGATTTGAAATAGCTAACATATATTGAAAAGACCAGTTTTGTTTATCTTAAAAGAGAATTGTTGGCCCCACCAACTTTTCTTTATCTGGAATGAATCCAGGCTGTAGAGGCTGAAATATTGGTCCTCAAAAAAGGCCTTACAAATAGAAAATACAGTGATTGATTGATTGATTGATTGATTGATTGATTGATTGATTGATTGATTGATTGATTGATTGATTGATTGATTGATTGATTGATTGATTGTACTACTGAGCATGTGCGGTTCAGACTTGCCAGAAAGAAAGTCCTTCAACATAGGCTACAGAGAACTGCAGGGACACTAAGAAAAGTCATAGCGCCTTATGAAAAAGAATTAGGTAGAGGTTCTTCTTGACATTTAGTCCAGTCGTGTCTGGCTCTAGGGCATGCTGCTCATTCCCGTCTCTGAGCCATAGAGCCAGCATTTGTCCGTACACAGTTGCCATAGTCACGTGGTGAGAGCGACTAGACACAGAACGGCGTTACCTTCCCACCATGGTGGTACCTATTTATCTACTTGCATTTGCATGCTTTTGAACTGCTAGGTTGGCAGGAGCTGGGGCAAGCGATGGGAGCTCACTCTGTCACATGGATTCGATCTTACGACTGCTGGTCTTCTGACCTTGCAGCACAGAGGCTTCTGTGGTTTAACCCACAATGCCACCACGTCCCTGAAAAAGAATTAGGAGAGTATAAAAACAAAAAAGTTACTTTTTAAAAAGTAATGGAGTAACAGTACTCCTGAAAAAGTAAACGTTTTGCCATGGAGTTTCAAGGAACTGGCACACAATTTTGTAAGGTGCATTCAAAGTATTTCCACATACATTACAAAAACACATAGCATGAAGCTATGTTGGACCTATTATATGCTTAGAAAATATGGATGCTCAAAAAGTGCTGTGATAAAAACTATGTTTAGAGGGGAGGCAATTCATCCAGATTATTAATCACACTCATGAGTGAACTGACCATTGCAGATGTCTATGTAAACAGGTGGCTTTGACCACATTTCAGACCTTCGATTTTGTGGATTCAGACAAAGGAGGTCTTTCCACTTTCTCCTTATCTACATTAGAAACTTCCCCTTTCTTTGTTGAAGCCTGGCACCAACTGAACTTGATCTTTGCTGCTGCTCTTTATTTTAACTCTGGATGCTGCCAACGTTTGAAACATAAGGTTATGATTCATAAATTCTAGTAGCGAGGAGGAGGCTGAAAGAATAATTGACAATATTTGCTGCTCCATTCACCTTGATGTAGAGCAGCAACCCAGAAAATACAAAAAAGGTGTAGGATGTTGAACTTCATGTTCTTTCAACACTACCATTCTTTGCTAATAAGAAAAACCTAACCAGAATTTTCTGATGCACATCTTTCTTTGGCGTTAATGTGTAAGTGGCCACCCTTATACATTATGCCAAGGCCTGCCATTGACAACTGTGTCCAGGCCCTGCCTAACAATAAAGGCACACTGCATCTAAGAATCATTACAGAAAGTTCAAATAATGAGACTGTGTTTAATACTTGGGCAATTTCTTAACTGCCACGCTGTAACTCAACCTTTACTCAGTGGGGCAGGAAGAAGGTGTGGTAGCATTCAAAGGAAGATAGCGGCTTAAACCGACAGAGGAACTAAGCACTTTGCTATCTAATTGCAAGCGTAAGAAGACCCAAGACCATTAAGAGCACTGAATTTCGCACTTTGACACAGTGTATGCTGATTGCAGTATTCATGATGATACTCAAGGTTAAGTGAAGCCAACTTCCACTATGATTCTGACTTTCATTCCAATGAAGTCTCTATGCTGTATTCATTTCACCCTGTTAAACAGCAAGTCCAGAAAAATAATAAGTGCTATGCTAATATTGAAGCCTTTTACTGCATTTCACTGAAATACAAATAAACTCATGCAGGAAACTGACGGGTATCCCACCCATTCCTGACCTCTGTGCACTCCTGGCTTATGTTTGCATGAAGCCTACAACTGTCTCCAAATAAGTCCATGTTCAGATTTGCACTTTTCATTTTGAAAGGTCATACATGCAGAAAGCTGCAAGAGCAGAATGGCCACTTAGAAAAAAGGACACCAGTATTTATTTTTAATAATCGTGTAGCAGAGGACATCTTTTGCAGAAATGTTCTATTCTGAACAAATGATAAACGTACGGGAGCCCTCTCTTTTTTCCACAGCCACTCCATGCACACCGTAAGATTTATGTGCATAGAGTTCCAGCAAAAGTTAATTGAGCAGAAATGAGGAAAAAAAAAACACTGTTCCTTCTTTCACTTTCGCCTATAAGTAAGGAATTTTATTGGGTTTGCCTAAATGATCAAGATCAACAAGAACAAATAATTCAACAGGTGATCTTTGCTTCCCTAAAAAGCTTCAGTCTCCACTTGACCCTTTAGATATACTCTGGAGTTTATGGACATAACCTGCTTCAGCGGTCTCCCTCACAAATCTCTCTTTTGTAATTCATCTTTTCTCACTACATTATATGATACATAAAGCACAGGTGCACATGAAACCAATAAGAATAGAGAACAATTAAGAACAAGCATCAAGCTTCAGATTTGTGGAGAATACAGGGGAAGTAAAAAAAAAAAAAAAGGCTGCAGATTCTCAGAGGGATGACAGAGGTTAGGTCAGATTCAGTGAATTTGTCCTGGCTCAAATTGGTGCTACAGGGTGCTGCCAGCAACAACCTGTTCTTTTTTCAAGTGCTGGTGGGGACCACAAAGTCAGTTCCAACTGTGTTCATCACATAACAAGATGCCAGAGCAGAGGAACAATCCCTGATCAATAGGATTATGATACCTGTGCCAATGATGCACTCATCAATGTCCATTTCACATCTTAAAATCACAGCTGCAGAACTTGGAAGCACTGATGATGACTATATTCAGAGATAATTAAGTGGTGTATGAAAACTACTGTCTCCTCTGAGCTGTGCTTGATTATCCTTAACTGTACATCGTTTATTGGCTAGTTTGCACATTTTAGTAATATGAATCCAGATGTATTGATTCAAAATTTTGACATTATCATCAACATTTCCAATTTATACACACCTTTACTGAATCATCCTTTTGGATCAGCAGTGCCAAGATCTGACCACAATAACTGAAATGTTTTTTTTCGTTGCTAAGCAGAACAGCGCAATTAATTCTGCAATTTCCGGAGAAATTATCCTTTTTGCACAAGCCTTCCTCAGTCATGATAAATGCAATAGGCAGGTGTGACAAAATCTGCAGCAGCAGAGTCTGAGGCTAATCTATGCAGAGTTGGGGGCATCACTTTTGGAAGAGTCAAGAAAATAATGTCTCTGAGCTTGGGACCTGTGTATGAGTCAAGATGTGAAATTTTGTGTGTATAAAAACAAAAAAGCAGCCAATCCCCTCAAGACCCATCAGAAATGGGGGAAAGCAAAAAAAAAAAAAAAAAAAAAAAAAAAAAAAAAAAAAAAAACACCAAGATCCATCGGATATGGGGAAACCCCCCCAAAAAAGCAACAAAACCCCCCAAGACCCATCAGAAATGGGTGTCACGTTCCTGGGGGTTTCAACAGGCAAATGTCCAATAAGCCAGTCCAATATCAGAAGTCCAGAAGATGCAAAGCAGATACGCAAAACACCAAAGGCAAAACACAAACAGTAGTCAGAAGTCAGAGTCCAAAGCCAAAGGTCCAGAAAACAAGGTCCAAAATAAGCAGGAGAGTGGATGCAGGCCAGGGTGTTGACTTGTTGCTTCCACAAGCTTCCAAGTCTCTGGGTGCAGATTTTATAGCAGCAGCAGTCATCTAAATGCTTCATCCTGCTAAAACTCAGGGCTCGTCAACCTGATGTTCCTATGGGAAGCATTCATGCGAGCCTCGGACCTTCGTGTCATGTGTCCTTGCCGAAGCTTATCCCTCACACTAGCTACTGGGGGAGGAGAATCTGGTGGCAATTCAGCTGTCTGCGATTCTGATTGCCCAGCATTCTCCTCAGCTGTAATTAAACCCACGGATTCCAGATCTTCTTCAGCTGAACTCATGATAATGGGGGGGAACCAACCAACAAACAACCCCCCCAAGACCCATTGGAAATGGGAAAAAGACACTCTAAAAAGCAACAAAAATCCCCAAGACCCATCAGAAATGGGGGGGGGAACCAAAAAAACAAACAGACCCCCCCAAGACCCATCACAGCACAGAAACATAACCCCCAGCTCAAACCATGCTGCAAAAACACCCAGAACAGTTTTTAAAAAGCGCGCACACACACACACACACCCACACACCCACACACACACACTCGAAGCAGAAAGAGGCAGTCTGAAGCCTCCTCCAATGCACACTCTCTAACTGCTGGGGCAAAAGAGCTACAAAGAAGCAGCCTTGTCGCCACCTACAGTTAGAAATTTGAATTTCCCTTTTCCCTGCCTTTTTGCTGTTCATAAGTGGAAGCTCCGGTCACAAGTAGAAGTAAAATTTTGCGGCCGGAGCTGGTTGTAACTCAAAATGGTCATAAGTTGGGACATCTTTGTTTCTGCAAAGGGTTCTTTTACTCAGTAATATCCCATTCTCTGACATTTCATGGCCACATCCTGAAACTAAGGAGTGCAAGTCTTGCAAAGTGTTGGGAGGCAGTGAGAACTGCTCCTGGCCTGCTGATTGTGGAAATGCTGAAAATCAGGCCCTCAGATTGATATGTAAGGTAAGGTTCTACCCCTGAGATTCATTGCAGTCGATGCATAACAATCAGAGAAGGAGCCCGCAGCTACAGGGCTATCTTCATATTGTCCATATCGTTGTGAGACCGTAGGTGAGGGGATTGAAGCCCTCGCCGGAGTGTCGTCCTCCTCTAAGAAAGAGCAAGAGACCCAGACAGATTCAGCAACTCCCTGCGTCGCAACAGTGCAGCAGGGAGTAGACACCTGGGATCTAGAACAGGGTACGGCAAGAATATCTGTGGCAACTCAAACTGGGACTGAGAGGACAGGATCAGAGGAGAGGGGCAGACTGTTGGTGGAGGCGGGAAATGTGGATATAAAAGGGAAGAGAGATGACATACCAGGGGGTTGGCAGTTAATTTAGGTTGAAGATCTCTGGACTGGGAGATGTGAAAAGGTGTGAGTGCCTCGGGAGGAGGCCAATTACCAGAGAAAACGAGGCCTGCCTCCTAAACCCTCTTATTGGGGGGAATCTGAAGCGAGAGAGTGGCGGAGGCGATTAAGGGAAAACGAAGTGGTGGAGAGGGAAGAGCGGGAAAGGAGAGCATGGCATCTGGAGGAGGCTCGCCAGAAGAGGTATTCACCAGACCCTGGGACCCGTTCTCCAAGAGCACTGACCCCTTCGACTTGGAGGGAAGAGACGAGGAGACCCCTTAATTGATACCACGAGGGACCATGAGGACAATAACCCTTTTGTCAAAGGTCCCTGGTATGAATCTGGTTACAATCTGTTTTTACAAGATTTATGGACACCCTCGTTTGACCCATTGGTGGCGAGAGACAAAGTGATAGACAAGTTTGATGCTACCAACCCAATGTTTAAGGTTACAATAAACCCAAGTTCTGATTTCACAGAAACAGAGCATCCCGTGTTTGTGTCCAATCCACCTGAGGCCCTATTCGAACCTTCACAATCGTAATGCCAAAGAGGGCAGAGAGGAGAATTATAATGCCCCCTGCTCACTTTTGGGGGGGGGGAGTGTATGTGTCACACCAATGTTTGTACACATGTAGGAAAGTAGGCTGTATATGAACAATCATGATCCCTGCAAAAAGCAGGATTCTGTAGACAAGCCTATCCAATTATGGTTTGTAAAGGTTATATTCATTGTAGTGCCTGAATATAGCTTGGGCAACAGGGCAGTTACCATGACACTAGCTCTCACACACCCACCCCCAGCTGCATGTGTACTCTCTACTTCATCATTTTACCAAGTGAAAAAGGTTGAGTCTCTCCATTGATCCACCAGTCTTGTGTGTCTCAGCATGACTGAAACTGGAAAGGCGATGTTAGAAGGAACCTGAGTATGTAATATAACATATAATCCACTATTGTGAGGAATGGTAACAGAGGCTGTGCTACTGATAGAAAATATATGCACAGAAACTCTATTAGACAGTGCACTTTTACAGTGATTTCACAATGATTTTTTTTTTACTTTTTAAAACTTTGATTATTTCTTTTGTTTGGTTTAAGACAATCCTTTTCTGTTAAGCGCCTGACAAATGCATTCTCTAAAATGTTCCCGCATCGGAAGGAAGCTGATAATAAATGACATTATGGCATTCTCATTGGTCAGGCATGAGAAAGCTTAATGGCATATATATCCTTTTAGTCACATTATGCCTGTCATAGGAGGACCAGGAGGATGAAACAACCTATATTGCCGTGGATGGCATCTTTCCATTCAAAAGCAATCCATCAGGCATGCAGTTCAATGTCTGAATAATGTAACCTTTATCTGATGAAGATAGAAGCTGGCAGCAGCAATTAGAAAACTTTGCCACAGAATAAATACAATTAGAATGATAGATTATAGATATTCTCCCTGATTTATATAAAGAATTCAGACAGCACCTAGAAGTGTGATGTATTTATCCAGGTTGATAAATGGTGGTTGGCTTCCAGTCATCCAAGTCCTTGACCAGCCTGTTTCCAGGCTGGTCAAGGATCTGGATCATTAGGAGCCCACCATAAAGCCTGTGTCATTTACCATCTCACCAAATGGCATGCAGATTCACAGCAGGGTCTTTCACAGCTTTGATACACCAGTTCTTCTGTTTCAAATGTTTAATAATCCAAAAACTCCGTAAAATGCCAATGAACAGTTCAGTGAAGGGAATGAGCAACACCTATTATCCAGGCCTGTCATTAGAGGATAATAAACTGTTGTCCGTATTCCAAGTTTTGCAAGTGTGCATAAAAAGATTTTGGTGATTGTAGCAATTCAATGACATCCAGGAAACATATGCCATTTTAAAAAAAGAATAACTTACTAGCTTTGAAGTTGTCACAAAACCATTTGTTGATGCTTCTTATAAATGGTCTCTTTTCTCAACTGATAGCATCGTTGCATTTGAGTTTTACCCCAGTTCCTACCAAGTAACACATGACAAATTTGAAGTCAGCAAATGGGGGATTGATGGCGATGGGGAAAATATGGTAAGAAACTGACTGCAGACACAAATGCATTGATTGGATGAGTTAGCAGCCACGGGTGGCAGGGATCCAGCTATTTCACTTTTTTCAAAAGATTGATTTCCAAATGGATTTTATGCTTTTTTTTTCTTGAGCAATTGAAGGAAGCTCAACTGTTCTGGAAAATATGCCTGGCTAGCAGATCTTAAAGCTGGACAATTTGCTGTCCCACCTTTGGAAGCTGGATGTTCTCTGGCTGCCAGTGTTAGTTCTGCTTGTTCTCCTCCAATGTGCTTCCAGTCTTGTACAGATAATTTGATCTTTCAACGCATTTTATGTAACTAGAAGGAACGTGGAAAGGAGATTATAACATGTGACATCTACTAGGTCCTTCTGAATCGCATGGACTTTTTTCACACCAGTGCTTCCACTTCCTAAATAGGGTTGCTGGAGAGGGGAAAAGACTGAACATTTAGGGAATGACATGAAGCATCTAAAACATATCCCCATCCCCACCATTTTAGCCAGCTCTTTTCTTGATGTTTCATGGCCAAAACCTTAAGTGAGAGAAAGGGCGCTTGTGATGTGACGAGGCAAACCAAACAAGGGTTGGGAGACAGGTAAAAACTGTTTCTTGGCTGTTTATTGTGGAAATGTTTATAACCAGTTTATTACACTGGCTCCTCTGGCCTCCATGGTACCCTATGGCATTCACCGGCTTCTCTGGCACAAGGCAAATGTCTCTGGGCGCATATCCCCTTGTTGGTGTAAGTTAGCAGAGTTTTGTCCCAGTCCAGGCAGTCCAGTTGAACCACACAGACAAAGACAGCTTCTTCCTTCACCAAGTGTATTTACAATATATACAGAAGTTCAGCAGTACAAACTGGCAGCATGACAGCATGACATTCATAGAAGAGATCCGTACATCTTCTGCACATGTCCACACAGTTATACACATGCACATTTGCATACAGCCAATCAGTGTGGACATTGCATCATCCTAGGCTGCTTGACTCAGCATTTTGCACACCTGTAAAATATGGCTGCTGATTACCATAGGCCTTGTTCTGCCTCAGTGTGAAATTATCCTTGAAAATGGGCACAAAGGAAATCTGGGTAAATGGGTCCAGAATCTGGGAAGGCTTGGCTAACAGGATAATATGACAACACAGAGCCAAGAAACAGGAACATTGGTTGGCTATAAGGCATGTGGTGATATCTGTCCAGCAGCTGCCACCATTGCTGCTAGAGCTTCCCATCCTCTACAGCCTTGCCTACAGTACAGAGAACATATGGAGAGTTTTCCCAGGCCCTACAGTAGAGTCGGACACGGCTGGACAGTTTGTCAAGGGGAATCTTTACCTTTACCTTACACTAAAGGGGATGTGGGTGGCGCTGTGGGTTAAACTCACAAAGCCTCTGGTCTGCAAGGTTGAAAGATCAGCAGTTCGAATCCGCACAATGGAGTGAGCTCCCATTGCTTGTCCCAGCTCCTGCCAACCTAGCAGTTTGAAAGCATGTAAAAATGCAAGTAGATAAATAGGTACCACCATGGTGGGAAGGTAACGGTGTTCCATGTCTAGTCGTGCTGGCCACGTGACCACAGAAACTGTCTACGGACAAAACCCTGGCTCTATGACTTGGAAATGGGGATGAGCACTGCCCCCTAGAGTAGGACACGACTGGACAATTTGTCAATTTGTCAACTTTTACCTTTACCTTACACTGCTGCTAAGATTTGTGGGATGCCAACTGCTAGCTCATGGGGAGGTTCACTCTCCCGCAGTGGGTCTAGCACTGCTACTGCCAGGGCTTGTGTAATAAGAAGGATCACAAGTTGCAGTGCTGGTGATCCACCACTTGCCTTGTGTTAAATAGCACAATGGCCATGTGCATCCTCCACTGTTTCTGGAGCTTATGTGATTGCAGCTGTTAGTCCACAGGGAGGTACCCCCCCACCTGTGAGGTCTGGCCATGCTGAAAAAGCAGAGAACACCTGTAAGCACTTTTGCACTACACCTGTACATTCTATCACCACCTGAAAATGCATGAAGATACACACAAAACCAATACTGATCCTCCTCCACAGAATTTGCCTGGAGAACTGTCCTGAAACAGATGACATGAAGAAGCATAAGAAATCCCCAAATAACCAGTGCAGCAACATGCAGCAACACTACCCACCACAGTGCTGCTACAGGAAAGGATTTCTAGCCATTTCCATACAGCTAAGATAGGGTATCAAGACATCCTAAGGTTTTCCTGATTGTAGCTTCCTAATCTTGTTATTTTCTCTCCAAAAGATTTCTCTCTTTGGGCTCCATATAAGATGATTTTAGGGTGCACATTCTCTTATTATTTGTTTGTTGTTTTGTTTTTTTAATCAGAAAACTTTCAAAAGCAGTTCAGCATATCACATCATGGATGGGATAGTCATCCGTTTGCTGTTCAAGGTAAGGGGGAGTTTAAAATCCCACTGGATCTGGATAAGTCCTTGAGTCTTCTTACAGTTGCACTTGAGAGTCAGCAAGGAAATACTTGAGGGAGGGGAACTTAACATTACTGAACTTGTGAAAAGAAGTAGGAATGTTTGTTCAGCTTTTAAATATTGCTTAATTATAAGCTAATTGCAATAAAGCAAAGTCCAACTGGCACCAAATCTTTTCAGTGCCAGCTGAAACCTTTAGTTTAATTTGCCCAATGCTTCCAGCTTGTTAATACTGTATTTTATTACTGTTATGCTTCAGTCTCCTCTGCTGATTTTAATTTATTCTCAGCTGATCTTAATGTAACTCTTTCATTTTATTGTATCTATTATAATTTTCTAATTATGCAAGACACACTGGAAGATTTTGGATGAAGTTGAGAGAGAGAGAGAAAGATGTCTTATTAGAAACAAATTCATTCTTTTCTCATATCACTAAGAAACAGAAGTTTGTTTATAGCATCGATCAAGAATAAGGTTTGTTAGAGGGTTGCTTTAGAATGGAAGTTAAGTCAAGATGGCAAGCCATGCTTCTCCATAAAAATGGCTTGCTGTTACATCTCATTTCCTCAGCTGTTGCTCATTCATCTTCTCTATTTCTGTTTGGATTAGCCACTGAAGGAGGCAAGTGGCATTCCTCTCAAGGTTAGATGTGGGCCAGGAGTGGCAAAATGCTTATTCCTAATTTACAGGGTCCAAAGACTTTTCTAATTTGTTAGGACACCAGGACTTCGAGTTCAGTTGTATGTGCATGCACACACATCAGAACTTTGATTTGCTTCAGATATGATGATCTGACCCTGGTGAGCCATTATTTAATTGGACCAAGAATGAATGCTGCGCCAGTGTATTCCCTTTGCATCCCACCTCTTTTCTCTCACATGCTATAATCCAACACTTCCTTATACCACATTGCCTGTTATACCCCATCCAGGAAATCATGGTTTAATCTCTGTTGGCCAATCAGGGTATGAAACCTTGATCTAAATCTATATTCATATCTTGGTTAGTAAATAAAGATTGAACCAGTTTTGCTGTGCAGATGTGACAGAAACTGAATAAACATAGGAAGTATTAAATTATGATATGGAAGAGAAAAGAGAAAGGGATTATACACAGAGGAAATTCGTTGGGTGGTTCTCCATGTGGTTTTAAATTTTGCAGTTGTACTAATTAACAGAATTTTACAGGGCACCCCTTTGTGATTTTGCCATTCCTTCTTTCATATTTTTTTCCAACTTTGGAAAAAAACCCATTAAAGCGGGAAAGGGAAAGTGAGTCCAGAATGGCTCCTTTTTATTTTTCCTGCCAGAAGCCATTTATCTAGAGACACCTGTTCTTTATCCAAAATTAAACTAGGATTTATTAGATGGAAATCCGACATCTGAAACCTGACATAACAAAACGATGAGTTGATTATTAAAGTTCATGCTTTTAAAAACCAGAACAATAAATCACAAAACTGCAGTGTTTCACACAAAGGATGTGATCACATAATGAAATAGAATACAGTTTGGATTGCTTGTGGAGCTCGTTCGTTCGTTTAGTCGTGTCCAACTCTTCGTGACCCCATGGACCAGAGCACGCCAGGCCTGCCTGTCCTGGAGTTGTGTCAAATTCATGTTGGTCACTTCGATGACACTGTCCAACCATCTCATCCTCAGTCATCCCCTTCTCCTCTTGCCGTCACACTTTCCTAACATCAAGTTTTTTTCCAAGGAGTCTTTTCTTCTCATGAGATGGCCAAAGTACTGGAGCCTCAGCTTCAGGATCTGTCCTTCCAGTGAGCACTCAGGGTTGATTTCCTTTAGAACTGATCCAGGTTGCCAATCATCTTATGACAGTGAGTTTCATGGTTTAACTATGTGCTGTCTCACTGAAGTCTCATTGACTTCAGTATGAGTTCTCTGGAAAGAAGATAAACAGCATTGAAAGGATCACAGTCAGTACTGCCAGACCTCAAGACACCAGCCATAGTCTCAGGAATTGCTGTGCTTCTATGGGACTCCAGACAAGGAGACAGTTTTCAGAACGAACTGTGTTAGAGAATGGATAGTTCAATCTGTGTATAGCACAACTTTAAAGTCTGGGTACTCATTTCCAGCTGATACCAGAGTTCACTCACTGTGGGTGGAAATGTTCACTGGTGCGCAGTGCTTGGTTTTCTCCCAGCCCTTACCTTCTGAACTTCTGTGACATCACAAGACACACACCCCTCAGATTTTGTCTCTTCAATCTCAGGGAGTGGGGTTCTGACCTAGGCAAAACCATAACGGAAGCATTTGTATTCAGCATATTTGGACAGTTTAACTGCAAAAACCTCAGAGCACAGCATACATAAAAATCAGGACTGAGAGAGCTTTTCCTTGTGCCTGAAATACTGTTCATTAGCATAGTAAATGGCACTAAAGTAGGCCCACTGAATCAGTGAGGATTTGGTATGTCAGCTCCTCCAAAAGTTCCAGTGATTCAGTGGGTCTATTCTTGTGCAACATACTAGATTTTATCCAGGAGCAAGGAGAGAGGAGAGGAATAGGTAGCAAAAAACACCTCCACTTTGGGATAGGTTAAGAGCAGGAGTTGTACAGTTGGACATGTCTAAGAAGGTTTTGTAGCAAGGGGACTTGCAGCTGCGGTTACCAAAACAGATATTTTCAGTTATTAGGCCACTGACCCAGCATACGACCGCTCTGACTCTGTTGGATCAATGACCTGCAAAAGACAGTATTTCCAGCTGAGGCCTGAAATAATATTGCTTTAACAGCACCTGCATTGACAGGGACTTCAGAGTCAGTGGGCAACTGTGCAGTTTAGACAGACCTTTTGAATCTGATGGAGACATTATTGCCTATCATTATATAGACAACTGAGTTTCAGTGTCTCTTCCTATGCCTTTGGTACCTTTCAGTGTGAAACAAGGAAAACCACAAGAGGTGCTAGAACTGTCTGTTAAAGTCAATACTCTGCATTTTTAGAGCTTTTTTTGTATACTCTTTTCTTGTTTGGTGGAATACAATGTAATTTTAATGCATCTAATTAGACACATGCATCAGAAGGTACAAATAGAACCAACCTAGGTTTTGGAATAAATACATGCATTGGAAAATCTTGCAAGTAACTTGTTTAAAAATAAACATATCTCACAGGAATCTAGCTACAAATTAGCAATTATTTCCAATTGTATGTCATATATGAAAGAAGAAAATCCTAACATTAAAATGTGTGATTCACTTGTGTAGAAAATAACCATAAACATAACAATGGAAAGCAACATTTTGACTTTCAGACTTCTTTTTCTTTTTACCATTTCTGATTTTGTATTCTTTTCAATGGGGTAGGATTATGGGAAGGGAATTTAGGGTTAAGGGGGTACGTATGGATAATGAAAGGGTAAAATTCTGGAGAGTGAGATAGTATATTTACATCAATTTGTACAATTATACTAAAAAGAAAGATAAAAAGAAAAACAGCAAATTTTCCAGTATTACTATAGTTACTAATCTATCTATTCCCTGATTAGACCTTCACATTCTTCTTTATGCTTTCCAGACTATATTTTGAGTCTAATTATGAAATTATTCTCTATATATCCACCAAACATAATAAAAGTCTCCTCCTGTGTTTTACAGTTCCCACATTATTTAAAAACATATTTATATTTTTAAAAAAACTTTGTAGATGTTGTATACTATCAGTAAATCATATATCATCTATAAAACTTCTTATCTGCACTTTCTTTAAAAATTACTGATTTTAAATATTAATATTCATCTACCATTTTATACCCATTATATCCTACACTCTTTATCCATTTTATTCATTTAGTACATTTTTATTGTTGAGGTTTTCTTTTCTCCTCCTGGATCCTCTTGTTTTAATTGTGCAGTTTCCTTTAGGACTTCTCACTTGCTCTTCTGCTCTAGTCGAGCTTCTTTCTACCTCTGATCCTAATGGTCCACTTGATTTCTCTTCTTCTTGTTTCTCATCTGTTTTCTCCTTTTTTCTACCCAACCACTTCTCCTTTGTTTTCATAAAATCTTCTGTCTTCAGTTTTGAATTAATATAATAGCTCTGTTCCTGGAATTCAAAGAGGACACCTTCAGGCACCAACCACTTATACATAATTGAGTTTGTTCTCAAGAGGGATATCAGCTCCTCATATTGTTTCCTTTTCTGTCTTATTTGCCACGGAATATGTTTTCAAGATCTTAGTTCCTTTGTCTTTTCTATTAGGTACCTTGCCTTGTATATTTCTTAGGACTTTATCTCGAAAGATCTTTCTCATAAATTTAATATTAATTTCTCTGGGGCGATTTTTATTCAATTTCAGTTTATTGTCATTGAATGTATACACCGTATACACATACAATGAAATTCATAAAGAACACTCAGAGACCAGACCAAACACACACACACACACACACACACACACACACACACACACACACACACACACACACACACACACACACACACACACACACACACACACACACACACACTTGTAACAATCCCAAGTCCCAAAACCCCACCCAAGAGCTCGCAGTATCCACACACCATACAACACAACAGACCAAGTAATAGTAATACAGTCAAACAACTCACTGCTGATGATTCTTAAGTTCCTTGTTAAGTGCAATTATAGCTCTAGGATAAAAACTGTTAAAAAGTGTGTTGTCTGAATTTTAATTGCTCTGTATCTTCTGCCAGAAGGCAACAGTTCAAAGACGTTATAAGCAGGGTGGGAAGAGTCTCTGAGAATATTGAATGACTTCCTTAAGCAGTGAGATGCAAAGATGTTGTCCAAGGTTAAAAGCTGAAGTCCAATGATATTTTGGGCAATTTTAGTAATTCTCTGTAAAACTTTTTTATCCATGTCAGAGCAACTCCCATACCATGAGAGGATGCCATATATTAGGACACTCTCTATGGTACTACAATAGTAGGGCAAAAGTAAATGCTGAGATAGATTTATCTTCCTGAGCACTCTCAGGAAGTACAGCCGCTTCTGTGCCTTCTTCACCAGCATATTAGCATTTATAGACCATGAGAAGTCCTCTAAAATGTAAATACCAAAAAAATTAAAACTAACCCTCTCCACCTCTTCACCATTTATGTACAGTGGTGAATATACATCTCTCCTCCTATGTTCTTTAGGTTTTTTGGTGTTAAGTATAAGGTTATTTTCTTTACACTACAGTGTCAGCCCTTGTACTTCTTTTCTATAAGCAGACTCATTGTTCTTATTTATAGCTCCCACCACTGTCGTATCATCTGCAAATTTAATAATCGTGTTGGTGTTATACAATGGGGTTCAGTCATGTGCGTACAGAGAATAGAGAAAGGGGCTTAATACACAACCCTGGGGAGCTCCTGTATTTAATATCAAGGTAGAAGAATAATAATATCCCATCCTTACTAACTGTGGCCTGCCTGTCAGAAAGTCCTTTACCCACAGACAGATCTTCTATGTATTCCCAAATTATTCCTGGTATATACTGTATTAATTCTTCGTGCTGTGTCTATATTTTGTTGAACATCCTCTGGTCGCATTTCCATGAGCGATGCTAAATAAGTAGTAATCACTTGCGCTGTGTCTTCTCCTTTTTGTTCTGGTAGATTCTGGAATCTAAGTATGGCATTGGCTCTTTCCATTTGTAGATTTAAAAGAGTCATTTCATCTTGCTTGCTTTCCTGTTTTAGCTCTCCCATCTCTGTATACAAGGTCTCCTGTCTTTCTTCCATTCTTTTTGATGTCCCATCTATTCTGGCTATTTGTTTTTTTATTTTCTGTAATTTGATTTTTAATATCAGCCATTGCCATCTCTAAATCTTTCATTTGTACACATATCTGGGCCATCCCTCCGTGTAGTTGCTGTAGCCCTGTTGATAACATCTCTTGCATACTCTATTGCTAGTCTTTAAATGATTGCCCCAATATCCCACTGATATTCTGTTCCTGTGCCGGTGATCCTCTTTGAGGATCTCTTTTTCCACCTTTTGTCACCATATTGATTTTTTCCCTTCCTTCTTAAGTAAATAAGGGATGCTGTTTTTCCAGATAGTCACTGAAGAGAGGCTTTTATCTTATATTGTGCTACTTTCATGACAAGGTAATATTCTCCCCCTTCTCCCTTTCTCTTTTCTCTCCTCTTTTTCTACCAATCCAAGCAGGCGGGGGGGGGGGTTCACTTTTACTGTAAGATTTTTTAAAAGGTAAAGTCCATTTTGCTAACTCTTTATGTCAATCTCTTTTCTGTGTAGTTATTTGGATCCATGGAGATTTTCCTTACATAAACAAATATTTTAACTTACTCAGAGTCTCTGGGGGAGATATTTTCACGATCCTTTTGTGCTCTCTCATTCTCTGCTTAGAGTGTTCCCAGCCCTTTGTCAAGATGGCTTCCTCCTTGGTGTGTACACTCCGATGCGACTTTGGAGGGGAAACCAGCCTTTGCCAATCCCATTCCCCCCTTCTTTTTCTTCAGAAGCAGACTTGTTAAGTATTGTTGAGCTTCATCCAGCCTCTACTTTAAAACTGTCTGTTTCAATTGGCAGTATTTCATTTTCTTGCTAATTGTCAATTTTTTTCATGATTAGTTAATATGATCAGCAACAATGCTTTGTCTTTTTACGTATCTCAATGTATATTTCTTTATCTCAATCTTCCATTTGCTAATTATAGTCAGTTTTTAAAGCTTTTCTTCATGATGCAAATATTAGAACTTATACATGTTACCTGCTATCCTTCTGTAGCAGTGACCCACATGAAATTGAACTTGTACCAAGCAAAGAACTGATATTATCTCACACATCATAAACTTCTGTGAATCCAGTTAACAATAGTGTTTATCTTTTCTTTCAGCAGTGTCATGTTGATGAAACAGGATGTGTTTGTTGTCTTCTGTCACTAAGGCTGAGCCACAGTGTTGTTCTTATGCATCAGAACTCCTTGCATTTCCACTTAGCTAGCTAGTCTTCTAATAAATATTTGGTTTCTTTTTTTTTCCTTAGAAAACAGAGGAGGAAATTTGCTCTGCTAACCATCTTTATTTCCTGTGGCTGAATCCATGTTAATTGCTTCTTGATGTGCTAATGGCCCTCACTAATTTACCTCATCCTTCAGGTGGGACAGGTTTGGTTCAGTTTAACTTCAGGCAGCCTAGTGTGAAGGCAAGAGGAGAAGGGGATGACAGAGGATGAGATGGTTGGACAGTGTCATCAAAGCTACCAACATGTATTTGACCCAACTCTGGGAGGCAGTGGAAGACAGGAGGGCCTGGGGTGCTCTGGTCCATGGGGTCACAAAGAGTCAGACATGACTGAACAACTAAACAACAAAGCCTAGTTTCAACACAGCTTCCTTCAGCCATCTTGCCTAGTATGGATAATTCTGTATGTACATACTCTATAATTTTTTTTTATTTTGCAAAGACTTCAGTGTGGACATAGTCATGTTGAAGCTGTTGTTTATAAAACATATGATTGTTCAGTGAGGATAATATGAAAAAATAAGCATTGCCCATAATTGTTTTGCTAATCTCATAATTGTTTTGGCTACACTGATGGTGACAGGTTGCACAGTATATCTTAAAGCTAGCCTGGCAGTTAAGATTTGCCAGCAAATCAAATAATGTCACAATCCTTAATTCAGTAGGATCACTTGAGGAAGGGAACCAGGGAGGAATGAAATTTTAGCATCAAAAAGAGAAAGGAAGGTCTAAAAACAGCATGTTGCTGCTAGATTGTTGATCATTAAGACTATGGGTATGACATGACATAAATCTTAAAGATGTTGCATTGGTTTTCAGTTTGTTTCCACACCCAATTTAGGGTGCTAATATTTACTGAAGAATATTTAACAAATGAGGATACAAATAGAATCACCTTCTGTCTATCAGCCTGCTTATGCCTTAAGACAGGGGTCTCCAAACTACGGCCCGTGGGCTACATCTGGCCTGCCTTGCCGTATTCTCTGGCCCATTCTCTGAACTCTGTGTGCATGGGCGGGCAACTGCAGGGGGGTGAGTGCATGCATGTGTATGTGCATATGTATGTGCATGCGGCTGTGGGGGTACATATGTGTGTATGCATGCATGTACATGCACGTTCCTGTTCCTTCAGCCCTTTAAGGTCTTGAAAATATCTAGTGTGGCCCTCAGGGTAAAAAATTTGGGGACCCCTGCCTTAAGATCAAGGGAGAAGGCTCTTCCTGAGGTACTTTTCCCTGACTGTATGACAACAGGGGTAGGAGCCTTCTCTGTCATGGCACCCTATGCACATGGCACCAACCTTGCAAGCATCCTTCAAGCAATTTTAAACTAGTCAGCTTGTTTTATGCTTTTTACTACCTTTTATTGTTTTGTGACTGTGTTCAATTGTTTTTCTATTTATATATTATTCACTACCTTTTGATGAAAGACCACGTATAAATGACTAAAACAAAACAAACAAACAAACAAACAAAACCCACCTACAAGTGAAAGGTTAACTGCTCATGGTTGTTGTAGGCTTGCAGCAGTGAAAGCCTTCAAGAATACATTGTTAAATGCTCACTAAGTTAAATACCTAGTCACTATTACCTGAAGATAATAACTAACTATACTTTTCTTGTCCATGTGTGCCCTAGTTTATGCACGTGACAGGAATGTTTTCAGCAGTTTTTATGCAGTTTGATTTATTTTTTTCCCATAAGAACTTTCAAGAACCTGCAGATTTCTTCAGAAATTTGACAGACAGCTTTCTAAAAATCCAAATGTGAGAAAAAGAGAAATTGAAATTGACAAAAGTGGCACCAAGATAAAAGTACCAGGAGTATTTAGATCTTAACTGTCTGCCTTTGAATCCCTAGGTATTCATTCTACCATTCTTCTAGTGTGGTAGGTAGTTAACAGGAAAACTGAGTAGCTTTCTTTCAGATGGAGTACTAAAATCAGCTTCAGATTTCAGTAAAGATGAAAACTTATTAAGCTCGCCTCTCCTCCTCCTCTTCTTGACAGATTCTTTATCTTTAGCAGAAAGCAGGTTGAAGATGATCTTACCTATATCAGGAATCGCTGTACCCATGGAATGTTGGCCAGCGGAGGTTTCGAAATTTTATTCTGCTGTTTTATTACAAAATGCTCAAAATTCACAGATTCCTTTATAAATCTGACAAAATCAACTGGAGACTTTAAAGGAAATGAAGCAGAAAGGAAGCAAAGCTAGAGGCATGCTTTCTTCCATGTCAGTACCTCCATCTTAACTTTTTCCTCCGTCCGTGGCCAGCTTGTGTTGTTTATGCTTCCTGTAAGTTTAACAAGAAATAATTATAAGGGCCAAAAACTACATTATGTTTCTGATGGATATAATCAACACAACTCCACTTTATGCCAAGGTATTGATTTTAGAGTCTAATTCAACCAGAGCATTGAAATGCTTATTTGCACTTCACTCTGGGATTCTGCAAGTTTTAGTCCCAAATATATATATATATACCTTCTCTAAATTCTGTACTTGGCATAGATGAAATCCGAAGTTACCCAGTTAGGTAAGGAAAGCACCTCAAAGTTAGATTTCTCTGCCCTTCTGCATTACTTCACAATGCCACAAATGAAGCTTGCCATATGATTTTGAATATTTTAAAAATTGTCTCCAAAGTCCTTCTGATAAGCATAAACATCTTATGAGAACAATTCCTTTCCCCCCTCCTTTAGTGTGTGCTTGTGCTTGGAGGCAGCAGGGAAAAAATAACATTTATCTGGAGACCTATGATAACAAGCAGTTACTTCTTTAATGAAATCTGAAGTTGACCTTAGTACTATCTCTATCTCAAAGAAAGCTACTGAGCGTTTCTGTCAACTGACAAAGCAAATGTTCCCAGAATTTTATTGAAAAGACTTATTATGGTCATAAGAAAGGTGATCTGCAAAGAAGCACTCCTCAATGAACTATGAAGCAACTTGCCCCTTTCTTTACTATAGTAGTTCATTGAGCCGTGCATGACACTATCAGTTGTGTTAAACATTCAACTATAAGCATTGATTGAGAGATCATACCTTATGTTTTGTTCAGTGTCTGGCAGTAACATAATGTTCTTGCTTACATGGGGCCTGAGGGAACATGGGTTGATGAGCAAGCAAAGAGAATGAGGAGCCTGTAAATATAGGAGGTGGAAACCTAGAAAGATACTTAAACAACAGCTTTTAATGAGACCAAATTAAAGCTAAGGTAGTTTACCCTTAAAGACTGCCTGCTCTGTTTTAATGTGAGCTTTCGTGGACAAGTTCACTTCCTCAGACAGTGGACTTGACCATGCAAGCTTATATTAAAATAGAGCAGGTAGTCTTTAAGGGGGCACAACATTTTTTACTTTTTTAAAAAAATTCACCTGATATACTAACACAGACTAACACAGCTACATCTTCTAAATTGAAGCTGATTTCTTATTTGTACTAGAAAACTTGGAATATGGACTGTGCAAATGTAATTATCTGCTTGGATTTGTAGAGGCTACCTGGGGTAGCAATTTCTATCTGGGCCCTGTCAGAAAATTTGTTGTGGAAAAGGCAGAGCCAGGATCAGCACCCATTATTCCCAGGAAGCTTCTGGAATTCTCACTGAACATCAGTGAACGTTCATGCCTGCCACGGTCCTACTTACACTGATGATGTTCCTCTTCCATGTCCAGTTCCCTCTTCTTCCTTCTGCACCACTTCCTTCCTTCATTTGTACTTAATCTTATTTTTCAAACATAGTATAAAAATTATGGGTGGTGGTGTGTGATGAGGACTATGTCAGCAAGCTTGTGGTTCAAGTTTTCAGCATCCCTGCCCCAAAATTAAGTCCTGTAGAATTTACATTTAGATCATATAAGGTAATCTCTATGGCTCTAAAATTTTTATGTGTGTCATTGGCACTACCTGATCTCTATATATTGATAAAATCTACTAATAAGCATTAGAAGACCTCTGAATTCAAGGATATATGCAACAACAACAGTTTTGAGGAATGGGAGGAATTGGCATTGGGTAGTGCATATTTCAGAGCTCTGCTCCCATAAATATACTCTGTTTTATCTTTTATCTTTTACAAAAGTTACTTTTAAAACATTTTTTTCTGACTTCCAGCCTCTGCAGTGTATTTACTGTCTGTGTTTTGTCCTACTGAACCTTGGTAATGAAAAATACAGTTCTGCCTATGTTATCTTGCTGACCTTTAGACTTTAGTATCTTGGAAACCCTAACCTTCACCCAAAGAAATATAAAAAGGACAGAACTGCAGGATGCCCTTTTTTGCAGATTACTCTCCTTCCTTCCATAACTGAGTCATCCTTGGATTTAAACTCCTAGCTACAATGCCTGCTGATTACAATGGGACCTGGGAGATGGAATCCAATGAGAACTTTGAAGGTTACATGGTAGCATTAGGTAAATATAAAAGCAGAATTATGCCATATTACTTTTTGCCTTTGAAATATAACAGCTCAATTGTAAATAGATTTACTGAGATATGAGCTCAGCAGGCTCAGCAAAATAGGCTTCCTAGTGAGGATGTTTCGGATTACAATTTCAGTCTGAACTACTAAACAGACTAGCTAGAGTTGAAGTGCAAAGATAACTACTAGTTCTGACCAAAACTAAACATTAAATTAGAACATTTGATTTGAATCCTGTGTGGTACCTTTCATAGGAAGCTCTGTGCTTGCAGTCTGGCACAGAAGCATGAATCAGAGGTAATATTTGTAGAAAACAATGTTAAAGTTCTCTCCTTTACTGACCCAGGAACGGTCAGCTCAGTAACCCTATATTTTGTATATTTACAATGAGTAAGTACCATAAGAGATGCAAAGCCAGAAACAGAGGGGGACAGAATTAGAATGTTCTCCTCTACTTTGGTGGGTATTTTCAATTTAATAATAATTGAATTGGACTACAATAGAAAAATGTTCTAAAGATTGTACGTATACAACAGGCCCTCACTTATGCTTCATGAATACCTTTTGAGTTGAGGAAGAGGGATGCAAAATCTTTCAGGGGGAATTGTTTTCAGCAGTATTATGGACAGTCAGCCATCCTTTCAAAATGAACTCTAGCCCTCCCTTAAGTGTATATTGATGGGCAGGTTCCACATACATAAGCCATTGCACACACTTCCACAACAAGGAAGGTCATGTACGATTGGTATAAACAGCATGTAGTCATTTGTGTCACAAATGTTTGTATTACCTCCTCTAGTTCTGTCAATATATCCCTGCAGTATCCCAGCAGTCGGGACACCTTGTTCTGTGATGGTATTTGCTCATATATCTGGTCAGGCCATTAGTCAGCAATCCACTGACTGGATGGCAGTCGGTTCTTTCTTTCTTTGTTCATGTCAGAAGCAACTGTATTACAATTAATACAATTGTGTTATTTATTTTTATTTGTTGATTAATAATTAATTAATGAACCTCAGATACTTTCTGCCCAACAACAGGCAACATCAAGAGCATTTGGGGCAGTTAGCATGAGGTCCTTCACGATACATGTAGAGACATAGGGTAAACTGACACAGATGTGAAAATGTGTTCTTCTCTGCACTTGCAAGCGACTGTGCAAATGCCAAAATCCCATTTTTGTAGATGTGCTCTGATTCTGCCAATTCCAGTCTGTAGCTTATTAAAAGACTCCGAGGCAACACAGTTCTTCCTGTGATGGGGGGCTAAATCTTCTGTTGAGTCCATCCATTTGAAGAGGCACTTTGTTCCTAGTGGTTACATAACCTTTTAAATGTCACTGTATTACCTCTTCATCACAAAAAAAGCAGGTTAAAGATGACTACTTGCAAATAGTTGCTTCGAAACTCTGGAGAGAATTAAGCCCCATGGAGTTCAGTGGGTCTTATTTTGGATGAACATGTGCATAAAGGATTGTAATGCACATTTCTTGAACAGAATGTGATGCTCAGTGGTGTAATTCAGTGCCCATGTTCCGCACAAATTCTATAGTAGTTGTCGTTGTTACATGCTGCTAAGTTACTTCCAACTCACGGTGACCTTGTGAATGAATGACCTCCAAAATGTCCTGTCCTCCAAAGCCCTGTTGAGCTTTTGCAAACTCAAGGCTATGGCTTCCTTGATGAAGCCAATCCATTTTGTATTTAGTCTTCCTCTTCTGCTGCCTTTAACTTTACCCAGCATTATTGCCTTTTTCCAGAGAATCTTGTCTTCTCATGGTGTGCCCAAAGTACGAAAGCCACATTATTATAATGTTTGCCTCTGGAGGTAGTTCAGGCTTCATTTGCTGTAGGACCCACTTCATCTTTCTGGCAGTCCAGGGTATCAGCAAAGCTTGCTTCCAGTACCATATGTCAAATGAATGCATTTTTCCCTCTCAGCTTTCTTCACTGTCCATCTTTCACACCCATACACAGTAATTTGAAATACAATAGTGTGGATGATCTTGGCCTTGGTTTTCATATAGTAGTTACAACAGAGGAAAGTGGACATGACAATGACAGATATTCTCAAGCTTCTGGCTGACTGAGGTGTAAAGGCACAGTTCAAGGATGTGTTCACAGCTCTCTTGCCTTATACTGTTTCCCCAAAAATAAGACAGTGTCTTATATTAATTTTTACTCCAAAAATTCATTAGGGCTTATTTTCAGGGGATATTTTATTTTCATATACAACAATCTACATTTATTCAAATGAAGTCATGTCATCTTCTTCTGGTTGCTGCACAATGATGGAGGGTGGGTTTTCACTTAACTAGGGCTTATTTTGGGGATAGGGCTTATATTACGAGCATCCTGAAAAATCATACTAGAGCTTATTTTCAGGTTAGGTCTTATTTTTCAGGGAAATAGGGTAACTAATCTCATTGATGAATTTGTCTAGATTATCACTGATACTTAATGATATATATTGAGAAAGGAAACAGCATTGATTACAGAAATGATTAGGTGACTCAGAAATGATTAGGTGACTCAGAAAAGTTATCACACTATTTTTATTCTTTCTTATAAGTAGTCCTTCTTCTTCATTTGTTTTTTAAGGAGACCATCTTCATCAGGATCAAAATCACCATTTAGGGAAAAAGAAGTGAGCAGTTAATATTGAGCAGTGCAACACTGATGGACATGCAGGTGACTAACTAGCCCAATATAAGCATAAAAATATGCAAAATTGTACTAGTTATAAACAAATTTGGGAATTTCATTAGAAAATCTGAGACAACAATGTCTGTGGATTTGTATGGGATGGTTCAGTTTCTTCTCTTCTCTTCTCTTTCCATTCATGGGGCTTCCATATTCAGTTTATCTTCACAAAATAAAATATCACAGCCCAGTTCAGATGCCTGAGATATAAGATCTAATTAATTTTAAATACTAGGTACGTGTGGAGTGGACTCCTGCCTGCCTGCCTTCCTGCCTTAGATAGAGTGTTGGAGTGGGACTCAGGACACCTGCTTAAAAGCTAGACTTGATCATGGAAACATTCTGGGTAGTGGCAACTGCTAATTATTCCTTGAATATCTCATATTCCTTGAAAACTGGGAAGAGCTGCTGTTAGTCAGAAGTGACTTGGTAGCATGTAACAGCGATAAATCTTCTGAAGTCACTATTTTGAGCTTCTTAAGGTTCAGTTGTAATCCTATGGGTGCTGCCACAAATTGGAATTGATACATTATGTAATAAACTGTATTGATTACTTTTCTTAACCTTTTTAACTGTTGCCCTTTTTTAATAAAAGATAAAAACCTCACATCCACATCAAACCTGCCTCTGCCAATGAAATCTAACATGAAATCTGAACTGTCATAACTACGATTGGAAGTGATTGGTAGGCAATGCCTTGCCCACACGCCATTTAGGATTAATCCTGAGAAAGGGGGTTAGTTTTTGATGCCAGAGGAGGTATGAATTTGAAGCAAGAGGGGTTGTGGAGGCTCCTTAAGGACAGGTGGACAGTCATACCTTACACCAAAGTGTACTTCAGAAAGTGACCAAAGGATGTGGGTGAATTACTGTGTGTCATAAAAGTTGGTCCAATAAGCTGTGAATGAAAAATCAATAGTCATAATAATCATTTTTTTTTCAATTTCACAGATGAAATATTATCTGATATTGAATATATGTTTAAGATCTATGGAAGCCATGATCTTTAGTTTCCAAGAGCTGAGCACGGCTGTTAATGACAGAAACTTTGGGAGTCATTAATTCATAGGATGGCCATAAATCAGAAGGAACTTGACAATCTAAAAGTAACTAATGCCTCCTCTAAAATCCCGATTTACCTTGGGTGAGACATGTTCCACTGGTTGGTGATTGCTGTATACACTTCCCCATCTTTTATCCTCACAACAGTCCTGTGAGATCGGTTAGACTGAATTAATCAGTAGTAGCAACACTCCCTTTAAAAAATAGGAGACATTTATCATAGCATCAGCTCTCCTCAGCTCTGCATGTTGCAGATTCGCTTGCTTTTTGTTTTGTGATTGGGCACCACAAGGTAAGCACAGAATGTCATCTGATAGCTTCATTGCATAGGCCACCTTTGAAGGAATGTGTCTTTATCATCTTATAAATGCATACTTCATATACTGCAAGATAGAGTGCACCATGGGGCTTGACATGTTCACCCACTGAACTTTTCAATTAAGTGAGATTTAAATCTGGGTCTCTAGCTCTTGTCCAACACACAACCTGCTCTATTGAATTAACTCTTGGCTGAAAAGTAATGTGGGTGTAATGTGTGTGTATGCCAGTCAATTAATAGTATTTCCACAAATTGAATGGCACACAAATTTCACAAAGGGAATAGCAAGACCTCAGGTGAAGAACAGGTGTTTTTTTTTTAAAGCACAGATTTGTGACATTGTTAGGGGGAAAGTGGGATCCTAAAATGATGGACACCACATAGGACACAGGGAATCTCTCTGATTTGTGACTTTTATTGTGTAGAAATATAGGTTTAGATTTAGTCGGAAGTTTTGTTAACATGACTACTTCTTGGTCTTTTCTGCAGACATTGACTTTGCTACCCGAAAGATAGCAAAGCACCTGAAACAAACGAAGGAAATTATTCAAGAGGGAGACAATTTTAAGACAAAAACACTGAGCACTTTCAGAAACTATGAAGTGAATTTCACTGTAGGAGAGGAATTTGAAGAGCACACCAAGGGGCTTGACAACCGAGTCGTGAAGGTAGAAACCTATGATTTGTTTTCCATTTACACAGCAGTCAACATCAGCACTTGACGTTCAAGAAAACTGGTTGAAAGCAAATTAAAAATGTTAAAAAAATATTTATTTATAAAGAAGCAATGATTTGCATTTCTGATTTTGCTGCTGCTGCTGCTGCTGTTGTTTTTGCAACTATTTTTTTAAATGTTAATTGTGGCAGTTTCTCAGGCTTGTGACAGCAAGACAGGATTATTTTTTTCATCAGCTTTCAACTCTTCATGGTTCCACATAGTTATATATTCCCAGCTGACAGCCATGGGGTTAATACACATCTCTCTATAAGTCACAGCAGATCCCACTCCCTGATGCAAGCAACTGCTGAATGATCAAGGCTTCTGGGCTACAGCATGATGGCAACTTTCCTGCAGTGGCAACTTTTTAATGTGCGTCTTTTGTGACTTCCTCCAGTGCCACCCTGGCCAAAATGCTATTGCAAAACTCTGTTTACCTATTTTGCTGTCTGTCTAGCACAGCCATTCTCAACCTCTTTTTTGCCATAGACACCATATGAAAGAAATATAGACCAAATCAGGATTGCATAAGTTGTATAACGAACCTTTTAAGGTGGTATGTGAAGAATTGTTTCCATTCTCTGGCCCCTTACAAGTATGTGAGAAAGGCTGTGCAACAGAACGAGTGACCCAATCATATCCAAATATATGATGGACAGACAGTAAGATCCTTTATACAACATACATGTTTTGTTGGACTATGCTGCACAGTTCCCAGAGGATTTTGGTCCTTGGGTTGGTCCAGTATTCTGGCTATTTTCACTGTGTGCATAGGGTGAATTTTACAATATCATGTGACTCTGACAACCTAGGCACTTTTTGCTCTGGGTTAAGTGTTATTTCTGGTTGTAGCTGGCAGACACCAGAATGAAAAGAGATCTAATATACACTATGCCCATATGGCTCTCTATCAGCTCTATAGAATAGAATAGCAAACATTACGGTCACCTAATTATCTTTTTTCCAAAGAAACTTGCTATCCATAGCCAACATTTTTCCTATCATCTGTGACCTTTCTATGCCCTGACATCACAGCATGCTCCTTATGCCTCTGTCAACACCATCCTTTACAAACCTATCTCGGAATAAAACTGCCTCTTCCCTGAACTTTCTGCAACCTCAATTTTCTCCTCCTATCTCACTGCTGTTATCTGACAGAGAGAAGAAAAAGCATCTTATTTCTCTTATAATTCTATCTGATTTCTTATCAAGATGATTTCTGCCCAACATTCCCACATCACCTCACTGCTATTTTTGCAGGAATAGCAAGAATTAATTATTTTTAAGAGAGCCATTCTCCACCTCTGCACTTTTTCTGTAAAGAGATGGAACAGGTTGCATGTTTTCCCCTGCTCATTGTTGTAGCAAAGACAACTAACAGAAAAAGAATAAGAGATGAAGAAAAGAAAAAGAAAAGAAAAAGAAACTTTGAACATTTCTGACATTCAAGTGCTAATCTTGGGAGAAGACCTCAAATAGGTGGCAACACTACTACTCAGTAGAAAAGCCTTTCTTGATTCATTTGTGTGTTTTTTTAACTGCATGTTTTTGTTGTGGTGGGATAGGATTGAGCAAAGTGTGGCCTATGGACTAAATGCAATCCCAGGGACCTCAGTGCAGCCTGCCCTCCCTCAAATTTTTTGCTCCCCTCTGGAGTAAGTAATTTCCTCTTTGGCGGGGGGGGGTTAATATTAATTGGCTTGAAAAGGGCCCAAGCTATTTCTAGGACTGTGTCTCCCTTTATGAGCCTGCTCAGGCATTAAGATAATCAAGAGAAGCCTTTCTCTCAGTTCTGCCACCTTCACGGGTTCGTTTGGTGGGGACACGGGAGAGGGCCTACTCGGTTGCTACTTCCAGACTTTGGAACTCCCTTCCACCAGAGGTCAGGCTGGCCCTATCTATGCTGCCCTTCTGCAAGGAGAAAAAGACCTTTCTCTTCATGCAAGCTTTCCCTCAGTGACTGGCTGCCTGAGTGGAGGTTTAAAATGCAATGTTGTGCCTTACTGCCTTGAATGTGTTTGTTTTTGATGTTGCTTTTGTTCACCATTTTTAGCATGGTATTTGTATACTTGGTTTTTTCAGTTTTAAATATTGTCTTTTAATGATGTAAGCTGTCTTCAGTCCTTTTCAAGGAGAAAAGTGGGATAATTTTTTTTAAATAAATAAAAAATAAATAAGATTTGTAGGAAATCCTCTTCAGAGGAGATCGCCAAAGTTGCTTATCTTTATTTTGGCAGAGATACACTAGACCAGTGATTTGCAACCTTTTTTGAGTCATGGCCCCTTTTTACAACAGCCTGTGACCACACCATCACATTTGCATGAAAAGGAATTTTTAATGGGGTAAAGCTATCCTTCCTCAGACAGTAGAGGCTTCTTTCTCCCTCAAAGGGCCTGTTTCTCACACATACACATATACGCTAACTTTAACATCCCACTCCAAAAGATCAAGGAAGAAATTATTTAACAAGGGCTACAACACATATAAGGCAACCTGCTCCTCATTAGAAAACACTTTTGTCCCCCCCTTTGGGGGGAGTCACACGCACACCCCCAGTTGGGAGACACTACACCAGAGGATATGGTGGAGAATAGCCCACCAGTAATGTGTTGAACTTTACAGAGGATTGTCTTCTGCTTGAAGGTGACTCCTGTTTGAATGGCTAGCAGCAGGTGGTCTTGATGTTTAATTGCTATGAATCCCTCCACAAGAGTTGCTTGTGGAGAATGCTGAAAATTATCTTCCACAAATCTCCAAGTAAAGTTATGGTTCTCTGCTAGTGTTGGAGCAACTGACAAATCAAGAGAAAAAGGAAGTGTAAGGGAAGTGACACCATGAACAGTTCCTTATGGCTAACTATCATTGCTACTTACATGCTTCCAAAAAAGCAAATGCATAATTGAGAAAAGGTGGAAAAGATGGTGCAAGTTTCAATAAAATTGGCATATTCCAATATCTATCTAAATAGAAATTTTGACATAATTGCCATCATTTCCAAAGAAATACAGTACATCTTACCAGAGTGGAGAGGAAGGTGTCTGAGGGGCTCATGAAGGTGTTGGTGGACAATTTCAAGGTTCCTTCTCTCCCTTTTTGCAATTGCTCATTTTCAAAACATACTTGGGAATTAAGCAACCTTTCAAAGAGTGGATCTTTCCAAACAGAGGTCTGTCCTTTGTAAAGTACTTTAATGCACAGCAGACAGAACACGCATGACATCTAGCCACAGAAAGAGAAGAGTGTCTGAGTATACTATGCTTGTGGGGTGTGTGTGTCATGTTGTGCTACTTCAAGTGATCTATGCTTTTCTTGCTGCTGTGTTTTATAATGCTTTTGTAGCTTTCTTTTTAGAGACAATGGAATGCCGCAGATTTCACACTGTGCTCCCCTTCTGTAGACAAATTCCATCATAAATTCATTTTATTACATTCTTTTATTTTGTATGTGCATTACGGGTCATTGTGTCAGGAAAAATAGCTGGAAACTAGGAGCATAAAAATTTTTTAAGTGATGCTGTTGGTTTTCCATTCGAATTTAAGAGTTTTGCCGGAGGACAGGGTGATATTTTCATGACTGCATGATACCACTGTGTCACTTTGTTTCTAGTCTCTTCAGATTTGTTTCAAATATTTCAGATTTATACGATGTTGCTGAATTGTATCATTTGATTCTTGCAGTCGTTAGTGACCTGGGATGGAGATAAACTAATCTGTGTGCAGAAAGGTGAAAAGAAAAATAGAGGATGGAAACAATGGATTGAAGGAGACAAACTGCACCTGGTAAGAGTTGAAATCACTGGTATAAAATACAGCCAAAGGCTGTACTGCAGCAAAATCCTGTCATTTTTCTGAGGATTTTTAATAGTCTTGTTTTTATTTATTCTGCTCCCCTATCTGTACTGAAATCTCATTTTGAAACCACTTGAGCATCCTCATCTCTTTTATTCTTGTTTTCTCTGTTTCTTATCAGTATATGCAATACTGTGCTTTTAGTACTGTCTTTTTCACCACTATATGTTTCAGCCTATATGCAGATCCACAGTCTTGAGAGGATTTGAAAACATAATAGTAAATCCTGTTTTACTGGGTGATATTTGGCCAATTAATTATCACCATTCTCAATCCAGATTATAGTTAGAGCTTTTGTAGAAGGAAATAAGACAACCCCAAGCAGACCTTGAAATATTCAATTTTTGGACTACAATGTCTAGAATTTCTCAGACAACATAATCATGCTGAGTGGGAGATTCAGGAAGTTGTAGTTAAAAGAAGCTCAGTGGTTTAGATATCTGACTGCAGAGCCGGAGGTTAGAAGTTCAATTCCCGCTGTACCTCTCTGACAAGGGCTGGGCTTTATGATCCGTGTGTGTGTGTGTGTGTCCCTTCTAGCTCTGCAGTGCTAAGATGATGATGATGATGATTAAAGTAACTTTTATGCCCATCCATGTCAATTTAACTTATTTATGTCATTTAACTTATTTATGACATTCTGGAGCCTAGAGATAGTGAAAGGAATAATGCAAAAAGAAAAAAGAAAGAAAAAAGAAAGAAAGAAAGAGAAAGAAAGAAAGAAAGAAAGAAAGAAAAGAAAAGAAAAGAAAAGAAAAGAAAAGAAAAGAAAAAGAAAAAAGTCAGAAAATAGCTCCCAAAAATAATCAGAGGGCATATGGTAGTCTGTAAACCATATTATATATTGCCACTGAGGTTTATGGAATGGGAATATGAATTCATGCAGCTGAGTTGGTAAATGAAGTCCAAACTAGAAAAATAGTAAAGCTGAGTTAAGCTACAAGAGCCTACAAAGAAAATAAGCAGTCAGTGAAGTATGGGGAAGGTAAAAGGAAGCTTATATAACAATACCCAAAAGAACCATCTGAAAAGTGAGACAAGACTGGAGTGAACCCAACATTCCAGTTCAGTTTTGAAAGCTCTCTACTGGAAGACTGAATGAATCTTCACTTCATTGGCAAAATCATTAGAAGATGTGGATCAGAAATTGAAGGAAAGATTTGAGTTTATCAAAATAAACACTCCTCAGATTTGGATGTAGCTCCTTAATTCCTAAGGCCTTTGCCTGTATTCTCCATTTACAACTGCATTGCTTTTCATAACCAAATTCTAAACACATTGACTTGCAAGTTAATTAAATCAGTTGAAGTCATCATTACCTTTAAATAATTGTAGTTACTGGCTAAAATTCTTCCATTATCTGCAGCCTTTTTTTCTGCTAGTTAAAACCTCCTGATTTTCCCCTAGGTTCTGGGGTTCCCTAAGGGTCCATGTCATCCTGGTAAAGGCATGGGGGCCCCACAATCTTTAATGTAAAAAATAGCTACCTCCAGTCCTGCTGCTGAAACTGGGAACAGTGGCACAGATTTTCAGACATTAAATATTCCCTGCTCAATACATGCTAAGCATATTGTCTAGTTTGACAGATGTAGTCAGTTCTAGCAGGCTGTTAGGTGGAAGAGAGGAGAATAGTTAGGATCACAAACTGCTGAGAACATTGAGGACTTGCAGTGCCTTCTGAGAAGTTAGGAGAGCCTTGGAGGGCTGATTTTTGTTATGCTCCTGTTCTTGCTGCAGTATTTGTTTCCTCGAGGTCCCCTGTTTATCTAAATTCCAAGCATTTTAATAGTGTCAGTTGAAGATATTTCTGTGTAGGGTTGCTTCAAATTCTAAAACTTCACAGAGGACTTTATTATCTTAGCTATTCACTATCATGAGATTTGCTAATGGCCAAGCTGAGAAAACTTAATATTGAGGGGAGTACAATTCACAGTATCCCCCCTTTTAAGACCCTGCTAAATACCAGTTGGCTGGATATCCCAGTGGTGAGGTAGGGAGCCCGAGACAGGGAGTTCAGTTCCCCACTGTGCATCCCAGAAGAGCCAGCCTATGTGGCCTTGGCCAAGCTACACAGTTCCTGAGCACCCCCAGAAGAAAGGAATGGCAAATCACTTCTGGGTACAGTGGGGTCTTGACTTGAGAACTTAATCCGTATTGGAAGGCGGTTCTCAAGTCAAAAAGTTCTCAAGTCAAATCTGCATTTCCCATAGGAATGCATTGAAAACCATTTGATCCGTATCTGCTCTTTTCTGTCCATAGAAACTAATGGGAAGCTGCTATTCCACCTTCGATCACTAGAGGGGGATATTTTGTTTCTTTTTTTCTTAGGTCAAGAAAGGTTCAGGGAAGGCAGGGAAAATACAGTCCAGGCAGTACAGTACCAGGCAGTCTGAAGACTGTCTTCCAATCCACTCTCTAAACACTGGGAGGAGTGAGGAAGCAGACAGGCACCCTTTTCACTGGCCAGCAGTTAACTGAAAGTTCACTTTTTGCACTTTCCCTGCCTCCCACGTGGGTTTTTTTTCAGTTCTTAACTCAAATCTAAGTACTTAAGTCAAGTCAATATTTTCCTATGAGAGCGGTTCTTAAGTCAAAATGTTCTTAACTCAAGCCGTTCTTAAGTCAAGACCCCACTGTACTTTCTATCTAGAATAATCCCATTGGTTACATTATTAACAGTTGGTGTAGCCTTCTAAATCAGGGTCCACATTCTGCAGACACTGGGTAGAAAACAAAGTGTTGCACTTACCTCCTGTTACCTTTTAAATTTTTCCTCCTCTCTTTTTTGCAATTTCCTCATTGCTTCAGTGAGTTTAATAAATTACAGTATGTTGGTTAATAATAGACTACGCAATGTCCCGCTGTTATAGAGCAATTTCCATGCATTTTTCATTTTTATCCTTTTAAAAACCGAATTCAAGTGTCAAAATCTAATTACCGCAACCTGTAGTGCTTGCTGGCTGATTGGTTACATAAAATACGCTGCTCTTTTCCTTGTAATAGCCCAGCCCCACTGTTAATGCAGTGGCTCAGCTGTTTTATCCCAGAGTTTTGAAAGAAGGTACTGTCTGTAAGAAACGCAAATGGAATCTGTCTGTGCTCATTGGTGGTTTTAATGTTGTAGGAGCTGACATGTGAAGACCAGGTGTGCCATCAAGTCTTCAAGAACAAAAAGTGAATGGTAATGAATCTAGTGCTGCTGAATAATGTGTAATTATTCTGTCACTTGCTGTGTTGAAAAATAAATAAATAAAACCCAGCTTTGGCACTGTCAAAGGTCTGTTGCTTTATGAAATGAGGGGGAAAGTTCTTTAAACTACATCAAGCAAACACACGTACACACACACACAAAAGAAAACCTTGTTTTCTGAATGTTCAGATAGTGATTTACTATTTCCATGTGCCCCTGGCAATTTCCAAGACTAAGCAGAGATTTGAAAGCAGATCTTCTGTGTCCTAATCTAACACTCTATTCCCATAGCACACTGGTTCTCTATGTTCTAATCCCTAATGTGTTTGGATTCTGTCTCAACACCAAACCAGTATCATACTGTACTCCTTCTGGGTTTTTTTCTCTCTCTAACACATTCAGCATTTCAGATTATTGTAAAATCTGTAAAATTTGGTGTGAATGCTGGCAGAAAAGAATGAAACATATTGGTTCCATAAACAGTTTCAAACCATTGTGTCAAGTTTGGGACTCAAATGAGAAGCATGGACTCAGTCCTGTTCTCACCTGCTTGTATTACTTCTAAAGACACCTAGAATTTCCTCAAAGAGCTATAGTGATTATGGATAAGAAGATGAGCATTGGATCCTAATGAAATCCTGAAATATGTATATTAAGAGTACACAAACAGTACGTACCGTATTTTTCCGAGTATAAGATGCCCCCATGTGTAAGATGCCCCCCACTTTTCTAATCCAAAAGTAAGAAATCTAAGTGGGGCTTAGCAAGTGTGGGGAGAAAGGGATCATAGCGCTGCAGTATCACTTTGATTCCTGCTTTCCCCTCTACTTGTTTTTGTTCTCTCCTCAGCTTACTTCCATGTATGAGACGACCCTAAATTTTTAGTCTAAAAAGATTTTAGACAAAAGTATAGTCTTGTACATGGAAAGATACGGTAATTACTTTTTAAAGAAAAGATGTGATCAGATCAGTAATATTCTAGAACTTGAACAGTACAGGAGGAAACAACCTTTCAACCTGCCAATTCAAGAAAGAAAACACATACAGCATCCTGAGCTTCTTTGTACAAAGACAGATAATCTATGCAGGCCGCATATGGAACACTCCTTCCCAACTATGTACAATGGCCAGTATTTCTAGTGGGAGGCCAAACCCCATGTTAGGTACCCAGTTACCTCAGCCTCTCTCATCTACTTGAAAATATTACTGCTGCACCGTAATCGTTTTTGTAGGGTAAGTTGGGAATGAAATAGGGAAGAAAGCTGAGGGAGGAAACAAATATTTAAGACAGCACTTGGACTACAGCTCTCAGAATTGCCTAGCTAATATAGCTGGTAGTAGATTCTGTGAGTTATAGATCAAAAAATAAACATTTCCAGTTCATTGTTTCTTCTTTACAGACCTCAGTTTACAAGCCTGTTCTACTCAAGTGGTTTGAAGTTAAAATAGCCATATACCAGGAGAGCAAGGGTATTAGAGTTCAGCATCACCATCCTCCATGCAAATCCTCAGAAAGGTAGTAAATTTGCAAAGAACAGTGAATAGTATTCCAGTCTTCATGCACCATCTCTCCCTACATGCAATGCGACGCAAATGACAACCACCTCTCAAGACTCTGCATTAAATTTGAGGTTACCATTTAAATGTGTAAATAGGTACTCTTTCTCTTGATCTTCGAGTGAATAAACAGTGTTCTCTTTTGCACTGCTGCTTTGGCTCTGCCACAGCTAAGGGCACTTTTTAAAAATAAGAATGTTTTTCTTGAACAGTTTTGCTCACTTCGCTACACATATGCCATAGGACTGATCACCAATCTAGATAACAACAGTATCTTATGACTGCTATCTGTAAAATAATCAACAAGTCTTACTTTAAAAAAAAAACACAAAGGAATAAAAAAGGTCCAGTGAACAGGTAAAGATACAATATATGAACATTTCAAGCTGCCAATTTCTTCAGTCTAGAACCATAAGACTATACTTCTTTAAAATGTAAGCACTGTCTCTACTTTATACATCAATAGATGATTGGTTTAAAACAAGTACTAACAAGACCTCACTGTTATTCACAACCTCTTCACAAAACAGGCTACATTCATTCTCACTCCTAACCCAGACTAACTCTCTAATTCTGACAACACCAAATGGTAGCTCTAAGGAAAATCTGCTTCTGCCTTTACCTCTATCTGTCTGTGTCCAAGCCTTATATAGAAATAGATTTTTTTTTCAGCCAAAAACCACATAGATCAATTAGCTAGTGATTCCATTCACAGAAAAACACACACTAATTGATTAATTAATGAATTACCTGTATGATCAGTGGTAACAATCTGTCACAGATTGTTACAAATACCATCTCCATCTGCAGCTCTTGGAGACTTCTGTTTAAAATTTATAAGGGTCCAACCGTTGGATCTCAATCCTTCAGGATCAAAAGAAAGAAGAGAGCTTTTTTTCTTATGTCCAAATGGGATTGCCACTAGTTTGATTTTTTTTAATATAAATCAGCAATGCTGATCATGTGAGCCCTGTCTCGGAATTCACCTCTTGTGTGATAAGAGGCAGAATCAGTAGGAAATCAGTATAGTGTCAGGCCTGTGATTATTCTTGTGGATATCCTACATTTGGAGAGGTGGGAGATGGAACTTTGCTAGTGGCAGTCAAGACTGCTTTTGGGATGAACTGTGGAGCTGTTGAAAAAGAATGCAAAAGAGAAAATGTAGAGGAGACATGTAAACTGTCTGGAAAGCGTTTGAGAATTTTTGTAGTTAAAATATTCCACTGTCGTCCCTTGTTAACTATTGACACTTTGGAATATACAGTAATACTATGAATTTCCAAAACACTGTAGATTTATTCACATGATATTTTAAAGTTCATGAAATTAATATTCAATGTTTTCCTCCACCACTGCTATTTAATCTCTGCCTACTCACTCCCAAAATAAAGAGATGGACAGAGGTGTTGGAGTTAACTAGGGCCACACTTTATTGCTTTTAAACTTCACTCTCATCCTGCAGAGGGGCCTGGATGTCATGTGGATCCCTGGGGCAGGCTCTAATGGTATATCTTACCCCCTCTCCAGTCCTAAGCGGGTGAGTCCCAAGCCCCTGGTCAGAGCTGTCCCCTGAACAGCTTGTACCCAGCTGGCCACAGATTGGGAAGAAAAAACTTCCCTATTTGCCATCCATCCAATTGTCTAGAACTAAGACATGCAATGAATGGGACTATACCTTATTCAGCCCTCATCCCAGCACGTGAAATGCTAGATCCTGGTTGCTGTGATGCTGGGTGCAGCAGGACCCCATGTGCTTTTTGGGAGCTCACTGAAACTCACCTTCTCTTCCACACTACCTGACAGTTTGATCTATTTAAATGTGACTCAAACCTAGAATAGCCCACGGAATCCCATGGATAAACAGTGTACGATAGGCAAAAATACGTCTGCCCACCTTTTATATGCCAATCAGGTGAGACGGACCCAAAATTCCTATCTGGCCCTGAAGCAACCACCTCAGCCACACTGGACCCAGGGTAGGCAGGTTAACTCAAAGTAAAAAGGGCTGGTTGGGTGCAGAAGGATCTTATAATTGCACCAACATTCATCCCCAGCACAGCCTTGTGGGAAGCACCAATTGGTGCCTATATCTGCCTATGTCAGATCAGGAGATGTGGGGAAAATAGTTCCAAGCCAGTGTATGAATCCATGCCGGAAGAGGTATACATTGTCCACCAGCTCCAGAAATACAGACATGGACTCAAGTGTTGGAGTTAACTAGGAACACATTTAACTGATTTTAACCCCTCTATTGAGGGGTGGGTGTGTGGGGGCATGTTATAAATGGTGTGAGGGATTGGTTAGGGCTGTCGGGCATGTGGGGCATGGAAGGGATGAGGGGAGTGCATAGTGGGATGCTTTTTGTCCATGTGGGGAAGAGGAGTCGTCATGTGGCATGGTGTGGGATTGGGAAGGGAGGATCTCCTGTAGGGGAGACATACAGCTGGGAATAAGGTGGAGTGTGCATGAGAGGGAAGTTGAGTGGGTCTAGAAGTGATGTTTTTTTTTTTTAAAAAAAAGAAATAGATTAGATTAAATTAGATTAGATTAGGCATCCTTCAGTCTCGAAAGACTATGGTAACGTCTCTGTATGGAGGATTTGGAAGAGCATCTAGTGTGGCTGAGAAGACCAATTTGAGAGTGACACTCCCTTCCACACTGAAGACAAATACAATCTGTCCCCTGTCCAGCTCCCTGATTTTGCTGCTTTTGGGACTGCCTCTTTGCCTCGGCCTGCTGGACAAGGGTCTCTTCAAATTGGGAGAGACTGTGATGCAATGCCTGCCTCCAGGCTAAACACTCAGATGTCAGGGTTTCCCATTGGTTGAGATCCCTTCCTGAGGCCATCAGATCATGCTAGCAGATATCCTTATATCACAGCTGTCGTCTCCCTCTGGGACGATTTCCCTGCACTCATTCTCCATACAGGAGATCTTTTGAAATGTGACCATCAGCCATTCTCACGACATGCCCAAGCCAACGTAGACATCGCTGTTTCAGTAATGTGTACATGCTAAAAATTCCAGCTCATTCTAGGACTACTCTATTTGGAACGTTGTCCTGCCAGGTGATACCAAAAATGCATCGGTGGCAACGCATATGGAAGGTGTTCAGCTTCCTCTCCTGCGATGCACAAAGGGTCCAGGACTCACTGCAGTAAAGGAGTGTGCTCAGGACACAGGCTCTATAGACTTGGATCTTGGTATATATTGTCACCTTCTTATTAAGCCATACTCTCTTTGTGAGTCTAGAGAACATGGTAAGTGCTTTGCCAATGCATTTATCCAGCTCAACATCTAGGGAGAGCGTGTCACAGATCACTGAGCCAAGGTACACAAAGTCATGAACAACCTCCAATACTTGTGTGGAAATGTTAATAGAGGGAGGTGAGTCCACGCCTTGACCCATGACTTGCGTTTTCTTCAGGTTGATAGTTAGTCCAAAGTCTTGGCAGGCCTTGCTAAAATAATTCATGTGTTGTTGGAGGTCTTCAACAGAGTGGACAACAACGGCTGCATCATCGGTGAAGAGGTAGTCCCGCATGCATTTCAGCTGGACTTTGGTCTTCACTCTCGATCTAGAGAGATTAAAGAGCTTTCCATCTGATCTAGTCCTGAGATAGATACCTTCTGTAGCAGTTCCAAAGGCGTGCTTCAGCACGACAGCAAAAAAATCCCAAAAAAGAGTTGGTGCAAGGACAAAGCCCTGTTTCACTCCGCTTCGGATGTCAAAGGGATCTGATGTTGAGACATCAAAAACTACAGTGCCCTTCATTCCCTCATGAAAGGACCTGCTGATGTTAAGGAGTCGAGGTAGACATCCAGTCTTGGGAAGTATTTTAAAAACTTTTCACATTATGAATATGGAAATAAATGCAAGAGAAATCAAGCCAGAAATAGAACTATTAAGCTGAACAAGTCAATAGATCCTGGCATATTAACACATTAAATGGGTAAATATTTCAGACACAATAATCTTTGGAAGCCTTCAGACTCTGAAACAACATGTAAAGTGGTCTGTTGTTCATTTCTGAACAACATAAACAAAAGCTTTTTTTCTAATTATGGTTACTAAGGAAGGAGATTAATCGAATACAGTCTAATGAATGCTAGGGATGAAATACACAGATTAATCATGTAGAATGGGCAAATGTTTCAGAAATGAAACATTTCTGTTTCATTTCCAACAACTACTCCCATGGCTCCATCAGAAAGAAATGGGGCATCCAGAAAAGGATCCCCACGAATACTGCTCTTTCCCATCTGTGTGGGAAGTCTGTTATTGAAATCCAGCTTACATCTGGCTGCCCCCTAACAAACCCATTTATCTCCATTAAAAAACAACAGCAACCTCTCAAAAGTACCACATCAACTGCCCTGCCAGACTTCACCACCTTAAACCTACACTGCCCAGGCAACATCTTAATGTAGTTTCCAGAGCTATATGTCAGCAAACACGGGTTCGAAAACACACGTGTAAGCCTGGACAGAGAGCAATCAGGAGTTTGCACATGCTAAAATGGGCTGAGTGAGTCCAACTCAGCTAGCCATGCTACAACACTCCCTCTTACAGGTCTGCCCACATAAGAACACCCTTGTACTCTCAGATATTATTATGAAAAGGTCTAGTGGGCTTTGTAGTCCTTAGACTTAACTTGCACCACTGACAGGACTCCTAAAGTAAGCTAGGCCGAGGCAGTACTCTCATGATGACCCTATGACAAGTGTACTGTTCAGAAAACCAATTGAGTTTTATAATCTTTATTTTATTAAAGAATAAGCATGTTTCTAAGTATCAAAGCCAAATTAAACCAAAGCAAATAAACTAGCATTGTGCTGCTTAGTTACAAAGATGTAGTGAGGCAAAGAAAACATGAAAAATAGAAAAGTGTTCAAAAACCTTACAAAAACACAAAAAGCCATTTAAAAGAATAAAAACAATTCCAGTCCAGTAATTCATTAGTAAAACAAAATAATCCAAGTAGGTTATAAAAAGGCTATAGTCCTCAGTGATCCTGTCGAACCAAAAACCCTGTACTAAAAAGAAAAATTCAGTAAAAGTCCCATTATCCTTAGAAAAGAAAAATCCAGTAAACGTACCATAGTCCTTACAAAATTACAAGAGCATAGTCCATATGGAGTATTCCAAGAAAAGAAGTCCATAAAGGGTATTCCCTAGGTAACAGAAAATAGTCCATGCATAGTCCTTAGGAAAAAGCCCATAAGTCCAAGGGTAAGCCAGTATAGTAAAGGTTAGTCCCATGTGTCACGAATGAATGAAGAGTCGGTCTTGAAAGACAATGTCCATAGGCAAAAAGTTCCTTTTTCAAGAGTAACTGGCAAGGGTTTATCGCACCTTCCCACGATGTCATCCAATCAGAGTTCGTTACTAGGCAAACAGTCCTGTTGCATCACTTGACTTCTTTCCCATACACACCAGATGTTATTTGGGTTTACTGTGGTTTCGCAAAAAGTCACAACAATTCCCATCTAATCACGCCGAGTCCTTTTCTCAGGCTATCAGAATAACATTCTCTCCGCTCGCCAAGAAAACAACCTGTCAGCATAGCAAAGATACTTTATATAAAGAAACAAGATGGAACCTCTCTGGCTCATTTCTTAATTACAAAACCCATATGCCTTAAAAGATTTTAACTCAAAAACCCATCTCATCACACTATAGACAAAACAGGAAGCAATTCTGTCAATTGATACAGAGTACATCTCTACAAACTATGAACCTGAATGGCTGAGAAAGTCCATGGTTAAGCCGGGATGAAAGGTAAATGTAAGTAATTTTGAAAAGCCAAGGTCTCTCTAACTCACTCTGCTCCCAATGGCTGTTGAGGCAGGAAAGCAGCAAGTGGGCAAAGACCAACTGTCAAGAACTTAGAGCACTGCTGCTCCAGCAATCATGTGACCTCAGAGGTCATGTGACACCTTCTCTCATTAAGTCCTCAGCAGCATGTCAATAATTATTTAAATGTCTCTCACACTCTTAAGCCCAACCAGGCTGCTTGGAAAAGTGAAATTAAAGTGTTGTCCTGTGGATCATAAATATAAGGGATAGAGAAACCTATGTTAAAAAGAAACAAAAGAAAAAGAAAAATGAATCTGGGAGAGCTAAACAGGAAACAGGTGGAATATCTTAAATCTGGATAAAACCTTGCCAACTGGCTAATATGGCAACTCCAAATAAACAGAGATAAAAGCATGTAGTTTCATAAACTCTATGAAGAGAACTGCTTTCCATTATTTGTAATCCCATAGGATACAGGAGGTGCTACCATGTGAGGCTTTTCAAGTACAGCAGCACTCAAATATAGAATTGTGTATGTACTAGTGCCATCCTGTTTCACATCCCATCAGAAGTATTAGCCAGCACCAACTGTATTGAGCTTCAAAAATCAGCCAAGATCACGTTTGTTCATAGTGGTCTGTTGGTTGTATTTGTAACTTTCCCTTGTGTTTCCATCACCTCTTTTGTCTTTTTTCTTACCATTAAAAAAAAAAACACGCACACACAATTAAGGAGGGAAATGAAATAGATGCTGTAGCAAACACCCTGTCTTCCTACATATATATATAAAAAATGATATTGGTCTGCACCAATGGGAGCTGCTGGGAGCCAGAGCCAGAGAAACTAGAAGGGAGGGTTGAGTCAGAGTCTAGTGAGTTCAGTGGAGTCAGAGAAAGAGAAGGGAGAAGATAGTTTGGAGTTTGAGGCAGAGAGTGTTTAAGTACAGTAGTGATTAGTCAGAGTGTGACCTATATTAATTAAGATAGAAGAGGTTAAAGTAAAATACTGAAGGTTTGTGTAACTTTAAGAATGTGCTTAAGAACTAGTCCTAAAACAACTTGTAATCAAAAAGCCTGTTTCTGTTTAAAAGTTCAGTACTGAATGGACCATAGTCTTTCATAGGAAATACAGTCAGTAAAGAGATAAACTGGTGGCAGCGTGTTAAAGGGCATGTTGGGATACCTTCGTGAGCTCTGTGTTTGGTGAAACAAGCAAGGGCCATGGGGCAAATGCCACAGATGCACAATTTCATTTCATTTCATTTCATTTGTTAACACTAGGAAGAGCTGTAAAGCATCTGTGCTTGGTTCTGAGTTTTTGAGGAGAGGAGAAGAGGCAAAGAAAGTTTTGAAGGAGGGCTCAGTTCAAAAAGTTTGAGAAATACTGCTCTAAAGCATAGGAAGACAGTAATTCCTTTAATTAGAATATTTGTTTCTGCTCTAATTGGCAAGTTCACATTTAAATGGAAGATGGAGAGATTAATAGTTAGGAGGGATGCACTTAAGTTTTTAATGCAGGGTTCCCTTCTTCCCATCTCCTCCAAATGTACACCCAAAGAGGCTCTTTTCAGTTTTAATGTGTGAATGATTGAAAGGGTAGCAGCAGGAATGTTTTAATTTTGGTCTCCTTGATTACACTTGTTATGCAGATGTGAAGATTAGAAGATGAGGTGGAATCATTCTGTGAAAATGAGATTAAAGGAAAATTAACCAGACATGCATTTTGAGAGCTGCGAAGATTTTGTCAATTATTTTCCCCCCAACTTCCTCCTTGCTATAATTAGATTTTCTGTGTAGCACTGATGGCTCTAGGAGACCAACACATAAGAGGGATGACGACAGAAGTAATTAGAAAAACAACATTTCAGTGAGGCTGCAAGCACCTTTTACTCATAAAAGGTCCCAGGTTCAAATCCTTGAACCAATGGGATGGGTGATGGGAAGATCTCTGACTGAGGCCCTGGAAAGTTACAGCCAGTGAGAATACAAAGCAACCAACATGTCTGCAAAGCAACCAACATGAACCTGACACAACTCCGGGAGGCAGTGGAAGACAGGAGGGCCTGGCGTGCTCTGGTCCATGGGGTCACGAAGAGTCGGACACGACTAAATGACTAAACACACACACACAGTGAGAATACAGGGTGGTGGATGAACATGAAAGTTTATTATGGCCAACCATCATTCTGATGCACAGCTTCAAGAAGTATCTTTCTTTGACTACATTTCCCCAAACATCTTGTCTAGCATGGCTAGCAGCTATGCTAGACGAGGGATTCTGAGAGCTGTAGTCCTAAGAAATAATTCTGATCTTGTTGCATGTGGATCTAGACAAAACTTGTAAATGGTTTCTATTACTATTCAAAAATACTAGACACAGTCAATCAAAATGATAAAAACATTGACTGGTGTTATATAACAGATACAGGTTTCAACCCAAAACCTAAGTATCTTTTAAATATTGGCACAGTATGTATGCTGTTCCTAATATTGTGTAGCTCTGTGTACCTCTGATGTTGTTATTTCTGAGATCTGCAACTGTTTATAGTGCTGTGTGAAATTTCTTGATACTTTCCCCAAAGACCTGACAGGGATCACTGAAGTGTGTTTCATCCACAATTGAGTTGTTTTGATTGCCAAGTCCCTGTATTTTTTTAGATTTTCCAATTCTTTATCTTCAACTCTGGCATCCCTGGAATTGCTATGTTGATTATCCAGACATTTCTCTGTTCTATTACTACTATGCCTAGTGTGCTATGTTCAAAGTCTCTGTCAGTTTCCATCCAGAAATGCCACAAGATCTAGACTTCATCATTTTCTGACACCCTCTCTACCTGATGTTCCCATGGTTTTTGTTTTTTTTTTAGTCTGGCAAGTTACATTTCTTGCATAATGACCACTGCACTAATTTTGCCACTCTTATCATATCTAATGTTGTAATTTGTTTGTGCAATCTTTGGACATTTGCAGATTATTATTGGAGTCTCACGGTGCACTGATTAAACTGCAGTACTGCAGCCAAAGCTCTGCTCACAACCCGGTTCAATCCCAGGTAGCTGACTTTAGGGTCACAAAGCCTTCCATCCTTCCAAGGTTGCTAAATTGAGTACACAGCTCACTTGGGGGGAGGGGCAAATTTCTAGCCTGCATAATTAAATTGTAAACCACCGAAAGTGCTTTAAGTGCTGTGGGGTAGTACATAAGCAGCACACTTCATTTTTTGCTTTATTATTGATAGAATTTGTAATAAAGGGGCATAAAAATGTAGGATGGTATGCCTATGGGCCACATTTATTAAATATTATATTCTGAGAAGCAGTGTTGCTGGTGGCCAAACATGTGGGGATAAAACTATTCAAATTAGGTTCTACTATGTAATGACACAGTCAAATACAGTACTGTGGAATTTGCTCCAGTTATAAAAGGGATTGATTCATTTTTTAAAACTAATCACATGACACAAAGCCCCCTTTTGTTCCTGATTCAGAAGAGATTTTTTCTGATGCTGAGAGGTTATGTTTTTTGCAAGCTGGAACAATTCCAAAGGACCTTTCTCCATGTGATCAGTTGTTTCCTTTTGCAAAAGGATGAAGGGCATGTCTGTGGGTGGTGTTGTGGTGATGTAAGCAGTTGAGACATAATGTTTAGAGACTGCAGGAACACCCAACCTCACAATCTGTTCCTGAATCTCCCTGAATAAATAGGTTTTGCACTGATACACTAATTTAGCACTAGATCACCCCTGCACAGGAAAAAAATGCTCTGAAAAAAGAAAAAAAAACCTGATGAAATACAGAACACTAGAACTGTTTCTGTAGTATATTTGCTTCTTTGTACATTATGAAGAACTTACAAAGCTGCCACTTTTTCCCTAATGCTGTGTAACCCTTTAAAAACCAAGCATAAAGGGATCAGTAGAGGCAGAAAGGAGGGAGGGAAGAGTGTTGTAGATTAGAATATAGGTTGCATTGTATCTGTGTGTGAACATATGCTCTGAATAAATCCATAGCCCTTGTGTAATCACAAACAGCAGCTTGAAATGAAAGATGGACTGCAAATCAAACTGCAGCCAAACCAAATCACTCCAATTGCTAAATCATTAAAAACATATTATGGGGTACACCTGTGTTGGGTAGGTGAAAACATCCCCCAAAACAAGCATGGAAGAAAACAAGAATATCTACTCAGAGAGTAGCGACAGATGAGCAGCACCGGCAGCTCAGCAACTTGGAAGCAAGGGTGGGGAGATGGCCAAAGGGAAGAGGGCAAAGCTTGGTCTGGCCTGGTTTATCTGGCTGTGGCCCCACCCAGTTACCGTGTGATGACGTCATGTACTTAGCCTGTTCCCAGTTTACCTAAAAAGGGTGCCCTGTGGGGGAACGATGATGATGATGATTCAAAAATATTTACAAATAAGGAAAACCTAAACAAACAAATCCAAAAGAACACAAATATTATGGTTATTTGTCCCCCAGGGGGGCCAATCAACATGTCCCACTTGCTCCTATTTAAGAGGGGGTTCAGCTGCCCACTGATTCAGATTTTATTAAACTTATCCACATGATGTCACTGCGTAAGTGATTCAATCTTTCCCTCTTCCCTTCTGCTTCTGGAATATTTTGCCTCACTTGGGCAAATGTTTTGTTTTGTTTGCATTCCAATTTGCTTCAGATGATGATTGTTCTGATTTCTGTGGAGTCACATACATTTAGAACTCCTCTGAGATCAGTTGTGATGTCAACTGTGTGAATGTTCTCCCCATCAGGGAGCAAAAGAGAAAGGAGAGAACCTTCCTTCCCCCACCTTCTTGTGGTGACCTGAAAAGCAAGTCAAATACACTACAAAATGACATGAAGCACAGCTCCCTCTTGCTCTGTGCTTCACCTACTGCACATCATTCACAGACGTTTCTTGGAGGGTTTTTTCCTGCATCTTTCCTTCCATGTTCTTCCCCTCAAGTTATGAATTGATTCCTCCCTGACTCATTACCCATAAATGGGCAGAGCTTGGGCATATCCCATCTAAGGGCTAGAGATGGGACAAAGAATTGAGATGGAATGAGGTGGGGACTTGGGGGAAGAAGAGACAGGAAGGTTGGTGTGGAAAACGCAGCCAACAAAAAATTAAAACAGGTAAGGATGCCTGGAGTGAGTAATTCTTTAACTGTGGGGAAAAGGAATCACAGCTCTAATCTGCATTAATCCAAGCACCATATCTTGTTTGGATGAGCTCAAGGTATAAGTATTTAAAATATTTTTATTTATAAATAAATTCACTGATAATCTAGAGATTTGTTTACATTATTGTTTGTAGTGACAATTGACAATTAATTATTTTCCATAATCTGAGGAAAAGAATAGAATTCCAGCCTAGGCATTGAGTACTGTATAGCCATTATCAAAGTGTGAACAAAAAGTTGAAGAGGTTGTTAGAGAACAGAATCAAGGTTTTCTGTAGATGCTAAAATAGCAAAAGATCACAGCAACCTATGTTAGGGGAGTTATATGTGATTATGCGTTTGTGTGCTTTGAAGAATGGGGAAAATAATGGTATTACTAGCTGTAACAGGAGGAGAAGGAAGAAGAAAGAATAAGGAAGATGAAAGGTTCTGTCTTCACCACATTCCATTTGAGACAGAAGTAATTTATCTGGGAGGAAATATTACAGAGCTTGGATTTGGAGGGAAGCCAAAATGTAGAGGTGGAAAGGCAAAGCTGTGATACCTAATCAATCAAGCAAACAGGCTAAGTTGCTTTCATTTGGTTGTCACATTTTGGAAGTGTACACATATTTAAAAGTGGCTTATATTCAGTTGCTTAGTGTATTGAGTTGTGAATAAGCCCATTGAATCAACGGAACTTATGGAGGAGTTGACACAACAAATCCCCACTGATTCAATGGACTTATTTGTAACTTACTGTGCTAAGCAACAGGGTTTCACCCAGTCTATGTTGATTGAAGGAAGGAAGGAAGGAAGGAAGGAAGGAAGGAAGGAAGGAAGGAAGGAAGGAAGGAAGGAAGGAATTTTATGCAGAAATTGTGAAATTGCCACTGTGAGGGATTTACCATTTACCACCCAAGAATGTACAATTTGGGTACATGTGCCAGAGACCTGAGATAAGCTGTAGTAGCAAACTTGATTTAGCCACCGTGTCATGTGCAAAAGAGCATTATGGCTAACTGCAAATTAGACTTGGTAGGAGGAATGATTAATAATTCAATTTTTTTAGGACTGCAGCATCCATTTTTATATCTCAGCTAAGCCCCTCTATCAATAAAGATACCATAGGAAAGGGGCAAAGGTGAAGAAAGCTCCCAAGGGAGTATATAAGGCATTCTGACACTTATTTAGCCATTTCCATTTTGTTATATTTTATAGCCCTGTCATAGTCCCTCCTAAAATTGGCTATTAAAGCTTTTATGAACAACCAGCATAAACGCCATCAAGCATGCTGTTCTCAGAAGCCCTGTTTTTTACTTTAGGAAATAAAAACGAGGCATGAAGGTTAAACAGGATCTTTACCAGTTAATCCCATAATATTGCCCTAGGGCTACTACTTTCAACCTATGACAGCAATTTGGTGAAAAATGTCTTGCAAAGCCTTCAATTTCAACAGCCAAGGGCTGGTATTTATCCTTCCTCGCCCATCCTTGCTAGTTAATTGCTCATCTGTAACACATTTCTATCCTTCCATTCTTTCATTTTGGGAAGTTTCATAATTTCAGTCTTGAATACTTCTGTGCATTTCCTAACTCAGATGAAAGTTCTGCCTTCTGCTCTTCTTTAAGCAAGAGTAAAACCCAGAGAAAAAACTATAACAAAAGGAAATTCTCTTCCTAGTTCTACGTATTTTCTCTGAACAAGCAGTGGTAATAAAGATTATCTGGAAATAAAATGCAGCTTTGAGGCCTCCCTAATATAGAATTCCCTCTACTGGGCTTTCTGTATAGTATTCATTTTTACTTATCTTAAACAGGCCTTTTTAATGACTCCCCCAGGAGGAAGAATACTTGATAGCTGATTTCCTTGTTTACCCCACGTCAGGGACTGCACCTTCTTTAGCTGCCTTGTGTATGGCTGATATGCCTGACAGCTGTAACGGACAGAATGTTAGAGTAAGACTCAGGAGACTTAGGTTCAAATATCCCTTCACAATGGAAACCTATGGGGAGGAAAGGTAAGCCACTCCTTAAACCTCACATGTACCTTGAAAACCTCATTAGGATCACCATAAGTCAAGAGTGACTTGAAAACAGATAACAACATTATGCCTGAGAGCATGACTAAATTATTCAGTGGGCTGGTTAGCATGGCAACAACACAGCCAAGAGTAGCTTTACAGACACATAATTTTACCCCAAGTTTTACCTGAATGCAACTCAGGGTCAGGGCACACATTAAGACAAATTCTTACTTCTTCCTCTTACCATGTTATCTCTTCAGGCATGCAAACCTTAAAGAACTATATGCTTGAAACAAAAGACATGGGCGAAAAGCATGCTATCTTCCATTTCTGCAATTACAAGAAAAAGCAAACTAATTTGCCAAATGTGGATTGAAGCAAGCTCATCTTGGAATAAACAGACTGTCCTTTTTCTTCTGGATGCTTTTTTTCTAGCTATGGAATCAGTGCCTGATTTAGTGAGGCCCTCAATATTCAACAACTGTCAGCTAGCAGGAGTGTCAATTTAGAAGATGTTGCTACCCTTCTTATAGTATTAGGCTAATAGTATTAGGGATTGGGGGATAGAGATAGCTGAATATCTCACTGAAGCAAGACAGAAAACCTGCAAATTAATACCTTTGTTCTGCATGATTTCTGCAACAAGACATAGATCTAGGGAACTAAAATATCCCATCTATCTGGATAAGGTTTTAAGTTTATTTTCCAAAACTTTTGGTCGCCTATTGTATATTTAAACAATGAAATAGTCGTTTCAGCTGCATGGTTCCATCAATCGAAGTGAGATAGAGATCCTCCAGATTGATCCCTTTTGTCAGTTCTACATCATGTAGAATCTTAAATGCTATTTTGCCTACCTGTGCTAATTTTTGCACTTTATTCTTCAACTTCAAACCCAATACCACCTTTGCCTGCTTAAGACTTCTGGAGAACATGAGGGTCCACCTTATGTATTTGTAATTTTTTAGTGATCTAATAAAAACATCACCCAAGCCACTAAAATATTAGCAAATCAGAAATCACTAAACAAGACACAGGTAATGGAAAAAACCTGTAAGGTAGTTTTTCCTATATGGCATACGTACCTTCTTTCTATGCTCTGCACACAGGGAGCAAATATGCTAGGAGAAGGGGCCTAAGTTCAGTGGTAGCACAATGTATCACATGAGTTACATCAGATTATACCACAAGTTATCCAAAACACATCTATATGTTCGTGTAGATGCATCTGCCCTCTTCAGGATTAATGGCCACATCAGTAGAAGAGACTGAGCAACTCCAGCGATGAGGGGAGTAGGGAAACGACTGGAGGGCAGCTAGTGGGCAGCAGCAGTAGTGGAAGGTAACACAGCTGGAGCAAAGTTGACAATGGAAGATTTTCAGTTTTGAAATAAGCAATCCAAATGGAGATTGTAGCCAAGAAATTGTATATTTCTCCCTTCATCAAAGCTGGGGTTGGGGCACGGGACCCTTGTGTAGTTTAAAATCCATGGTATAACTCTGCTGCCCTCAAAAACATAACTTTTAAAAAATTACATCAGATGGCAGCACTATTATGTACTTTTAAAAAAAATATGCTTTGCCTCCTAAAATATTAGTACAATTTACTTTAATAAACAAACATATTTTATTTCTATGTTCCACATTTAGTCACATGCCCTTTAAATATTGTAGAATACCCAACTATTTTTTACTGCTTTCTGCTGTAACACAAAGTAAAGGTTACCAGGATGGGCCACATAATTTCTTTGTTTTCTGAATGGCTCATAATTACAATAATACCCAATATCATAAAAATAATAGCCTGCAAGTGGCATATTTTTTTCAGTCAAGAGAAATATAAAAGGAGATAAACGTAACAGCTTTTAAAACATATCCTGCCTATATAATCTGGTGTTCTCCAGCCAGATTCAGTTGCTGTCGTCAGTCTGAGTCACCACAGCTTAAGCCAGAGCTTAGAAGTAACTAATTATAATAAAAAGTTATTTGTAATTAATTCATTTTTCCACTGTAGCAGTGGAATAACTACAGGACTGCATTGCAGCAAGAAACATTTCATTCCTTTTGCAGTTTAACTGCACCATTAAGTTACTTCTATAGTTGTGGGAGAGTTGTTATAGCTCAGTGGGTTAAGGCATCTGGTGAAGAGCCGGGGGTCAGATCCCCCTTATATCTCTTGGGAGAGGCACTAGCTGAGATCATCTGGAGTGTGATGGAATTATGTTGGCTTGGGCATGTCATGAGAATGGCTCATGGTCAGATTCCAAAAGATCTCCTGTATGGAGAATTAGTGCAGGGAAAGTGCCCCAGAGGGAGACGACAGCTGTGATACACGGATATCTGCAAGCAGGATCTGAAGGCCTTAGGAATGGACCTCAACAGATGGGAAACCTTGACATCTGAGCATTCAGCCTGGAGGCAGGCACTTGATTCATCATGGCCTCTCCCAATTTGAAGAGACCCTTGTCCAGCAGGCCGAGGCAAAGCAGCAGTCCCGAAAGGAGCAAAATCAGGGAGCTGGACAGGGGACAGATTGTATTTGTTTTCAGTGTGGAAGGGATTGTCACTCTTGAAATGGCCTTCTCAGCACACTAGATGCTGTTCCGAGTGCTCCATACAGAGCATGTTACCATAGTCTTTCGAGACTGAAGGATGCCTATACCAACCTGTGCCAATATGGGCAAGCTGCACATTCCCACAGCATCATCAGAAAGAGGGATTAGTAAATCACGTCTGATGAATTGAAACCTAGAAAACCCTGGGACGGTAGCTATAAATCAGAATCAACTTCACATAATTATTATTTATTATTATAATTAAAGAATGTGATTTCACTAAATTTTGGAAAATATCAAATTTGAAGAGACATTTGTATGTGAAGAGCATGTTACTATAGTCTCTCGAGACTAAAGGATGCCTACTGCTAAATATCAAATAGTCCAAGTGTGAGTGTTATTTCTCCAACAGTTAATTTGAGGTCACATGACATCAAGCTTCCTCTGACTTGTGTCAACCCTATAAATTAATGACTTTTAAAGGACCTTTTCTTAACAGCTCTATTCAGCTCTTGTAAATGAAAGGCCATGGCTTCCTTTTATTGAGTCAATCCATATCTTATTTGGTATCTCCTCCTCCTCCTCCTCCTCCTCCTCCTCCTCCTCTTCTTCTTCTTCTTCTTCTTCTTCTTCTTCTTCTTCTTCTTCTTCTTCTTCTTCTTCTTCTTCTTCTTCTTCTTCTTCTTCTTCTTCTTCTTCTTCTTCTTCTTTTGTTATTGTTGCCTCTGGTTTTTCCTAGCTTAAGATATTTCCCAGGAAGTTGTATCTTCTTGTGATGTGCACAAAGTACAATAATATCAGTTTATTTTTATTTTTATTTTTATTGCTTCTAGGAAAATTTGCAATATGATATTTAGTGTCTCTTCCATTTTGGAATCCAGCTTGTTGTAAAAAGGTGAGCATTATTTTACTTGCCCTGGAATTTAACACAGTTATAGTTACTACACTATTTGATGCTTAATTTCTTTGGGACAGGAACATATACTGAGTCTTTGGGCCATTGCTTTGCTTTCCGTATTTGTTGGCATATTCTTCCTAGGATTTCAACAGTAGCTACTGGTACTCTATCTGCTTCTGATAATTTATTTCTTCCAAGTGCTCATGAAAGTGCCTTTCACTTTGCTATCTAAAATCACAGGTCCTTCTTTATAGAATTTTTATTCAAAGGAAGCTGTTGTCCTTGTATCTATTCTGTATAAAAATCAATAAACATACATACCAGCAAATGTACACTCTCTAGAAGTCACATAAAGTCTTGTGGGGCTTATTTGCAGAGAAGTAGACATAGGATAGTATCCTCTTGGACTGCAGGTGTCAAAAGAATCCCATTTTTAACATGTAAGTTGCTTTGTATCCTTTAGGAGAAAGGTGGCATATGAATATTTTAAATAAATAAATAAATAATAAATCTATCCATGGTGCAAAGTGCAGGAGCATTGCCAGAGCAAAAGATTCGTTCCTTCAATGAACAGTAAGTGTTAAGACATGTTCTCAGAAACAGAGACACTAGTGCTGTCTCCTCCAACCTGGTGCTGTGTTGGACTATAATGCTGTCAAGTCACTCTATAAAATCATTGACCAAGTTTACTGGGGATGATAGGAGTTCTAGTCCAACATTTCTGAGTGCACCAGGTTGGGGAAGATAGTGCTTAGAGGTATCATGGTGCAGAAGACTCTCTGGAAAATCTACTTCTATGGTAGACTATTTCCAGTTGTTCTCTAAATCCAGCTACGCTTCTTTCTGGCCCATCCTGCTACACTCCCTCATGACTAGGGATGAAAAACCTGTAGCTCCCCACTTATCATTGATCTGCCATTCCCACCTGGCCAGTATAGCTAATTGAGTGGACTGGTAGGAATTATAGTTTGACAACATCTGGAGGTCAGCATGTTCTCCACCCTTGCTCTATGCACAGGTCTTTGAAAAGGAGAGCTTAGAAGTGCTGGGTATGTCTCTACCTGCCAAGAACTAGAGGAGAATGACACCCATTTTGGATGGGCAAAAGCTTGGTTAGTTTGATTCATTGGCCTTTTATCTGAAGAAAATGAAACAGAGAACACAACTTTTAACAAAGTTATATATTCTGCGGTGTCACAAAATCACACAGACCAAAAGTGTATATTAAAATTACATACATAAAAATATAGTCAGACAGTAAGAAAATTTAATTTTTTTATAATGACCCCTAAAGAATATGGATTCGTATTTGGATTCGTATTGAAATCATTCTATCTTTTTTTAAGATTATATCCCGGTACAACTTTCCCCACTCTTTTGTTGACTATGAGGGCTACTCCATTTCTTCTATGGGATTCTTGCCCACAATAGTAGATGCGATAATCATCTGAAATTGACCAATTCTATGAAGACCTACAACACCTTCTAGAACTGCCACCAAAGAAAGATGTTCTTCTCATTATAGGGGATTGGATGCTAAAGTAAGGAGTCAAGAGATAAAAGGATCAACAGGTAAGTTTGGCCTTGGAGTTCAAAACGAACCAGGGCAAAGGCTAATAGAGTTTTGTCAAGAGAACAAGCTGGAATTTGACCAAACTCTGGGAGGCAGTGGAGGACAGGAGGGCCTGGTGTGCCCTGGTCCATGGGGGTCACAAAGAGTAGGACACGACTAAACAACTAAACAACAACAAAAATATATAGGGTGAAACAAGACAAAAAAAGAGATTATTATTTCTTCATGTGATATCCCTTCTATATTCCTTAGCCGAATCAGTAGAATACTGGGTTTCCTCTTTTCCATGCCTTTTTCAAGTCACATCCTCCTTTTCAATACCTTTGCCTTTTCCCCTACCACCCTCATGAATTTATACCCTCGCATTCCATTCTCTTTCTTCAGTTCTCCATGCAATTATAAGTCACGATCCTCCATTTCAGCTTCTTCTGGTCTCTTAATCTGAATCTTCTATCACTTGCTTGGGGGACCTTTGGTGACCATCATCAACCACAATCTAAACCCACTACAATTTACAGTCAAGTCACGAGGTGTTGCAAAATGAACACTCTCTGTTTGAAAGTATCCTCCTCTTCTACCAGTTGTTGCTTCTTCCTGTCCTCCATATCTTACATTCAGCTTCTTAAAATCTTCCGCTTATCTTTAGGGGAAAAATGGCTTCTTCCAGTATCTTTAATCTTGACCTATCTCTAGACCTCTCCTTCAATACTGGGTTACTGTTATATAGTCATTGTTCACTCTTTCTTTATTCCCTTCCCTGGGAATAATGACTTCTGCACCATAACACATGTAAGCACCACCTTCCCTTACATTGTGGATGATAGAACTCATATTATCCCCAGCTAACCTGGTCAATGACTATAGAGTGATTTGACAATGTTTTAATCCAACTAAAAATTCTCTTCCTTTTGGGTTTTCTTATTCCCCCTGTTTCTTTGGTAGTGCTTCTTTCTTATTTTCTCATCGTCTCCCCACCAAAGCTACCTTATAAGCACGGCTTTTCTGAGAACAAAAAATACAGGAGTGCACCCAAGACAAAGATTTTTATTCATTCCATTCTCTCAGCTAATGAACTTAACCTATAAAAAGGAAAGAAATTATTGTCATTCAAAACAGAAGAAACAGTTTAATGAACTCACTTCATTGCTGATTACAGTATAGACTGTAGTTAACCTCCAAGAGCTGATTACAGGTACATTTCATGTACAGAGTAGATTTTTCTTTAATTGTATGAATTTGCCCCAGTCATTAATCATATTATATTTAGAACAATTGGAGGTAAGGTAATTTAGCATACGCCTACACTATATAGCAGATGAAAAGGCCAAGCAATCTTTAAAAATATTAACAAGAAAATGGAAGTTTTATTGTACATAGTTAAAGCAATATTAAACTCAGAAAGATGTGCTAAATATTCACCAGACAAAAATCTTTGCTGATGTGAGCATACAGTGAAGTTGTCATCTGCACAGTAAAAGCCAGTAAATACAAAGGTCAGCAAATTCAAGGGTGCTAGTACAAAGATTCTGAAAGGTATACAGCATGGAGATTAGCTGGATTCTTTGCTCTCAGTTGGGTTGGCTGTTTGAAGGACCAGTCACTATAAAGGGGATACCACCATAGTAGTAATAGTAGTAGCAGAACGACAACAACTTTGAACCACAGGTTTATTTGCCAGCAGTGCCTTCCAGGGTGGCTCCTGCCACATTAAACTAGCAGCTGGTGAGCACATCAGTAGGTCCAAAGTGGTGTGTCTAGAACTACAATTGGAAATGTGAGGCTTGCACAAGCCCTGCAGAGGATGACCAGACTGGATCCAGCAGGCCAGACCATTGCCCTTCAAATGGCAGAACAGACTTTTCCACATGCAGCTGTCCGACAGAAAGAGAAGAAGCTCATGCCTCCCCAGAGCCAAAGGAGGAAGGATGTGGGAATAAAGTGAGAGAGCCCTAGCAGATGGGGGTAAGAAGGAGAGAGGGCCAGAGGATGAGACAAACCAGTGGGAGGTTGTGTAGGCCAGCACAGAGTGTGAGACTTGCCAAGTGGAGCCAACAGTTGAGGCAGAGGTCTTGGGAACAGATGCTCGCTGGCAGAGGGTTGAATGTAAGTAACTGGTGAGTGGGTCCATCTCTGCGTGCCACCTCTGGGGATGGAATGGGTCTCATATGCTGAGAAAATGGAGAAGCTGTCCTACTGGGGAGAATGCAACTAGTGCAAGAGAAGAATACATGGGAGAGCAAATGGCTAAAGCAGCAAGGACAACGTTCAGATCCCTGCCACCTCCGTTCACTTCATACCCAATGGCTACAACTCAATAGCCCAGAGGTGGACACCACCATGCGGTGCCACATTATGCTGGCAATAAACCACTCCTGCTGTGGCATGCCCTGCCTTGCACACCTCTGGGGAGTTCTGAACCTGCTGGAAAAGGAAGGGTCTCCCATGGTTGGCCAGAAAAGATATGCATTCCCCTTCATAGACTGCTGCCTTATTGTGTCGAAGGGCTTGACCAACATGAATTTGACCCAACTTGGGGAGGCAGTGGAAAACAGGAGGGCCTGGCGTGCTTTGGTCCATGGGGTCACGAAGAGTCGGACATGACTAAATGACTAAACAACAACAAACATATGCATTCAGAGGTGCCACTTAAAGCCAAGAAGGCTCAACAGTCATGGCAATAAAGGGCTTCACCTTGATGGAGTAAGAAGCAAATATATTTTATTTTATTTAAAATATTTTTACCCACCATTCCAAGAAAGGGCTCAAGACACTTTACATTATTTAAGGGCAAAGGCTTTCTTCTTGAGGCATGGTTTTCTTAGTAACTACTTAGCTGCCTAAGGGGAAGGTGCTCATCTTTCCCCCTCCTTCCAGTTTTTATATTGTTTAATTTAACATTGTAAACCACCTTGTGTCCTCTTGCAGAGAAAGGCGAGGTATCAATCTTTTAAAGGCAGGCAGGGAGGGAGGATAATAGATAATAGACAAATAAACCAAACCATGATCAACCAAACAAACCATAGTTAGTATTAACCTCAATCTGTGAGGTACACAAGAAATAACAAGCCGCAATTAATCAAAACTGGAAGTAAAAGTCCCATATTCCTCCTTGTAGCTATGCTAAAGAAGAGAACGGTGTGCAAGTGCAAACCCTTTGGTTTAGCCCAATGGATGGGAAGTCCTAGGAAGGGCTGTGAATCAACTCCCCTATAAGTGCCATTGACTCGATGGACCTACTCTAGTTGTGACTTACTACTGGATTTCAGCCATTAGATCGCGTTGGATGGAGTAAACTACAAGCAGTAAAAGATTATAGGCTTAAAAAATGCTTGTTAACCTTGAAAGTACCATGTGTTGTTTTTGCTCTAACAGACCAAAATGGTTACCTGTCCCCTCTAAGAAAACTGTACAAATAATCATTAAATATATTCGCGAAGGCTTTCACGGCCGGGATCTAATAGTTGTTGTGGGTTTTTTGGGCTTTTTGGCCGTGTTTTGAAAGTTGTTCTTCCTAACGTTTCGTCAGTCTCTGTGGCTGGCATCTTCAGAGGACAGCACTCTGTGCTCTGGTGCAGTTGACTCCCAAGCCAACTACACCAGAGCACAGAGTGCTATCCTCTGAAGATGCCGGCCACAGAGACTGGTGAAACGTTAGGAAAAACAACCTTCAGAACACAGCCAAAGAGTCCGAAAAACCCACAACAACCAATCATTAAATATGTTTCTTTTAGAAAGAAGCAAATAATAAGTAATAATAAGGGTATTCAAACTACATTTTTCATTCTTTTTAAAAGAAAGGTTGTTGTGCAGAGAAACTACTATGATAATAACAGAAAAGGAACCGTATATTTGGGATTGCTAAACGAAAGAATGACATAAAAACAAATCCAAGTAAAATTAAAGAATTCTGAGATATTCTCACCATGTACAGACTATATATGCCACCTAGTGTCAGAACTATGCATTTTTTTCAGCATGTGGAAAAACTAGTATGGTATCTCTAAATGTTACATGGGTTCGGTCAAATACAAGGCAGTTTTTGCTCTCTGCTGGCATGTGTGGCCACAAACAGCACCCAAAATTAAAGAACAGACATTAAATATTTTAATGTTCAATAATTTAACAAGAAAAGTGGGTTTAAAGACTTGAATCAATATATAGTTGAAGCTAGAGTTAACCCATTGAATCTATGGGATTTGCAAAAGTGTTAATTCAGCTACCAATTGGATTTAGGCTTCAGCCTTTAACTGTAACCACTTTCAGGAATAAATTGTGATCATCCATTTAGGAATACAGAGCATCCATAGATGTTTAATCTGTTAGCGATAAAGTTGAAATTCTGTTTGTGTGTTTGGAAACAGAAGTGAGCAAAGAGAAAGCCGGAAACCACAACTCTGGCAGAAAACAAGTGGGAGCTGCTTCTCTTAATGCTACTGTGCTTCCATTGCAGTACTTTACAGCTTGCTATAAACTTCCTTGTTTGCAGCAATCTATCATTTATTCTGAATGCTTTCCAACCATACTTAGTTTTTTTTTTACAAATTTGCGTAGACCTCTAGCTTTAATTTCAATCCTGAATGGAACTTGATAGGTCCCTGTTGAAGTGTTGTTGAACTATTTCTTTCTTGGCTGGTATTCAATAGAAATAATAAGTGTCATAAGAGTTAAGGAAATAATCAGTTAACATAAGATTGTCACTGATATTTTCAGCATCCACTTGCATGCATGAGAAAACAATTCTATACAATTTGCTAACATTGTATGATTTCAATTACTGCAACTCCTGTCTTGTTACACAGACTGTTTAAAATCAGAAGCACCGGATGGGTTGCTTACATCTTTGGATAAATTAGTTGCTTTTATCAGTCCTTATCTGTCTGCTCTGTACATTTGCTTTGCTTCACAAAAGGAAAGGATATTGGTTATGTACAGGAGAGTTGTTCATAAAATCAATGAAAAAATCATTCCATGTCTTACTCTTGTGCTAAAAATGAGAAATCTTGTGGAGGTCAGTGATTCTTCAACACATTGCATCAATGTATCAAGACAATCTGTCCGGTCAAGAAGAAGTAATTTTTGCAAATATTCATTACATATCTGATAGAGAATGACAGTCTAACAACAAGAGCCTACTTGAGAACTCTCCACATGTTCAGGTTCCAGACCACGTGGAGAACTTTTATATCTAATGGAGGTTTTCCTTTTCAGCCTATCATTTTCTATGTGACAAAAATCACAACAGAGGAGACGGAGCTCATGTTTTTCTCTTCATATATTCAGGTCATCCCTATTATTAATACAGGAAAGAGGCACATCAGGACCTGTTTGTAAGACTCCAAGATCTTAATGCTTAGCCACATTCATGGATTAAATCAGTCATAGGGCTCTCTGTGGCCTTTAGTAAATGAAAAATGCTTACTATACATCAATAACCAACCCCATCCCCCTCTTTTAGATGTGGATCAGCAATGAAATTGCACTTTTTATTATTGTTGATGTTCTTGCAGGGGGAAAATGTAATTTTTAAAGCAATAGCTGAAATAAAATACCATTAAAATATTTATTTACATATGATTTGAAAAGTTCCAATTGGCAGCACATTAGCAAAGCAGTAACAAAAGCCTAAATGTAGGTTATCTCATTGTTCACTGTAGTGAGTAAATTATTTGTTAACCTGCTCTTAGCAAAGAGACTCACACTGTTATACTAACATCAGCATTGTGCAATGAGCATTTTCCTGATTGCTTGGTGATTGCTAATTGTTTGACCCACAATACATAGTTACAATGCCAGCAGGAGGAGCCGGAAAGATGCACCAATAACTGATTTTAACCTTTCCAACACGAACATTAAACAGGTATTACAGTTTCTGGAGAATGAAATTATTTTTAAAACACTCACTGCCACCCCTACACTGCTGACAGAGCTACTTTCCACCTGAAGGAGTGTAGCCAAAATCAATGCTTAATACAAGGCATGCTTAATGAGAAATCTTGTGGCTTACAGTCACACACTAGGTTTTCTAAAAGCTTCTCTTGACAGGCTATTTAAATTACCCTGACCTTAAAGCAAATTTTCACATTAGGACTTTCATGAACACAGTGCATCAAGATCCCATCTGTGAGCTGGTGAAACAAAAATCATTAGATGCAGTTGAATGCAACTTAGCTACACAGATCAGGCTGTTATAACACACTTGATCACTGACTGTGTAATGGTCATAAAACACATTGGTAAGTGTTCAAATTCAGTTCATTTAAAATGATGAAACAAATTCTTGAAAGCAGGGTCACATCCCCAGCTGCTGCAAATTGTGGCCAATCATGCTAGCTTAACCCATCTGAGGCCATTCTCCCAGTAAAAACAAAGCTTAGAAATGTCACTTTTTGGACTACAACTCCCAGAAACCACAACTTTCAAGATCTGAATAAGATAAATAGAGCTTCTCTTGTGCTATTTCTTATGAATTTTAAGTCTTTTATATGGATTTGAAGTCCTAGCTGAGGCAAATTTTTACAAGCCTGTCTTTTTCTTTCTTCCCTTCATTATGTTTGGATGTCAGGAAAAGACTCAAATTGGGTCTTCATCTATGCAGAAACCTACATCAGTTTCTTTGATGTCTGAAGGTTACCCACTCATGCACCGCCAGTGGCATTAATCTTATCTATTTAACAAATGTACAATGAGCAAAAATACTACCACTCTGCTAATAAGGCACATTTAATACAGCACATATTAAATGTTCAAAGCAGTTCACATCATCGTCGTCGTTTAGTCATTTAGTCATGTCTGACTCTTCGTGACCCCATGGACGCCAGGCCCTCCTATCTTCCACTGCTTCCCGTAGTTGTGTCAAATTCATGTTGGTTGCTTCACAGACACTGTCCAGCCATCTCATTCTCTGTCATCCCCTTCTCCTCTTGCCATCACACTTTCCTAACATCAAAGTCTTTTCCAAGGAGTCTTCTCTTCTCATGAGATCGCCAAAGTACTGGAGCCTCAGCTTCAGGATCTGTCCTTCCAGTGAACACTCAGGGTTGATTTCCTTTAGAATTGATAGATTTGTTCTCCTTGCAGTTCAGGGGACTCTCAAGAGCCTCCTCCAGCACCACAATTCAAAGGCATCAATTCTTTGGCGGTCTGCTTTCTTTATGGTCCAGCTCTCACTTCCATACATCACGACAGGAAAAACCATAGCTTTGACTACTCAGACTTTTATTGGCAAGGTGATGTCTCTGCCTTTTAAGATGCTGTCAAGGTTTGTCATCACTTTCCTCCCAAGAAGCAGGGAGGCTGCTGTCTCCATCTGCAGTGATCATGGAGTCCAAGAAAATAAAATCTGTCACTGCCTCCATATCTTCCCCTTCTATTTCCCAGGAGGTGATGGGACCAGTGGCCATGATCTTAGTTTTTTTTGATATTGAGTTTCAGGCCGTTTTTTTGCACTCTCCTCTTTCACCCTCATTACAAGGTTCTTTAAACCCTCCTCACTTTCTGCCATCAGAGTGGTATCATCTGCATATCTGAGATTGTTGATATTTCTTCCGGCAATCTTAATTCCGGCTTGGGATTCCTCCAGTCCAGCCTTCCGCATGATGTATTCTGCATAGAAGTTAAATAAGCCTGGGGACAATATACAGCCTTGTCATACTCCTTTCCCAATTTTGAACCAATCAGTTGTTCCATATCCAGTTCTAACTGTTGCTTCCTGTCCCACATATAGGTTTCTCAGGCAATGCCACTCCAGTATCTTTGCCAAGAATGCCCCATGATCAGAAACAAAAGTTCACATACATTACCACAAAATACATATAATGCCCTTGTAAGGCATTATAAACAGTATTATTACTCCAATGCAGCAGGTTTCACAGATGGTGGCTTGATTACACAGGCTACAGTTCAGACCATTTATACTATCCGGGCTCTGGACTAAAGGGCCTCTTGATAAACTACAACTTCCCAGAGGAACCTTGTGGGGCACTGCGGAGGGTGATGGAAAGGCCAGGAATGCCCATGAGCACGTTGTGCTTGTTTGAGGAGATGAAGGAGGTGGGTCCCGAGTTCCTTGCTGCCCTGTGTCTGTGAATAAGGTTTTCCCTCTGTCATGTACATGACAAACGTGCTGAAGCAGTGATCTAATCTAGTTCATCAGGAGTCAGCAACTGAATCGTGGACCTAATCCAGCAGAAGAAATGTCAGATGCCAATGGCTTAGTCCTTGCAACAAGTGCTGATTTCCAAGACAGCTGTAAATAGAAGCTGTATGCTACAGTATCTCCAGCATACTGTTGCCCTCAACCAAAATGCAGAAAACATTTCAGCTGACATATAGGACATCATCAATGTTGAATCGCACCTGTATATTTCAGTGTTTGAAAGAACAATTCTCCTTGCTTCATAGCAGATAGAAGATGGTGCCCATGCCTCTGAGAGTCCAACACAAACATCTGCATGCATCTGTTAGTCTCCTTGTGTCCAAGGAACAGGAACTTTTGGGCAAGGCATCATCCCAGCCAGACAACCCTCACAATCACAATAACGAACTAAAGAGAGAATATCCTGCCACATCACCTGATAATGTAGCTTACGGAGCCCCTATACAACCAGATACTGTAGAGCTTGGTTCCTTACAAGAGGAGTCAATTAGTCTTGTACAAAGATTCAAGAAAACTTTTAAACAGTACAGCAAAGTTCTGGTCTCTGTGCACCTTGTAACTTCTACCCTATGATTTGGAACCTTTTACTATGCAACTTTAAAAGGAGTAAATGTCGTTCCTTTCCTCGAATTCATAATGCCTGAAAGCGTTCTGAATATCCTAAAGAATTATTGTTCAAACACCCAAATTAGTCAAAAACAAAACTGAGCAGGTCTATGAAACAATGTTCACTTACCTGTCATTGGAGACTTATGGCCAAATGTGGGTGTAAATGGAGAGATAACAAAATGTTAGCTAGTTGAGTGGGAGCTTACAGCAAATTTCATGGTGGCACTCACAGTCCTTCTGTATCACGGGTATTGATCCACATTATCTGAAATTAAACTCTAAAGAAAGCAAGCGAGGAAGTCTCCCATCCATATCTCACTGGTTTTATTAATGTGCTGGATGGCTTTAGTCAGGCCAAGATATCTCAGTTCTATTAGAATCTTCTGCAGCAGAGGAATAATCAATAGGATTTATTTTCATGTAAATCAAAGCTGGAATACGAAGAGCAGGGATATACATCACACTTCTCCTCAAATTATCACAGAAAGGGGAAGGCTGTGATGACCTCTTGAGGGACAGTGCCAGCTAACAACTATGTTGGAGACCATGTCACATAATGAGTAAGTTATCCCAGTCATGGTTAGATGAGGTAACAGACTTTGGCTCCATCTCCCAATAGATAAAAACTTGACCCAACAGGAGATTTGGGGGCGGAAAGTTGGGACAATGTTATAAAATGCCCCATCCCACATTTTCTAGCCTCACTGGGCAGCTCCAAGTCATATGGGCCTTCTGCTGGTAGGCAAAGAGCTTTTCACTCAAGCAGGCCTTTGGTAATTAAGAGATTTTAATCACGTGCTGTTCTCTCTCTATCGCTCTCTTTAAAAGGCAGACTAATTTTAGCACTTTAATGAAGTGATTTCAAAGTCTTTTAATTTCAACTGTTTTAATAACACAATAAATTTAATTATATTTTAATGCTCATAATTTTATTCTATTTTCATTTTCTGTTGCTTTTAACTGTATGGTAGGCCACATTGGGTCCCAGGCAAAGAACTCTTGAGATAAAGGCAGCCTATAAAAATATAAATAAATAATAAAGAGAAGCCAGGTTGGCCTCCTCCTTCTTGTCCTTTCATTTTCAGGGAAATTCTTTCCTTTTCAGACAGGCTTTTAAGCAACACATGCGGGGTCAAGAGAATGCTGTATTTATGGTATTTAGATATTTTTAAAAATATTTTTAATGTTTTTAACATTGTTTTAATCTTGATTGTTTCTTTAAATATATATTTAATAGTATTTTAAACTTATTATTGTAGAGTTTTAAAAGTTTTGAGCTGCCTTGGCCACCTATGGGGAGAAAGTGGCATATACGGTTGTTGTTGTTTAGTCGTTAAGTCATGACTCTTTGTGACCCCATGGACCAGAGCACACCAGGCCCTCCTGTCTTCCACTGCCTCCCGAAGTTGGGTCAAATTCATTCTGGTAGCTTTGATGACATTGTCCAACCACCTCATCCTCTGTTGTCCCCTTCTCCTCTTGCCCTCACTCTTTTCCAACATCAGGGTCCTTTCCAGGGAGTCTTCTCTTCTCATGAGATGGCCAAAGTACTGGAGCCTCAGCTTCAGCATCTGTCCTTCCAGTGAGCACTCAGGGTTGATTTCCTTCAGAATGGATAGGTTTGTTCTCCTTGCAGTCCAGGGGATTCTCAAGAGTCTCCTCCAGCACCACAATTCAAAAGCATCAATTCTTCGGGGGTCAGCCTTGGTCCAGCTTTCACTTCTGTACATCACTACTGGAAAAACCATAGCTTTGACTATGCGGACCTTTGTCGGAGAGGTGATGTCTCTGCTTTTTAAGATGCTGTCTAGGTTTGTCATCACTTTCCTCCGAAGAAGCAGGTGTCTTTTAATTTTGTGGCTGTTGTCACCATCTGCAGTGATCATGGAGCCCAAGAAAGTAAAATCTGTCACCGGCTCCATATCTTCCCCTTCTATTTGCCAGGAGGTGATGGGACCAGTGGTCATGATCTTAGTTTTTTTGATGTTGAGTTTCAGACCATTTTTTGCACTTTCCTGTTTCACCCTCATTAAGAGGTGCTTTCGCTCCTCTTCACTTTCTGCCATCAGAGTGGTATCATCTGCATATCTGAGGTTGTTGATGTTTCTTCTGGCAATCTTAATTCTGGTTTGGGATTCATCCAATTCAGCCTTTTGCATGATGTATTTTGCATATAAATTAAACAAGCAGGGGAGGCAATACACAGCCTTGTCATACTCCTTCCCCAATTTTGAACCAATCAGTTGTTCCATATCCAGTTCTAACTGTTGCTTCCCGTCCCACATACAGATTTCTCAGGAGATAGATAAGGTGGTCAGGCACTCCCATTTCTTTAAGGACTTGCCATAGGTTGCTGTGGTCCACATAGTCAAAGGCTTTTGCATAGTCAATGAAGCAGAAGTAGATGTTTTCCTGGAACTCTCTGGCTTTCTCCTTAATCCAGTGCATGTTAGCAATTTGGTCTCTAGTTCCTCTGCCCCTTCAAAATCCAGCTTGTACTTCTGGGAGTTCTGGGAGCACTGCCCTTCTTTAGGATTGGGATGTAAACTGATCTTTTCCAATCCTCTGGCCACTGCTGAATTTTCCAAACTTGCTGGCATATTGAGTGTAGCACCTTAAAAGCGTCATCTTTTAAGATTTTAAATAGTTCAACTGGAATGCCATCACCTCCACTGGCCTTGTTGTTAGCCAGGCTTTCTAAGGCCCAGTTGACTTTACTCTCCAGGATGTCTGGCTCAAGGTCAGCAACCACACTACAGTATCTGGGTTGTCCAGATCTTTCTGGTATAATTCTTCTGCGTATTCTTGCCAGCTCTTGATTTCTTCTGCTTCTGTTAGGTTCCTAACATTTGTCCTTTATCATGTCCATCTTTGCACAAACATTTCCTTTAATATCTCCAATTTTCTTGAACAGATCTCTGGTTTTTCCCTTTCTATCATTTTCCTCTATATCTTTGCACTGTTCATTTAAGAAGGCCCTCTTGTCTCTCCTTGCTATTCTTTGGAAGTCTGCATTCAATTTTCTGTAATTTTCTTTATCTCCCTTGCATTTTGTTTCCCTTCTCTTCTCTGCTATTTGTAAGGCCTCGTTGGACAGCCACTTTGCTTTCTTGCATTTCCTTTTCTTTGGGATGGTTTTTGTTGCTGCCTCCTGTACAATATTACGAGCCTCTATCCAAAGTTCTTTAGGCACTCTGTCCACCAAATCTAGTTCCTTAAATCTGTTCTTCACTTCCACTGTGTATTCATAAGGGATTTGGTTTCAATTATACCTGACTATCCCAGTGATTTTTCCTACTTTCTTCTGTTTAAGCTTGAATTTTGCTATAAGAAGCTGATGATCAGAGCCACAATCAGCTCCAGGTCTTGTTTTTGCTGACTGTATAGAGCTTCTCCATCTTTGGCTGCAGAGAATCTAATCAATCTGATTTAGGTATTGCCCATTTGGTGATCTCCATGTATAGAGTTGCCTCTTGTGTTGCTGGAAAAAAGTGTTTGTGATGACCAGCTTGTTTTCTTGAGAAAACTCTATTAGTCTTTGCCCTGCTTTGTTTTGAAATCCAAGGCCAAACGTACCTGTTGTTTCATTTATCTCTCTCGACTCCCTACTTTAGCATCTCAGTCCCCTATAATGAGAAGAACATCTTTCTTTGGTGTCAATTCTAGAAGGTGTTTTTAGTCTTCATAGAACTGGTCAATTTCTGCCTCTTCAGGTTTGGTGGTTGTTGCATAAACCTGGAGTAGTTTTTTTAAAAGTGCATTTGAAGTCCTTCCAGTCAATACAGAAAAAGGCCCACTTAAAATGAATTTTATAACGTTTAGACAAGGAAATACTTTTAGGTCAGTCCCATCACTGTAAACAGCTGAAATACTGTACTTCCAAAATTCCTTTCAGCTACAAGGGGAAAAACCAAATGGAACAAACAAACAAAACAACAAGAAATAATGTTTTTTTTTAAAAAGCCACAATTCCCTCTTTGAACAAATAATTCAATCTCTCTTCACCTACTTTGAAGCAATTCCTCTTTAATCCACACAAAAACAAAGGCATATGGTCACCCTCTAAGCACTATTTGTGAGCTTCCCAGGATAGCGGGCAAATAATAAAGGTCAAGTTTTGGTTTAGTAGTACAGTATATCATTATATTCTTCCTACTGCAAAATGTAAATAGTATGCAACAGATATAATTTTATTCAACATCAAATTATAGATGTAACAGATATACAATTATTCAACATCTTCCCACTCCAGGATTTCCATCCCATTTGAAAACAGTTTCTGCACAATTTTCCACTGAAGTCAAAATAAGTCCATTTTAGCCTGACAACTTATGAAGCAGAAGGGAAATATACAAAAGCCAGAATGGGAAGCAAAAGCTACTGAAGGTAGCTCCAAATCAACAGCTAAGCTTCACACGTAAGTTAATTTGATTTTGAGCAATGTAGGACTTCTTTCAAGGAGCACTGGCTCTCTCAAGAATAAAAGAAATTACTTCTGCCATGAAGATGTCAAGTCATGCCTTGAGGATTTTACCTTGAGATTTAGAAAACATATTCTCTGATTTTCTTGGGACTAGGAAAATGCAGTTCATGAATACAGCACAAGTAAAAAATGTAAAAGTCAGAAATTGCTATGGAGCCAAATAATCATTGTCTTTATACATATTCTTTATAGACTACCTTAAGAACTAGGCACAATACAGTGTTTATATTTAAAAAAACTTATTTAATCTGGATATTACGTCTGTAAAGCAAGACACATATAAATATGTGCTCCTTGCAAAGCGTCATTTAAGGATACTGATCAAAAGTGTAAAAATACAGAGGCCAAGAGCACAAGAGTACATCAAAGTCCAGTGCTGCTCTCTCTGTCAGGAGGGATTCAAGATCTGCCAGACTCTTGCCCACAAATCCAGCAACAACTTAGCAGAATATACTCATTCTTTGCTTACTGTCCGAGTCAGTGCCGCTTGAAGTTCACTTGGAGCAAAAACACCAACTTCAGTGACAATGCCCCCCGTTATCAGGTTGTGGGGGGTGACATCAAAAGCTGGATTCCAGACACCAATGCCTGGGAATAAAGAGAGAATAATCAATTGTCCTGACAATATCTAGTGCAGCTTCTCTCAAGTTGGGGCCCATCAGATACACTCAAGGGACAACAATCCCTATTATCCAAAGCTGGTATGGCTAATAATCACTGGTTCAGCTAACTCAATTTCCTACTTTTCTGCTCCCAAATGCAATATAAATAATAATTATGTGCTGCTGAGTCAATTGTAACTTACAAAGATCCTTTTCAGGCTTTTCCAGGTAGAGAATACTCAGAATCGGTTTACCATTCCCTTCTTCTGGGGCGGGGGGGGGGCATCCTGGGACTTTGCAGCTTGCCCAAGGCCACACAGGCTAGCTGTACTCTCAGGAAGCCCAGTGGGGAATCGAACTCCCAACCTCTGACTGTGCAGCCAGATACCTAACTCACTGAGCTATCCAGCTAGTCAAATGTAATGTAGGCCTCTCCAAAGAAGAGGCATATAAAAGTGTGCACTGAGAGAATGTCCAAGCAACTGCTTGCAGAGGAATGAACGCAAAGCATTCAAGGAATATAAGATGCCAAGGTAAACAGCGTGATGAAAATTCTTATGCTTTCAGGTTCCTTGAGCAAAAGACTAGGAGCACTCTGAGGCATACAGTAAAGGCCTATGCTTTCTTCCTAATTCATGAACAATATTTCAGTCAATCATATTATTCCAGCAGGTATAGCTAACATTCATCCAAGTTTTTCAAAGGCGGAAATGCACTTTGAGAAACTTTCAATTTTATTTATTTACTTTTATCCAGAGAGGAGAGATTAGGGACTCCGTGCAGCCTTTGGTGAGTACCGGGAAGAATAATTGGCTCCCAGACCGTGATTTGTTTATATTTGCCCTGAAGTGACCTCCTGACTTAGAAAAAGTATTTATTTATTTTTTATTTATTTATTTAGATTTAGACCTCACCCATTTAGTGAACATGCCACTACTCTGGCAAATGGTTTTCATCCCTCGGGATGGGGCCTGGTGACTCTGAATTTGCAGGGCTGTGAATCTGCGCTAGGGTATCTGCTCTGGAATCTGCTCTAGGCAGCACAGGATCTGTTCAAGGTCTTGAAAGTGTCCCCCAAATAGTTGAACACTATAAATAGCTCTTGCAAAGTTCAGAGTAAAAGCAAGAGTGGATTTGCTGTCCCATAAACTGAAAACTGCCAGCTTGTGATGCATTTGAGGATGCTCCAGCCACTCTTCCTTGACTTATGAATGTTCACTCCAACAAAGTAAACTGGCTGGACTATGTAGCCTGACGTATGCAGCTGTTAAATCATTGCCCTGCAAATGGAACTTGAAATGTCAGTGACTTCACACACACATACATACTGTACCTGGCGCTGCAACTCGTACACCACTAATGTCTGTCAGTTCCTGGCTTGGCCGCTCCTCAATGATGATTTGACCACCATGTTCCAAACTAAGGTCACATGAAGTGCTAGGTGCTGCCACATAGAAAGGAATCCCATGGTGCTTTGCTGCAATAGCCAGCTGGTAAGTACCCACTTTGTTGGCAGTGTCTCCATTGGCCACGACCCTGTCTGCTCCCACGAAGATGGCTGGATTAAAAATAAATACATAAAAATCCTAAAGCCAGGACCCTACTTCAAGGTCATATGTCTGCCACATTCAGGCTTCCATAAAGCCAAATAAGCAGCAAATAGAGCCAAACCTGGGCCCCTGCTGTGATGTTAAGCATGTGCACCATAGATCTAGGAGATCCTTGAAGGATGGCACAATACAGCTGCCGGGTTCCAGCCAATTGGGAAGAGTGTGGCTATGGAATTGTAAAGAATATGCCCACCTAGTTTTCTGCACTTGGGTTCCTTTAACATTCCTCCAAACCAAGAACGTGGAAGTTGCTTCCACATCTCAAGACGGATAAAGGAATAGTGGTGTTCATCACCTGTGGTAAATTTAGAATACCAGCAAGCTTTTGTGTAGCATGAGATACAGAAGATGTAAGAAACACAAGCAAGGTGTGTTTGTCAGAATTAGAACACTGTCAGAATTAGAAGACGGGTATGTGTTCAAACTTGCTTCTCTGTACAAATGATCAGAGTCCATGCTAATTTGGAGTAGGCAGAGGAGACAAGGCTGAAAAGAGGTAGACCAGGAGACCAAATTTTCATCCCCAGCACCACCAATGGCCAAAGGTTGTGGGGAGGGGGAGGAAAATCCAGCTGCAAACTATTTTTGCTCTTGACTTTTAAGGTTTGGGTGGGTTTTGTGGGACTGGGGAGGAGCTGCTACTCCCCCTCATGCAAAAACCACAAGGTAATGAGGATCAAAACACTATTTTTTGGCTGAAAAACCATTCAGCACAAGGGAGTCAATGGGGAACTCCATGGGGATCTCAAAAAACAGTCTTGGGGAAACAGCATAGTCCAGATACTGCCTTTTTCCAATCCCTGCTCTAAAATTTTCTTTTGCTAGTTGCAAAGGTCCCTTTTGGTAATCTAGGCTTGAAATTCTGGCATCAGAGTAGATTGGAAGTAGATGGTGAACTATTGAGTTAGGTGAGAGCAGGCAAACCATCTGACCTTTCTGAGCCTATAAGAGGTCAGTGCTGATGAATGGAACAGCATCTTCGCCAGCTATGCACCCACTTCCTCCCAGGCCAGCTTTTGACTCATAAGTACATACCAATCTGACACATGAGCTTCATAGGGCTTCTGGAGGCAAAGAAATATAACAGCTTCCATATGTTGAAAAAGAGTGACCCAAGAGTGGATGACAGCTATAGTGAAACACAATGGTTACATCACACTGGCTGGGGTTCCTTTTCCGAATGCTAGTAGTGCTAACTCTCTTTCAACACTCAAGATGCCCCAAGCTATGTAAGTGCCACCAACAGCTTGCAACTCAGGTGGCCAAACTACCTCCCCAATACTGGCTATTGCTAAAAGTTTGTTTACAATGTGTCTCACTAAATCCAACCACAATACTAAATTAGTGGCTTAAGAAAGAAAAATGTTAGACCGATAAGGAGATGAGTTAGTGACCAAGCAGGAGAAAGAAGAATACAAAACAAATCTTCACCTGATATCTTTTTCTCCTTCATAGCCACTGAGGCCATGCTGTCGGCAATGAGCGTGGCAGGAATCTGCTCATACACTAGCTCATAAGCAGTCAGCCGAGCTCCCTGATTATACGGCCGTGTCTCGGTGCAGTAGACGTGCTCCAGGCGACCCATAGCATGCAAGGAACGAATAATACCTAATACAAAACAACATTGTAAGTCCTGACAAGACAGCACTGCACCGGATTAAAGCAGGGCATGAGGGAGTTTCTGCTATATATGGGGGAACTGGAGAATCTGTGGCTGAGTTGACAATGGATTACAACTCCCACCAGCTGTGACTAGACAGTTCATTAGCCTACCAGCCCCAAGTGGAATTATGGGAACTATACTCCAACAACAGCAACATGATTACATATTCTTCAGTTTGCCGTAACAGACAGCAATCTTTTAGTATAGCTAGAATTCCTAGCCCTTTGTCCTTAATATTACATTCATCTCCTACAAATAGATATGACTGCAAAAGTTTCTTTAACTGATTTCTTAACTTAGAGTTACATCTGTGTTTGGTCTCCTGTTTTACTGGCACAACGAATGCTATGTTGCTTTCTGTTTTTCTGCTCTAAGCCTGCCATAGGCTTTGTATGCCTCACTGAAGGCAATTGACAGATCTACGGCATTAACGGCCTGTTTGTGGATAAAGGAAAGATGACTAACAGAAACATGTATATCTTCTCCTTTCTTTAATATCCTGACTCTGCAATCTCAATCTTGCAAGCAATCTGCATTTAAAAACAAAGATTATTACACCTGGACAGGTTGTTTAGACTTTTTTCTTCTTTCCCATCCTCAATATCTTACACTATCTAAGTCTGAAGAAAGCTTCTGGAAAATGTGAAAGCCTGCTTTGTTTGTAAAGTGTGTTTGTTTGTTTATATAAAGAAACAAACCTTGCAAACAAAGCAGGCTTTCACATTTTCCAGAAGCTTTCTTAAATATATATATATCTCCCCGCCCATCTAGAACGTGTCTACGCTGGGCGGTTTACATATTACATAAAAATTAAATCCAGATTGATCACAGAGTCCAAGATGGGAAAGGGAAGAAAAGAAGGAAGAGAGAGAAAAGGTGAGATAAGCTAGGTAATGGCTGTAGGGGAGGCCTGCCTATATGGCCATGTGTTCAAGTTAGTCTCAAAGGTCCTCAGCAAGGGAGCCAGGCGGATCTTTACAGGTAAGGTATTCCAGAGGCGAGGGGCCACTGCTGAGAAGGCCCAATTTCTGGTTTTTCCCCCCACTGGGCCTCTCTTGGTGTTAGGCCCCTCAGCAGCCTGGCCTGACTGGAGTGGGTGATACAGGTAGAACTGGACGGAAGAAGGCGGTCTGCCAGGTATCAAGGGCCTAATAATTAAGGGCTTTGTATGTAATGGTTAGCACCTTGAAATCAATGCGGAAGCAAATAGGTAGCCAATGTAAGGCAGCCAAGGTGGGGGAAATATGGTGAAATCTTTTCACCCCTGTTAATAGCCTGGCCACCATGTTCTGGACCATCTGGAGCTTCTGCATCAGTCTCAAAGGAAGCCGCACATAGAGAGTGTTACAGTAGTCTATTCTTGAGACTACGAGCGCATGGACCAGTGTGGTGAGTACACCCGCGTCTAGATAGGGATGCAGCTGGGTGATCCACCGAACATGTAAATGGGCATACCGAACCACAGAAGCTCTGGGTCAAGATGGACCCCCAGATTGCGAACCAAATTATTTGTAGTGAGAGTCACCCCCCCCAAAAAAAGAGAGGGAGTTCCCCAAACCACTGACATCGGGGCCACCCACCCGCAAGACCTCCGTCTTCTCCGGGTTCCAGCTTAGTCCATTTGACTGCATCCATTGCAAAACAGCCTCTGGGCAGCACCCAAGAACGGCATCCAATGCATATGGAAAAAAGGCAATGTACAGCTGGGTCTCATCAGCATATTGGTGACATGAAGCTCCACATCCCCGGATGACCCCCCCCCCAACAGCCTCATATAGATATTAAACAGCATTGGGGAGATGATGAACCCTGCAGGACCCCACAACTGATGGACCATGGGGCTGATACATTTTCCCCAAGCTGAACTCTCTGGTGACGGCCCTCCAAGAAGGACCAGAGCCAAGTGAGAGCAAGGCCACAATTCCCAACTTGGAGAGCCTCCCCAGGAGGATACCGTGGTCAACGGTATCAGAGGTGGCTGAGATATCAAGGAGGACAAGCAAGGACATTTTGCCCCTGTTGGCCTCCCTAAGTAGGTCATGCAGCAGGGTGACCAATGCCATTTCCATGCCGTGGCACAGTCTGAAGCCTGACTGAAATGGATCCAGGGCTTGTTTCATCCAAGAGAGCCTGAAGCTGGTCGGCCACCACCCACTCAACTGCCTTGATAAGAAAAGAAACATTGGCGATGGGCATATAATTGCCAATGTTGTTTGCCACCAAGTTCTGTTTCTTTCTAATGGGCCTTATGAGCATTTCCTTAACCTCAAAAAGAGACCCATTTATTATTTCAGTGGCCCATTCTGGGCTATCACCAGACTGGCAGCTTTGATTAGCCATGCTGGGCAAGGGAGGAGGAGGAGGAGGAGGCTCAGCAGCGATCAAGGACCTTGTCTATCTCTGTGGACATCACAAGTTGAAACTGAGTAATTCTCAATCGACAAGGTGCTGCGCTGGATGTCTCTGCTCGATCCACTGTTTTCAAATAGGGTGCAAGATTCCGGCTGATGGCCTCCACTTTTGATTTTTAAAATGCTGCAAACTGGTCACAAGAAAAGCTAGATGGCCAATTGTTGTGGCCAATTCCAGATAGTTCGCGTACTATACGGAAAAGTTCTGCCTGCTGATTGGATGCTTTGCTTATCCGGACAGCGAAGTAGGCTTTTCTAGCAGCCTCTACCTTAGCAAGGTAGAGGTTAGACGTGACCTTGGCAGCTTTTAAGTTATTTTCCATCAGGTTCTGCCTCCAAATGGATTTTTTGTGATTAAGTAAAGATATGACTTAAGTAGGTCATCCAGCTTTTAAGTTATTTTCCTTCGGCTTATTCCTCCAGATGGATTTTTTGTGATTAAATAAAGAACAAACCTATCCATTTTGAAGGAAATCAACCCTGAGTGCTCACTGGAAGGACAGATCCTGAAGCTGAGGCTCCAATACTTTAGCCATCTCATGAGAAGACTCCCTGCAAAAGACCCTGATTTGGGGAAAGCGTGAAGGCAAGAGGAGAAGGGGACGTCAGAGGACGAGATGGCTGGACTGTGTCACCGAAGCAACCAACATGAATTTGACCAAACTCCGGGAGGCAGTGGAAGACAGGAGGGCCTGGCGTGCTCCGGTTCATGGGGTCATGAAGAGTCGGACATGACTTAACGACTAAACAACAACAAAGATATCACTTAACCCAGATTTCTATTTCTACTCAATGAATCACACACCTTCTTGTATCAATTAGTCTCAATGGAAAAATAGTGAAGAACCTTCCGACAGTTGGAATGGGCAGCCAGGAGTCCCCAGAAGGATTTTGTACTTCAGGATAGTGCTTCCTGGATGCACAGAGATGTCACTTACCAAGTGCAGTGCCATAGCCAGCAGTGGCCAGAGACCCTGTGTTGCAGTGAGTCAGGACTATCACTTTGTCCTGCCCGACTTGCTGCAGGAGGTGGTGAGCTCCGTGGTCCCCAATGTTTCTGTTGTCTTTCAGGTCTTTATCCAACATGGCTTCTGCCCAGTTGATCACACTGTGATGAGAGGTAACACCAACTATAATATGTGGAAGGACAGTAAGTGGGAATGCAGTGAAAAGGTGTTGGGGCCTCACCTTTCACACAAGCTCTTGGCAGTAGCCCCTTCGCGCTTGGCTTCTTGCTGGACAAAACAGCCAAGTTCCTGAGCTGCCTGGGCCATATTGACTGCAGTTGGCCGAGCACTTACTAGGTAGTTCAGTGAGTCTAACACAAATCTTTCCAAGTCGCCCACACTCTCTTCTGCACTTCTTTTATCATGTAGCTCAACTGCCAAACTCAGGCAGCCCACAATGGCAATGGCTGGAGCACCCCGCACCTGAAAGACAGGCCTCTCCTTTAGGGTTATGCATAGCAAAGTTTGGAAGCGACAAATTGCAATGAACATAATTACTTTTAATAAGTTAGCTTTTTTTCATTTGATAACAGTAGCGTAATAGTTTACATTTAAAAAAAATAACACAAAAAGTAGGGGAAAGGCACTTTGTTGGTCTAATATGTACCATTTTCAAAGTACTTTTAAAAGTTACTTTTCAAAGGTTCTTCAATACTTGTATCTATAAATTTAATAGTTTATTTTAAAAGGTATTTTGACAGGAATTTTTCAAGTTTTATGACCTTATTTCACCAATCCTATTTTTTTTAAAAATAAAAGGAACAGACAATTAACAAAAACAAACAAAAAGACAAAAGCAGTATTGTGGCATCCTTAAAACTAACAGATGTATTTCAGTATGCGATTATTTGAATCACAATTCACTTCAGATACAAGTGGATTGTAATCCCTGAAACTTCACATTGATTTGTTAGTCTTAAAGTCATCACAACACTTTTTTTTCATTGTTGTTCTGTTTTTGCAAAATGCACTAACATCTCTCTCTTTGAAAACAGTAATAATCAGTGTATTAAGTCATAAAACAACCTACTGAGATTTACTTTTGAAATACTGTTGTAATTAATGGGAATGCACCCTATTTCAAAATGTATGTCTTCAAATTCTGGTGTGAAGAAGATCTAACTTCCACTTCTGACTTTTTTCTTTTAAAAAAAATGCCAAAAGAAATGTATAGAGAAATACTTGTGAAAGCAAAGAGTGAGGGAGGCTCATCACCAAATTCTTCAGAATAATTGATAACTTCACTTTGCCTCCCTGAAACATGCTCAGCCCACAGAGGAATGTGTGTGTGAGGGAAAGAGATTCGAGTAATGGCAGGGGAGTGAACTGTGTTAATCTTACTTAGGCTTCTGAGAAAATCATTCAGCTTTTGGTTGTGGTTGTCCTTCCTTATATTGTGAAAACAACCAATAATTTCTGGATGGATATCTCAATAAATACATCAAATTGAAAACTGATTTTTATTTTACTCTTTCCCCTAGCCTGAGGGCTGATTTCAATCATGTGCTGGTCATGCTAACCAGCTCTTAAAGTTGTTGTTGTGACATGTTGGAAAGCCACCTCCAACTTACGGCAACCCTATGAACGAGCCATTCCTGCTTAGTTCTTGTAAACTCAAGCCTGCAGCTTCCTTTAAGGAGTCAGTCCACCTTGTATTCAGCCTTCCTCTTTTTTGTTTGGAGGCAACTTGACAGCAGATAGCAACAACAACATTCTGCTTTAACTGGAAAGGATCAATCTGAATTGTTCTTTAACATCTCAAACCAGTTGAAAAGAGAAATCAGCCATATTTTGCATCACGTTCTAGTACGCTGTAACTTCACATTCACCTGGACAACATCCCAGCTCCAATTTATAAGCCTACCTGTAAAAGCCATTAGGCCGATCTGCATGAGGGACGGGGCCTTCACAGCACTGGCCCCCACCTATGGAACCATTTCAAGCAATGATCCTCCAAGCCCTACCAGTACAGACATTCAAGCAGGCCCTCAAGACTCATCCATCTAGTCTGCTCCATACAACCAAGCCAGGACTCTACTAGGGGTGTCATAATACAGGGCTAGCTAGTTGCAACCATTAATTTTGATTTGATCATTGTGTTACATATATCACTGTTTATATCTTTTTATTTTGTTGCACACCACCTCTTAAAAGTGGCTTATAGATATTTCAAATAAGACATGGACACTCATTTCTGACTTGAGTTTGTCTCTCAGAGCTATTTAAAATCTGCTTATTGATTGAAAAATCTATCCAACCCCTGCCTCTTTCAATCCTTTCCAGCAGAATATGGCCAGTGGCCAATACCTCTCCACCCAACAAACAGCCATTAAAAGACTGGAAGCAGGGCAATTGGGAGGGGGTGTGTGTATGGGAAGTTTTCCATCCTTGTGCTCTCCACCTTAGAGGTGGTCTCTCATACTGACGTTGGACACAACTAAGTAGGCCGGTCAGGACTGATGGGAGTGACAGCCCCAAAACATCTGGAGGGCGACATTTTGCCCACCCTTGTGGCTCTCCATTACAGCTGTATTTACAAAGGACCTGAACTTTCTACAAGGAATATATTGCACTCAATCTTCCAATCAATTCACAACATCACAGCGTGAGAAGCGGGTGAGGCACTCCCAGCACAGAATACGCCACAAAAATTGTGTAGTTTTATTCCCTGGGGATCAACAGAGCCTCTACCAGTTGAAACGCTGGCTGCCCCTTAAGGGGCTCGCTCTCAGGAGTGAAAAGCGCGTCAGCCTTGGGTTTCCCGGGGACCCCTAAAACCTAAGCTGACCATCGGAGCTTTTGGGCTTCCCCCCGTCCCGCATGGCGGCACCTTCATGGCCCGGATGGCCTCCCAGCCCTGGCGAACGTTCCCGATTTCCTCGTAAAGGCTCTGCTGCGGCAGCAGAAGCTGGTTGAGGATCTGCAGGGAACCCCGGCGGTACCGGATGGCTTCCAAACTCATGGCTGACTTCGGGTCCGACGACAGGAGGCGGAACCGCATCCAGCAGCTGCAGAGGAAAGGCGGCCCGTGGGGTTGACTCCGGCGTCTGTCCGCTGGGTCCTAGATAGCACCGATCAAGGCGGCACGCCTCCTCTCTCGGTCGGGGTATCGAAGCAGTAGATTGCCTGCACGAGGTGGCTTTTTCCGGGTTTTCTTTCCCATTAATTTCAATTCAAGCCTTAACCGGCTCTTTCGGGAAAATAAGGGCATCTAAAGTCCAGCAATAAACTCAGGGTCCCCTTATGCCCGAGGAGGTAGATTTCCAGATAAGACGCGTAGTTTAAGATCGCTTTCTTTTCGTTTTACACTGAAGAAAACTCTCTCGCCTGGTCCCGATCCGCATCAGGGTCAGCAGGGGCGGGGGGCGGAAGGTGTAAGTCTTCCCCCGAAGCAGATTTTTCTGTTAAGGTCACCCGCTAAATCTGAGCGCAAGAAGTGTTAAAAGTGAGAGTAGACTATTCGCCTACCCTTTCCTGATGAGACTGGGCAAGGTGACGCCTAAGGGCGTCTTACAATTGGAATGAGGACATTTAAAGACCTGGCACTGAATGGGGATGGGACGCATGTATCTTCTCAATAGCCTTTCAAGGAAGGAAACCACCAGACCAACTTTATCCTGTGTTTGTAGCACTCTTCATGAGAGCCCGCATATTCTTCCCCCATATAGATCAGGTCAAATGCCTCCAGTGCCGGCAGTGAAAAGTCGTCATGAAGATATACACGCGCACACACAAAATTTAATATCAGACAGCAGTTCTTACTGCGAGGAAAACAATACTGCAATTTTGCTTCTATTGAATGTGGGTGGAATGCCTTTGAACACCATGAGCCTGTGGCTGATACAGCTCCACAGCCCAATTCCTCCCTGAGACAGATCATCCGGATCCATTTCAACCTGGCTTCAGGGTTGTCCTGGGGTGGAGACAGCTTTGGTTGCCTTGGTGGGTGGCAACAGGCCAGGTGGTGTTTCTCCCTTCTGTTCCTGCAGGTCCTCTCTACAGCTTCCAGTATCACCAACCATGCCATTCTTTGAGGCTGTCTCTCTTGGATGTAACTTAAGGCACTTTTTATGGTGTATCTGAGGGGAGATCTATTTATTTATTTATTATTTATTTATTTATTACATTTCTATCCCGCCCATCTTGTCATTTCGACTACTCTGGGCGGCATACATCAAACACAACAAAGACAATTAAAATAATATCAACGTTCAAAAATAAAATAAATAATCGTTCAAGATGGCAAGCAAAAATAAATCAAATAATAGCCGGAGGGAAGGCCTGCCTGAACAGCCATGTTTTTAATTGTCTTTTAAAGACACCCAGCGAAGGGGCCATACGGATCTCTGAAGGTAAGTTGTTCCACAACCGAGGAGCCACTGCCAAGAAGGCACGGTTTCTTGTTTTTTCCTTCCGGGCCTCTCTCGGCGTTAGGCCCCTCAGTTGCACCTCCAGACTAGATCGAGTGAAATGGGTAGACTTTGGTGGGAGAAGGCGTTCCGTCAAATAACAAGGTCCTAAACCATTTAGGGCTTTATAAGTACTGTAATCATTAATACTTTGAAATCGACGCAGAAGCGTACGGGCAGCCAATTCAATGCAGCCAGAGTGGGAGATATATGATGATGTTTCCTCACCCCACTAATAAGTCTCACCCCATCTAAGAAGGTGGTGCTGAGAAAGATTGTGGGGATGAGTGCTTTTGTCTAAAACATCACATCCAGCTTAGTACATCACCAGAGTACCACCCACAATCATGCCTCACATCCTTTTGGAGAATGAAACAACTGGCCTCATGCAGAAAAGGCATTCAAATCATTTATTTTAAAAAAGTAGAAGCCTCAGTGACATAGAAAAAAATACTTCATATCAAGAGCAAAATGGGCTGGACTGATTTGAATTGGCTATTGCATCATGTGATTAGCTTTTTTAAAAAGTGAATTCATCCATTTTACACCCGTAGCAAGTCCCTCAGGTATAGCCTCAGTCCACCACTTGTGCAAAATAAGGGGTCTCTCTTGCTCCTCTCTGTTTCCATGCAACTGGAACAAAAAGGGGGCTGAGGTAAACAGTGCCTTGAAGCTTGGTATAGGACCCTGTGTGCACCAGATTGATTCAATGCGCCATAAGGAAGCATTATTTTGTTCTGCTGAAGTGAACAGGTGTCTATTCATGCACCTACATATATAGGTGGATTTAGGGACAATGTGTTTGTTTATTAACATTTTATCCAGATGGCCACTGGCTTTTTCTGATACATCTCCAGTTCATTGGCTATAATCCTATTGTGTAATTTCATGTGTGTGGTAATTGTGCTGTTGCTGAGGTGAAAAGTGCTATTCCCAAAGCACTTCTGTTGGTATAATGCACAGCCAGTAATGCTGGGGATGTCAATTGTGGAATTAGAAAGCATAATTCAGTGTAGTTGGGTATAACACCTGACATATTTACCAGGACACTGGTCATTTTCTAAATACCAAACAGGTCTGGAAACAATATCCATGGTATAAAGCTGGGCAGACTCTATGGGATTGGTATACAGCTTCCAACTGTAGTATGGTGGCAACTGTCTTCTGACTCTTTAAAATCTGCTCTTCCAAGCCATTTCTAATGTGTGTGTTGTTTCTTTGCATATTCTATTATTATCCAACTTACTACTACAGTAAATCACAGTAAGTTGGATAATAATAGAATATACAAAGACTCCTAATATTATAAAGCAATTTTAAGCATTTTCATTTTCATTGTTAATTTTCATTAACAATTCAAGTGTTAAAATCTAATTACTTCAACTTGATTACTGGTAAAATAAGCTGCTATTTTAATTTTTAATAACCAATTTAATAACCAATTTAATAACCAATAATATTGATGTAGCAGCTCACTTGCTTTGGCTGGGATTGTGATAGAAGAGTGTTACTGTCCCTGAGAAATTCAACAAAATAGTTCTAGAATAGTGCTTCCTGGTTTGAGGGGATTTCATTTTGTCTGTTCAAAAGAAAACTGTTTATTCTGTAACGGTCTTATAGACTTCACAGATGTCTGCCATGGGAATTATTGTAGACTGGAGTCATAATGTCAAGCAAGTATGTTTTACTATTGTTTTTATATTAGCCACTGTAACGATTGAATGGGGGATATTGAACAGAGTCTGTGTGCATATGTTGGAACAGGATGGTGAGATCTCTGACCAAACAAAGGGTACCTATGTGCATATTAACTGCATGAGTGTAGTAGACTGCAGAAAAGACAGTGGGGTAGTAGTCTGCAGCCACAGTCCTGCTTGACTTCTTCCATATGTTCAGCATGTCTTCTGTGAACTATGAAACAGAATTCAAACACTCCAGAAGATGGGTGACAGTTTAGGGCAGACCCGTGATACCTGCGGCCCTAAGGATGTTGTTAGATTCTAATCCCTACCAAGTCCAAACACCCTGGCCAGGTTCACTAAGTGCAGATGGTGGCAGCTCCTGTCCATGCCATCTCTAAGGCTAGGACAGAATGAGAATCAGAATTTGGAATTTACTTTTGAAAAGCAATTTGCTGTGTTACTTTTTACAAAGCCCATAAAATAATTTGCTACTGTTAAGGATGTAATAGCCAAAATCCTCTTGTGTAGCTATGCAGATGGCATGGAATTTGGAAGCAAAATGGCCCCATGTTAAGAAATCATCACAGATATTATCAGTTGCATTGACACAACTCAGCATGCAACTGAGAATTATACAGTGATTTGAGGCAATTCACCTTCAACAGCTTCACCATTTGTGCTATGCCAGCCTAACTAGGTTAGAGAAATCAGACCAATGCAAAAAGTAATACCTGGATCAGGTGGAATGTCACCACTTATACAAAGTGGGTGGCAAGTAGGAGACTTGCTGACCCTGGCCTGGGTGGCAGGTGGTTCCTCCTCCATCCTCTGAGCCATAGACTCAACAACAGGTGCTTCTAACAAAGGTTTATTCCAACTGGCAGAAGGTGTACAAAGAAACAATTGTCACTAGCTTGCCTTGCTTTGGCGGCTTGTTGACTCTATTAGATCTGCTTCAGTCTCAGATTTCTCCCCTCCCCAACTTAATGTCACCAGGTCAAGTGAGTGTTTCTGGTCAGTCTGGGACTCCATGACAGCCAGAACCTTGAGGCATAGAGGAGCAAGGAAGGGTATGCTCACAGCGAGGACAGGTCTCTCTCTCTCTCTCTCTTTTACATTTTATTAGTTTTTCAATCTATCTACATTGGTTTGTGCTTGTCAAACATCGTGTTACATACTTTGCTTACAATTATTTGTTTTTTACATCTCAGTGTCTTCCCGGTTGTCTCCCCACATTCCAGACATCTTTCAGACATTCAAACCATTCATGTACATATTTTAGTATATAATATGACTACTATCATAATATTACTCTCATAGTGTACAATATTTATTTATTTATTTATTTATTTATTTATTTATTTATTTATTTATTTATTTATTTATTTATTCATTTATTTATTTATTTATTTATTTGATTTATACCCCGCCTATCTGGTCTACTCGACCACTCTAGGCGGCTTCCAGTATAGGATAAAACAATAAAACACAAGAACATTACATAATCATTTGATACAGTTGATATTCTCATGGTCTTCTAATAACATTCTCATTGAAAGTGGTTCCAGATCCATGCCCCAGCTATATACAGTGGTGCCCCACATAGCGAGGTTAATCCGTCCCGGATTAACCCTCGCTATGCGAAATCGTCGCTAAACGGATAGGGAAAATGTATTGTTTAATGCGTTCCAATACCTTTCTTACTTACCCGTTCAGCGAGGATTCCAATTGCCGGCAGCCATTTTCGCGCCTTCGCTAAGCGAGGGCACGGCGTGAAAACGGCTGCCGGCAGCCATTTCCGGGCTTCCGGCGGCCATTTTGGAGCCGCCGAACAGTTGTTCGGCGGCTCCAAAATGGCCGCTGCAATACCCGATCTTCGCAATGTGGGTTTTCCCCATTGCGACGATTGGTTATGTTTCCGTATAGCGATCCCGAAAAAGGGATCGCTATACGGAAACATCGCTATACGGTGCACTCGTTAAGCGAGGCACCACTGTATCTAGTTTAGTTTACCTAAAATGAAAACCTACCATATTACATCTTTACCCTGATTAGGGCTCCCTTATTTCAATTTAATTCTCCCTTTTAATATAAAGGATATACCCATTTACAATTTCCGATGTTATATACATGTTTTTGAACATTAAGGGGCCCCTTCTTGTTTTCCCCTTTTTCATCTTTCTAATTTCTCTTTTTTCCCTTTGTGTTTCTGTGTCTCTCAGCATTCTGCCATCTTTCATGCCCTCTGAAACCATTTTGTGCATCTGATTTATGTCCACTAGCTCTTTATGCACTTGGTCTATCTTCAATAGATCTTCCATGCTTTTTTGTTTTGTTTTGCTGATTTTCTCCCCTTGTCTTCCCTTAATACTCTCTTCAGATCCAAGATTGACGTTGTTTCTGTTAGGTTTTCCCCATTAATTTCCTCTAGTTCCTCTTTTGATTGGCATACATCATCCGGCACACTCTCATTTCCTCCGTCGTTGTTCCCTGTTGCTTGTTGACTATAGTTCTTCAAATGTTGATTGAATAATTTTGTCTCTTGGTAATGGGAGCTCACTATTTCTAGTATTGTTAGAAAGGTAAATTTTGTTTCATCCCAAAATTGTCCTTGTTGTGCCATTCTGTTCCAGCTACCCAAGCGCTTAAGCCAAGATTCGAAGTCCCCAAGCCTCACAGTCCAGATCGATGATTGTATCTGCGTCCTAATTGATCCCTGGCAAATTGATGAGAGAGGACAGGTCTTGAACTGCCACCCAGTCCTGGCTCCTGCTCTTGTTCAGATCAGCACCTCGCCCTGTTCCTCTTCAAGATGGCATTTTCTCCACTGTTGGAGCTTGGTTGGCATTGACTCTCTGTGTCTGGTCTCCTTCAGATGGCATTGTCCTTGCCTGGGGGCTGTCTCACCCCAATAATAAGGGGGAGGGGGTTGATGCTTTTCTTCCTCCCCTTTTGAGACCCTCATCTGCACTAGGAACCCTGTCCAGGAGTTCTTTTTCAAGACATAATCCCACTCACTTGGGGGTTTGAGGTCCTGTTCCTGGTCGTTCTCTGCTTGGTAGGCATACCCTAGTTCCCCTGGGGCATTTCTCTAACCAGCCTTGCCCACTTCTTCCTTCGCTGAGGATGATGGTCCCAGGTCTCTGACTCTTTCTGGATCTCCAGATCTCTGGCTTCTTCCCTATCTCTTAACTCTTCTCTTCTGGCTGCCTCAATAACCTTCTTTATATCCCCCATAAGGCCTTCCCTCCTCTTTCTCTAGGTGTTGCTCCTTTCCCTCTGGGGTTTCTGTTACTGCCTCCACGGGTTTCACTCTGTCAGCTGCAGGGTTCTTCCTTTCTGGGTTCAGCCCCAATGGCTCTATTTATTTTAAAAATTTTTACCCCACCTTTCTCCTTAAAAAGCACTCAAGGCAGCTTCCACCTTTAAAAGACGGTATTTAGGACTCCTTTCCCAGAGACTTGGATTGGGGCCGTTCGACCATCTTCCTTGGGCTCTGGCCAGAGGCTGCTAAGCTACTCTCAGTGGATATTAAATATTTTATTGTAAAAGAAGGGATCTTTGTCAAGCACAGCAGTGTAGGATTTTATCTGCTACCTAAAAATCCACCCACACTTCAGTGTGCCATGATATCCTGAAGCCACTCCAGGAAGTGTGCCTGGAATGTGACCAGCTGTCAGCCACGCTTCTTGGGATAACTTAAGAATGCTGCATCACTCTGAAGTCCCTCCTTGTAGAAAAAACAACTTCAGTCGTCATAGAGAAGTTTCCAATGTCTCTGAGTTTTCCAAGAATAGAATGAAATGTTCAAACAGATACATATCAAATTGTTAGGAACATGGTTGCTCTACAGTACTTTTAGCTTTTTGTAATTCCCTGCTGTTTCACTGTCTGCCATAGTGCTCTTTGGCACATTATGAAGTCTGCGTTAATGTAATACTGTACATTATCCATGCTATATTCCATCACCTCCCATGTACAGAATAAAGTCCGATTGTCAGTTATCATTGAGAACAGATAGTTAAAATTGCATCATATTAGTAGTACATCCATGACAGCAACATACAATACAATTCTGAGCATATTTACATAGGACCTCAAGGAGGGCTTCTGCACTGCATCCCAATTATGCAACAATCCCTGGAAAAGACCCTGATGTTGGGAAAGTGTGATGGCAAGAGGGGAAGGGGACGACCGAGGATGAGATGGCTGGACAATGTCTGCGAAGCAACCAACATGAACCTGACACAACTCCGGGAGGCAGTAGAAGACAGGAGGGGCTGGCGTGCTCTGGTCCATGGGGTCACAAAGAGTTGGACACGACTAAACGACTAAACACACAACACCGTCAAGTTCCCCGACTTCACTGTTTCCTGACTGCTTGGTTCAAAGGTTCAGCAGCCTGGCAACAAGATAGTGAGCAGATGAAAAATGGGCAACAGAACCGGTCAGATCTAGATCACAAGCTAATTTCAACCTAGCTCTTTGTGATCTGAAAGCAGTTATCTGTTCAATACAAATTAATGAAGTGGATTAATATCCATTCAGCACAGGTACTTGAAGAACACATGCCGCTGACCTCACCATCCCCACAGGCTGGCTAGCTGAAAATCACGGCACAGAGAACAATAATCAAATAGTTCTTTCTGTGCAGTGAGAAGAGCATTCAGTTCTGACAGTTACAATTTGTGCAAATGAAGTTGGCACAGCAAATATGTCTGCTGTTGCTGAAAATGATTTATCCCTGTGCCAGCTGCAGCCAGGATTAAAAAAAGGGGAATGGCTTATATGATATTCATCCTAGGTATTATTCTAAGGACCAGAATACCAATTTGCCACAAGCCAGTTCAAAGCTTCCAATATGGGCTAGCTCAAAATCTGTCAAATCTTAAATCAACATGCCTGGATGTTTTAGGCTACCTTTATGTTATGTTTACCTAGGTATTTACATACTTACATGCTGGGCAAATTTAATTATCTGTTTTGTGTTTTTAAATATCAGCATATTGTGAAAGGACCTCATTGAATCATACATGAATAACACTGATCGTAAATAGTGGCTATAATCAATCAGTTGATTTACACTTGCACTTAATATTGACACTCCATTGAGTGACCAATATATTTCTCCTCCTTTTCCCCCTCTTCTCCTGCCCCCTAACTTTCTGTAGCTCAAATGTCCTCAGAGTACCAATTCTGGGAGTCATTGATCACAATATTGGCAGGTAATTCTTTTTTAAAAATTTTCTTTTCCTTATGATTTATAAAAAGAGTACATTTCTCTATACCTATAGATACCCTAGATATACTGTATAGATAATTTTGGGTGGCCTCTTTTTTTGCTTTTAAACTAACAGCCATGGCACCATAATTATTAGTGAATGGCCAGATTGGCAGGGCTATGGGAGAAAGAACATGGTTCATGAGAACACTGCAACATATGTTTTGTGCTATTCTTATTTTGCAGGGTACAGAGAAGAGTCAGAACAGTTATGACAACCCTGCAGTGTAGTCCATTGCCCTTATCTCATATATTGGTGTACTACAATTATTTTGATTTCGCTTCCTAATATTCATATCAAGTAGGGTGGAGAATTTAAAGGATCATTTTCTTTGACTTCTGGATCTGCCTCAGGCTTCACTAGCTTGTTTGAGGGTTTAAAACGTCATATTCTGAGGCTGCAATTCTCATGGTTTTGTTTTGTTTTTTTGTTTGTTTTGTGGAACTTCTAAGCTTTGGGGCAAATCAATATTCTTGAGGGGGGCTCATGTTCCATCTGATTGTAAAGAATCAGTTTCTACTCTTTATTTATTGATTTTACATAACAATTTATATTGATTCCTCGACATTTTAACGAGGCTACATAAGTCAAAATAGTGGGGGAGAGAAGAAACAGAAGTTGAAATATTTGGGGTTCTTTTTCTAAGAATGTGTCTTCTATTATGAGCCGCTCAGGTGTTGAGATCATCAGGAGGGGCCTTTCTCTTGTCTTGCCACCTTCACAGGTGTGTCTGATGGGGGCACAGGAGAGAGCCTTTTCTGTTGCTGCAGACTTTGGAACTCCCTCCCACAGGAGGCCAGGCTGGCCCTATCCTTGCTTTATTGTCCTTATGCAAGCAAAGACTTTTCTCTTAAATCAAGCTTTCCCTCAGTGACTGGCTGTGTGAGTTGGATTTTTAAATGGATTGCTAAGTCTTACTGCTTTGAATATGTGTTTATTATTTCTTGTGTTTACAGTTTCTCAGAGTGGTATTTATTTGATCTTTTATTATTTGAATATTTATTGTTTTTAGCTTTAAATATTGCCTTGTAATGATTGCCTTTTAATGATGTAAATCACCTTTGTATACTCGTTGGGATTTTTTAAACCTTAAATACTGTTTTAGAATGATGTAAACCACCTTCGTATGCTCATTGGTTTTAGTCTTAAATGTTGTCTTTTAATGATGTAAGGCAAGGTAAAAATATTTTAAATAAAGGAAGCACACAGAGGTGATTTTGCATTTCTTCCTGGCTTGAAACTCTTAGCCAAAGATTGGGATGTCCTTTTCTCTTTTCTTCCTCCCCAACTTTTTTTTAACCATCCAGTCTGATTAAATAATGCTGATGCTAATAAAGTTATTTCACGTCTGCCGATTTTGTCTTGTTCCGATAGATGAAGCCAGCTTGGTTTGGATTTCTCGTTGTTTCTGTTTTGTTTATACTGCCCCGTGCACCCCGCCAATACTCCGGCGAAGGTAGAAATATTGTGCTTGCCGCACCCGAATATGGACAAATGGAAAGATCTAAAGAAACTGCTTGTGTACAGCGTTAAAGGCAACTCTACTGTTTTCTATCTCTATGAATATTGCTTGTCGCTCTATATGCAACTGCCCGGGCGGAAGAATTGCCGACCGATATTCTCGCGATAGCTTCAAGATCCCGTGGGGCTGGCCGAAGCCGGAAGCTCCACGTCGGTGGACTGGGCTGTGTGCGATCGTAGCTGAGCGCGGCGGCTGTGTTAGCCCTGATCGAGAGCCGGAGGCATGGTAGGTAGCGAAGCGGCTGGCAGCCAAAAGGCTGGAAGGAAGGTCGGCCTTGTATGGATGGCGAGAGGATCTTTCGCTACGGCCGAGACGGGTGGGCTTTGTTGGGAGAAGAGGCCTGCCACGAATACGAAGGGGGAGTAGGATTCCCCCCCCCGCACTTGTCTTTCACAGTATGGGGTGGGGGGGGCAAATCCTTTTGACGGCTGTTCTTCCCCCCAGTCAGTTCCTTCCGTTGTTTCACTGACAATATCCCTGAGAGGTGGCTGCCAGGCCTCTGCTTCAAAAGGTCTGGCCGTAGATTGAAGAGCTTTACCATTATCCAAGGCAGGCTGGGATGCTGTGAAACAGCTAGTAATGCCCAGAAGTTCATCTTAATCTTTCATCAAAATCTTCCCAATGTTTGAAAAAAATCTTCTATCTTGCAACCTGAATCCACTAATTCAGCTTCCGTGGTTTGGAGGAAGTTAAGGTATTGACACAGCTGCAGACAGTAGGGCCAGTTCAGCATCAGCTGATACTGAATGTACATGGTCTTAAAAAAAATTGTGCTCCTGCAGTTACTTTAATACTGTGTGAGTTTGCTCTGATAAATTTATTTCGTCGGAGTGTCTTTCCCCATGTCCCACTTCTTGAATGGGAAGTTCTTGAGGTATCCCTCAGAATACAAGACCTACTAAAATACACATGTAGGAGCTAAATTTCTCCCAATCAACTCTTTTCCTGTCATTGTCTATGGTGTGGATGGTACAACTTTTTCTCCAAGCCTGTAGTTATCTTGTAGAAACATAAATCCTACTGTTTCAGCAGAATCACTCCTTGCACAACAGCAGGCCTGAGATTGTATGGTGCTTTAATGGGAAAACGATTCTGTGGAAAGAGGGTGTGTATTGGTGGTGTATTGCCATTTTTTTCTTGTCCAGTGCAAGCAGTTCTCATGCTTTGAAGTCAGCCTGGAACCTAAATTATGCAAAGTGTATGTCTTATCAATAGCATTTACTGCAGATATATTAATGGAGCATCCTGTGATTAAAACTCTTGTAGCTGTTCTAATGAAGCTTTTCCAACCCACCATTGGCCTCCCAGTCATAACTGTACTTAGTTTGCAAAAGATGTGAACTTGTGTGCCTGTCTCTACCAGCTGGCTGGATAGCTAGCTCAGTGAGTTAGGTATCTAGCTGTGGAGTTAGAAGTTGAGAGTTCAGTTCCCCACTGTGCCTCCTGCATGGCCTTGGGCAAGCTGCACAGTCCCTGGATGTCCCCAAAAGAAGGGACTGGCAAACCACTTTTGAGTACAGTGGTGCCTCGCTTGACAATGATAATCCGTTCCATTCAAATCGCTGTTAAGCAAAATCGTCGTCAAGCGAATTAAAAAACCCATTGAAATGCATTGAAAACCGTTCAATGCGTCCCAATGGGCAAAATACCTGCTCGTTTTGCGAAGATCCTCCATAGGGCGGCCATTTTCCTGTGCCTGTAAAGCGAGGAACCCATGCTAAAACAGCGGGGAGCCATTTTACACAGCAGGCGGCCATTTTTAGAGCCACCGATCAGCTGTTTTAGAATCGTCTAGTGAAAAATCGGTTCCCGAAGCAGGGAACCAATCATTGTCGAGTGAATTTCCCCCATAGGAACATTGTTTTGCGATTGCAATAGTGATTGCAAAACTTCATCGTAAAGCAGTTTTGTCATTTAACAAGGTAATAGTTAAACGAGGCACCACTGTACTTTCTACCCCAAAAATGAAAAGTTCTGAAAAGGGATGCTATAAGTCAGAATTGACTTGATGGCACACAATCATTATTTATTTTGTTTCTTTGTGTGTGGGGAGGGGAGTTCTCACCTGATCAATATGGATATATAGTAACAAGCTAGAAAAAATATTTCAGTAGAGATGGTTGATGGTGTGTTGCTGCTTTTAGTGTGAATTTGGGTAGACTTAATCCATAGCCACTCCAGAGAGCATCAGTTAAAGTAAACAAATTTAGGTTGAGCACCTCTTATATAGAAATATGATTGAGTGTTCAAAATGTGTCCTTATCTCTCTTAAATTGCAAATACTTGAAACAGTGATTTTATCTATTTAGCCTCTCCGACTTGACATAAAACGTAAGCTAACAGCTCGATCTGACCGAGTCAAGAGTGTGGACCTTCATCCCACAGAGCCATGGATGTTAGCTAGTCTCTACAATGGCAGTGTCTGTGTTTGGAACCATGAAACACAGGTAAGACTGTAAAGCTGGAAAATTTAGTAATTAGAGTATTTAATGATGCAGAAAGTGTGTGGTCAGCTTTTCTGTGTTTTATTTCACATTTTAAAACAACTAGTAAAGACTGGCTGCACTGTATTGGGATTGTAATTCTGAATTAAATTAGGATTTCCCCCTGCCCCCATGCCATCTTCTGAATCAAAATCCCTTCCTTCACCCAATACTCTCATCTGCTTCACAGATAAATATATTGCTTAAATATTGTTCTTTCTTGATTGTAAACTTCCAGGATTTAAAACTGTATGATTTAGTTCTTCTTAATATCCCGCTGGTGCAAAAAAAACAATCTTTTATTTAACATCCAAAAAACCAAGGAATTCATAGTGGACTATAGGAAAAAAAAGAACAGACATTCAGCCACTGTATATAGATGGAGTTTGTGTGGAACAGGTGGTTGAATATAAGTTTCTTGGGACTATCATAACAAATGACCTGACTTGGAGTGCAAACACCGCTGCGTTAATCAGGAAGGCACAACAACGGTTGTATTTTCTAAGGATTCTTAGAAAGCAACAATTGACTGAGAGTTTGTTGATCACCTTCTATCGGAGTTCGATTGAGAGCATATTATCCTACTGTCTCTGTGTATGGTTCACGAGCTGCACAGTGGCAGAGAAAAAGGCAATTCAAAGGGTGATTAAGACGGCCCAAAACATCATTGGCTGTTCACTCCCCTCTTTGGAAGAATTGTATAAGAACAGATGTAAGAGGAAGATATCTAACATACTGAAAGACTCCTCTCATCCGGGACATCAGCTCTTTAAATTATTACCATCAGGAAGGAGTTTCAGGGTATTGAAAGCAAGGACAAGCAGATTCAAGAACAGTTTTTACCCAAGTGCAGTATTGAGTTTAAATGCGGGGCCATAGGTTTTTGGTGGAATTTAAATTGCTGAGAGAAAACGGGGTATCTATATTTGGATGGTGAAAGTTGTGTATATTTTAACTTTTTTTTGTAGTGTTGTCCAGTTTTACTTTGGGGAAGAGCACCTCATTTCGTTGCACCCACTTGTGAGCGCAATGACAAATAAATTTCTTATGTCTTATGTCTTATGTCTTAATAGTACCAAGGTTTAAGAATTATGTTACAATGATTAGTTGAAATTATTTGTATTCCTAGAATATTATTGTTCACGTTGTCAAGAGCCATTTTAGACTTCTGATTTTTTTAAAAAAAGACATATTGCATAAATATATGTTAATATAAAATCTCAATTATTTTCAGACACTAGTGAAGACCTTCGAAGTATGTGACCTGCCAGTAAGAGCAGCTAAATTTGTGGCAAGGAAGAACTGGGTTGTTACTGGAGCTGTAAGTTAACTGTTAAAAACAAAGCAAAATATGTACAACATTGTTGTCTCTGAAAAGTCAATATTTGTCATTGAAAATTCAACCCCACTTTACAGAGGAATACATTTTTATTGGATTTTCTATCTTCTGTAGGATGACTTGCAAATTAGAGTTTTCAACTACAACACTTTGGAAAGAGTTCACATGTTTGAAGCACACTCAGATTATATCCGCTGTATTGCTGTGCATCCTACACAACCTTTCATTCTAACCAGCAGTGGTAAGAGTTGATTCATGGTGATGATGATAATGGTTGCTCTTTCCTTTAAGCTATTTACAAAAGTGGAATAGCTGCAGGGAGAAATATACCTCTTTGCATTTATGTTTAAGCACAATTTTTGAGAAGAATTATCAAAACATAGGTGCTTAGGTGTAAGGTCCAGGTCATGTACTTGTTGTTAAAGGATTGAGTGGACCTGCTGAACAGATTAGGAGAATAATTTTTTCTAACTAGAATGTGTAGTCTCTTCTGCTGTATTCAGGCATCAGTGTGTGGGACTCAAAGGACAGGGGAGCGTTTACTTATCATGCCTGCATGTTGTAGAAATGCTGTACAGCATTTCACACTGAATACATGACAGTCTGTAGGACATTGGGTAGGATGGAGACATGGAGGGCAAGGTCTACCTGTGTTCCACATCCCCACCAGTTGCCCATTGAGCTCTACCCACTTTGAGGTTGAATGGCTGACTGGGACTTTAAAGATTGCTTCAAAAACAAGGTCTAGTGGCTGCATTTATCTGTCCCTGGAAATCAGATTTCCATCATAACATATGAACAAGCTGCATGGTAGTGTAGAAATCTTGTTTGTTTAGCTCTTTCCAGTAATTAGAAATTAGAAGCCTATCATATTATCTGAACTTGGGTTCCTTACTTCTTATGACCCAGGATCATAAAGCAGTTCCTGGCTTGCTTTCAGATAACAAGCTTAGTGTCCCAGTTTGGTCAACACAATAAGTTTTGAATTCCTAGCCAGTTAGATGGCTGAAATCCTGTTGCATTTAGCATTGTGTAATGGTGCATGTGTGAAATATTGCAGGGAATTGCACCAACGCATAATGAATCCTATGCCTGATTATGCAGTTCACAGTGCATCTGGTTGAAACTGCTTCTTGAATATGACTTCTGTCTTGGCACAAATTTTGCTATGGCTTGTGCATCATCTGAGGCCCATGCACGACTCCACCTCCCTCTGCACAGCTTTCCTCCTCTGCAGCAATTGCTTTTAGCTCCTTTGGTTCCGGTCTCTATGGAATCTCATGTGTGGGGGACAGATTTGTGCATGCAAGAGAGGCTGAGCCCCACCCAGTGGAGCTATAAAATATTAGAGAGTATGTTGTTAGCCATGTAATAGGATTTCAGCCAGTAGCTCAAACTAGTGGGGAGAATCGAAGACAAAGTGGGGAAGGTTTGTACAGCAGCAACCAATTTGATTATCTTGAGCCAGGATATTATAGAAAGCTGGTTTATTATGGTGTACAGATAGAGCCAATGAATGCTGCAAGGCAAGTGTGAGAAAACTTCACATTCAAATCATTAACCAATGGCCATGTTGGCTGGAATTAATAGGAATTGCAGTCTAACAATACCTGGAGGTGCATGGGTTATTTGTCTTTATTTTGATCTTTGGAGTCCGCCATATTTCCTGAACATAGGTGTGTTCAAGAAAATGAAAGCAATGATAAAACTTTTTTCCTAAGCTTACTTTGTTCTTCTTTTGCAATTAGAAGATGTACAGGGTTTATGAAGTGGGTAGAAGTTATTCAAGAGCTTGCACTGATCTGTTCTTTTTCCCATTCTAGATGACATGCTGATTAAGCTATGGGACTGGGAAAAGAAATGGTCCTGTTCTCAAGTGTTTGAAGGGCACACTCATTATGTAATGCAGATTGTCATAAATCCAAAAGACAATAACCAGTTTGCTAGTGCCTCTTTGGACAGGACAATCAAGGTACAGTGATATGCTACTTGAAAAATTGAAACATTTGTTTCAAGTGAAATACAGTGTGCTCTTTTTTATACTATAGGTACCTGTCAGTTTCTCAGCATTTCAGCTGGCAGCCCTAGATTTGGAAGAAATTGATTCAGATTTCTGTATGTGTGATCTAAGACTTTGGAAAAAATGTATCTGCAAAATTTGCAGTTAAAACTTGTAGTGGTTTTTGTACATCTTTCAGTATGGATTCTATATAAAAAAAGTGTGATCCGTAGAACAGTTATGTATACTTAAAGTATACTAGAAAGGCTGCATTCCTAGAGATGGTGGCCAGGAGCATTAAGTGATAATGTGCAAATACCATACAATGAGATAAACACAGATTTATTTTATTTTATTTTATTTTTTTGCTATAGAATGTTTTTGATGGCACCAGCATAGTAAGTAAGAAAGTGTTGAATGACTACGAGAGAAAGTGCTGTGGAAGATTCAGTGTTTCTGTAGAAAGAAGCATGGAATAGGGCAATCTTGTTCTTAAGCAATTTGGAAGGCTGAGAAACAGTTGGTTTTCTATGAATTTTAAAATGAGGTTCGTTAGCCAACATTTTGTACCCAATGGCCAGAATCTTACTGGGGATTTGGATTCTCATAAAATGTAAGCTGCATGAATCATGATAGCGAATTGCCACTAAAACAAACATTCATATTTCTTATTGTGCGTCAGTCATGTGACTTGGCATGCACTGAGGAATGCAGGTGGTAACTTGCTAGTTAACAGTCACTTGTTGTCATTATTTATGTAATGTATCTTATGTGGGCATGAATCCCCAGTAGTATTCTGGCCATCTTATATAACGTGAGGATTTGGGGGATTAAATTTTGGTATATTTAATGTAATTGAAGCCTTTGGAATCTAGTGCTTTGTTATATCTATTAAATGTATGTTAGCAGATGACAGTATGCTTGATGTACCCTCTTTTTTGAAAGTTTTAGAAAGTTTTCAAAGCTTTTTGTTTGATGCAATTTCTAAAGACCCAGTATTGAGTATGATCAGTTCTCTATTTTTTTCAAGGTGTGGCAGCTTGGCTCTTCTTCACCTAACTTCACTTTGGAAGGTCATGAAAAAGGCGTAAACTGTATTGATTACTACAGTGGAGGTGATAAGCCATATTTAATTTCGGGAGCTGATGACCGCCTTGTTAAAATCTGGGATTATCAGGTATGTTTTGTCCTGCAATTCTTTAGTCATCTTGAAGTTGATGAATGATTGTGTTGAGGAATTTAATTGAAAACGAAGTATATGAATATTTTGTACCATATTAATTTGAAAATTGTGATTTATTTACTTAATTTCATTTATCTGTATACCACCTGATATAGTTCAAAGCACTATTCTGGAGGGTTAATAATAATATACTAATCCCAATACACCTCCCCTCCCAAATCCAATTTCAAATCAACTCAATCCAGTAAAACATCTCATAGAGACAAACATATTGATGACCAGCTGGTAAACATGCTTGCCTTTACTGCAATAAGTATCTAGGCAAATATATTATAATTCCATGTTGTTATAATTTGTCAGATGTTAACAGTGCTGTTGAGTTTAATACATATTTTTAATTGTTGTTTCACTTTCAGAATAAAACTTGTGTGCAGACTCTAGAGGGACATGCTCAAAATGTGTCCTGTGTTAGTTTTCATCCTGAACTGCCTATTATCATCACTGGCTCTGAAGATGGTAATTGAATTTTCTTCCAATATAGATCAATAAGATCATCAAACTATTTTTTCAAGTACCAGATGATTAGTCTGTTGCTAAAGTTGAATAGTAAATTGCAACTATATTAGCCCCATTGAATTAGTGGGGATATGGTGAGTCATCTCCCTGAATTCAGTGGGCCTACACTAGGTGGGACTAGAGGTGGGGTTTTTCGTATTCAAATTTCATATATGAATATCCCCATCTTTAGTTGGGACTCATTACTGACCTCAGTCATTCTTCCAGTTATTTGTGGAGCCCTGCTTTCTTCCTGCTGGACTAGTGACTCAGCAGCCATACAGGGAGACCCGTGGAGGGAGACCCTCCCCTTGCCTGGAGTGGCTAACTGAGCAGGAAGGGAGGGGGGCTCCAAGAGTGATTGGAAAGATGAGCAAGGCCAGCCCCAGGGGTAGAACCTCATTAACTCCAGCTGTGTGGGGATATTTGTATTCATATGGGATACCCCATCTTTAGCTGGGACTCATTACTGGATTTAAGCTAGTGGTTATTATAGCGGAAAGAATTAAACATTCGTTGAGAAACTGTTTTAAGCATTTTGTCTTTTCAGATGTTCGCTTTCCACAAGGAAAGAAGTCAACATAAGCATTTTCTTATCATAAATCAAGTCATGTGACTGATATGCACTTGGAATTGGCTACAACTGCTTGTAGCAGTTCACTGTTCAAAATTACACTGAGGTAGTTACACTGACATGTGTAAAGGAGAAGATTTTGACCCAAGAGTGTAGCCTTAATAATTGTTGGGGTTTTTTTAATCTGCTAAAACTCTTTTAAGGAGGACAAAAGTAGAGTGTGCCTAAGAGTGAGGATGTGTCAAGTTTTCCTATGCTTATCAGTGGAAATCAATGGTTTTTATTTTCCTTCCATAAATTGGTTGTAAAGTATAGGTAGATTATTAAGAAGTAGCTTGTCTATCATACATCCTGAATAAGAATTTCAAAGGCACGCGGAGGAACCTGATGCTCTGTTAACTGGTATCCTGTTGCATAGCTCTGCCTGGGAATGATGTCATCTTCAGCAACAGATTGCCGCTGATTATTAGAGTTTCGTTTGGAATTTCAGGAGGGAGTTGTTTTACTTTGTGAATCACACACACCATTTCAAGTTGCACTTGAAATAGTGGTCATCTGTTGCTGACAATAATGTCTTTCCTGTTGAGCAGGTGGAATTATAGAGCAGGATAGTGACATTGTTCACATTTGCTTTCAAATCCCTCGACCCCAATTTCAGGAGCATGTACTATTCATCTATGTATGTCTGCTCTGTTGTAGTCATCTCCTTTTAGATGGAAAAGACACAGAGAGATAAGTACCAGTTAGATAGACCTATGGAGATCAGTGAAATTAATGTTACCTTCCCTCTCCAGTTGTAGTTGGAATTAGCACTAGATTTCACCTGGGGCCTTTTCACAATACCCAGGGGAAGCTAGTGACTACTTGCTTTCCTGTAGGTGGTATAAGCATGGACCACAAACCAAGTTTTTAGTCACTGATGCTTCTCTTCTGTTTTATTTCTATGCTGCTGCTGTTGTATGTATATTATTGCATCTATTTTATTTTGACATATAATAGTGACTTCCCTTTAAAACAGAGTGGATGTCCTAAAGTGGCCATCTGAATATTTTGGATAATTCTAAATAGTTCCAGCTAGCAACCAGCGATAAAGGACTGTGGCAGGAAGAGATTGTCCAAAATATCTGGAGGGCCCCAAATCCCCTTCCCCACACATAAAGTATCTGAATAATGTTGTGTAGAATAAGTCAGTCAAGAACACATTCAAATCACGTCATTGCTCTCCATTTCCATAGGAACTGTTCGGATCTGGCATTCCAGTACTTACCGTCTGGAAAGTACTCTGAACTATGGCTTGGAGAGAGTGTGGTGTGTAGCAAGCCTGAGAGGATCAAATAATGTGTCTCTGGGATATGATGAAGGCAGCATCATTGTTAAGGTATTTGTCTTAGAATATATGTAGTGGTGCATAATGTCCATCCATATGTTGAATCTGGCATATGTATTGGAACTCTTTCTGCTGGTTCTTTTTGAAAAGAATGTTCTTGAGTTTTTAAACATTGTTCTGCATAACAAATAAATTCTTCCTTTCTAATCCCTGTCATCTCAACACAGCTAACAATACAACTAGGAGTGAAGTAGGTTAAATTAAGTGTATCTGGCTTGAATGTTATCTTTTCCTTTAAGGTGTTATAAGGCAGTTTTTCTGTAATGGTTGTACACCAAATCCTTTTTTTAACTGCAGAGTAATAATGACTTTTTCCAAACCATCATCTTTTTACAAGATGAGCTGAAATAGTACCAAATCTAATTAGGTCTTTATATTAAAAAAGGGTTGATATCTCTTTTGAAAAAGCTTAGTAAACATGATTTAAGATCTTTTACCTCTGGTCTTTTCAAACTAAAAAGGAACTCTTGCATAACTAATTCCCCAAAGGAACAAAAGCGTGAATGTTTTACCACATATTTCAGTGGATGAACTCAAATCCACAATACCTCCAGCATAAACCTGATCCTGAACCCTTAATTCTAAAAATCTCTGGAGTCCAGTGGCATGATATAGTAATTTTAATTAATTTCCAAAAACTGAACTGAGATAGATCAAAAAGGTTGGACAAAATTTTGGGCCATTTCTCAACTGAGGGAGGTTCTGGTAGATATGATTTCAAGCTCATTTCAAGTCCTTTGTATTGTTTATTTTCTAACTGAAAATGATATTATGCAGTCTAGATAATTCTTGAGATTATGCCAAAACAATGTTTCCTTGAAAACTAGACCTGTAAATTAGAAACAGTGTAACCTACATTGTTGCAGCTTAATCTACGTGGCATTCATTTGTAACCTAGATCACATCTTGACTAATACAGATTCAACATCATATTCTGGTCCCTGGAAGTATTGGTGTTATTTATTTATTTCAATTCAATCATTTCTTAGATTTTTTTTAATACTGCCCTGTTAGTGCAATGACTCTGGGTGGTTTACATCAGGGTAAAACAAAGTGAATATAAATTAGATAAAACCAGTAAACAACACTGTTACCTGAAACAAGTATAAATAATGTCAGTAGTAGAAATGTGTTAGTCAGTTGTATGTGACCCAGAAAAGACAGATTTAATTAATTCCATTTGGGGGCATTGAGTTTGATCTTTCTATAAAATTATTTTGAATGGTTACAACATAAGATGCAGTTCAATTTTCTACAAATTCATCCTCTGATATTAATATGTCTGAACTGTGTACAGTATTTCAATGATTTGATGCAATTGTTTTCTTGATAATTTGACTAATATTTATATGAAAGAATTGAGTTTTATTGGTGTCTATATTTAATTCTGTTAGTTTAACATAATAAACAATTTTTGTTTAGATGCAGTTGTCATTTATTCCCTAAGGCTGTTTGTTCTGAATGTGAAAAATGGAAACATATCAGTGTATTCAACATGCACAAATCATTATTCTCTCCTGAGCTAGCTTGGCCGTGAGGAGCCTGCCATGTCAATGGATGCTAATGGAAAGATCATTTGGGCAAAGCATTCAGAAATTCAACAGGCTAACCTGAAAGCAATGGGAGATGCTGAAATCAAAGATGGGGAGAGGCTGCCTCTTGCTGTGAAAGATATGGGCAGCTGTGAAATATATCCTCAGACTATTCAACACAATCCAAATGGCCGGTAAGAGGTTTCTTTCTGAGAAGATAAATAGCTGAATGAATGGTTTATGTATGTTTTCTCAAACCAGGTACACAGACTTCTCATGCCTCCCTGATTTATTGTTGTTTGTGTTTGTATTCCTTTTCAGATTTGTAGTAGTGTGTGGGGATGGAGAATACATCATTTACACAGCCATGGCACTGAGGAACAAGAGTTTTGGTTCTGCTCAGGAGTTTTCATGGGCTCATGATTCTTCTGAGTAAGTGGTGTGGTTTATGTGTTTTACTGTTTTATTTTTATTAGTCTGAAATGGCCAACTACAATCTTCACAAGGTGGCTGATGAGAGAGAGCCACCTTCACAAGGTCTCTCTCTCTCTCTCTCTCTCTCTCTCTCTCTCTCTCTCTCTCCCTCCATTAACACACACAAAATATGGGCAAGACATTGCCTTCTGTAGGTTGGGCACTGCAGTTGCTATCAATCTGTGTTCATCCCTTCCTCAAATGAAAGCGGTTCCTATGTACAAATCTCCCATAGCAACATGTCTGAAGAAAAACGTGTACGCAGATGAAACTGTGGGTGAGAGCCTTGCTTTTGGTCTGGTAAAGAGTTTGAAAATGCAAGAGCAAATATAGGACATCTGAGATTTTAATATTCAGTATTTTTAGTAGTGGCTACAATGGCTAATTTATAACCAGCTTATTAGACCAAATGTGGCCTATAAGTTATGAGCACAGGCTGTATGTTATCCATTACAGTTACTACCAAAATTGTTGAATACTAAAATCTGAGATGTTTCAAAACTTACTCTAGTCCTCCTTTGCCATCATTGTGATGCCTAAGAAAACTGTGAATGATGTCACTATGTAGAGGTCCAAGGTGAGACCTGTGGCCAAGTGCATGCAGTTAGTGTTGCTTAGTGTTGCCTAATTCTGGCTTTGTGAATTGACCTGGTTGAATGAGTTATGTCATACTCCTGAATTCTTTTGTTTATGTGCAGGTATGCCATCAGGGAGAGCAACAGCAGTGTCAAGATATTTAAAAACTTCAAAGAGAAGAAATCCTTTAAACCTGATTTTGGAGCAGAAGGCATGTTATGTATTTTTCACTAGTAAAACACAACTCTTAGCCAGTTTGGCTAGTGGTTTCTCCATAAGGTTCCAATTCCTTTTATTTCTCTTTACTGTAGGTATCTATGGTGGTTTTTTGCTAGGTGTCCGATCTGTCAATGGCTTGGCGTTTTATGACTGGGAGAACACAGAACTGATACGCAGAATTGAAATACAGCCCAAGCATGTGAGTTTTAATTAAACTGCATATTACTGAACAACTAACACTCATTTCTTGGAACATCCACGAGTATTGATTCTTATAGAGGAAAGGGGTAATGTTTCAGTGGCGGTGAAAAGCAACACATTTCACCTTCTCAGTGCTATAGCAGGGTTAATATTTCTTTTTGCTGCAGCCAGCATTTTAAAAGAACATTATATTGTTTTGATCTAGATTTTCTGGTCTGACTCTGGTGAACTTGTCTGCATAGCCACAGAAGAATCATTCTTTATTCTGAAATACCTTTCTGAGAAAGTTGCAGCAGCGCAAGATACACATGAGGGAGTCACTGAAGATGGCATTGAAGATGCCTTTGAGGTACTTTTTAAAAATGATCTCTAAACAGTTGAGATCCGATCATCTGTTTGCAGAAGTTAATCATGTAAATACAGTAAAATAAAATAAATTGCCAAATAGATTCAAGTTTTAAACAAGATACTCTGGTATCATACAACAGATTGTAGTGTAAGACACCTTTTGAAGATGGAAAATGAAAACAAACGCCAGTGATTAACTTGAACTCTTTCTTCTTGGGCATACAGATTAATAGTGATAAATTTTCAGATGTAAATGTAAATCTTGCAGCCATGCTGACAAAATTAGCAAATCATGTGTTTATGTATTTTACATTCGTTAAATTATTTCATCTACCATACAGATGAACTTATGCCATAAATTTGATTTTTTTGTTGATTTCATCACTATTTTAATGGAAGAGTAAGTTCATAGATTGATATTTTAAATCTAACTTCCATTTATGTGTAACTCTTCACTTCCAAGTATGTGTAAGGGTACATACTAAAATTCCTTCACAGTCACAATCATAATCATAGTGTGCTGTCAGGTTGATTCCAACTTATGGCAACCTTTCTAAAGGTTTTCTAGTTATAAAATTCTCTGATTTCTTTGCCATTCACTTTTTCTGAGATGGTACTCTGAGACTAGGCAACCTGCCTAAGGATACATAGGCTGACTCCTCTTCCCTTTGGAGGTATCTAAATCCTGAATCCTGGCTTCACAATCAGCTACTCTGATTCAGTGAGCGACCCCGCCAACTTGCTGAGATCTTTTTGATTGTATGAGTCATATTGGATAGCTCCACATTTAAAGTCATTATTTTTCTTCCAGGTCCTTGGTGAAATTCAAGAGATTGTGAAAACAGGATTGTGGGTGGGCGATTGTTTTATTTATACCAGTTCTGTGAACAGACTGAACTACTATGTTGGAGGTGAAATTGTCACCATAGCACATTTGGACCGGTGAGCATCTAGTAGTTCATTAGATTTCATTCGTGTTGATGTGCAACAGTCTTGTTTTTACATGTTTTACAGAATATTCTTCATTTTTGAGAATTTAGTGCATCTTGAACTGATACATTAGTATAGCAGTGACTAGTTTTTGTGCCAGAGATGGATAAGGTATTCATGTCTTAAGACCATCCTAATCCCCAACAGGTTCTTGTCTCCAACTGCTACTAAGAAAAGTGAAGAAATCCAGATACATTAGGCTGATGTGACATACCTTTTGATTAGTGTTGAATTGCTTTGCCTTGATCTACTTAGGCTTTCATGGAGAATCAGTGTCCTTTGTATGTGAACTTGGCATACCTTCACTATTTCTTGGTTATTTTGAATGTACAGCATAATTCCTGATCATTCAGATGACTTTTCAGGCTTGTGCAGTATTGAATCTTCTATGTCAGATCTTTACAGAATGAATGCATTTTTCACCCGCTTTCTCCTACTTCTTTTCCTAAAGGACAATGTATTTACTAGGCTATATCCCCAAAGACAACAAACTTTACCTGGGTGACAAAGAATTAAATATAGTGAGTTATTCCTTGTTAGTATCAGTGCTTGAATATCAGACTGCTGTGATGAGGAGAGACTTCTGTATGGCAGACAAAGTTCTTCCTACAATTCCAAAGGAACAGAGGACCAGAGTTGCACATTTCCTCGAGAAGCAGGTAAAAACATTTGGCACACCCTACCAGAGTCATCCTCGGTTAATAAAAGCTATGGTCAAAGTGTACCATGATGTTCTTAGCTGTCTTGGAGTTTTTAACACCTCTAGCCTCCTCTGTTGCCCAAAAACATGCCCTGGAAGGATTCTCACTATCCAGAGGAGGCTTTTAGGACACACAAAGGGCTGCAGGAGGGAAGGAGATTGTTCCCTTCTGGTGGTCGAAGCTGCTTCCTGGTGCTGTGATAGCATTAAATACAGTGCTAGATTTCAAATGCTTTATTGGAAATGGCTGGCCGTCTAACGTAATATGACTGGGCACACCTGTGCATTAGGTATATTCATGTTTATTAAAATAAGACAAACAAAATGGGTTTTTGTTCAGGTAACAAGATAAATTTGTGCTTCCACTTCTGTAGGAGGCTAAGAAAATTCCTTCACTAATGGTGTACTGTTTTAAATATTTATTCAGGGTTTCAAACCGCAAGCTCTTGCAGTATCTACAGATCCTGAACATCGCTTTGAGCTTGCCCTTCAGCTTGGTGAACTTAAGATTGCATATCAGCTTGCAGTAGAAGCAGAGGTATGTTAAGCCAGATTTTTAGAACAGTTCACATAAAAATGTTTCTGTTAAGATAAAGAAAATTGGGCTCACCCAGAAAGGGATCATTTTGCTGGAAGTGATCTCCCTTAAAGTGACCCTTCTTACATCTGTATGGGAATTGCTCCACCTTACCCCCCAAAAAGAACAGCCCTGCTTCTGGCCTTTTTTGCCCGCCATCGGGCTGATCATTGTTGCCTGTACGTCATGGGATCACCAGCTATCATGAGATAGCTCACACTGGATTGTGCCACAATTGGTTCATAATCTGGGTATTTCCACATCCAGTTGAACCTTTAGAGTCTAGACTACATACTTGTTCAAATTCATTTCAAGCATGATTGACATTTAAAAGGTGGAATTACTTTTTGCTTAAACAGTCTGAACAGAAGTGGAAGCAGCTGGCTGAGCTTGCAACCAGCAAATGCCAGTTTGGCCTTGCCCAGGAATGCCTGCACCATGCACAGGACTATGGCGGTTTATTGCTTTTGGCTACAGCTTCGGGAAATACTAACATGGTGAATAAGCTCGCTGAGGGAGCAGAAAAAGATGGCAAGAACAATGTAGCATTCATGAGCTACTTCCTGCAAGGAAAGTAAGTAGCAAATAATCTACCATATTAGGGGAAGAAACCAAGTATATTGCAGGATCAGGTGACACATGGACTGCATGTGGCCCTTAAGGCTGTTACTGTGCTCCATCCTACCAAAAGCCCTGCTGCTGAAATTTAGCGGCAAATGAGGAAACACAATTAAATGCAGCATCTGCTTGCCTTATATGGCTTGTGGTGGCTTGCATCTGGAATTTTGACAATGATAATGGGTTTGATGCTTCTGAAGTGGATCCTGGAAAAGGAGGCAAAGTTGCATCAAGATGGTATACACTGCCAATGTCATAATAGGACATGGGAAAAATATTCCAGTTCAAAGCATCCATATGAATATTAAGTTTCCTGTGTACCAAAGTATGGGTTTGTTCAAGTCTTAGGTCAGTTTTGGCCTTTTCTTTTATGCCTTCCCTAGTCAGGTGCTTTCTAGGTGTTGGGTGGCTATGGTGGCTGGGAATGAGGGTCACTCTAGTTTGATATATCTGGAGGATGCTAGGATGGTAAGGTCTGGGGTTATTGCACTATAAATATCCTAATACAGTGGTGCCTCGCAAGACAAATGCCTCGCGGGATGAAAAACCCGTAAGACAAATGGTTTTTGCGATTGCTATGGTGCTTTGCAAGACGGCTGCTTCTATGGCTGTGCTTCACAAGACGATTTTTTTCCAAGACCGATGCCTCACAAGACAAAAAAAATCACTCGTCTTGCGAGGTTCCCATAGGAATGCATTGCAGTGCATTCCTATGGGAAACCGCTTTTCGCAAAACAAATTTTTTGTAAGACAGCGCTACTCACGGAACGAATTACATTCATCTTGCAAGGCACCACTGTAAGTGAAAAAGTAGATATGATGAGTATCATTTGCCACCATGTGCAAGAACAAATAATTATCCCCAATGTGCAGCTAAATAGTACAAGAGTTTGTACATATCTTATTTTTGGAAGGGTTGTTAGAGTGGCTGCCACCACAGAGAATGCCTGTATCTTGATTGCTGAGATGGTCATTTGCAAGCTGTGGTAAGAGCAAAATGATGATCCTATAAGCTGAACAGCTCTGTACAGAACATATTGTCTCAGGACCCAGTCTTCTGGTGTTTGTAGTTTGAAGCCAGAAGCATAAGCGTTAAAATGTCAACTCTTACCATCTTTCACCACAAGCTGTTTTAGTCTGAGTTGATGGGAGTTGTAGTCCAACCCATATGGCAGGCATCATGGGGAAACTAAGATATATTAGTTCTAGAACATTTTAAATAGGATCTCTCTTTTTTCTGGTGTATTAACAAAACCCAAATAAATGGGAAAAATGATTGTTTCTTCCAATGTTATCATTGTAGGCTTGACAATTGTCTTGAGCTCTTAATTAAAACTGGGCGCTTACCAGAAGCTGCTTTCTTGGCGCGAACATATTTGCCGAGTCAAGTTTCAAGGTAAGCCTCTAGTGCAACTACTTTTTATTTTATTTTGTCTGAGGAAGTGAGGCAGTTAAGGCAGATAAATGTTAAAAGTAAAACAATAAATTGTATATTAAAATCAATTAAACTGTAATAGTAATTAAAACATCTTGAATAATTAAACACATTTAAAATGTTTAAACAAACTTAATCAGCTAAAAATCAGATTCAGGGATTATTAAAAGCCTGCCTGAAGAGGTGGGTTTTCAACTGTCGGCAGAAGGATAAAAGCAAGGAGGCCAACGTAATCTCTCAAGAGAGAGCATTGCATAAACTGGCAGCTGCCACAGAGAAGGCCCTCTCCCATGTTCCCTATATAGTGTATAGTAAAAATATTTTGCATATAACTGAGCTGTTTGCAGTAACTCTGTTCCATTGCTAGGGTTGTTAAGCTGTGGAGAGAAAATCTCTCTAAAGTCAACCAGAAAGCTGCTGAATCCCTAGCTGATCCCACTGAATATGAAAACTTGTTCCCTGGATTAAAAGAAGCTTTCATTGCTGAAGAATATATCAAGAAAACACAGACTGCTCTTCGGCCAGCCAGAGAATATCCCCTAGTCACTGTAAGTATTTACTGATTGTAATCTCCATGTGGTAGACAGTAAGAATGTTGAGTATCTACATGAACCCGTTTATTTTGTTTCATAGCCAAATGAAGAGAGAAACATCTTGGAAGAAGCCAAAGGTTTCATACCACAAAAAGGAATATTACAGGTCAGTGTTAGTGTTATCAGGGAATAACACAAATACCACCATGTGATCAGAATTCCTACTGCCTTAGTCTAAACAAAATTTTCATTGACAGTTTTACCAAAACCTGAGCCAAAAATTTATCTTAAATACATTTTAGTTTCACATTTGTGATTGCTCAGTAATTATTTTGCTTCTCAGATAATGTTACTTTAACATAGAAACTCTCTGTTTTGGGAAGACATTGTATAAAGCAGTGGTCCCCAACCTTAGGCCTCCAGATATTCTTGGACTGCAACTCCCAGAAATCCTGGCAGAGGTGGTGGTGAAGGCTTCTGGGAATTGTAGTCTAAGAACATCTAGAGGCCCACGGTTGGGGAGTAAAGGAGTTCTTCATGATGCTTTAAACGAATCACTGTAAATTATTATTGGGACAGGTTTGCTTGATGTCTGTACCTGAATAAAGTGGTGGCTTACGTGAATGTTCTGGCGTTTCTTATTTTCAGAGTTGATTTAGATGCTCTAAAATCACTAAGCAGCTCTGTAAAAGCCAGGCTGTGAATTGGGAATGGTTGTAAAGAACAACACTGTAAAGGTTGCACTGGTATGCTGGCCAGAATCCTGTTAGGGCACCTCTGTGCATGCACTGCTGATGATGTCATCAGCCACAGCCTTCTTCAATTAAAATTTCTATTCCTCAGGTTTCCTTACAGCTTTTGATATAATGAAATCCAGCTCAAATGGTTTAATGTTTTTCCTTTTTTTATCATAAGGAATCAGAAGAAGTAGTCCCTACTTCTATGCCTGTGACAATCCCTCCAATTGCAGGGAATGACTTACCTGAAACAATAAGAGATGAAAAGGTAAAAACACAAGAAAAATCAATTCAGCTGAGAGGCTCCATTCCTGCTAACAGTCCATATTTCCCTTGTTCCAGTTTAATTTTGGTAGTTTCAGAATTAAAGCTCTCCTGCCTGTTACATGGAATAAGGTGGTGGAAAGTTCTTAGATAACTTGGTTCCGCCACTATTTGTCTCTGCTTAATTTTCATCTCTGTGTAGTAAATAAGACAAGTTGGTGTCATTTTCTTTTAATATGCTTTTCTATAGGCAGAGCTGTGGTGATGGTAGAATTGAGAACATTACTATATCTGTCTGTTGTCTGATTCTGTGTAATACGTGTGTGTGTTCTGTGCCATCAAGTCAGAACCGACTTCTAGCAAATCTAATAGGGCTTTATTTAAATTTTATTTATTTTATTAAATACATACATAATAGAGCTTTCAAGGTAAGTGAGATATTTAAGGAGTTGTTTTACCAGTTCCACTCCCCCAGTGAGTTTCCATGGCCAAATGGGGATTCAAACCCTGTTCCTCCACAATCCTAGTCCATTATTATTTTTTCTCTACACCACACTGGGTGGCCATTTAATGCCTCTTAAATGACATGACATTTTATGGTTACTTCTTTTTATTAGTGCATCTCCCTTATGAAATTAAACCCATGATGTTAAGTTTATCATAAGAAACCATTGAGAATTATTTAAAAGGTTGCCTCATGTTGTGGGTATGTGTGAACAGAACATCTTGCCTGTACGTTTGAAGAACAATTGGCAATGGAGTGTGGTAATGAAGCTCACTTAAAACACACACACAGCCTGAGTTGTGTGTGTTTTAAGAATAAACCAGGTTATAAACACAATCATAGCAACAATATATTATTAGCTAATATACAAGTTATAACTGTTCATATTTTGCTGGTGAAAGTCAGAAGTATATAGATTTCAAAATTAAGTGAGAATTAAATGAATTAAGAGCTTAAATGGCTCTGCTTCAGACTCTGTTATTTCGATTAAATTAGGTCCCTCAGTTTGGACAGTTCCATCAAAATTCCTGATGTTCATGGAATAAAAAAGCTTATCCTTTAAATTGTCAGGGCCCTTGGATCAAGACTAAATAGCAGCTGATGTTTGTGTAAGTGAGAGCTAACAGTGCACTTCTGAGATTACCCTGAATACTATGGAATATCTTATCTAAATATCTATCCAACAAGTCTTGCTTTATAAGTCATAAGGCTTATAAACATCACATTCACTGTAGTGACTTGTAGTAGTAGTATTCTGTAGTTCTGCTGTCCCTTCTTCAGTGGATGGCACTGCTACACTGTCTTGTTACTTCATTTCTTCAGTCACAATACAGTGGTGCCTCGCTAGGCAATTGCCTCATGGGATGAAAACCCCACAAGATGATTGGTTTTTGCAACCACTGTGGTGCCTCGCAAGACGTGTTTTTCTATGACCATGCTTTGCAAGACTTTTTTTGAGACCGATGCTTCGCGAGACTTTTTTTTAGACCAATGCATAGGGAACCTCGCAAGACAATTTTTTCGCAAGACGATTTTTGTGGAACGAATTAAAATTGTCTTGCAAGGCACCGCAGTACAGTGGTGCCCCGCATAGCAAGCACCCCGTTTAATGATGAATCTGCATAGCGATGCGGATTTTGTGATCGCAAGAGCGATCGCATTGCGATGTTTTTAATGGCTAAACATCGCATTGCAATGATCAGTAAGCCTTTCGCTTACCGATCTTCGCATTGCAATGTTTAGAAAACAGCTGATCGGCGGTTCCAAAATGGCCGCCGGAAAAAATGGCCACCCGCAGCGTTTTCGCGCCCTTTCCTCGCTTACTGGGCAGCAAAAATGGTGGCCGGATGGAGGATTTCTGCATAGCGGTGAGTTCCCCCCCATAGGAACACATTAAACATGTTTTAATGCGTTCCTATGGGGGTTTTTTGCCCCGGATAGCGACGATTCCGGAAACGGATTATTGTCGCTATGCGGGGCACCACTGTAATTCTCTTTCTTGAATGAATGCATTACATAGTTATTGTGGCTATAGAAATATTAGTCCAGTGGCAGTGGCATTTGGTTGCACATGGTAAAATGAAAAATTCGCAGGACAAAGTCCTCTTGTTTCCTTAGTCATAAACAAGAGCAGTTGGGTACCATATTTTGTTGTACTGACCATGCCTGACACATTAGCACTTCTGTGAAGTCCTGGCTTATTGTGTCATGCAAGTACACACTAAGTTTTACTAAAACAGAGGTGCAAGCCAGTCCACTTGCAGAAAATAAAATGGCCAAGTAGGGGAGCATGGTGAATCATGCAGTAGTTTAATTTGTATTTGATAGAAGGAAATGCTTTACATGAAACTAGTTTTCTAACTATGTACTTCCTGCCCTAGGCATTACTGGAACTGGATGAAGACTTGGATAACTTAGACCTGGAGGATATTGATACTACCGATATTAATCTGGATGAAGAAATGTCTGACTGAATCTTTTTTTAAAAATGACCAAACTTCTTATAAATTGTTTTTCCATGCACCTGACTATTATTGCAGTCTTCATGAAGTTTCTTGATTTTTTTTTTTACATTTAAATTGGATAAAGAAAAAAGTAGACCTTTGAAGTATACTTTCAGTTTCTGTTAGGTAGATCCTGTTGTTTTTCTCACATTGAAACAAAGTCTGCTAATAAATAATTTTTAAATTTCCTTTCAATTTTGTGCTTATGCCATACTAATGCAACAGAAAGGTAAAATGTGTAACTTGAGAACAGCTCTGTTACGGTTTAGAAACAACAGCTAAACTATTAACAGTATACCATATAGCAAAATGTATTTAATTTTAAAACATGTACATTTTAACCAGACACAACAGATGAAAACTAATCCAATAACTTTATGAAGCTGCAGACTTGGGCAAACTTGCTATATAAGCCTGTATCTCAAGCTCAATGTATCCAGCTCTCTCTGATTCTGTCTTCACAAAAACCTGTTAAAAAAAGAGACAGAGCTAGGTAAATTGTAAGGTTTTTAACTGTTAGTAGTTTTTTTCCATTAGATGTTAAAATAGCAAAATGAGTTCAGTGTTCTGGCTTTACTACTTCGTGAGACTGACAGCTACCAGAAGATTCTGAAACGCTCAGTCAGAGAAAGGCATTCTTTGACTGAAGGGCTTCATTTTCTACTTTGGGTCCTAATAACTGAATCAGGCTTCATGCAACTACAGAAAAGGTGCAGAGATCCTTCCCTGAGGAAAACTTCATTTGTAGAATCTGAGTGGTGGGCAACATTTGGCCCTTCAGCTGTTGTTAGACTACAGTTCCATCAGCCCTAGCTGGCATAATCAGTGGTGAAAAATCATGGGAAACTGGACAACATCTGGAGGAACTCAAGTTGCCCAACAAGCCAGTAATGCATATATTTCCTATTTATTCTTCAACCTTTTCACATCCAGATGTATATTCTGCCTTACCTTAATTAAATCTAATCCTTGGAGGTTTTGTTCTTGTGCTTCTTTAGCAGACTGACACTCAGGATGAAGCATGTGATAAAGGGTAATTAAGCTTTCAGCATCATCAATCCTGAAACAATATTCATTCAAGATAGCATATTAAAGAAACTTCCATATTGATACTACTTCCCTGGAAGCATATCGGTCTGACTAGCTTAACATTCATTCTATCTTTAGCAAAAGAACTAAGAATACTTTTTTTTGATGATCTTAATACTACAGTAGACAAAATTTACGAAAGAAATGAAGAACAAATGTAAGCCATTGCTATGCAATAAATACAAAGGAGAGTGTCTATGGTTCAATTTCACACCCCGTGATTTCGACACACCTCTTTCCTATTTAGGAGATATTGTGCACAAAATCCTGTTGCACAACTCAGATCAGGCACTGGAAACATTTAATGTGTACTAATTAAAAGTTTATTATCCCCCAATTTTAGGTCCTAAAGCTCTGTCTTTTTCCCTGGGGAAGCCTCTGAAAGTCTCAGCTTTGAGGGATGGGGCAGTGTTTAAAAAGTTAAAAAAAACCCGGCAAGATCTGTGGCAGTGGTTCTGATCTCAGCAGTTTTTTCCCTTTTAAACTCTTCCCTGGCTCCCCCAAAGCAACAGGGAGCCTTGGAACCTAAAACAGAGAGATGGGAAGCTTTTAATTAGTGCAGGTTAAACACTTTGGGAGCCTGATATCAGATGCAGTAGGGTCATGAAGCTTGTATTTTGAATGCCTTTCTTTTGAATGTCTCCAGCAAAAATAAAACTGAAAGCAAAAGTGTCTGGCCTCTTAAGGAGCCAGGTTGTTCGGTTGAAATTGGGAGCAGGGAATTTCCATATTCTCCAGCATAGGACCACTCTACATTCTCCTGCACAGCTATATATGCCGCTCGAACGCTCTTCTCATGAGACGAGGGCTGTTTTTCCTTTTGCAATGGGAAGGGAGGACTGCAGGATCAGAGAGAGAGGGCAAGCAGACAGGGAGATGTGGCTTGTCAAGCAGCCTTTTTTTACTCATCACAGACTAGTGGATTTTTCAAGCCCTTCATATAAGGAACCGGCTGTTTGTGCTATCTTCTTCAACCTGCAAGACCTCCCACCACTGAAAAGGATAAATGCCCTTAGGCAACCTGCTTTTCTCCTGCATCTTTGTAGGCCACAGAACTAAGAAGCTTTACCTTCAAGAGTTTAATGATACTTATGCTCAAAAGCTGCAGCTTTACTTATAAAGCAGGTAATATAAAAACATTTAGTCTGTCGACAGGCTACCTGAGGAGATGCATTCACAGGAAGTTTACTATCATCTGGGAGATGTGCTCCAGGACAAAAACCCTTCATGTTGTTGTTTAGTTGTTAAGTCATGTCTCACTCATTGTGACCCCATGGACCAGAGCACGCCAGGCCCTCCTGTCTTCCACTGCCTCCCAGAGTTTGGTCAATACCCTTCATACCTCATCTAAACAATTACTGACTCTTAGAACTGCACATAAATGGAAGCAGTAGTAATTTCTTTCCACAATCTACTGTTATGGCTATGGCATAAATGAATATCAACTATTTCCAATACAATATAGCTGCGGGAGCTAACTGTGATTCATTTGTGCATAATAAATAAACACATACAAATCTCTTTGGATCATGTCTATTAGCAATCCATCTGTCCTCTTTCTGTTTACAAGATACCACACCATCCCTCCAAAATGTCTTGTTCCACGCAGAAGATGATATTTTCTATGTTTATCAATGTCTTCATATGTTCTGTGGTGAACCTATACAAAAGTTTAAAAGAGCAATCCTTAAATAAATAGCATTCAAAGCAACTTAACAGAAATAAGTATAAGTAGTTGTGGTGTCAACTCACTCTGATATAGGCAGGTGCATCTGGTTCAAACTGTACAAGGCAGTGATCAAGAAGCTCTACATGGCGGTCCTGAAGAAATACAGTCTGAAACAAAAATCATTAACACCTGAATGAATGAATGAGCATCTCCCAAGAAAAAGCATTAATGCTGTTCTGGGCACCAGCTATATGACTGACTGCCCATCAGCTAGCATTGAAAAAAAGTACTTTGGGTGGTTTGGAAAAGTTTCAAGGAGCTGTCAATTACACTTCTCCTGGGACCATTACTTTTCAAGTTACTAATGTAGATCACCATGAAGCTGCTGCTTTAATAATGTTACGTGCTATCAAGTTGGAATCAGTATTTGCTAGCCTTTATGGAGCTTTCAAGGTATGCAAGACATTTAAGGAGTGATTTCATGCACTTTAATTTCCACAGCCAAGTGGGAATTTGAACCCAAGAGTCCCGAGTCCTAATCTGTCGCTATCCACAACACTACACTGATTATGTTTTAATTTTTAGATATGTGTAATTGTATATGTGTGCAATTTATGATTTTAACTGTTGTTTCTAATGTGAATTTTCAAATGTCCTCAACTATTGATAAGAAAGGGGAGGACAGAGATTCAATCAACACCAAAAATAAAGAAAAAGCTAGAAAACTTTAAGGAAAGACAATATGGTCCTGCTGCTCATGCCCAGGTGTGAACAGTGCTTGCACAGAATCATAACCTGAAATCCAATAATAAGTCACAAACAAAGTAGGCCCATTGAATCAATTGAATTTGTGATGGAATTGGCAGACCTCACTACTGGATTTCCGCCACAGTGTCATAAGAATAAACTAAAGTTCTATTCAAGGATATTGGAAATGATCAAGATTGTTGGGTACAATGACAACATAAGCAGCAGACATTTGACAGATCAAATGAGTAGGCTTGATGATACAGACAAGAGGTTGAGTAATGACTTTTCAGGAAGTACAAAACTTAAATTTTACCACAAGATTTTCATCATTGAATAAACATGGTGGCCTAATTTTCCGTCCTTCTCTTGGAAAATAGATTTGTATCATCCTGTCTCGCTCCTCCCAAGTGGCTTTGCGCAACTGTCCATTTGTCTCCCGAACTACAATGAAACGTTCCTGGAAATTGAGAAAATTTTTATAAGTTCTTAGCTATTTGCTCTATTATTTATGAGAAAGACAGAGAACAGCTATCTGAAAACGTAATGTGTTGCAGTATTCAGTCAGTATTCATCTCTAATGTCACTGCCACAAAGATGCTCAGGAGCTACCTTGTGCTTCAATCCTTGCGTTCCTATAACCTTTTACACCTACTGTACCTGTAGAAAAAACTCAGTAGACAAGACAGTACACTGCTTCATCATACAAAAGGCATTTCAGTAACCACACAGGAAACATGCAGAGAAAGAACGGGGGCCAAATAGAGTACAAATTAGCTTACTGAACCTTATGTTCAGTGTGAATACAGTATCACTAAGTTCCAAGGCTTTCACTGAAGAAAAAAAAAGTAACCTGCATCCCTAATTACAACAGAATGAAACAAAAAAACAAGATAAAAAACAAAGCAGTGAAGACGGTCCGGCGACTGCAACTGGTCCAGAATCGAGCTGCGCAGCTGGTGAGTGGTGGAGCCGCTAGAGATCACATCAAGCCGATTCTGTTCAATTTACATTGGTTACCAGTTGCTGCCCGAGCCCAATTCAAAGTGCTTGTTTTGACATATAAAGCCCTAAACAGCTTGGGCCCTGGATACTTGAAGGACCGCCTCCTTCCATATGAGCCTACCCGGCAGTTAAGATCTAGCCAGGGGGCCCTTCTGAAAGAGCCATCCCTCAAAGAGGTAAGAGGGATGGCTTGTAGACAAAGGGCCTTCTCGGCAGATGCCCCTAGACTATGGAACGCCCTCCCAACTGAAATTCGTCTGGCGCCGACGTTGATGACATTTCGGCGCCAGGTCAAAACCTTCCTGTTCCAGAAGGCTTTTAATTGAAATAACAACTGTGGGTCCTGATGATGGCAATTCGAATTGTATTTTAATTGTATTTTAATCATTTTATTGTATTGAATTTTAATTATTGTAAGCCGCCCAGAGACCTCTGGGTAGAGTGGGCGGCATATAAATTAATTAATTAATTAATTAATTAATTAATTAATTAATTAATTAATTAATTAAATAAATAAAATGAAACTGCACATCTTGATTTCCATTAGCTGTCAGTGGACAGAAGAAATAGGGACAATCAGTGTGGTTCTCTGTGTAAACTAACATGCTGAAAACTCTCTAGTGAAAAAGGAAATGTGTTAAATCAAATGAAAGCCCCGTATTATTCTGATGCAAGTAATTAAAAAACTCACACGATGTGGGACACTATATGTTAGGTCGGTAAAGATGTATTTGTGGGATTCAACTCCATCAAGAATCTTATCATCCGATAATACATCATAAATTGGTTCTCGTTCACTCAGTACAGGAGGCATTTTGAGCCTCTCTTTAGCTGTCTCAATAGCTTGCCTTGTAGCCTAAAAAAGGAAGGAAAAAAGTACAATAAATTACCTAATATCTAACAATGCATTTGAATCATCCTAATGTTTTAAGGAAAACTATTTTAAAGCAATGACCAAGTGCATATAAAGCACACATAATTTAGATCCATCCATCCATCCATCCATCCATCCAATCCATCCAATCCATCCATCCATCCATCCAAATATACTACACCCATTAGAGCTACAATGCTACTGGGGGGGGGGGTGTTCCACATAAAAATCTACCATATTTTTCCATGTATAAAATGACACTTTTTCCTAAAATAATTAGGGGGGAAATTGAGGGTCATTTTATACATGGAAGGAAGCAGAGGCAAAGGAGCACTCGCACATGCACTCGGGCACCTCTTGCTGCTGCCCATTGATTGCTGCTGTCACCACCGGATTGCCTCCTCCAGAGCTCACCTCGCTGCCTTGTCCCCTCCGGTGACGATGGCGGCAGGAGCAGGAGGCTGAGGCAAATGAGCAGTCATGCACACTCGGGCACCTCTTGCTGCCGCCACATCACTTCCTCTAGCACTCCCTTCGGGCAGGGGACAAGGCGGTGATGAGGTGAGCTGGAGGTAAGCCCTGGCAATCACACTGGAGAAGGTGATCAGGCGGCGGAGGCAGCAGAAGCAGGAGATGGAGGTGGAATTGCAGTTGCCCATTAACTGCTCCTCCGCCTCTGGCAAGGGTCAAAATTAGGGGGTCATCTTATACTTGGGGGGGTGGTATACACAGAAAAATACACTAACTATATAAAAACAGAGGGCACCATAAAGAGTATATCTACCACTACTGATCTACTTTCATAGAAATATTTACTTAGATGCTCTGTAACTTTGAGTGCTTTAACTTGGTTCTCTTCTGTTGGACTACCGATCCACCATATACCTCTCACCTGGCTCCCCAAAGCTCGTTTCAAAGAAAGAAGTCACAGTTTTTGTTCGAACAATATATTCCCGTGGCACTTTAAAACAAGTACTTTTTTTATTGGGCTATAGCCCACTTCTTCAAATGCAGTGGGAAACAGTCCACGCAAGATTATACCAAACAAAATGTGGTATTATTAAGGTGTCACAAGACACTTGTTGGTATTGTTGCAACATAGGTAGCCGCTTAGAAACCGGTGCATTATCACATGGTCTGATATTTAATTTTGTAAATTCTCCTGTATTTGCCAAAATAATAATTATTGTTGTTGTTTTCATCTTATATACTGCCTAATAGAGCTTGCAGCCATTCTCAACAGGGGCCATGTGGCCTCCTGGGGCCCCCAGTACATTTGAAGGGGGCCATAGATTGAAAAATGTGAGAAGGTTCTGAAAGATATTTGTTCATGTTGTATCCTTGTTTGACAGGGAGACCTGGAACCTGAGAAGAGCTCCTAAGAGGGCTGAGAATGGTTGTGCCAGAGCACTCTCTTGGGAAGTTTACAACTCAATTATGCAAGGAATATTTTGCCCCCTGTGATCTGGGTTCTCACTTTCTGACCTCAAAAGGATAGAATGTTGAGTCAACTTTGAGCTGCCTGCCGGAACCCTTCAGGATTGAACTCAGGTTGTGAACAGAGGCTTGATTGCAGTACTGCAGTTTAACCACTGCACCATGGGGCCAGATACAATTAACAATTTCTGATGTAGAAGGTTGCCCTTGATTAGTCAATTTTTTATTTTTGGCTTTCATGCTTATTATTTTTAAATGTAGAGTAATCTGTAACACATGATTATGGCAAGTATACAAACCAAAGTCCTGTTGCATAGCATCACTTTTTCAAGCAAATTCCAAGAGTTAAGAAATCTCTGTAAATATTATCAGAGCGCACAGATTTGTGTGACCAGCACAGAACAGATGTCTATGGAAATTTCTTAACTTATACCAATTTACTTCTAAAAGTTATGCCTTTTGTGTAACTGTGCAACAAGATTTCATCCACTAATTAATTAATAATTTTTAAACTCTCAAGACTGCCACTTGGTAAAATAGCTTCATGTTAATCTTTAAGATGTCAGTAGTAAGACTACAAAAATTGTTCTGAGTGTATATGTTTGCTAAGCCCTGTTGTGGCCATGGCAGAAACAAATAAACCAAAAGCCATGCCTGGTTTCTTCTATTCACATCTTAAAATCAAATAAATATCTAGAAATATGATGATGATATACCTCTTCCAACTGTGCTTCTGTCATAAGCTTGTATGTTGGGGGTTTAAGTTCCTGTTTCAGTGGCTTAAAAACCTTCTGCAAATCCATCCCTGTTATCTTGTAGAGCAAATTCTGAACATTTTCATCTGTAAAGGAAGGCTTTGAAACGCCAGATTTCTTCTCTTCTGAAAAACAAAACAGTTGGGCCAACAGCAGAAAAACAACAAAAGATTTATTTTTAAAAAGCTGCATGGGTGTGGGGAACCAGATTTGAATATCAGCCATAATTTAGGTTGTAAATCTATGCCCATTTACTGGAAGTAAGAACAGGATATATTTTTGACTGCACTGGGCTGTACCACTGAGAGTGTCACAAAGATGGGCATAGCAATCATACAAGGCTGAGGGAGGAAAAACTATGGTGGAGAGACTGCCAAATTGGCTCAAGCCAGATTGGAAGGACTGGGTGGGAGATTTTGGGGGGGGGGTCATCTTCTTCTGGCAAGGCATTTTTGTTGTTTTACTGTAATTTTTTATTTTTTGTTGGGAGGGGGGCTTTACATTTATCCTCCCACTAGTCCCAATGACAGGCAAAATCTGTACATCAGCTCCAGTCCTGGCAGTTTGCCATTCCTACTGTAAGATTCATGTATATGTGAAATAGTATGGGGAACTCATGGCACCCTGAGACACTCCACAGGCTAATGTGCAAGGTGTTGAACAGGAGCACCACTACCATTCATAAAGTGACACCACACAAGGAAAAATCCCAAAAGCTGATTTCTTTTTTCATCAGTTCACCACTTTTCATCCAAACACAAAGCAACTGCCAGGGCTATTTTTAACAAGTGAGAATGGCAGCGAGCAGAAGTAGGTATCCTGTATTCCGTCTTGACTGTTGCCACTGGTCTTGTTAACATTCAGGTTGCCCCTTTGCTATGGAAAGCTTGGCATCCTTCTTCCTGCTAGCAACATGGCTGCAATATTTTGCAACAATATTGGGCCGTTTTCTGGTTTTTTGAATTGCGGGTACAGAAGCGCAATATCCCACATTCATAAACCAGAGTTGTTGTTGTTGTTTGAACAACTGAATCAGCTTCAGTCCTGGCAGAGTTTGCCATTGCTACCGTAAGACCTCCAAGAGTGAACTGACTTTTCCAGCTATGGAGAGAGCGCAGTAACATTATAACCTATGGCTCCCTGCTGCACCCTCCCATGGGTGGACAACTGCTTCTTAAGACCATGGTTTCAAGCATCCTGGTTTGGAGAGTTAACCTCCTAAGAACCAGCACATCTTGCATACCAGTAAGCAAGTACAGGACTGCACTGCAGCCATCATGGATCCTACTCAAATGACCAGCAATCTGGGGAAAAAAAGAATGGAAACTTTCCAGTTGAGTTCATGGTCTCAAAAAAGATGAAAAAGGGTAAAGGCAAGATCCCAAACATTTTCATCAGGTAGTTTTAACTATAGACAAGGAACTGAATAGAATTCCTTGCCCTTTCAGTCATACCATAGAGGTCACACAGCAGTATTTGCACATGAGTTTAAAGTCTTTCAAGTGCATTTCATTAACTTTAATTCTAAAAAGCACATTCCACTTAGGTTACTGGAACTTCATATGAAGCCCTCAGAAAACCATTTTTTTCCTGATTAAACCTTCAACTTGGAAGGTGGCATTGTAGTCAGTGGCAGGCAATGAAGTTTGAACTGTCACGGGAAACTCTTTGCAACCAGCGACACGGTCTGGGTAATCATTGTTACCTTTCTCAATTTTTTTTTTTTATAAAATGCTAACTAAAGTGGCTTCTGGGACCCCTCTGGGATTAGAGGCCCTGAAGCTTAAGCTTCATCCGCTTCACAGTAGATCCACACAGGATGTACTTTTAGGAGAGGTAACCCTGTTAAGTCTGTGCTAGCATGTCAGGCAAAAACAAAACAACAATTAAAAAATAAAGAAGACAAAAACGTTGTGGCACCTGAATTTTCGTTGTTTCACACGAAAGCTCCCATTAAAATATTGCAATTAGTGTTTAAAGTGGCACAACGTTTTTGTCTTTTTTAAAATTGTAGCCTAGATTCTCACAATCCGTAGTGTCCATATCATGGATCTCTCAGCAGAGGTTCACAACAGAGTCCGCTTAGGCGCATCCTAAGAAAGAGAAGCCGAGGAGGGCTGGATCCGGAGCCAGCCAGGTGAGCTTAGCTCCGAGTAATGCAACGCCGATTTCAGAGATCTCACGGCGGAACCTTTGTCCAAAAGCGTTACAGAGAGACTCACCAGCTCCTGGGTCTTGGCAAAAGCCCCGCCACCCCCAGGAGAGGCGGAGAGCCCGCGGACACCGAGGAAACAGAGACACCGCGGCCACCCTGCCGCCCCAAAAGCACCCCGAGGTTCCCAACGCAGCCATGGCCAGTGGAACCGGAATGGCTCCTGCAGGCAAGTTCCGGACTGCCGCGCAGGGCGTGCTGGGAAGCGTAGTCCCGAGGGATCCGCTCTGGCACTCGACTCTATGATACGCCTTTACGGGAGGACCGGAGACCTTCGATTGCTCGGCGAGACTTGAGCTCAACTAAGCACTGGAGCTCAAAGCCTCGGCTTGTAAAGTGGGTTTTGTCCCGTCTGGAAATGCAGCGATTTTGACTGCATGCGAAGAGAAACAAGCGACAACGCGAAATCTGGGGAGTTTTTATTCTCAGCCCAGGCTGTAAACGGAGGGCTCCCCAAGGAGCGGACAAGTTCTTCTAAAGTTGTTCATAAACTACGAGGCGTTGAAGTGAATTTAATCCATCAATTTAAAGCCCCACTAGGTAGATTAGACTTCAGGCGAGATCAGTGGCCCAAGATTCCCCGTGATCCTTAGGGAAAATCCCATCTTTGCAGACGTGTTAAGTGGTAGGGTTGGTGAGCATCTTCCTGGGCCACTGTTACACCCCGCCTGAAATTTCATGGGATGTCCTAAAGTGCTTTGGGCAAAGCTACACTGAGAGTCCTTATTCTCCCGACTCAGAAACAGTATGGAAATGTGTGCAGTGTTTTTACTTCTGTTAACAATAAAATAAAATAATTGAACAGATGCATTTCAAATTCTGACTTGTTAGGTTTTTTATGTGTTATGCTTGAACTGTTACGTTCAAATCCTGATGTCGTGGCCCTCAGTAAGGAAGGAACAAACTGATCTCCATCATTGCAATAAGGCGCTTTGAATCATTCAGATACTGCAGATTCAAAAGAGCAACCATCTTAAGTGCCTTTTCTCCACATGGCAGTGGTGTGCCTTGTGTGCAAGTTAAGCTCTGCCCTTGGAAGAAACGGACCCCCCCCAAGCCTTTGCCCAAGTACATGCCATGCCTCATCAGGGCTCCCTGCCTCCCAAATTCTGGACATTTCAACAAAGAACCGATGGGACATGAACTATGAATGGAGCATAGACTGTACATGTTTGGCATTCAGGATTCCCAGTCATGTGGGGAGACTGTGCAAGTGCAGCTGTATTCATTGTTCAGAATTTTCCTGAACATGTTGACAGTGGAGCCAGCAAGCATGAGGCCACATCCTGTCTCCATACCTGCTATACAGTATATGCAGTTGACAGATACGAGGGCAGAACATTGAGCAGAGCTCACTCCACCCATAGAGAATATATAGAATGCAGTTGTGAAAGGGGCTCTGAGTGTAGAAATGAACAATGCAGTGTCTGTTCAGTACAGCCCAGTATGCATACACCTTTCACTCTTCCTTCCCCTCTACATTGGTGAACATTACTGCAGGTCTTATATACTGTTACATATCTTTGTTGTATTTCTTAAGGCCATAAAGATAAAATACCAAAAATATAATATCACTTCAAGACTTGCCTTTCTATTTCCCCCTCCAACATGTATTGAAATCCTGATACCTAATCTGGTACTAAGGACCAAATTCCCACTCCCAGGAGAGTAGAAGGTAAAGACCTTTCTCTTCAGGCAAGCCTTCCCTCAGTAAGCAGCTGCTTGTGTGTGATTTTTAGATAAGATTGCTATGCATTACTGCTTTGACTGGATTTTTAGTATTACTTGTGTTTACTCTTTCTCAGAGTGACACTTTTTAAATTTTTTGTACACTTATTGATCTTTGCCTTAATATTGCCTGTCAGTGATGTATGATGTCTCGTTATTCATCGTTCATGGTTTTTGAATATTGTCTTTTAATGATGTTAACCACCATTGTATATTCATTGTTTTCAACTTTAAATATTGTATTTCATTGTTGTAAGCCACCTTGGGAGAAAGGTGGGGGATAGATGGATGGATGGATGGATGGATGGATGGGTGGGTGGGTGGGTGGATGGCTGGATGGATGGATGGATGGATGGATGGATAGATAGATAGATAGATAGATAGATAGATAGATAGATAGATAGATAGATAGATAGATAGATAGATAGATAGATAGATAGATAGATAGATAGATAGATAGATAGATAGATAGATAGATAGATAGATCCACCCATCCATCCATCCCTCTCCTCTCCTCTCCTCTCCTCTCCTCTCCTCTCCTCTCCTCTCCAGGTCTCTCTCACCGTCTAAAAAGAAATGTTACAATCCTGGTCCATTGCAAAGGATTTCTATACCAATTGGCATGAACCAAATAGGCTGTAAGCATTAGTTACAAAGTCCAGCACTCTAGCCTCTGCCTTCTCCTTCTCTCCTAATGACTCTGAGGAAGGACAATACAGTATTCCTACAAGTGTCTTTGAGCTGGGCCAGTGAAACTTCCAGCCAGCCTGGCAAAGGGAGGAATGGATCCCAGATTTTAAAGCTACTTTTTACACAAAAATCAGAGTTGTTTTTCCACCAGTGCCATTGGCTTGGAGATTTTTCTCCCCATGTAGAAACCTGGAGATGCACAGCAATTTCTTGAGACTTCAGCCAACCCAAGTTCAGGCAACCCTAGCTAAAACTCTGTTTAATAAATTTGTCAGATTTCTAGCACCACCTGGAGCCTGAGTTAGCAGTCAAGATTTGACGGGGGGGGGGTGCGGAGAGGAAAGGAAAAGGCAAGGGGGGAAAGGCAGAGGAGACCTGTCAGAAGTTTGGAAAACATTATTTTTGTTTGTTTACCTTCTCAAACACTGAATGCTAGTCAACCATCCACCTCTAAGTAGAAAGAAATGGTGTCAGACATCAGCTGGTAGAACACTAGATAGGCTTGTCTGTGGTGGGAGACACAGGAGCAGCATAAATTTTTTCTTGCTGCATCACTACAGTTTGATGCAACTGAGATCCTTTTGAGAATGCGAAGAAACTTTTGTAAAATTGAAGGGAAATTAAGATTAGCTTGTTTTTCAACTTTTGACCCAAAAATTTTGTAGAAGGAGGGCAAGATACCCTTCTAGGGAATTGGGAAGCTGTTTGGCTACATGCCTAAAAGCCACTCTAGCCCTGGATTTGTATTTGGATGGCAACCCAGAGTTCACTCTAATTCACAGAAGTGCTTGGGAAAACAATAGAATTTATTAGGTTAGATTCAAGCAAAGTTAAAATCATATTCATTTTGTACTTGAGTGCTAACATCTGCTGGGAGGATTAGCTTTGCTGGAACTTAAGAGAAAGTTAATTCACTGTGTATTTAAAGCATAGACCAAGGTATATTTAGTCATATCACTTACAAAAGAACATGCATTGACTCTTGTGAAAATTTAGCACTCTGCAGACATGTTTGGATATATGAAATTAGTCCATATGAGACACAGCTCGGGTGGACACAAACTGTCTATGGTGTAAGCCATTTTTCCCAGCCTGGCGCCCTCTAATGTGATTGATGGCAACTCCTATCATACTGGGTGAGCACCTGGGAGTTGTAGTGTATAACATCTGGAAGGCACAACTTGGGAACGGCTGATGTGAACATAAGTGGTGAGAGAGGACTTACATGCATGCCATCAGCACCAAGCTTGAAAGCTTACATGGGATTTCCTTAACATTTTTGTCATGAGAGAACTGAAACATTTGCATCTGATCCAAAAAAAAAAAAGTTTCAAGTATTTCAAAATCTCATCAAAGACACGCTTCATGTGGCTAAAAATGAGACTGCTCATAATGGACTCATTTTCTGATGCTCGTGTCTTCATAAACTTGGGACTGCCATACAACATAGGCCCTGGAGGATCACTTTGAAAACAAAAGCACTGGTGGTGATGAGAATGATTTAATCAAGATTTTTAAAGAAAAAGGAAATAGAGGCATAATGATGTCAACTCAAACTCACCAATAAAAGAGTGCACAGTTAAGCCTGTGAGTACTGGGGTTTTCTTAGAGGGCAATAAAAGTATGGGGTTAATCGATTCTGCATTGGATTTACTCCAAAGCTACTTCATTACTACACACAAAACTGTTTGGGATGAGCTTCAGCCTTACTTTAAGTGACTCATCTCAAATGTCAATGTTAAGCATATGCCTTACTATGCCATTGAAACCAAGAATATATACCAATATGTCATTGTTTTAGTTTTGTATTTGTAAGCTGCCATGGTGAAAAGTTGTACTGTATAGGAATAAAGTATAACAAACAATTACATTATATTAGTGGCCTTGAATGATACCCATTCCTTGCCAGTAACAATGAATGAATGTAACCAAACGTGTCTTCCTTTCTCCTTTTTTGTTTTGTTTAACCCTTTTATTTTACAGTAATAGAGCGTGATTTGCTCTCTTCTGTTTGTTCCCAAGCTTGCTGGCGGATAGTGTCCACACCTGAATACTCCTCTGAGAGTTGTAAAGATAGAAGGGATCTTTTAAATGATCTGGACCATCTTCTTTTTTGATGCACAAAATCCAAGCAAGTTTGAGATTCATCCATGTAATACAAATGCCAATCAGATCAGTGTCTTGAATCTGGAAAAATACAGATTTTACAGGTGATATTTTGGCCAAGAAAACCATTCACCTAATCAAAATCAATGGGAAATCATTATACATCAATTCTGCCCAAAGATTACTTAGATATAATCTGTATTCCCCAATCAGGTGTCAACACAGAGGTGTGGCAGCCATATGTTATCAAAATGCTGATAAGTGTTCTACAGTTATTTGTGTCAACCTCAGATTTGGTAAGGTACAAGGACTAAAATAAAATGCAGTAGTAGCTACCTATTGTGTGGGCAGAAGGCACAGAAGAGAATGGTAGGTAGAGAAAGGGACAAAAGTAAATATGAACAGATGCAAACAAGAAGGAAGCACTCACTCAGATACGGCCTCACCTCAACCCCACATAAGAAATGTTTCTACTTGCTGCTGCTTCTCTGTGTGTGTGTTCAGAGATATTCACCCATATTCATTCTCTCATTTTCTCCTCTGGTCTGCACATGCTCATACAAAGGGTGAGGCTGGGAGTTCAGCAGGAAGGAAACACAGGCAGGGCCCTGACCCTTCCACATCAGAGGCAGGCAGGCGTGGGCTGGCAGGGGACAGCCTTATCCTGCAGCATGGAATATTAATGGACCAGCCTCCACTGGATGGTGTAAAAAGGGGAGGATGAAGTAGCCTGTTCAACATTAAGATATCTTTTCCCAGAGAAAAGACACCAGGGGGCACTGTATTACTTTGTGTGGTTGATGTGAACTATTATGGTAGCCTTCATTCCATATACCACAAAACGTTCAAAATTCAGGCTGAAATCAAATAGTGAGTTCCAACTAGAGTAGTCCTATTGAATCAGTGGGGATATGGTGACTCAATTCCTCCATAATTTCTGCTCCTTCCGTGGGCCTACTCTAGTTGTGACTTACTGCTGGATTTCAGCTACTGATTTCTTTTCAAATATTTCGTTGCTTTTTGTTGTTTTGATTGAAGCAAGTCATGGATCACAGCAGCTTATTTTATCTCAATAAATACATTTCTAATGCCTTATAGATTTTTAACGTCTTTATTATTGCATTCACTGCAAGAAATGTTTTATGTGATGGCTGCATTGCCGAAGGAAAAATCTTTCAGTATAAAGAATTTGAAGTCAACCTAAAGACTTCTGGGGTGAATGTCAGAGCAAAAAAGGCACAATGAGCCAAAAGCTCCCCCCACAAAATCACCATTTGCCAGAGCAAGGAAATCTTTAGAGAGTTAAGGGTAGCAAATTCCACTGGTGCTATGATTTTAAAAGCCCAAGTTCAGCTAGTGCTTTCCATTTGCCTACAGAAAAGCCAGAGAGCTGCTAGATATACGGTGTTGGAAGAAACAGTACAGGAACATTCAATGCTGATATCATCAGGACAATCTTTTGGCAACAGGAAGGAATAAAATGGCTTGCACTCCCATGTCCCTCCTGATGACCCTCTTTGCCAATGTGGAAGCTTTGGAAGGGAAAACTCCAAAAGGAAAAGGCTGACAAAATTGTTCACATTTGAAGCCAAAGTGGACACGTGGGATGGCTGTCAGAGGAAAATAACCAAAACAACAAAAACCCTTGGTCGGAGCAAAGAAAAGCTTCAGTGAATTAGATCCACCAAGCACCACCAATGCTATGTTGTTGTTTAGTCATTAAGTCGTGTCTGACTCTTTGTGACCCCATGGACCAGAGCATGCCAGGCCCTCCTGTCTTCCACTGCCTCCCGGAGTTGGGTCAAATTCATGTTGGTAGCTTCGGTGACACTGTCCAACCATCTCACCCTCTGTCGTCCCCTTCTCCTCTTGCCCTCACACTTTACCAACATCGGGGTCCTTTCCAGGGAGTCTTCTCTTCTCATGAGATGGGCAAAGTATTGGAGCCTCAGCTTCAGGATCTGTCCTTCCAGTGAGCACTCAGGGTTGATTTCCTTCAAAATGAATAGATTTGTTCTCTTTGCAGTCCAGGGAACTCTCAAGAGTCTCCTCCAGCACCACAATTCAAAAACATCGATTCTTCAGTTCAGTGATCAGCCTTCTTTATGGCCCAGCTCTCCCTTCCATAGCCAATGCTATGCTTCTCAGCAAATACCATTAAAAGCCTTGGGACCTCTGATGTATCCTGCATAGATGTTCAAGCACACCATGTTATTGTTCATAGCCTTAATATTGGAAATAATGTGCCTCAGGAAAGTTATTTGGATTTATAATATGAAGTTGAAAGGGATGTGGGATGAATTTCAACAGCTAGATGGCACTCATCACTACCTTATATATTTATAATGTATATATTGTAATGTATTATATATATATTTATATTATTTATACATTATATATTTATAATGTAGTGATGAGCGCTATCTAGCCATTGAAATTCATCCCACATCATATATGTGCAAGCTGCACAGACTCAAGATACTCCCAGAAGAAGGGAATGGTAAACCACTTATGAGTGTTGTCTACCTAGAAAATTCTAAGAAGGGTAGCCATAAATCAGAATAGACTTAACAGCATTCTTCTTCTTTTACATACTTGTTGAGGGGGAGACATGTATATACAAAATGTAATAAATTATGATGATGATGATACCACATTTCTCCCAACAAGGGATTCAAAGCGGCTCACAACATTAAAATTCACACAATTTAAAAACACAGTAAGTTAAATATTAAAAGATAAATTAAACAATATATTATTTAAAATATAGTATAAAAATTTAAAACATGATAACATTAAAAAGAGTAAAATTATCTGCTAAAATCGGGTTCAGGAAAATATGAATTTTCATATGTATCCTATTTTTCTAACTGTTAACTGAAAAGCTTTCTCCTTCAAAAAGAAACAGAAGCAAGATCTGAACATGATAATCTACTCTGTTGTACAGAATAATCCACAATTCCCCTGTTGACAGTTTGTCCCTGTTCTCAGTTAAAGCATCATGTACAGAACCCAGGACTGTAAAACTGGGGGAGACTTTAAAAAAAAGATTTAGAGCTTAGTATGAACCTTGCCTGAGGATTTCTGTAAATGTGTAGACAACTTATGGACACTGCATGAAAGAGATCACTGGAAGCTAGAACAATGAAGAATAATTGGTATTGATTTTAGTTCACCTGGGGAATAGGTAAGAGGCAGCACCTTAAGGATCAACAAATACTCAGTGGCATAACCTTTCACAGTATGAGCTTCCCTTTCATCAGCCTACAACATGTCACTTCATGTGCCATTTCAGTTGCAAAAGTCTGAACCCACATAATATTCATTTTTCTTACATTAGCAGTGAGAGCTGAAATAAAATCATGGTTGGCAAATTTCTCTGGCATACAACTCTGAAAAGCAGACAGCAGAGCCATATACAGTAAACTGACTTTAGTTGAGAATTGGATATAGAAGTGAACTGGATGCTGCATGCATGCCCTTCATAGATGTGAGGACTCCATTCATGAAAGGTGTCCTCACCTCATTTCCTGGGACCTCCTTTCCAACACACACATACATACACACAAACAAACACCTTGACAGGCAGATAACGAAGCAGAGCAAAGAGATGCTAGACTCTAAGATTTCAGGAGGGAGAGTCCCCTGCTTTAATCAGAAGTTGCCTATGATGATAGCTCATCCCATTCAGAAATGTACAGCATTTTAAGGGATCTGGAGAGGCTACTATAAGTAGGAAAGAACAAACAGTCCTCAACTACCAGACTGGTTACACCCTCTTAAATCTGGATCCAGACTCCAGATAGAGTTGTTTTGTTTCTTTGTTTGTAGCCACACAGTTAGGGTGTTTTATGTGTATACTTAAAATTGAAAAAAATATACATGCAGCAAGCACATGAAGTATAAAGGTAAAATTGTCAGGGTCCTTATATGACAAATGTGGGTTTGAATCCCATCTCATGTGAAAAATGGACCACAGTGCTAAAGATTTTGATGGTGTTGTAGGGCAGTAGGGAATGAATTGTTAAGATATGAAGCAGTAGATGCATTGAGCAAAGTCTGTAAAAGGAGCTTTTTGGGACAACAAATTCCCCTACTGGCTAGAGGATCCTGGAAGCTGCAATCCAAAAAATGTTACTTTACCAATCTCTGAGCCAGAATATTTTCATTGTCTGATTTCTGTGCTTTATGCTCCATTTGGTCTTACTTTCCCATTGTTGGGGGGAAATATGGTGAATCTGGTCAGCAAAAGAAAAGAGCCAGTGGTCTTTTGCATGGCATACAAACATTTCTAATAAGTCTAATTGAAACTTGTGTTTCTTTTGAAAGTCACATTTACAACTCATGGTGCTTGGCAGAACTCCAGTTTGTCACATGGTAAGGGGGGGGGAATCCATTAAGAATAGCTATTCTGTTTCTGTGTTTGGTTGTTAAAATGAACCATAGCATTGTAGAATCATAGAACAAGAAGAGATCCCATAGGAATGATGTCCTCAGGAATGCCTCAGGCAGTAGCAAGGGGAAAACATGCATAGTGATAAGTTAGCACAATGTATATTAGTGCATGCCACTACAAAACCTAGCATCATTCTGTCTAAATTAAAATAAAATAACAGGGATGTCTGGAATTCCTGAGGGGAAGGAAAACAGGTGTCCCTCATGAACACTTCTACTTCAAAGGCCATCTAGCCAAACCCTTTGCCAAGACAGGAGATCTCAGTTAAAGTGTCTCTGGCAGATAGTCATCCAACTTTCTGTTTAGAAACCTCACATGAAGGAGAGTGTATCTCCTTCCAAGGTACAGTCAGCAAGTTGCTTTTAATGAGTAGTCAAGTTTAGCTTCTTTATAATTTGCATCCACCAGTTCACGACTGTCCTACTCTCTGTGAGAGCAGAAAACAAACTTTTATGACCAATGGAAACAAGTTGAACTCCTTTTTTATTTCTCTGAGAACCTAAGGTTTAGGGAATCATTGGGAACAGGATGTGATGGGGAAATATGCAGAACAGGAAGGATAACAGGAAGAATGGTTACACACATACACACTTACTTGATTTAGGCTGCTTCAGAGCTGAGCTATGGCAAGCTATGGCTCAGATTAAGTCTTGTGTTCCCACTATAAGTGAACACAGGCATTGAATGTTCAAGTGACGCTCGCACTTCTTCCCACCAAATAGCCTCACAGCTATTTGCTGAGGAATGTGTGGGTGAAATGAAAAGCTTCTTTCCTCCTGGTTCAGTTTCAGATACTGGCTCGTTACCACAAGTTTAAAGTTTTATTGATCTATCACAGACTCCAGGTTTTAAGCAAGAGCACATTTCTCTACTTCTGACCTTGAACCAGCTATTCCACACAGGTGGCTTATCCCAGAAATGATTTGCTTTCTGCCTCCCCACTCCATGATAAGCTCCCCATTGGCATTTGCTAGTTGGTTGGGTTTCATAGGAATTCTAAGCCAATCAGAACTTCTCCTTTTGTGTTGTTTGAAATATGATAGGGAATAAATAGTCTAGAAATAAAATTACTAAGTAAAGAAGTCACAATTGTCATCACAGGATTCCCTTTGTCAGGAATGCAATGTCTTGTCTGAATCCTGGTTTGGAAGGGAAAGAAGGCCCTTGAGACCTAGCAAGGGTGATTTGTAAGGATAATGGGTAAGGATTTACTTACATCCTTATACGTTGTGAAGGTCCAAATTCCCTTCTAAATTTAAAGAATGTTCTAAGGTGCATTCCTAGTAGGGACCTAAGGATCATTCTTTCCCACTGTCTGTCTATCCTTCTGTATGAACACATTCAAAAATATTTATGCCTCTTGTCATGTGTGACATATTCAAGCAGTGGGGAATCTTGCCCTTTAACCCATACAGCAAAACATTTGAGTGGGTATGGTTATGCACCCATGTACAGGGAATGTATATGTATACTGATATTCAAATATGTGGTGCCCCATTCTGTGCATGTATACTCAGGTGTAAAGTTCCACTGCTTCTGAGAAGGCCTACTCCTATGTAAGCAAACATAGGGCCACAGTGACAGGGCTTCCTTCTTATGGTGGGTTGTGGATTCTTGGCTAGATCAAAAGTCCATATGGCCAATTTAGGGTAAAAGATATCTTTGTCAACACAAGGAAGAGACCCAGATGGTGTGGGAAATGCAGTCAAGCTATGTGTGTGGTCATAGCTGAAGGTCTTTGCAATGAGCACTCAGCAAAAATATCCTTGGAATGGAAAATGAATGTGGAATGAAAGTTAAATCCATCCAATATAGACGTCAGTCGCTGCTCTAGGAAGATCTCTGATGACAAATGAATCATTGTGGAAAGATAATGAGTAAACATAGTAAGGAAGCTAATGTGCAATTAACTAGAAGAATGGGGAAATTATTTTTCTTTAAGTTATGCAACCTGATGCTTTATGCTGGATTTACTTGAACGTACATCTCAGTGGATTAAATTATTCCCCCATTAGTGTAAAATTGCAGCCACGTATGAAGCTTGATTGAAAACATTAAGTTCAAGCCACATTGTGGAGATTTCTCTGTATCAGAAATTATAGTGAGATGAGTATCATTTTTTTTCCATGGTGCTTTGAAAATGCTAATGTCTTCATCCTACAACCCAGTGTTGCTTGCTGTGCTTTCAGTTTAGGGAGATGGTTCAACTTTTGGACTAGGACTTCAGAGACAGAGCCCCATAGCATGAATGTTCCAAACATCATGGCAGATGTCCACACGAGATCTATTTCTTAAAGGTGAGCTGCAAAATGCAGGCTGCAAACCTAAGTCAGAGGTGTACGTCTAAAATTCAACCTTTTGGCTGGATTATTTCTCCCAACTCACCAAACAAATGTAGATCAGGTATATTGAACATATATCCCCCACACACTTCCCCATAACTTTATTTTAAAACTCAATGTTCCTCCCTGCCCCTGGACAGAAATATCTTGGGATGAAAAAAATGTCCAGATTTTCCTGCAGATAAATGTTTCATGCATGAATATTGTCAAACAAACATGGCACAGAAAAAAAAATGAGATGGTGAATTGGCTAAGATAATACAAAGCCAATTCTCATTTTATATTTTGTGGTTAAGAATGGTGCATAAGTTTCTTATCAAGCATGAAAGGTGCATATGTGTGAAATCTATTTCCTATGTCTCTTTAAATACTTGTCCCATCGCTGAATATTTTGAAGGGGCATGCATTAAAGTTTATACATATGTGCCCTTTGTACCAGGTGAATGACTTACTTACCTTGCATACTGGACTGCAAAGTTCAGATTGAAAATCAGATTATAAACATGCCAGAATATTTTTATGAGACATATATCAAACTTTATACATATGCTCTTAAAATAGAATCCCATTGATGAGTTAAGTTTGCATAAGGGAAATCACGATACATCTTGACAAATTGCCACTCATTAATGAGGTGCTGGTTGTGTTCCTGGGCACATATATACAAGAATGCAACAAGCACCTCATTAATGAGTAATGATTTGCCTCTAAGACTCCAAGGTGAGCATAAATTAACAATAAGATTCTGGCGTGTATGTTTTGTTACGTGGTGTTCAACATACAAGAGTACAGAATGAGAAGCAAGATCTGAAATCAGAGTAAATCTAGCCCCCCCCAACAGGTTTCTAGGACCACACTAATGCTCCATCTCACCAGCATGTTCAATATTTAACTATTCCTTCCAGCATCCATCAAGGGCATCACTGAGCGAATATGCTGTGCACCTGTGTATCATTCTTACATCTCTGTATGGCTTATGTTTTTCAGTTCCTTTTGAAGAAAGCAAAGATTTTTTTCATTAGATGCTATTTCTTCTTTTATTAGATTATACCTTATCATTATACTTTTTTAAAAAAAAGAAAGGCAAGAATTAGACATCCTAAAGGGATTGCGGGTAGTTGTGTTGAGGGGGGGGGGAGCAGCTACCTTTCATGTCAAGCCCAAGACAGATGCTTGGCAAAATGAAGGCTACAAAGTCTTTTGTTAATCGCCATGGGAATGGAAAAGCATTCCAAAGATTTGATCTATGCAAGTGTTCACTCTGTTCCAGGTAGTTTGACCATGTCATCTAGATGTCACACCGCAGGTCACATCTCTTCAGGAGAGACATTTGAGGTCGACACCCAGGTCTCGGTATGACTGTGAACTTTTGAAGCAGCCCCTGGGGCTCAGGAGTGGTTAGCCTTCTGCTAGCTTGTCATTTCCTTGTGCGTTTCATTTCCCCCCAAAGTCAACTTTGATTAGAGAGAGCTTCATCTAAGTTTGAAAACGGTCCTGGAGATCTGGTGGAAATTAATGCCGGGTATCTTTTTATAGTTGTCAGGTCATAGCAAGAAAACAGCTTGAACACTGGGTCACCTGCCAGTGAAGTACCTACTCCATAGCAAGATTTATTGCAGTAAAAAGGGACCTAATTTGGTCACAACATAACATTTAGGGTCAGCGCTTTAATGTCCTTGCTTGAGCTGATTAACCATATGAATGCCAAAGGGGAGATTCCTTTGAATACTGCTCCTTTAGTTGATCCTGACCAAAGCATTTTCCTAGCTGAGGCAGAGCAACAAATAATGTTACCCTATTTTGAATCCAAATCAAGAGTATCCAAAGATAGCACACAAGGAAAAAAAGCAAAGAAACTTTTAAACATATCTCCCCAATTTTGTTAGTAAAACGACAATAATAAGAAAATAAATGCATGACAATTTGATACCCTTTATGACAGTCCAAATCTGTTACTTCCTTCTGCCTAATGGTAGGGCTGAACTGAGAGCCACTCCACCCGCTGTGCTGAGGTAGTACAGCGTGCTGTTTCCACATGTTCACATATTCTATGAATTTCCCCTGCCCCCAGCCCTGCTCTATTCCTTTTACTGTCTAGGATTTGACACAGCAAACACTCAGCACCCCAATTTGGGACAATTAATTGATCTTCAATGAGAGAGTTTAACACATGGTTAATTCTCTCACAGTAAATTCCATAAGACCCAGAGGTGGCTATTTGGCTGAACTATGTCCTTATTTGTAAACTGAGGGAAGGAGCGACATTGATTTAAAATATTCAAATTTTTAAAGCATTTTACTTTACATTGCTCATGTTCATGCTATTCACAACATTCATGTGATGCATATGAGAGTAGATGGTAATGGAACATGGAACTGGCAAAAATCATATAAATTATGATGAGAGGTGTAAGTGATTGTGTCATGCCAAACCAGGTTGGCTGTTCAGATGACAACTCTAGAGTTGGGGGGACTGTATGCTGCAAAATTGCCACAGTTGATGTGTGCTTCACATATGTGGGACTAAATATGATTTTCCTACACAATTAGGAAATAATATCTTTGCAATTACCAGTCACCATGAACATATGCTGTCCTAGTTACATCATTCTACTCTGTATCATTATCAATATGCAAGGGGCAAGAATTATTCTGAACATGTTGTTTTTGGTGACAACTGTGTAGATATTAAAAATGACTTTCACAAAGAATGAATATGAATGGTTGTGCTAGAACAGGAGACCCCAAACTTTTCAGCAGGAGGTCCTCATCATATATGCTCCATATTTTTGAGGGCTGAAGGAAGATGCACACATGCGTGCACTCCCACCCACCCACCTGCCCAGGCACATGCCTGCACACCTGTGTACGTGCACACCTGCCAGCCCACCCATCTGCTGGGCTGGATAAAAAGGCAGGGTGGGCCAGATGTGGCCTGCAGGCTGCAGTTTGGAGACTGTTGTGCTAGAATTTTAGGGAATAATCCTGCACTGCACAGTTGTGGAAAGCTTCAACATGGCTCTTCAAACCATATTGTAGACAAGAAGGTGAAGGGGGGTGTTCTGCAGGAAGACAAATTATAGTTGGCTAGATAGCTCAGCAAGTTGGAGCTAGAATTCAAATCCCCTGTGTTCCTCTCAGAAGACAAACCAGCCTATGTGGCCTTGGGCAAGCTGCGCTGTCCCAGGGTGTCCCAGAAGAAGGGACTGGTAAACCACTTCTGAGTACTCTCTACCTAGAACACCCTGAAAAGAGTCGCTATACATCTTAATTGACTCAACAATGTATTTGATTTTTAATGGTCTAAAAAGGTATCAACTCTTCTACATTTGTATTGTGCAAATGACCACATGGCTTTCTCTGTTGTTGTTGTTGTTGTTGTTTAGTGTGATGGAGGGGGGATGTGCAGGTGTGTGTGCATTATTAGTCGTAAATGGATCTATCCTAAGAAGTTCAAATTAAAAGGTATAATGTAATTTTGTTGCAAAAGCAGGAGGAGCAGAGAATCTCAAGCCCACGAGAGTTCCCCACCCAGTTGCAGTTTCTGCTCTGCTGTATTCAGAGATCAGAGGTTCTTTACAGATCCAGAAATAAACTCTTTAAAGACCCAGAGATAAACAACCTGATTCCCATGTTGCAACATGGAAGGGAATGCTGTAGGGTTTATTCCTGAGTAGAAATACATAAAATTGAGTTGTATTTTCATGGTTGTTGGGGAAATGTCTGAAAAAAATAAGAATTTCCATCTGCCCTCACCCATTTTCCTTTGCTGTCCTAGTGTTCAAGTCCCAGAAAACTTCCCCAAATAAAATTCAGCCTATTGGCAGAAAACCTTTCCCCATCTCAGCATTATAAATTGGAATTTTGTTTTTTCTTTATTTTAATAAGAGTTTATTAAGAATTTTGTGTGTATGCAGAGCTGTTCTGAAAACAACATGTTTATTAGAGGTGACCGCAGTAGAGAAATCTGTGCACTATTAAAAAGATAGGTGCATACCCTTATCCTCTCTTTTCTTTTCATTCTTCTTTATTTTCAGATTTGAATTATGGGAATTATTTGCTTCCTCTATGGGTTTTTATTTTTTTATTTTTTGAGATAAAAATAATTTTATCTCCAAAAAGACCCATAATTTATCTGGAAACAGCAAGCTTTACAGAGACAGGAAACATGCAACACAGCAGAAGGGTGGGTGGAGGAGCTGAGGAATTATAGTGAATGCTAATTTAAGATTTCGTGATTATTCATTTATTGGCACCCAAGTCAAAGAATGTACAAGAGGAAACGGCTGGGAGATGGATGCGGAGCGTACCAGAGCTTGGTCCCCCTCCAAAGGAACTCATTTCATTACTTGGTGGTTTGCAGCAATAATGTTATTGCTGGTTGTTATAGTTGCTTCCATTTTAAAAAAGGCAGCTTTGGGGCAGGAACAAGGGGGTTGGAGTCAGAAGGTAGGGAGCACAGATAAAAACAAGGGCATGATTCTGGTACTTTTTACAGTTGCCTAGAAATGAGAATGTTAGCAGGTGCTTTTAAAGCTTTTAAAGCTGAAATTTCCTCCTCCACTAAATTATAAAGCAAAGCTTTATGTACCGCCCCATAGTGCTTAAAGCACTCTCTGGACTGTTCATAATTATGCAGGCTTCACATTGCCCCCTCTCCCCAAGTAAGCTGAGTACTCAACTTACTGACCCTGGAAGGATGGAAGGCTGAGTCAACCTTGCACCAGATACCTGAGTCCATTGGGAGTGGATCAAATGCAGGTTGTGAGCAGTTTTTTTTACTGCAGTACTGCCATTTAGCCACTGTGCCACAAAGCTTACTAACTAACTATCCATGGAATCAGTCTTTAAGAAAGAGAGCATTTGGATGAGAACATAATTCTATATACTCTTTTCATGGTGCAGTCTAGTAATTAGTATTATAATAATAGGCATCCTTCAGTCTCGAAAGACTATGGTGACATACTCTGTATGGATGACTTGGAACAGCGTCTAGTGTGGCTGAAGAGGCCAATTCGAGAGTGACAATCCCTTCCACACTGAAGACAAATCCAGTCTGTCCCCTGTCCAGCTCCCTGGTTTTGCTGCTTTTGTGACTTCCTCTTTGCCTCGGCCTGCTGCACAAGGGTCTCTTCAAATTGGGAAAGGTCGTAATGCACTGCCTGCCTCCAGGCTGAACGGTCAGATGTCAGGGTTTCCCATCTGTTGAGGTCTATTCCTAAGGCCTTCAGATCCCGCTTGCAGATATCCTTGTATCGCAGCTGTGGTCTCCCTCTGGGGCAATTTCCCTGCACTAATTCTCCATTATAATAATGGTAAGAACCTATAGGGTATTCCTATACATTGGGGATGCAGAATGTGTGACCTTTAGATGTTCTTGAACTGCAGCTCCATTTACCCTGCATAATAAAGGGTGGTCAGAGTTGCACTTCAACAGCAGCTAGAGATGAGGGCAGCTTGTGACAGAGGTGACCCTCCCTGTAATTTGTGGATGCAGCTATCCCGCTCCACAAGCTACCCTAGTCTGGAGGGCTATTTATTTCTCATCTGTCTGCAGACATCAGCTCATACATCAAGACTTTTGAGTTCAGTAGGACTTACTCTCAGGTAATTTACAGGATAGCTGCAGTCTTAGATACAATAGATGAAATCACAGATCTGCTAAGAAATACAGGCTGGTTTATGTGAGTCCATGTTCCACCTCAAGGAATTTTTCCTTTTTAAAAGAAATTATTCCTATGTATATTTGATTTTATTTGCACAGATATTTGGTTTCTTAAAATGTTGTTCTTAAAAGGCTGGTTTATGTGAGTCCATGTTCCACCTCAAGGAATTTTTCCTTTTTAAAAGAAATTATTCCTATGTATATTTGATTTTATTTGCACAGATATTTGGTTTCTTAAAATGTTGTTTATTTAGATTTTATTTCCACTTGACTCTAAAAATGGAACTGAAAACAGCACATGGTAGTCTATATAAACAAAAGTACATTTCAGTCAGTCTGTTAACACTTCATGCAAAAACATCTGGATGGATTTTCACCAAGTTTAGATGGTATGGTTGCAATGGCCTGACTTGAAAAACAGACTGTGCATAATATATGACAATTACTTGGGAGAGGAAATCTCAGGACACCCCAATTAGATTCTCGTAAATAACTAGACACATTTTCAATTAAATTGGAGGATATCTTTGAGAAGCATACACCTGATTAATTAATAACAGGTCCCATCATTGTCAACTTATAGGAATAAAACTGTTTTTTACCTGCTAATGGAAGGATAGCACGGAGGGTGTCAGCCTAGGCTTACATGAATGGGTATTCCAGAACCTGGAAATGGCCACCAGAAAAAGAACATATCATATTTGTTTAGCATTAACTGTGCCTTCCCCAAAACAGTGGAATTTCTTCTGCTACCGTTAGTTACTGAGCTACGCTGTTGTTATTTAGATTAGCTTAATTCAATGATATGCTTGGCTGGTGGGACTAAGGATCAGCATTACTCCTTCCATGCAGCTAATTCCAGAAATGTTTTGCTAACACTGATTAGAGTTGAAACCTGCTTTCATGGCTGCTTGAGGATTCTGTACACAGTGTTCAGGAATAGGTATACTGTAAAGGCTGGCTAAAAGGTTCAGAATTCAGAGTACATGACACACAACATGTGCTGGTGTAGCAAGGCATTTATTTATTTATTTATTTATTTATTTATTTATTTATTTATTTATTTATTTATTTATTTATTTATTTATTTATTTATTTATTTATTTAGATTTATATGCCACCCACACTACCCAAAGGTCTCTGGGCGGCTTTCAACATTTAAAATACAATAAAAATATAGAACAATTGAAATACAATTAAAAATATATAAAAATTATATTATTCACAAAAAGGCACAGCACAAAATTCATTATAGAAAGATAATATGGAGAGTGAAAATCAAAATTTGCAAGAAATTAATTCCTCACACAGAAAAAGGGTGGGGGATAAATATTTGTTTCTTTAAACTAAGCTTCCAAATCCATTGCTCATGCAATTATTGTACTGCCAAGGCTAGTGATCTGGCCATGCAGGGTGTGGGATTCTGGAGTTGTAGTCCAAAATGTAAGATTCTAAGCTCTAATTATAAAGCTGGAGAGGGAGTTCTGCATTTCTACCTATACTGCAGACATCACAATTTGTGGCATAATGGGGAATTACTAATTCAGTTATTTCAGCTTCACTGTGCTACACAACAGGTTCTGGCTTCACATCAATGCCTCTGTCCAGTCTCTCCAATATGTCCATCCAGTTTTTAGAAAGAAACTGGAATTCTGTTTCTGCCATGGATTTCTGTTGTTGGATTCAAGTATTCATCTTTTACAGTATACAGAGCTCTGCACTCGTGAATAATTGAAATTGCAATATGAATGTTTGTTCTTTAAATCTGCATTCACAGCTGATGGTGAACCTTAATTCTCCACATACGAAGCCCCAGCTACCTGTGCTAGCTTTTCTCAGGTATTGCCTACATGTAAATACACAATCAATTTGATAACCAGGTGACTCTGACAGATGCCTGCCAGTTCAAAATCTGTAGCCTGAAATAGACTGGATAGATTTAAGCACAGCAAAGGAAGTCTGTGCTTTGTCCAGTTGCACAATTTAAGAGGACTGTGAAGATTCTCAGTCATCCAGGTTAATTTATCTGGAAGTTGAATCATGGCAACTGGACTTCTTTCTTGCTAGGTTGAAACATTTCTCTATTTTGAGTACCAAAATATTTCAGCCTAACAAGAAAGATGTCCAGTTTCCGTAACTCAACTTTCTGATAATTTAAGAGGACATTCTGCTCCATATAGAAATGGGCACTGAAATCCAAAAATATGCAGGCAGACAGTTTGACTGTAGAAATCATATATTTCTAAAGTTTGTATCTCAAATGATGTCTGCATAGAATTCTCAAGCATCTCTTTGAACTGTTTCTGACCGATTTAAAAAAGCAGTTTAGGAAATCAAGCCCCATATTATAGGAAAACAAGGATGAGCCAAATATGCCCTTGTAGTTGATCAACTACAAGTCCCATCTACTTTAGCCAGCCTATCCAATGATGAGGAATGCTGAAAGTGACAATCCAGCAGCCTGAGGCGGCATGTATTTTGCCAACCTGCTTTGAAGAGAAAGCCCAGACCTTTGATTGCTGACTTTTCCTTTCAAACCTGTTGAAAATACCTTAGATCCAGATCATACGCGCGAACACAACTCCTTTTATTTTCTTATGGATAGTTCAAGAGGGTGCAAAACACAATCAAATTATTTTCCACACATTTACTTTACCTACCACATGCAATATTGCATTGCACAGTATTAGTTGTACAAAACCCATGCAATGATACTATATCAGCGGATGTAGAAATTGCACATTAACCATGCATGCTGAATCTATGGATAAAGGTTGAGTTTTCTGCCAGTAACTTACTTCCATCTCTATTTTCCTAATTTAAATGACGTGCCATGAAGAAATTTGGTATGAATTAAGTTGTAATTGGCTATGCTGAAATGTCAGATTTGACAGTGTCCCTTTGGTTTCAGCAGCATAGATTCTATCTTCTCTCTCTCTCTCTCTTTGGCTGTGTGACATTTTATAGCATAGGACGTTGATGCTCCCCCCATCATTTGTCAGTTCTTAAGGTATCAACTCTCTTTGAACCCATAGCCATGGCTAATGCAAAATGTGTGTGCTGCTGTGACAGTTTTAGTATAACGCAACAAGAATTTTGCTGTGTTGTTTTTTTCAAGCACAGGGAAGTGGAAGAAACCAGACTGATATTCTGATTTATTTTATGATAATCAAAGGTATCTAGAGATCCAGCCCTTCAAAGATAGGATTGCATGGCTGATCCTTTAAAGGTACTTTGCCTCTAGCTTCAGCTTTAATCGTTTTCATTCTGTGCTGCTCAATTTGCCCTCATATGTTTCCTCTTTAGATAACATTACTTGTACAAATTCCAAGCTAAGCTGAATCAGGGAGACTCAGAGGGTCTTTATGGTATTTCTTATGTAACAGAGCTCAGCTTACTTTATTTGTGCCTTGCATATGGGGTTTCTTCAACTCCCAAGGGCTGAAGACTTGGAGGCTGGGGGGCAGTGGAGAAAACCAGTTGGGACTGAATGAATATCAGCTGCTGACTTGTGGGAGATACGAGAAGCACCAGCAACCATAGAAAAGCTGCAATTTTCTATTTTCCTTGGGTGACGTACCTGGCCTAAGGATTTGGGTGGAGCAGACAATGAGAAATCCAGTTGGGCTTGCAGCAACAGTATTCAGGTAGAGTCTGGCAGCTGTCTTTTAACAATAATAAGGTGTCCTCAAGTCATTTCTGACTTACAATAACCCTTCTAGCTTGTTTTAGGTATGAAATACTCAGAAGTGGGTTACCAGACTTTTCTTCTCATGGCACTTTGGGACTGTGCAGCTAGCCCAAGGCTGCTCAGGAGGCAGGGCATGTAACTCCATCAGCCAAACACACACTAAGTAATCACAGTTTCTACTTTCCTGGGAGGCACAGAAGAGAGTCAAACTCCCAATTTCTGCCTCTGTAGCCGAGTGCCTGAATCTGCTGAGCTTTCAATGCTGGGTTAAAATGTCTTCTATTCACAAGTTTGTTAAGGCCTTGTTATTTTATCTATCAGTGTTATTGTTGTAGGATTTTGATTCAATGCCTGCTGGATAGTTTCTTTTTAGTGTCCATAATTTGAAAGTAATACTGTATGTAAGGAATATAACAAGAAATACATGATATATGTTTGTACAAACTTATGAGGAAATATCTGGTGCAGGTGAAGTGCTTGTCAGGAGAACTGCCGTATTTTTCTGTGTATAAGACCCCCCTTTTCTAACCCAAAATTTCTGTCTTTGCAAGAAAGTGGAGGGGAAAAGCGATTTCTGCTTTCCCCCTACATTTTTGTTGCAAAAAGCAGCTTTTCCCCTCCATGTTTGGAGGGGGAAAGCAGAAACCCCCAGTCAAAGCACAGATTTTGGGAGCCCCCAATTTCTTGGACTCCATTGCAGCAACAACTTATAAGTTAAGAAATGTTGTTTTCTAAGTAACAAGAAGGGATATTCTGTCTTCAACAATGTTATGATCTTGTCTTCAGGTAGTCATACGTATTGCTGAAAAAGATGTAATACATAACTTCAAAGAAAAGGAGAACATCATGTAAGATTTGCATAAATGTATATGTGGAAAGGCAGTGGTGAGGATGGCCCTGTCGGTGGGCTGCTGCACAGGATTGGGAACCTTGGAATCTGAGCAGTCAGCAAGTGAAGGGACAAGAGTTCCAGGTGGAGAAAGCCAGGTCTCAGACTGATCCTCTATCCCTGTGAGTGGCTCTGGAAATCCCAGGTAGACAGATGACCCCTAGAGTGAAAGAAGCCCTTAGTTTACCACGACAGATGGGAGATGTGAAAGCATAGTCTGATGTCATATCTGTGTGCATTTAATCTCTTGCTTGCATTTCCATATCTCATTTAGTCCTCACTGCTGTGTATATAAATCTGTGGTCTAGTTATTTTGCTCCATATGCCTTCAAATGGATGCTCTCCTCAGTAAAGTAAGACACATGACCGCCCTCTATGGTCTTAATGGAAACTGCTTGTCTTATGATGTTTATTGAATGCTTCCCCAGTATTTGGGTGGCTATACAGTATTCTCTGAGCTTCTGATTGCATTCTTTGGATGAAACCTGGAATCTTGTTTTGGTTCATTTCCATGCCACCTTTGTGAAGGTTAATAATATAGCCAAGGGTTGAGTTGCCTTTGAGGCCTTTTGTTGCTCTGATACATGATACATGTGCTTCTGCTGTGTCTTTGAACCCAGTTCTATGCCTGGATCTTGAGCAGTGATGTGGGGGAGGCAAAAGAGAAATAGATTTCTCTGAGCTAGATTGCTAATGCCTCCCACAGCTAGTAACTCCTTGCAGTTGCAGAATTTTCCATTTGTCTCATACTATCAGATTCTCAGCTCACACCTGGAGACACGGATACCTATATGCACTGTTTCTCCTCCCCCTACTTCCTGGTTTTTCCCACAAAGAGTCACTTCTATTTACCCTGGAATTTCAAAACATTTTTATTATCTTAAGGTTTTAATAGTGTGAACACATACTTGGGGAAAAGTCTCAATGAAAACAGTATCTGTTACAGTTGACTGAACATGCATAAAATTGCACTGTATATGTTTTGAACTCATTTTTTTGTGCTTTCATTTGCCAATTGTTATGAGTTTTTTCTCAGTTTTGCTCTCTTTAATTTTGTAAGCTGCCTTGAAGTGACCAATCACATTATTTGTAGTATATCCATGTTTTAAATAAGCCATTATTTATGCTGTGATATGAAATATGATTATGATATGATTCTTTTCCTTCACTTATACCTTACCTTTTTCTCAGTTCTGGGACCAAATGTAGTTCTCATCACAATTAAAAAAAAACATACCAAAATTTTAGAAAAGGACAACAGCAAGTTGTGATAGTAAAACCCAGAGGGCCAGATTATCATATTGAAATGACCAAGTTAGAAAAAAAAATTAAAAGCATATCCAAAAAGTATAACAATCCCATCGAAAATGCCTTCCTTGTGCATTGCTCTAAATTTCATGAATATTACACCTTTTTCTCATAAAAAAATCTGTTCTTATTGGGGTTTTTTAACTGATCTATGTCTCATGTGCCATCAAGTCAGAACTGATTTATAGCAACCATAATAGGGCTTCTAAAGGGAGCTATATAAGAAATGGCTTTACCAGTTCCATACCCAGTGTGGCATAATGGATAGAGTGATGGACTAGGAGGCTTAAGACCAGGGTTTGAATCTCCACTTGGCCATGGAAACTCACTGGGAGAGTGGAATTGGTAAAACCACTTCTTAAAGATCCCATTTATCTTGAAAGCCTTATTAGGGTTACTATTAATCAGTTCTGACTTGAAGGCACATAACTAACTAACTTACCAGTTCTGCCTTCACCCCTTGTGAGTTTCCATGACCAGGTGGAGATTCAAACCCATACCTCCTGAGCCCTGGTCGTCACTCTGTTCACTACACCACATTGGGTACCATGAATTGATCTAGTTTAACTAAATTATACTGCACCCCACTGACATGTTTCTATATAAAAATCTAAACATAATTCCTTCTGTTTTGATCCAGGCAATGACTGCCGCTGCTGATGCTGTGGAAACACCTACAGGCACAGTGAAAAGCAATCCAAGGTTTGCAGAAGTAAAAAAAAAAATACCTAAGGGGGAACAAACTTGTAGGGAGGTGGGGAGACAAGCATGATAGAGTGTTGGACTAAGATTCTAGAGACCTGGGTTCAAATCCTCCCTTGAAGTTCACTGGCGATTTTCTGCAAGTCTCAGTCTCCTGTTCTGATCTACTTCACATCTTTCATGCAAGGATGATGTGGGGAAGAGGACCACATATATTGCCTTGAGCATACTGGAAGAAAAAGGCAGGAAATTAATGTAGTTAATAAATAAAATGAAAGCCCAAGAAGGCCTGAGGAGGCTCACTGTTCACTACATGCTGACTGATCGGGGCACAGATGAATGGAAAACTTGAAGCAGGAAGAAATTAAATTTAATGTGTAGGAAACAGTGCATCTGTGTAGATGCCTCTCTGAATAAGTATATTCAATCTTCCTTCCTTCCTTCCTTCCTTCCTTCCTTCCTTCCTTCCTTCCTTCCTTCCTTCCTTCCTTCCTTCCTTCCTTCCTTCCTTAAAAATCCCCATGCTTTCCAGCATTTAGGATTGTTCCTACCTGCTGTATGGAAGCCTGACCTTGAAGTGCAGTCGCAGGCAGCAGCTTGTTCAATATTGCACAGTGTGGCTGCTGACCATGATGAGCTGCTGAGCCCATGCCAGGTGAATGAAAGGGTGCTACAAGCCTACAGATGCCTGTGCAAAGAACTACTCCATCTGTCCTGGGGGGGGGGCAGGATCCTAACAGACCTCTTCCTTGTCCATAAGATATTCCTGTGGGTAAATGAGTGAGTGAACTGCATAGAGCCCTTGATCATTTCTTGGCTAGCAGCATATCTTTCCTGGTTCTATCACAGTGTAGATGAACTGAATGCTTTACTTCAAAGTAATGACAATTCACCTCTTATTTTATTCAGTGGCATTTCTTTTACATTTTTGCTGCTTATTCTCACAGTGGATTGGGTCTGACTTTTTAAAAGAGCACTTTATTGATGCTTCGGAGTGATCTATTTGGTCCTACAATGTTTACATTATTTATTGATTTACTTAATTTCACTGACAGCCTGTGGGCTGAACAGAAGACTGTAGTTGAACAGGGGAAACTGCTGCTCACTCATGAAGCTTGCTAGGTGGTATAAAATAATTCTTTATCTCTCAGGTTAACATACCTTCTAACATTCCAAATAAAATGACTCACGTAAGATACCTTGAAAGACCTGGAAGAAGGAGGAGACACAAGTGAAATGACAAACAGACTGAATGTTTTTCTAATTGTCCACAGTGAATGTATTGGAGGCCAATTTATGATGAGCAAATGAAATTCAAGCAGTATTTGCTGAAGAGCTGTGAGGAATGGTATGTTAGAGAGCATTTAATTCAGATACAACACAATCAGAAATGTCCTTGTTAACAGCTGGGAACACCTGGAACATCCCTTTTCTTTCCACACACTATTAAGAGGCTTGTTTCAGTCTTCCTTCTTGTTTGCATTTTAATTAACACAGCTGGGAGTAATCTCTCTACCCTTTCAGCCCCCCCCATGCTTAACTCAGAGGTTATATGAGCCATAAGCCTGTGAATTCAATGAAGAACTCTCTTCTAAATACAGTGAAAAGGTGAAAAACAATTTGTTTCTTTTTTTAAAATGCCATTAAATGCAGGAGGGATCCATAGTGTATTGTCGAAGGCTTTCACGGCCGGAATCTGATGGTTGTTGTGGGTTTTTCGGGTTCTTTGGCCGTGTTCTTCAGGACACGGCCAAAGAATCTGAAAAACCCACAACAACCATCAGATCCATAGTGTTTTTCACTACAAAAAGGAAGAGGCTAAGTAACAAATTATTCAGTGTATGCAATACAGTGGGGTCTTGACTTAAGAACGGCTTGAGTTAAGAACATTTTGACTTAAGAACCGCTCTCATAGGAAAATATTGACTTGACTTACATACTTAGATTTGAGTTAAGAACTGAAAAAAACCACGTGGGAGGCAGGGAAAGTGCAAAATTTGAACTTTCAGTTAACTGTTGGCCGGTGAAAAGGGTGCCTGTCTGCTTCCTCACTCCTCCCAGCGTTTAGAGAGTGGATTGGGAGACAGTCTTCAGACTGCCTGGTACTGTACTGCCTGGACTGTATTTTCCCTGCCTTCCATGAACCTTTCTTGACCTAAGAAAAAAAGAAACAAAATATCCCCCTCTAGTGGTCAAAGGCAGAATAGCAGCTTCCCATTAGTTTCTATGGACGGAAAAGAGCAGATACGGATCAAATGGTTTTCAATGCATTCCTATGGGAAATGCAGATTTGACCTGAGAACTTTTTGACTTGAGAACTGCCTTCCAATACGGATTAAGTTCTCAAGTCAAGACCCCACTGTATGTGGATTCATTGATATCCAGCTGCATTGCTGGAATCTGCTTGGAGCTGTCTTTTTGAACAGTTTAAATAAATGGTTTTTCACTCTATGAATTAAGCAATAGTTTAGGACACTGGTGTGCTGATTGTTCTTCCCAGTTCCATGTTGTCATCTGCCTCCCAGCAGTGTGGGATGGCCTTGCCAGGGGGCAGATTTTTAAAAGGAGCAGGAAAGGCGAGGGCGGGAGATCTATATAAATATAAATCAAATAAATATAAATAAAATATAATAAAATATAAATCAATCAATCAATCAATCAATGAGGTCAATGAGGAGTCTTTTCCCCCCTAAGCAAAAGATAGAAGATGAAATCTTTCAAGGACCTCAAGAAGTTGTTCTATGGAACTCATACAAAAATGCAGTATAGGTGATGCTACATCCTGACTTTCTTTAAAAGATTAAGAAGGAGGGGGAAAACACCACCCCATCACTTGGTCTTAAAAGTTGTTAGGATTATTTGGTATTTTTTTACTTATATAGTGCAGGAGCCCATTGCTGAACCTGTGCCTATTGAATCATTCTTGAGGTGGGTATGAGCGCTCACCCACCCACCCCCAAAAAGGGAGAAAAAAAATAGTAATGTTTAATTCCCAATCCATTTAGGGATAGTGCAGAAAGGTATGGCCAATAAACTGGATTACAGAGGATCACAGATGATGTTGGCCTCTCTCTGGTTAGGAGGGGGGAATTAGAATGTGACCTCAGAGAGAAAAAGAGGAGGGAAGTATAAAAGTACCAGTACACATATTGATCTAAAAAAGAGAAATATTTTGTTTTGTTTAGTTCCAACAACTGAATCCTACAAAATTTAGCTGGATGATTGACTTTTGCCCTGCCTTAGACATTGGCAACATATTTGTTCAGTGTTCATCACATTTCATAAGCACATCATGCTGCCTGGTTCGGTGATTTTCACCACATAAAGGAAAAGTGTGCTTGAAACACTCTCTTGGTGGTTTGGGATTTAATTAAGCAGGCTACACATTGCACCCCACCTCCTACAAGCTGCGCACTCAGTTTACTGACCTTGGAAAGATGGAAGAGCCTCTTGAGATTAAACTAAGTATGACCCCATGGTTGCTTTACCCAGGCTCTATACATTTGTAGGCTGCATTCTTGAGCCTGTATCACTAAAATGAAGATACCAATTTACACATGCCAATTAAATGAATAATATTTTTTTAAAAATTTTATTCCAACAAATGAAAATACACCTTATCTCCTTGTGGTGGGCTGTAATCAGATGATTTGTGTGCCTGCTGAGTCTTCTGGCCAACTGCTCAGGGGAAAATGTCACAGTTATTGTTTCTTCTCCATATGGTTCTTTGTTTTTCTCTCAGACCTACACTGCAGAACCTTTCAAACAGAGGACACCTTCGAAATGAGGTCTATCTTCTGCCAGCCCACCAAACAGAGGATTCATTTCGTTTAGTCGTTTAGTCGTGTCCAGCTCTTTGTGACCCCATGGACCAGAGCACACCAGGCCCTCCTATCTTCCACTGCCTCCCGGAGTTGGGTCAAATTCATGTTGGTTGCTTCGCAGACACTGTCCAGCCATCTCATCCTCGGTCTTCCCCTTCTCCTCTTGCCGTTGCACTTTCCTAACGTCAAGGTCTTTTCCAGGGAGTCTTCTGTTCTCATGAGATGCCAAAGTACTGGAGCCTCAGCTTCAGGATCTGTCCTTCCAGTGAGCACTCAGGGTTGATTTCCTTCAGAATGGATAGGTTTGTTCTCCTTGCAGTCCAGGGGATTCTCAAGAGCCTCCTCCAGCACCACAATTCAAATTCAAACAGAGGATAGTCCTCTGTAAAAGAAAATGCATAAGCACTCTTTTCCATCCTAACTTCCATGCATTCAACAGATGGTGTGAAGCAGCTTCTGGGCATGTATAAGCTCTATTTTGCATGCATATGTTCTGTCTTGTAAATAGGAAGAGCTTTTTCAAGCATAGCATCTTTTTTTTTCTTCCTGTGCTTTAAGTATAAGTACTCAGTGAATCTGATGGGTGGAAAACCTTTTGCATTCCAGATTTGGACTATGATTTACATAGTCCTCTATCACTGGCAATATGAACTGTGGATTCTGGGAATTGTTGTTTAAAATTTCTGATAAGCCAAAGGTTTGCACTCCTAGTCTACAATAAATGATTGGGACCTGCCTCCTATATTTAGGCATTTTGAACTTTGAGTGAAGATGGAAATCCCTTAATGCAAGAATCTGAACTCTAAAGAATATATAGACACTCAATTATATTTCACTAATGTTTGACCAAATGACTGGCAGTTATATTTTTTGTGTTTACCCAAATCACTGAAACATTTGCTTCTAATGCCTGCATAGAATGGGAGAAAGCCACTGCCTTGCTTAGAGTTCAATGCAGAGTCAGTTAAATAAAACTTGTGTTTCCCAGCTCTGGCAAAGGGTTTGGACATTTCAAAGGGCTTGATAAACAGCACCAATAGCCTTGCCTCCCACACATTAAAGCTTCATCAACGACATTATGAGAAAAGAAGAAAAAGCTGGCAACACAGCAAAGCAAAGGGTAAGGTGTTCCTTGGATGGGTCAAGGTGCTCTAAGTTCCTCTTTCTGCACTGAAAGAACAGCAGTGTTTTCTGGCAGGAGATCATCTCTAATCTTTGTCAATTCCGAAGAGCCACATCTGTTCACAGTTAAGGGCCAGTGCCCATACAGGAAGTGTAATGTTCTGTGCACAGAAAAGAGGCTCTGGATTAAGGAGATACAGAAAAGCTTTTAAAAGAAAATCTTCCTTAAGTGGCCTGGATAATAAAACGAATCCAACTCAAATCCATAAAAGAGTTAAAGACTTCCAATTTGATAAACATCTAGAAAATGTTGCAGGCAATGGAAGCAAGAGTCTCATCCAGTTTCTGGTTTCTCTTGTGTTCTGTTGCTTAAGCATGAATTGGCTAAAATCCTAACTACAGAAAGTGAATCATAGAAGCCAAGGAATTGATTGAGATGCCTCTTGGGAATAGAGGCACTCAGCTATATACTCATCAACTTCCTCTACCCTCAACAGCCCTTATACCAGATTTACCTCAAATATATACATCTTGTCCAGTTCTCCCACACTGCATCTCTTGTTCTTTCTAAGACTGAGAATCACATGTTTTAAGGCATTCTCTTGGTGAAAGCCTATTTATACCAAAGGTTTAAATCACTGCTGTTGTTACACTATTGCATGGTAGTTGTGTTTTCAAAGGAGAATGCAGTGGCATGCATTTGTAATGGAAGTGAGCACACTGGTCAACACAGATTTTGAAAATGACTGAAGCAAGGGGTACTTTCAGCCATACGGATGGAAATACTCTAAACCTCACAAGATGTTTCTGTCTTAAAAGCTGTTCTTTTCATGCCACGAGAAAGGCATGCAGTCTTCTTTGCAGTGATCAGACAGACATGCAATGTATACGTGAGACACATTATGTGATATTGCATTGGGAAATGATAAATGCTTTTCGAGAACTATCAGTAATGTAGGGATGGGGAATTTCTGGCCTGTTGGCTGGAAGTGGCCCATGGAGATTCTCTTCTCTGACCCACAACTTATTTTACTATTATGTCCCATGATGGGAGCTTTGAAGGAAGGTACTTCAAAATTCCAGAAGCAGGGGACAGGTATCTAGTTGTCTCATGTACTCCCAGAGGCACCTGGTGGGGCCACTGTGAGATACAGGAAGCTGGACTAGATGGGCCCTTGGCCTGATCCAGCAGGGCTCTTCTTGTGTTCTTATGAGCTGTTGGGAATTGGAGTACCTGGCAGTAGGTTTGAGGAGGGTCTAAACTTCTTCTTGATCTTTGACTTGATCTTTCTTGTGTCTTGTAGGTGCTTCTCCCCTCTTTTATGTCTTTAACCCTAGAGATGTGACAATGAATTAATGGGAATGGAGTCCAAATTACAGCTGCAATCCTATTTTTCCAGTCAATTCACTAGATTTCTTTTCTGCATACAGCCCACAAGCAGTGTGTTTAGTGCCCACAAAAAAATGTTACGGAAGTCTAGGATCTCTAAGATACATCTCTGTTAAGCTCATTGTCTGCACCATACTTTCTGCAGGTTTTGAGAGCCGTATGGTATTAGAATTTTTTTTTGCAATGAAGAGAAGTGCTCATTTGATCAAAGCCAATGAACAACTGGCAGCACAGCATTTTCCATGTCTGGAGGACGTTTAACAAAGTTTTTAATCTCCCACTAATACCCTTCATTGTGTAACCTCTGCCCTTAAATAGCACAGTGAGACTCAGAACGGTTATTCTTTTTTTTTTTTTTTTTGTATACTGAAATTAAAATGCCTAATTTAATCTACAGTTCTGACTATCCTAATCTGACACGTTCAAAAGTTGAATTTCAGCTCTCCCTTTAGGGGAAAGAGTACACTGAAGTGTAGTTGCTAGCTATTATAATCTCCAGAATCTTTCTTAGAAGAGCTTTATATATTTTCTCTCTCCTAAATTCAAATATGAAAATTTCACAGGGAAAATTTCACAGTATCTTATTCATAGCTTTGTATCTTGGGGTACAATCAAGTTGCAGTTAGAATAGGCCCATTTGAATTTATGGAAAATTTGACTCACCAAATCCATTGGTTCAGTAGAACTAGTCTAGTGCAGTTTAGTTCACTAAGCAACAGGATTTTGGCCAGTGCCAAACTTTTGTTTTCAGTTTCACAATTGATGTTATCATAAATTGTGTGCTAACCAAAAACACACTTTAAGTCTTGACTTATTAATAAAAAGCATCAGAACAAAAAGTGTGTGTGTGTGTGTGTGTGTGTGTGTGTTTGTGTTTGTGTGTGTGTGTGTGTGTGTGTGTGTTTGTGTTTGTGTGTGTGTGTGTTTATGTGTTTGTGTGTGTGTGTGTGTGTGTGTGAGAGAGAGAGAGAGAGAGAGAGAGATTGAGAGAGAGAGAGAGATGGACAAATGGGGCTGGAAGCCTTTCCAGTCACGTTTATCATTACAATAAGGCATAATAATTACAATAAGCATAAGGATATCAAAATGAAGCAATTTAAGATAAACAATGACATTTTGCCAAGAATCTCATTTTTGCCCTAAAACAATAAAACTCATTTGAATGAAATGGGCATTCAAAAGTCAAATAAGCATAAGTTCTTGTTTCAAGTAAAGTTTGGTGGTGAATCCTTTTTAACACTGTTTACCCAAAAAGGCCGATGAGACTGCCTTAACTTAAGGAAATGGGTGAATTGGCCTCCCTGAGGAATGGGGTTTCATATTCAGTTCAGAAATGTTGTTACCAGCCCTAGATGTCATAGCTGCATTTTAACTTTTTTTTTAAAAAAAAATTCACAATGACCTGAAGTATTGTGGCACAGTAAATTATTAAAGGACTGTTTCCATTGTAAGGCATTAGAGGCCTTTGCTTTAACAATCCTAATTTACAAGTGATAAACACTGTTAAAATCTTCTTAATTATAATACAACAGGCTTTTGAGTATAATGATTGTATTTCTCTCTGTCTCTCTTTGTCAGAAGGGATTAGCCAAATAAAAGCTTATAGATAAAGATTATAATATCATAAAGTTATTTATGATACTAATAGCATGTAGGCAAATATAGCCAAATACTAATTGTTACCTAGGCAGCTCACAACTTTCACAATACTGAAGAAGTCTCCTTAACTTCATAGTATCTAAGTAAACAATAGGTGGATTGCAAAGACTGGCACATAAATGGCGATTGAAATTATAGGAATAGATCTATTGATTTTATTAAATTTCCCTCTGTCTTGATTTTATGTTGCTGGGGAAAAATACTGAATGGTGCTCAGAAACTAAGTTGCAAAGTACATGTTGATCCGAAGTGTGCTTACATGGAAGTCAGTCCCATTGGTTTCAATGGAATTTACTTCTAAGGGCAGCTGCTTAGGATTGTTGTCTTAATTCATTGTTACTTCACAATGAAATGATGGAATGGGCCCAAGTTCAAAATAACCCCTCAAGGAACCTGAAAACAAATGGGTTGGTGGAGGGGAAAATCTTTGCCGCAGGCCTGATAAGTCATTTTCAGCCTAGCAATTTATTTGCTGATCATCACAGAACTTCATTTTAAGGAGCTGCTACACTACAGATGCAGGTGTGAAGCTAATCAGTGGAAGCAATTAAGAGCTATCTCTGCAACGGCAAAAATACCAACTGACGTGCCAAGTATAGTGGGAATGCAGTTCTTGCAGATAACTTGGGATTAACATGTTTATGTCTAGCGTTTCCTCCCCTGTAACATTTTGCTGAAGAAGCCCTTCTTAGCTCTGACATTTGGGGACTTTTGCTGTATAAACTAATCAAGCCATAAAACATTGTGGTGCTAACTAGTGTGCTGCTTCACAAAGAGAAGAAGATATGATGGAAAGGTTTGGAACACTGGACTAGGTCTCAGGAGACCTGAATTCAAATCCTCACTCATTCATGAAACTCATTAAGCTACCCTTGGCCAGTCACATACTATCTCAGCCTGCCCTACCTCACCGGGTTGTTTTGAGGGTAAAATGAGAAAACATAAAACGATGCATGCTACCCTGCACTTACTGGAAGAAAAGGAGTATATAAGCGTAACAAATAACAGTAATAATACACTGGCAGTATGAGTTAAAAACAACTATTCTGTATGACAGTTTGGATCCTGACAAGCAAACTACCAAGCTAAATGAAAAACAAAACAAAACAAAACAAAAAAACAAAGCAGCCAAATCTCCGAATTAGTTAGGCATCTTCAACTTCAGCCGAGTTAACACAATTATGCTTGTAAAAAGTACCATGGGCATGTAGGTATGTACATAGCATGGTATCTTACACAGAGCACAGAGTGCTCAAATCTCAATCCTGTGTAGATTGATAGGGTATTAAAATTTTCTTTTAAAAATTTTTGAGTGGAAAGCTGTATCAGAGCAATTCAGCTTTGTGCGGCTTGATTCACAGCCTGTATCACATTTGTTCACTATTCACGCGGAATGTGATGAAATTTGCATTCCAGCATGCTTCTTTCCTTCCATTCCCTGGTCCCACCTCTGCTGATTTAATGGAGAGCACAAATAGGGTGATAGGTGACAGGGTGATCTAGGGCTAATATTATATATGTAAGACTTAAACAAAAATCGGAGGTCCATTGGGGAGAGGAAAAACTGTGGGGTGTGTTCCCCTGATCCCACAGCACAGAAGCCAAAGCAAACATTTAACATACAGGTGAAACATGTCTTGCATTTGTCATTTAAATAGCTTGAATAGCAAGTACCTGTCTGATTTATTTTTCTATTGTTGCAAGAATATAATTGAGTGAATTAAATTCCAGCAGAATGATTGCTTTTGTCCACTTGTGCCCAATTTTAAGTGCTAAGTCTCTTATTTTAGCAGTTGTTGTGAAGGATGTTTATTCTACATTTTTGCCCAGCTTGCCTTGGCTAAATGTATGCCTACATCTGTCTCCCAGGCTACCATTAGACAATTCAACCTAAATTTCTGGAACTAAGGCTTCCTGGTTTCAATGGAACAAAGATATAGAGAATATTTTTCCACTTGCTTTGGGGATTACCTTTTGCTAGTGAAATTATTCTTCCAATAATGAACTATTTTTGTTCCAACTGTAATGCATGGAAACACTTGCCATGTGGATTACTACCATTTTCTTAGCAATTTAGGTTAGGAATTGGCCCTTGTTCCCCATTCCTGGTGGCTACAGACATTGAGAGTCAAAATAATGGTGGATACCCCTCTGGAAAATTGTTCTAAGCATTCCAAGCTGGGATATGAAGCACTTGTCATGAGGAAGGCTATTTTACAGGCCATCCCTGTGACAAATTCTACATGTTTCCCAATCTTATGAAAATATGGCTTAAAATCTTAGCCTAAAACCAGTCTTTTTAAAAAAAAAAAATGGGGGTCAACTTCAATGGAACATCTAAGTGCAAATTTAGTATACCTGTATTAGAATTGGGTTCTTAATTGGTGGGCCAGCCTGTGTTTTTGAGTAAGGGGGAGAAACCTAAAGTCCTAGGCACATGTGGTCATTAAGGATCCCATGGTACTTTTTACAAGCATAAGAGTGTTAACCCTGCTGTCCTGGCTGAAGTCCAACATATCTAATTATATCCTGCTAATATTAATTCACCCTGTAGTTTCAGCTGGTTATGATATTCGTTGTTTCCTGTCCTAGGCTGCTGAAGTATGGTTGTGTTTCTATCTCCCTCTCTCTTTGCCCATATAGGAGCATGTGAATAAAACATTAGGAACAAGGATAAAGATACGAGGATGGAAAAAAAAGAAGTCACATTTCCCATGGCCTTCTAGACAACTGTATACCTTTAACTCTGAAATTAAGCACCATTTAGATCAACAGATCTTCTTCTCCAATACAGACTTTCTCATTTGGATGAAAGAGAAACAGTCATCTGACTGAGATGGCAGATGCTGGGGATAGCAGTGGCACATCCTTGACTGTTAACATTGCCAGGTATCTGGACATTAGAGTCTCACAGGCTGTGCTTCTCTGGGTCTTCAAGCACGGAGGCAAATGGCAGAGCCATCAGCCTGAGATGGCGAAAGTCTGAGCAGCCATTCCTAGATGCCTCTGTATTTTCTGGCTCTGTACAATGATGTTTCTAAATGTTTTGTGTTTGCACTCTGTTTGCAAACCAAAAATTAGGAACAAGGAAAACAGGACAAAGGGAGATGATGATGAAGAAGTGGATGATGAACCTGCGCCCATCATTATACTATGTGGAGTACGGCAAGGATGGACCACTGAGAATCATGAGCCTTTTTGTGGCATACCCTGTGACATCACAAAAGCATTTCCTCTTTGACATTACTAGGGCTCAGCCTTGAGATATCACCAAGCTGCCTCCCTCACCTCAGTGTTGTGCTCTGAAACTTCAGGCATTCAGAAGTTGGTCTCCTGATAATCCTATAGGTTTTTCCTCCAGGAGCCCCAGACTATTCCTCTAAGTGAAAGAACAGAGTGGTTTGTACAGTATGAGTAGTAATAGGATTTGTCTCCTTCATCTTATAGGATGGAGGATGATGTTTCATTGCAAGGGTTCTACTAGCAATTGAAGTATCCTCTCTTCTTTGTGGAATGAGCACTACTAGGCAGCTAAATGTCTTGGGCAAGTGCTGTTGTTCCCACATTAATGTGCAGAACAGACTGCAGCCTGAGGATTGCAGTCTACTGCTTACTGAAGCATGACTACACTGAGGTTAACAGTTTCAAGCCAGCACAAAGTTAAGTGGTATTGAATGGCTTCTTTTGTGTCACTATGAACAAACAAACAACTAAGATGACAGCAGTGCATCGCTGGCCATCTCTCCACTCCAATATGCTCACGTAGCATTTTCCCTATGATGCTTCAGAAATGGCTTTTGTGATAACAAACAAAATTGTTATGCCTCTGTCATTCAAATATTTAGTCATTGTAACAGCTAAAATGAATTAAACATGCAAGCAAGGTTATGAAGAAACAGTTATAGAAAGGAGTGTTAAGCACAATAAATAACAACTAGTGTAGGAAGGAAAGTTGAGCAGGTGTTTACATGATCTGAGGAAATGTTAAAGATAGTGGGTTGTATACATAATTCAGAACAGCATATTGCTTCAGAGCCCACAAGACCAAATGAAATGGAGTCACTGCTGAGTCACAAACTGGCCGTAACATATTTCAGTCTGTTATTAAAGTATAATTTCCAGTTTTATCTCCTGTAACTTTCTAGTGAGGGGAATACTGAATAGGACTAATAGCACATAGGTTGAGGACATTGTTTGTGTGTCTAAGAATACAATAGCAGCTACTGTTACGGTTACAGCTGTTAAAATGTAAATCTTTACCCTCCTATTTTTCAAAAGAAATTGAAATTGTTATTTTTAGATAATTTTAAAAAATGCAACACTACAACTCCAGATGTTAAGGTAGTGATAGAACAATCTAAACAAGTGAGTGATGAGAATTCTGCCAGCGACCACAATCAGAACTGTACCCTAGAACTTTTTCAACGGTTTATGAAGTTATCCCATATTGATGAGGAGTCAGCAATATGCTGACGACACTCAGCTCTACCTCTTTTTTCCACCAATCCAGGTGAGGCGGTTTCTGTGCTGAACTCATGTCTGGACCTGATAATGGACTGGATGAGGGTTAATAAATCGAAACTCAATCCAGACAAGATGAAAGTGCTGTTAGTGGGTGCTTCACTGGACAGGTTGGAGGGCCATATCCCTGCCCTGAATGCGGTTACACTCCCCCTAAGGGACAGGGTCCACAGCCTGGGGATGCTCCTGGACCCCAGTCTAACTCTGGAAGCCCAAGTGGACTTGGTGGCCAGGGGTGCATTCCGTCAGCTGCGGAAACTGTACCAGCTATGGCCCTACCTAGACAAGCGGAGTCTCATGACAGTTGCACACACACTGGTAACATCTCATATAGATTATTGCAAAGTGCTCTGTGTGGGGCTGCCGTTGAAGATGGTCCGGCAAGTGCAACTGGTCCAGAATCAAGCTGTACGGCTGGTGAGTGGTGGGGCCGCTAAAGAACACATCAAGCTGATTCTGTTTAAGTTACATTGGTTACCAGCTACTGCCCAGGCCCAATTCAAAGTGCTTGTTTTGACATATAAAGCCCTAAACGGCTCGGGCCCTGGATACCTGAAGGACCGCCTCCTTCCATAAGAACCTACCCAGCAGTTAAGATTTAGCCAGGGGGCCCTTTTGAAAGAGCCATCCCTTAAGGAGATAAGAGGGGCAGCTTACAGAGAAAAGGCCTTTTCAGCAGCTGCCCCCAGACTATGGAATGCCCTCCCAACTGAGATTCGTCTGGCGCCAACGCTGAAGACATTTCGGCACCAGGTCAAAACCTTCCTGTTCCAGAAGGCTTTTAATTGAAAGAATATCAACTGTGGGTCCTGATGGCAATTTTTAGAGTATCAATTTTAATTGTATTTTAATTGTTTTATTTTTTTTATTGTGTTTTTATTGTATTTTAATTGTAGTAAGCTGCCCAGAGACCTTTGGGTAGAATGGGCGGCATATAAGTTAAATAAATAAATAAATAAATAAATAAATAAATAAATAAATAAATAAATAAATAAATAAATAAATAAATAAAAACAACTTGCTAAAAGAAGCAATGACATCGCCAGGCAAAGCCACTACTTCACATTTCAGTTTTCCCCTCAGTGATAACATTTTGTAGTTGGATCAAGGGTGCTTCCAGACTAATGACTTCTATTGCATACAATTTGAAGGAACTGTGCAGCTACTCCTTTTTTATTATTATTAATCGAATTTGTCTGGAAGAAAAAAGAGGGAAGTATCAAAGAGAAACTATCAGACAGCAGCAAACTGAAGATTATATCATCTGGGCCTCCCATAAACTTTCATGAATGAGGCAATGTGATTGCACAATAAAACCCTAATCTGGAAACACCCTTAGCTTTTACAAGATTTTAACATATATTGTCATGTATTTTTCATACATTTTATGCATTGCAGGATTTGTGATGAGAAGCAGGATAGAGGAGGAGAATGCTATTTAAATAGTAGATAATCTTTCCTTGAAAATGGAGCATCTTAGCAATTAATATATTATTCCTTTCAATGTCTACAAATAACCATTTAGAGAACTAAATGAAAAGAGTGGGAAAGGAGCAGTGAGAGAAAAATGGAATCAAAACTTTATAAAGTGTTCATTTCATTTTATTTCTGAGTGAAAAGAAAGGGCAGGCTCCAATTTTTTTTCAGTTTTTTTCAAGTTTAGATACATGGGCCTGCATAAACATTAGTATTTAAAACCACCAGAGCTGAATAAGCTAATCAGCTAATCAATCATCTTTTTGAACTTATTGTGATCCTTGCTCCATTCTTATAGACTGGTCCGACAAAAACAAACATGACATTCTTATTGCTCTTGGAGCACACATGTTTGAGGTAGCACAAGATGATGATCTCTCTACTGTAACCAGAGTTGATTTAAACTTTATTTTACTTCTGTAACTCTTTTCCTCCACCATACATCTTATGAATCATCAACAAAATAATGTGCGTATAGATATGCCCAAGGTCACCCAAAGTGGGATTTGAACCCAGGTGTCCCAGTCCTTGTTCAGTGGTCTAATCACTAGGCCACCCTGGCCTGCATATGCATAAATCCCACATGTGAGGGTACATTCAAAGCAGAATGTAGGAGCAGCTTTCCTCTGTTCACTACCTTTCAAATATGCTGGGCTACAACTCACATCCTGCTGGGGATGGTAGAACTCCAGACATGGAGCTGGTGTTCCTACGTTGTGGAGTGAGTAAAGCACCATATATGTGACCTATACATATTTCAATGCTGTGCAGTGGCTAAAGAGTTGACCTAAGGAGACCAAATTCAAACCCCATTAGGGTGACCTTGGGTCACTCACTGTACTGCATGCTAACCTACACCCCAGAGCTGATGTAAGGAAAACAGTGAGAATAAGGACCATGCATAACACCTTAAATACAGCTTGGAATATTACTTCTAAAACAAATGAACATAATAGCACAGAGAACCTTCTCTAATTGACCTCTGGTAGGGAGATGTATCTGGATCTAAATTCTTTCTATAAGAACTGTTGATTCTCTTGATCTGAAAAGCCTGTAAAACTGAAGTAGCTTTTTGTAACTGCTGAAGTTAAATATAAAATAACTGAAACTATTCCTCTTTAATCATTTTGTACAGTCATGGACTTCATCCTATTGTTATTTTCCTCTTGAGACAAGAGCTAAAACCCAAATGAATTGCCTTGTTGAAATGCATGGGCATGATTTTTGCCTCCTTCAAAGATGCCAGGATTTTTCTCTGTTGATTGAGTCATACATTCACTGTCCAGCAGCAATATAAACTGAGGGCCTTATTCAAATTTTTCTCATTCTCCTCCAGATAGACCAGGCAGTGCTGACCCATCAAACATCCTTCTTCCCTTCTCTGCATTGACAGGACACCAGTTTTAAAATTCCAAAGGGAAATCACATGCACAGCTACCCAAAGACTGTCCGCCATTAAAAACAACACACATGATCTTCAAATCATCCAACAGCACTAAAGATGTTTGACAACAGACTTAAAGGTGTTTGACAACAGATTCATCCAAGGAGAAATGGTGTGACAGTTCAGTGTGTGGTTCTCACAATTAATTTATGTGGCAATATGACAGAGTTTGCTATTGTCCCAAGGGAGGGAAGGAACTACATCCACCTTGTGCTGCTGCTCCCAAAGTGTTATCTCCACTGCAAAAGCAACAAATCTGGGCAACAGAATGCAAAGGACATATACCATTATTTTAATTATTTCTACAGGGTAACAATATCTGTATGCTGCAACAAAAACTATCTGATGAAGTGGGCTCCATGAGGGCTTCTGGCAAATAAAACATGATCATTTTCACTGTGCCAAGTTATTCTGGTGGCATTCTTATGATAGCAATTTTGGTTTCTTATCTGAGTTGTCATGTACCCTGTTGAGTTCTGTGAACGAAGGGGTTAGCTCTACATGCAAATCCTCTATGTGTTCCTAGAGTTGCTCCACCCATAGATGTAAAGGGAGCTGCCTTTGCCATGGGAGGGGGGGTTGTACAGGGCCCCCACTTGGATCAATCAGGATACAGTATAAACTATTAGCATACCTTCATTCTTCATATGTTTGCTAGATTATACTGTGCCCTTAGTGAAACAACTCTTTTTTTTCTTTCTTTCTGTCTCTTTCTCTATCCCTTCACATTCTCACCTTTTTAAATTATTATTTTCCACTAAGTGGAACCTGAGATTTTTTATGACTTTTTGGTTATACCAGTAGTTGTATTTCTCCTAATAAAGCTACAAGAACTCTAATCTTTGAAGAAATATTAACCCCAAATCCATTATTATTATTCTCCAAACCCTAGTCTAAACTTTGTTATTACTATTTTTTTCCCCTAAGGTGGCAGTGGTATTCTTGAGCCAAATTTAATTTTTACACTAGCCTTATCATAAATATGGATCATATTGTTTTTTCACATTTAAAGACCATACGTTTCTTTTTTTATCCATGAGAAGGCCAGACATGAATACAGCAGTTTCTTTACCTTATTTACTCCTTCTTGGTCCTTCTATCAGGAGTGGTTGTATCCTTGGCCCATGGACACCCTCCTCCTTCTCAGCCATGGAGATGGGAGTCTAAGAGCTATCTCTAAATGAGGAAGCTGTTTTGTTTTTGTTCACCAAATCAGTAGCCTTGTTTTCAGAACAAAATGTCACTGATGAGAATAACGGCTCCCGATGGTGAGAACTGAACCAGCTTGCTGTGTAATGGTCGCATGATAAATGTCGCCTCTGCGGTTTGATCATACCAAAACAACTTGGCATTTCGAAGCAATTAATATGTTCATGTTGGAGATCATAGGGGTGGTGGGAGGGAAGAAAACAAATGTAGATAAGTGACTTGCAGCTGGGGCAGGTCAGGTTCACACTGAAGGTCCCGTACCACATTTCCATGTGAATCTAAATAGAGGTGGATGACTGACTGATAATGTGAGGCACAAGGGACATAGTCTTCCACTCGGGAATTCGGATTTCATTGACATTCCTTGGGCTCGCCTTCTCCTGGTTTCCAAGAATCAATTGCACTTAATCTATCTGACTGGTATCACTGTTGGGTGATGCGGGTGAAATACAATCATGAGAATAAGTCTAGAATTGATCACAGAACAGGAAATATAGCCTTTCAGTAAGTAGGGTACTTATCATGATGTGGTGGTTAGTATATTGTAGATCTCAAGTTCAGTAGTCCCAGAAAGTAATAATAATAATAATAATAATAATAATAATAATAATAATAATAATAATAATAATAATAATAATAATAATAATAATAATAATAATAATAATAATAATAATAATAATAATAATAATAATAATAATAATGATGATGATGATGATGATGATGATGATGATGATGATGATGATGATGATGATAATAATAATAATAATAATAATAATAATAATAATAATAATAATAATAATAATAATAATAATAATAATAATAATAATAATAATAATAATAATAATAGAAATAGAAATAGAAATAGAAATAGAGAAGTTCAGCTCCAGAAAATTATCTTCCAGATGTGGTACTTATGTTGTTATGGAGTCCAGAGCCTTGATTTACTTGAAGAAACTGAAAAGACTTGCCTGTCAACTCTACAGCAGTCTGGTCAGAATTATTAATTGCATGTGTAACAAACCACTTAGCTCATATTCATTCCCTTTACCCAGAGAACATTGAGAACGATACATTTCCGTAAGAAGCTAAGAATCTCTGATAAGTAAATCCTCGTTATGAAAACAGTTTGTAGCACAGAAATAATGTGAATCTCTTAAGTTTCAGAAGTGAACTTCATGATCAGTTGAGCAGATAGGGAGGCACCCATGGAGATCTGCAAGTCTCTTTTGGTTTTTGGATCCTTTCCAGCATGTGCAGAACACGAACATATGAGTCCTTGTCATGGCTTATGTGAAAAGACTCGTGAGATTCTTATGGCAACTAGCTCCTAATGCCCTGCAGAACTAGCAGCCTATAGTAGAGGTGTTCAACTATAATGAGCTCCTTTCAGCTGCTGTGCCCCTCGCATGATGATGGGGAGACTGAGAGGAATAACCTTTTCACATCATTATACCCACCCCCTATGTTATGAAAGGCAAGTGTTTACATGTAGGGGCTCACCTTAACCGTTTCCCTAGTCATGCCTCCAAAGAAAGTCCAAAAAGGCATCTATATTGATTTATAACAACAAACCATTTGTAGCAGTTTTCATCTCTACCAGAAACAAATCCTTTAAAAAATTAATTAGCCTTAACTCTCAATTTCAGGCCAAGTCCAAGCCATCCCCAAAGAAAAATGCAATTACATCTCTTTAAAAAACCCACCCCCTTTCCTACCTACTATGAGGATTATAATGATAGGAAAGCTTGAGGGTGTAGCAGATAATTTTGTAATTCCTACTAATCAAAATGTCCTGGTATTTTGCTCCTTTGATCTCAGAATTCACCACCACCCTCTATGAAGAAAAACAGGAAGGTCTGCAGTGGGAAGACTTCTCAATTTATGGAGGCTGTCCATGTGGTTTAGAAATTTGATCTTCCAGGGTTTTAAATGGAAATGTCTCCCTGTTACGGAAGTTTACCAATAGTAGAGAGGGCAATGAAGCCACAGACTTATGTGATGGGGAAGGGCAAGGCCATTGTGCTTGTCCCACTTTGTTGTCACATATTAATCTGGAAGATAAGAATGTCCAAATATGATTGGCAAAACGTGAGGAGGCCGACATTTATTTTAACCTGTGTTTACATGTTAATTGTATTTTATTGTTATTCTTTTAAAAATTGTAATGCTATTCTTGCTTGCTTCCTTGAGTCTCGTGTTGCTGCAGAAATATGAGAGAGAGAGAGAGAGAGAGAGAGAGAGAAGGAGGGAGACAGAGAGACAGATAGAGTGAGCAATTGATGAGAACCTTTATGGAGTGTTGTGGCACAGTCATCATCTGCAAAACATTCTGCCAGCAAACAGCCTGAATGAGTCATTGGAACCTTCAATCTTCTCCCAGTGATTGGCTGGTAGGGGGAATGTGAGAAGAGACAATAATTTCTCATAAATTGAGCCAGGCTAGGGAGGCCTAATATTCCAAAGAGCCAACAAACCTTCTATTCTGCATGTGACATTCTCCCCCCCCCCCACGTGAAGTCTCCATAGAGAAAAGAAAATAAACGAATAAGTCTAAGGATGGGTCATATTTGTGCATCCAAGTTTATAAGTCAAGGAGAAAGGGCATAAAATGTGTTGACTGACATAAATATTGTCTACATTTTTATTTCTGCAAGTTTGTTGTATATTACACCTTGCTGGTTGACGAGATTTCTCTTGGACATTTATTTGCTTAGAGCTACATGCAAGTACTCTGTTGTCTGCATGAGTTGTGTTTTTCTTTTGGCTTATTTGGTTTATTGCTATTTCCTTCTGTTAACTATAGTTCTTGAGTTTTTAATTAACTGAATGTTGTGGTCTCTCCCTCTGTGCATCTGTCCATCCCTTCATCTCTCTCTCTCTCTCTCAGCAAAAATAGTAAGGAAATCAAAGAGCAACAGTTTATATAGGTCCAAGAAGCATCGTGTGTAAATATAAAAATACATCAAATTCATTTACAGACTCCTGTCTTAATTTTTTTAGTGAGACCTGTATCAACATTCTACATTACCCTTTATTTTAGCTAGTTTCATTCCTGTAATGTTAACATAAACAAAGGTGCTGACAGGGGCTGAAGTTTAAACTGGTTTAAATTTGAATGTGACTTATGAATTTCATCAGGGAAAAAAGACTAAACAGTTTAAACTGATTAAATTTTCTTAAAGTGGCAGCTAAATATAATGAAAGCCAGTTGTGGCCTTTTCTTTTAAAAAAAGAAAAGGGACACAAAAGAAAAAAGAAAATTGAATATCTGGACATTAGTGACTGACTGGTCTGTATGATGAATTCCTTTCTCATGAAACAAAGAGTTACAACAATTTCCGTTTCTCACAGGCTTCTACAAGGTAGTCTCAGTTTTCTAATTGTTAGAGGAAGTATAGGTGGGTTCTTTTTCTCCCTCCCTTTCTCTCTAAAATGCCTGATTAATAAATCTGTAAATCAGGAATACCTTTTCCAAGTTTCAGTTTGGGAAATGGTCCAGAGTTTAGTGAGGAGATAGCCACACTTCACTGTATTGAAATGAAAATGCCAGCAATGACATAAAAACACTAAATACATTTTAAGTATATATGTTCATATTCTATAATAACCAGAACATAGAAACTTATGATAAACTATTATATGTAATGTTGAAAAATCAGGCAATGTTTGGAGGAGAAAACTGCCTTTTTTGGCTTTCTTCAAATAACTGTTGGAAATGACTGTGTGCCATGATAAAAGTTTCAAAAGATCTGGATTTTTGTTTACATTTGGCACTGATATTAATCTGCAGATTTCCACTTATTTTGATCACTTCAGAAGTCTTCTGGTTAAATAAACTGCCTTGTGGCTAACAAAATGTTCACATTGTCCACAGCTTTGTAACCTGCATTACTCTGTAAAATGACTTATATTAGATATAGAATTAATCCAAAAAGCACAAAATTATTTGTTTATTTGTTTGTTTGTACCTTGCCTTTCTCCTTAAAAAGACTCAAGGCAGCTGACATCATTTTAGCTTTAATAAACTTAATATTTGTCCCCAATTTCTGATATCCAAGTTACTCTGCCCTAAATATGGAAGTTCTGCATTGAGCTGTCAAGCTAGTCATTAGATGCTGGAGACCTAATATACCTAAAATTACCAAATTCTTTTGAAAGCCAGCAGAAAGTGGACATTACAGGTAGTGTCAGGATGTTACCAATAAAAGTTATGCTCTCCCTGATGTAATATTTAACCATTAATGACAACCACCTGTAGTAGCTGCCAGAGATGTGGAATGCAGAATGATGCCCTCAAAATGATACGTGGGAGCTAGCATGGTATACATATCAGGATATTGTACTGAGGCATAGAAGATCCAGGTTCTCATCCCCCATGACATGATCTTTACTGAATTACTTTCTTCAGGCTATCCACATGAATGAATGAATGACTTTATTACAGTCAGAGACAAGTAAGAGCAAAACAATATAAAATAAGTACATACAATTGTAGTTTCGCAAAATTAGGCAGAATTATAAATTTTCCATTAAAAATATGATAAATCAACCCATTATTTCCAGTTAATAACATTATATATCTTTAAAATAAGTAAAACCTCAGCCAGTGTTATATTAAAAGCATTATATTATCCGACCCAAACATCTGGTCACGAATAACTATTGCTGGAGCACAGAATTTGGCCAGTTGTCTTGTAATATAAGAGGCATTGTCAGAGAGTAGTAACTGTATATAATCCTCCTCTGATCTCTCAGGAGATTTACGGATAATAGGAAGTAAAAGCTCCATACATAAATCCCGATAGCAAGTGCAATAAAGGAGAACATGACAAACTGATTCAACTTTGTCACTATTACAAGGGCAGACACAATCTAATGGAGGCAAACCTCGAAATCTTCCTGCCAGAAGCTTAGAAGGTAGTACATTGAGCCTAGCTAGCATAAAAGCCCTTGTGGCTTTAGATGACACAGTACTGGCTAAATACAAGGATGTTATAAAGGCAGATTTCTTGAGAAAGTTAGATTTCCCTAGCTGGCCGACATAGTTCTATATCGCAGACCCTTAACTTCACTGCTTTGATGGCATCATTGAGATCCATTGCTATAAGTGTATTGGGAAAAAAGCCAATTTTCGATATCTCTTCAGTTATATGCTTCTTCTAGTCCAAATGAAAAGTATCTAGTAACATCAGTGGGGCCAAGCCTTCCAATGAAAAATAAGTTTAAGCAAGTGTTTTACCATAAGGACTTTAGCCCGTGCTTTAATGGATATTAAGCAAGGTATTTAAGGCTTGGCCTTTCTTGGTGCTAAGAGGCAAAACTACATCTTGTGGCAGTTTCAATTAATTCTGTGGTGCACATCTGAAACCTTTAGCAACAATGTGGTATGGCATGGTTATTACACCATTCAGCAGCACCAGGAAAACCAGCTTTCAATCCCCTATTATTCATTGTTGACCGTAACTCAGTTATCAGTTTTCATTTAACTTTGTGAGGATAAAATTAGAAAGAGGCGAGCATTATCTTGAGGGATGGGAGGGCAAGATTAAATTAATTGTAAGAAATGAATGCGTGAGAGCACCAATGTTTATTGAATGACTCATTGGATCTAGCACAACTTTTTCTAACCTGGTGGCTTTCAGGTTTGTTGGGCTACCACTGCATCACTCGCAACCAACATGGCCATTGGCTAGAAATAAAATAGTATGCAATATAGTTGGGGGATAAGACCTGTGGTCTAGTGCAGTGGTTCTTAACCTTGTGTTACTCAGGTGTTTTTGGACTGCAACTCCCAGAAGCCTTCACCACCAGCTGTGCTGGCTGGGGTTTCTGGGAGTTGCAGTTCAAAAACACCTGAGTAACCCAAGGTTAAGAACCACTGGTCTAGTGTACTGACAGAGTTCTTTCTTCCCACACCAAATCCTGATTCTATCTGGTTATTTTCACTTGCTAACCTGCTTGGTTATATACTGTCAAGTCAGAACCACATTATCATGACCTTAATAGGGCTTTTAAGGTAAGTGAGATATTTAAGGAGTGGTTTTACTAGGACCAACCCACCCCCATGAGTTTCCATGGCCAAGAGGGAATCCAAACCTTTGTCCAACACTCTATCCTCTACATCAGTAGTTCTCAAACTTGTGTAACCCAAATGGTCTTAGACTGCAACTCCCAGAAACCATGGGCAGCACAGTTAGTGGTGAAGGCTTCTGGGAACTGCAGTCCAAGAACATCTGATTCACTCAAGGTTGGGAACCACTGCTCTACATCACAATGAAGGGATCTAATTAGACAACCCAGCTGTGCCACAGCGTGAATTGACAGAGTAATTGGCAGTACCAATTACTGTTCTAGATAGCAAATAGAGTTAATAGAGTTGCAAAAGTTTTATTAGATTCAGTCAAGCTATTAATCAATTATACTTGATAAGGGCACATTTTCATTGGGGAGGAGGGCACAGTTTGTGTTTGCTTAATTTTTTAAAATTTATTTTAATCTCATTCCTCACTAGAGATAGGCACAAACTACCTATTGGACAGTATGTACCAGTTTGTTTACTACTGCAACAGGTGTCCTGAGGCTTGGTGCCCCACCTCCACTGGCAGGCACCCACTCTGAGGCAGTGCCTGGAGAAGGCAAGGCAGGGAAGCCAGGATGCCGTTTCTGAGTGGGTGCCCATCTCTATCCCTCACCAAAAAGGCTCCCAGAGCAATTAAACTTCTCTTCAGGATGTTACAACTGTTATAATATGGAGTAAAAAAAATAAAACTTTAAATGCAATCTTTTTTTCCTAAAATATGTTTAGGGCTTTTTAGCTTACCTCTTGACATTGTGCACCTTTATGGAGACATTAATAATATGTAAAGAAACTACATTTAAATAATTTATTAAGAAATCATTAGGAAAACATGGATAATTTTGAACTTCGTTTTACCAAGGATGTTGACCACAATCTGAATTTATTTAGAAAGGGAACTTTCTGAAAAATGGTGGAGATGGTGAACAGGAAATCAGAAGCAGAGATCCTTTCCATTTCCACTTGAGTTTTATTCAAAACCACATTTTTTAAAAGCCCAGCAAGAATGCACAGCACAGGTCTAAAAGGGTACTACCAAGTTTAGGAGGATGTCAGAGTGGTTAGTGAGCAGGAAAAAGGTCTTAAATCAGGGGTTCAGCAACTGAGGTGGGTCTAAGGGCTGGTTTTCTGCTCCTGGGATTCTCCAGAGGCTGCAATTATCTTCCATTTAAAATGTGATTGGCAGTTTGTGAAATCTTCTCTCTCTCTCTCTCTCTCTCTCTCTCTCTCTCTCTCTCTGTGTGTGTGTGTGTGTGTGTGTGTGTGTGTGTGTGTGTGTGTTTTGCAGGGAGATAATTTTTTTTCTGAGGGGAATCTGAAGGACATAGAAATAACCTCGAAAACAAACACAAAATGCCAGCCTTGGTGTTGTGAAAGATATAGACCAAAATATCTGGAGGGGCCAAATTTTTCCAGCTCTTGCTCAGAGACTGGAAACCAGAAATGTTGTATCTGACACAGTGAGGCTTCCTTCTGGATCCTCTGCCTCCACTCTTACCACTGCCCATTACTGTTATACTGTCAGCTAGATTTATGATATTGGAAAAGAGCCAAACAGTTGCAATATATTGTGACCTGTTTCTGGGGTTAGTCAAGCACCTCACTTTTGGAAATCATAACCTAGTCTGGAGGAATAGAATTTTGGCAACTCTAGTTCCATCCAGCTGACATTTGTGAGCATAATACAATCCCATAGCAGCTTCCACTTGGTTGCAGGAAATATCCTCGGGTATAACTGGCTCTGAACACATGGAAACCTATCTTGTTTCTGGTCTTCCTGTTCCAAGTATATCTTTGGAAAGCTCTGTGATTCAAGATTTATTCCAAAAGTCAGAAAGGTCAGGAAGTGCATGGGAAAGAGGATCAGTAGAACCCATTTAGGCAATCACATGCATGAGTTTGTGCCAATGAGAGCCTTCTACCTTAAAAAAGGAAAATGAAGTGGAACCAGAGCTTACTGTGCTGCTTAGGAGTGTTTTCAGATGCTGAAACACAATACCTGGGGGGAAAATATGCTTATTTCTAAATTTCATTGTAACTTTCCATGAGCAAGAATACAGCAGGGGCTGGTATAAAGAAAAGAAACTGGGGGTGGGGGTAATATTGGTCCTGAAAAACTGCACAGTTCCGATTTCTCTTTGCTCAAGACAGCTACAGAGGTAGGTCTGATAAAAAGCTAGTCTATACAGAACCTTTAACATTTGACGAAAGAGAAAGAGTATTCTCAGTGTGGGAATTAGCAGGCTAAACGCCATGTCTATGAGGTCTGCGGTTAGCTCCACCCAAGAAATATTCACTTTTGGATATAACCACTGCCTATAAAACACATCTGGGTGTCAGCACACGCCAACTCATTCTCCAAATATAATGATTGCTATTGTTGTTGTTGTTTTTTCCAGAAGTCAATACATGCTAGTAAAGTTGTCTGATTCAGTAACCTAGAAAGGCAGATAGCACCCAAAGCCAATGAAAATTGTGTTGCATGAATAAAGCAGTACATCCATAGGCACTCAAGTGATCTTTCAACAGCAACATCGCATAGGAAAACTGTTGAAAAGAGCAACCTAAGCTGCCACAAGCTTTTATTTTATAAGCATTCACTTAACTACTACACAACAAAAATGTAACACTCTGCAACTGCCATTCTCACATTTCATAACACTGTGCGGAGAACTTCTCTAGTATTATGTTTATTCTCGATTACATGCCATGTCGACATTTGGGAGGATATGTATTGTGTTGTATTGCTGGCATGAAGGAAATTGTCGCTTTCATGTTTATGGTATTCAGAAACAACCTTTTTTGAAATGGATCCCAGACTCACACTCAGGATGACGATAAGGGGCTTGTGTTAGGAAGTATGTGTTAGGAAGTGTGTTGTTACATTTTGGCTGGCAAGAGTCTGTGTTTTACTCAGGTCATTTCCCCCAAGTTTTTCTCTGGTTTGTTTTCAGTCTGGTTTTCCTATGTTCACCATCAACTTCTTTTTGGAGAGGAAAATTGCTTTTTCATGATGAACTCCCACAAGCTCCATGGAAGCAATTGGATCGCTTCCATCTCTAGGATCTCCTTGCAGGTTAGGCAATTGTTTGTGTGGTGTCCAGGTTGGCACTGGAATCTAATCTCCAGTGAAATTCAGTGGCTGACCTTGGACTAGTCACTCTTTCCCTATGGCGTAACTCACAGGGCTGTGGGAAGAAAGAAAGCCCTGCCCGTTGCCTTTAGTTTCCTGAAGAAACAATGGGGGTATAAATGAAACTGCCCCATCATGGATTGCTGCCTTGTCGTAGTGAAGGGGCTTGAGTAATTCAGAGAAGCTATGGGCTAAGCTGTGCAGGGACACCCAAGACGGACAGGTCATAGCACAGAGTTCTGACTAAACGTGATCCACCTGGAGCAGGAACTGGCAAGCCACTCCAGTATCTTTGCCAAGAAAACTCCATGGGCAGATACAAAAGGTTAAAACATATGATGCTGGAAGATGAGCCCCTCAGGTGGGAAGGGGGTCCAACACACTACTGAGGAAGAGCGGATGACAAATACAAGTAGCTCCACAGCTAATGAAGTGATTGGGCCAAAGCCAAAAGGACACTCAGCTGCAGACGTGCCTGGAAGTGAAAGGAAAGTCCGATGTTGCAAAGAAAAATACTGGAATGTAAGATCTATGAAACTTGGTGGAAAGAGTGCCTGAAGAACTATGGATGGAGGCTCGTAACATTGTACAGACGACAGCAACAAAAAATATCCCAAAGAAAAGGAAATGCAAGAAAGCAAAGTGGCTGTCCAACGAGGCCTTACAAGTAGCAGGGATGGGAAATATCAACAACCTTAGATATGCAGACAATACCACTCTGATGGCAGAAAGTGGGGAGGAATTAAAGAACCTCTTAATGAGGGTGAAAGAGGAGAGCACAAAAAATGGTCTGAAGCTCAACATCAAAAAAACTAAGATCATGGCCACTGGTCCCATCACCTGGCAAATAGAAGGGGAAGATATGGAAGCAGTGACAGATTTTATTTTCTTGGGCTCCATGATCACTGCAGATGGTGACAGCAGCCACAAAATTAAAATTGCCTGCTTCTTGGGAGGAAAGCGAGGACAAACTGGTCATTCAGAATGAACTATACAGTGGTCCCCAACCTTGGGCCTCCAGATGTTCTTGGACTTCAACTCCCAGAAATCCTGGCCAGCAGAGGTGGTGGTGAAGGCCTCTGAGAGTTGTAGTCCAAGAACATCTGGAGGCTCGACGTTGGGGAGCACTGCTATAGTAGTCTACTAAAGAATAGTAATCTAATTAAGGCATCAGCTTCGAGAGATGAGAGCCTCTTTCATCAGATCATTTCCCCCACCCAGAAAAGCCCCCATGATCTAAAGTGTTACCTGTTTATAAGAGCTGCTTTCCCATCTTTCAAGTCCTAAGGCCAGGTGGGCATCAATCAAAGGTGATCCTTTGCGCTGAAGATTTTGTTGCAGCTCTTTCACTGAGGAAACCTTCAAGTAGGGCAAAAACCAGTGTTGAAACAACTCCTTTGTATCAAGCTTTATGATGTTAGCTAATTGGTACCATATATGTTTAGTTTCCTTGGTGTTTACATTTCCTAAGTGGATTTACTTTTAATACTGTTCATAATTACAGGGCTTGTAAAAACTTACTCCCTTCCATCAAAAAGAGAACTTCCTAACAGGTTTTTACAAGTTACTAGCACCTCCTCAGCCTCCCAAAATATAAATATGTTAATTAAGAGTTGGATCACATTTGTGGTTTAACCCTTTACCTTCCATCTTAGATGAAGTAGGATCAAATGAGTCAGCAGTCTATTCTTTCCTGGTATGTGATTCACTCTTGAAGATTTCTCAGTTTGTTTGTTTTTTTCAAAAATTCTGACCCACCTTTCAGCACTGGATCATATAGAACAATATATTTTGTGTCTGAAAATATTATTATGTGACAGCAAATGATGAAGAGTAAAGATGCAGGAAAAAGAGTGTATGATGATATCAGAAAATGTTGTGCATCCTACCATTATGATATGGAGAGAAAGTGATCAATAAAGGCAGCATCCTGGATTCCTTATAATGGGTTTTTCTGTGTAAGGGGAATATGTCCAGTTTAGAATGAATAAAGAAAATTGAACTGGATGAGGCCCATTCATTTTCATTTTTTGTTTTTCCCAAAATAAATATGGCAAAGGACAAATGACTATGTTTTTGATATTCTTTTTTGAAAATCATTTATTCTCTATTAACAACATTTTTAATTGAAATGGTTTAATTCTGCTCACACTCAGATGCTGATTTGCTCCAGGTCATTATGGATAAATAAAATGGGAGGAGGGAGAAATTTGAATAAGAATATCTAATGATTTGTATGTATGAATAATGAAATAAATTGTCTCTATAAATAAAGGACAAAATTAATCCAGACTCTAAGAACAAATACAAAATTAGCAGCAAAATAAACATGACTAACAAATTTCGTCTATGATATCTCTATCTTTTTGAAAATTTGAAAGTTTATTCCTGCATTGCTAAGACTATTGCTTTCTTTATAGTCATTCTTTTTGAATTGCTAACATTCTATGATGTTGTTTCCATCAGTTCAGTATAGAATATAAATAGAATACTGCCAAATCTTCAAAGAAATTCTACAGAGCGGCTGAACATAGGATGAGCTAATATGACTCAGAACTGCAAAACAGTTTTTTCAAAAGTTAGTTTATAATGGACAAATTTCTTTACATACATTACAGAAGTCAAATATGGTATATTACATTTCTTTACATAAATTTCATACCTTTTTCTTTTCTTCTGACTCAACCTATAGCTCAGTGGTTTAGGCCTCTGACTGTGGAGCGAGAGGCTAGGAGTTTGATTCACCACTGGGCCTCCTTGAAAGAGGCTGGACTTGATGAACCATAGCGTCCCTTCTACCTCTGAAGTTCTAAGCTTATATTATACTATACTATACTATACTATATTATATTATATTATATTATATTATATTATATTATATTATATTATATTATATTATATTATATTATATTATATTATATTATATTACTTTGTGTACCTTGGCTTAACGATCTCTGACACTCTCCCCCTAGTTGTCAGGCTGGATAAACGCATTGGCAAAGCAGCTACCATGTTCTCGAGACTCACAAAGAGAGTATGGCTTAATAAGAAGCTGACGGTATGTACCAAGATCCAGGTCTATAGAGCCTGTATCCTGTGCACACTCCTGTACTGCAGTGAGTCCTGGACCCTTCGTGCACGGCAGGAGAGGAATGTGAACACCTTCCATATGCATTGTCTCTGACACATTTTTGGTATCACCTGGCAGGACAAAGTTCCAGGTCAAGCTGGAATTTTAGCATGTATACATTACTGAAACAGCAACGTCTATGTTGGCTTGGGCATGCTGTGAGAATGGCTGATGGTTGGATTCCAAAAGATCTCCTGTATGGAGAATTAGTGCAGGGAAATCTACCCAGAGGGAGACCACAGCTGCAATCCAAGGATATCTGCAAGCGGGATCTGAAGGCCTAAGGAATGGACCTCAACAGATGGGAAACCTTGATGTCTGAGCATTCAGCCTGGAGGCAAGTGGTACATTATGGCCTCTCCCAATATGAAGGGACCCTTGTCCAGCAGGCTGAGGCAAAGAGGCAGTTACGAAAGCAGCAAAATCAGGGAGCTGGAGAGGGGACAGATTGGATTCGTCTTCAGTGTGGAAGGGATTGTCACTCTCGAATTGGCCTTCTCAGCCACACTAGACGCTGTTCCAAGTCCTCCATACAGAGCACGTTACCATAGACTTTCGAGACTGAAGGATGCCTAATGAAAGACTTGAGCCCTCTTCAGGCACTATCTAAGCATATAAAGGTAAAAAGGTAAAGGTTCCCCTTGACAATTTTTTTTGTCCAGTCGTGTCCGACTCTAGGGGGCGGCGCTCATCCCGCTCTTCAAGCCATAGAGCCAGCGTTTTGTCCGAAGACAATCTTTCCGTGGTCACATGGCCAGTGTGATTTAGACACGGAACGCTGTTACCCTCCCACCGAGGTGGTCCCTATTTATCTACTCGCATTTGCATGCTTTCGAACCGCTAGGTTGGCGGGAGCTGGGACAAGCGACGGGTGCTCATTCCGTTGCGTGGATTCGATCTTACGACTGCTGGATCTTCTGACCCTGCAGCACAGGCTTCTGCGGTTTAGCCCACAGCGCCACCATGAGGCCCACAATGTTGAAGGGACAATGGAGAGGGCAAGGCTAACACACTTCCATCAATGTGTATAAATATCATTGTGCTTAGATAATGCCTGAAGAGGACTCAAGTGTTATTGAATGTGTTATTTGTAAGATAAAAATGATCCAGAAGTACACTTTGCAATCAAACAGAACCATGTGGGTAGGATTTGAACAATGCCTCTCAATATATTTTAACTGTGCAGTAGTGACTGTACAATACGCTAGTATCTGGAAGAATGCTTTGCAAGCTCACATTCTCACAATTACTTCACATTTTGGAAACTACTGAAAATGTTCCATACCATCCCCTTACTTTTTGGAAGAAGGTAGCCAGTTTCTTTTCATTGATACTTTTGCTGCATATCAACATATTATGTGGCATGTTACAACCAGGGGAAAGAAAGTTTGCACTGATGCTTCAGTGTGGCTTTAGACAGATTTAATCAGGACGGCATTTCACCACATCTTTTAACCAAGGCCCCCTTTCTGATAAACATAAATATCTCATGAACCCTTCAAACTCCCTCCCTCAGTAATTTTATTTGAAATATTGTGAATGAAATCATACCAAAGTATAAATTTAGGATAATTTTTTATATCTTCAGATCTTTTCTGTTAATTCAGGAGCACTATTGCATGTCAAAAGGAGATACAAAAGGCTGTGTATTTCAAACACAGAATGTATAATCAATTTATCTCTATTGTTCAAATTAAATATTATAATGTTGAATGTCATTTTCAGACTACATGCATTACCTTTAAAAGCTTTGGGCCCCTTTTCGGGAGAAAGGTGTTCTAATAATAAAATAAATAAATAATAAATAAAAATTTTAAATCCTGAAATTTTAAGGGAAAAATACTCCACTGATTGAGAATTACCACTTCAAGATGTTGATATTCCACCATTCTCCCCTCACAGAATCCAGAATGTTGCACCAGTGTTTTCTAAATGACCTGCCATCCAGCCATTTAACAGACTCAGACCAGTTCAGCTTCTGCAAGGCAGCTGTATCACAACCCTTGTATTGAGAAAAATTATATTTTCACTGGAAGGCAAATACGGGCTGGCTCACCTGCTGTTTGTTATTTATTTATTTATTTATTTATTTATTTATTTATTTATTTATTTATTTATTTATTTATTTATTTATTCATTCATTCATTCATTCATTCATTCATTCATTCATTTATTCATTTATTCATTTATTCATTTATTGTATTTATACCCTGCCTATCTAGTCGTTTCGACCACTCTAGGCGGCTTACAACATAAAACATAACAAGTTTAAGAAAAAATTTATAACAATTAATTAATTAAATGATTCTGCAAGATGGGAAAAATACAAAAAAAAATCAAATAAAAAGGGGGAAAGGGGGGGGGAGGGAAATTACCTACCAGTGTCACCACAGAAGCATTGTCTGGCTTTTTTTCCTTATTATCTCCATGATTCTGTCTGCCAGCATCCAGTGCTTCCATTCATCAGTATCCAACAGTTCCTTCATATTCTCTTTGCCTATCAAATCTAAACTTCACTTGCTTCTGAATGTTCATGCAACATCTTATTGCTGCCTTTTACTAGTATGTAGACACTTACATACACTAGGAGTCACCACAATCAGTTCTCTGCCTGGAGTACACATGTCCATACACACACACCTCATTTCGTTGCACCCACTTGTGAGCGCAATGACAAATAAATTTCTTATGTCTTATGTTATCTTAAAAACCCCAACCGGCTCCCATACACTCTATTAGCCACTTTCTTATTCACATACAAACCTCAGCTTCAGTCCACAAACATCCATCAAGATTTCATAAACTGCCTTTAGGAGATGAACTTCAACTCACTTGCATTTATATACATCTATTAATTTCTGTCTTGTGATCTCTTATCAGCTTCTAATTGAAACTTTTGGGTAGAAAGCCATGATATCCAATAACTTTCATCCCCCACCACTTAGCTTATTTAACTAATTCCCATCTCCCAACATTTGCCAGATTCTATGATATCTGTTCCCCAATGTCAGTCAACTTCTGGCTATGGGTATCTGCCAGCTCCATGTTGAATACTTTCACTTCAGTTTTGCAAAAGAACAGGCCTTTTCTTCCCATCTCATCTGCCCTCCCAGCTTTGTTTTCCTATCATGCCTATATTCTCTTGTACTCCTCAAGACCATTTCCCGCTGCTGTTGCTATGGGCCTTCCTGTGAAGGACAGATCTTGCCTTTAATTCAAATGCTTATAATTCTACTCCTTCCTCGAAAACCTGTGAGGCCAGACAGAATTGTATGTTGCTCTCATTTCCAGTTTCTCAAAAAAACATCTTGCCCTATGAAAGAGAATTCCATTTTTCTGTCTCTTTTTTAGGAACCTTATTTTGAACTTCTTTTGTTGGTGATACAGAGTTTTCCATTGTTTAGTGACCAAGGATGCTGTGCAACCCCCCAAAACTGATATTTTCTCAACTGCACATCTTTTGATCACTTTGCAGGCTCCCTTGCTTCCTGCACTTCCTGACCTCAGAAAGCCCACAAGGACAGTATTTACTTCTTGATGTCTTCTTCTGGGTGAGAAATCTGGGGAGGCTGACAAGGCCACTGAAGAGATGAGCGTTTAATAACATGCAGAACATTTACTCACACTCTCCAGCCACTTTTAAGTGTGGCAAACCAAATAATCCTGAGTAGAGATAGGCATGGGACGTGGTGGCGCAAAAGGGACGTGGTGGCGCTGTGGGCTAAACCGCAGAAGCCTGTGCTGCAGGGTCAAAAGACCAAGCAGTCGTAAGATCAAATCCACATGATGGAGTGAGCTCCCGTCGCTTGTCCCAGCTCCCGCCAACCTAGCGGTTTGAAAGCATGCAAATGCAAGTAGATAAATAGGGACCACCTTGGTGGGAAGGTAACAGCGTTCTGTGTCTAAGTCGCACTGGCCATGTGACCACGGAAGATTGTCTTCAGACAAAACGCTGGCTCTATGGCTTGGAAACGGGGATGAGCACCACCCCCTAGAGTCGAACACGACTGGACAAAAATTGTCAAGGGGAACCTTTACCTTTACCTTAGAGATAGGCATGAACAGAACTACGAACTGAAAAAAAAAAACATGAACTAAACTTTTTTTTCTATCCGGCACTTCATTTTGCTTTGGCAAAATGGATGCCCTGCCCCTTCCCTTTGCCCCCCATCACCCCCCTACCTGGTCTTGATGCTGCCGCCTCCTCTTCCTTCTCTGCAACCACCAACTTCAGAGGCAGCAGCCTGGCTTCCCTTTCAGGAGCTGGGCCTGATGCCTCTGCACATGCACACACCTATCAACCCCCCCCCCATTTGGTATTTTTCTGGTGCATTTGTTTGTTTGTTTAGTTGTTTAGTTGTGTCTGACTCTTCGTGACCCCATGGACCAGAGCACGCCAGGCCCTCCTGTCTTCCACTGCCTCCCGGAGTTGGGTCAAATTCATGTTGGTAGCTTCGGTGACACTGTCCAACCATCTCATCCTCTGTCGTCCCCTTCTCCTCTTGCCCTCACACTTTACCAGCATCAGCGTCTTTTCTTTTCTTTTTAAAGTATTTATTTAAGGACAGGGTAGGGAATACAAATGGTAAGGGGAAATAGGGAAGAGGGGGAAAGGGTTAAGGGGATAGGAGAACACAGAGTATACCATCATCCAATCAATTCATATTACAATAACAGAGCAACTTTTTGCTTTTTCACAGTTTGATTACTCTCCTGCTTTCATCTTATCATTTAATTTTAGTTTAATTCTATGTTACTCCAACACTATCTGGTAACTTCAGCCATTTACACAATACATCCCATCATTCAGTTTCTTTTTGAATTGACCAGTCTTTCAGCCCATCTGACAGAATATCCATTTTTGTCACTTCCCATATTTTCACAATAAGATTCTCTTGTTTCAGTATCTTTGTTTTCTTGAGATTTTTAATATAATGCTTTCTTAATTTTGGAAGCTGCATAGGTCACTGAATAACTCTCTATGCCATCTATTTTACCTGATGTTGGTTCTAAAGTTTGTGCAGCTTCATTTAAGTTTTGTTTGGCATCTAATGACCCCTCTTTCATCACTTTCATCAGATCTTCTATTTTGCTGAGATCTTCATTCACTTCCTGAAATCCTGTTATTATTGTCTTTTGCATAGTGATCTGCCATTCCTTTTCTATTTCTTGTACCACTGTTCCAGAACTTCGGGATTGAACAGACCAAGTCTCCATTTGTTGTCTTAAATTTTTAGAGGCCATCTCAGGCTTTCCAATGAATGGGGTTTGTATAGATAATACTATGCCCTTAACCACAATGATTGCCCCTTATATATCCTTCAACAGTTTTCACAATTTTATCAACAATCCAAACCCCTAATCATAAACCTCCCCTTAGATCTCCCTCCAATCTTTATCCAGACATTATAATATAAAAATCAACTTTTAACCCAGCAAATTCAAAATCAAATAGAACAGTGGCACAATTATTTCTTCTTCCCCCAAGTTTAGTAAGCTTCTATTATCAGTCTCACACGCAGCCCGGCAAACAAAACAACAATCACAGAGTCTCAAACTGTCCAGTAGTTGTCCTTGAAGCCCTTCTTATGATCTTTCCATTAACCCCTTGATGCTCCTCAGTCCAGTCGACCACGTCAGCTCCTTCTTTCTTCTCCAGAAAACAACCAGATTCTGTTATTAACAGTTCACAGAGTCCAGGAAAAGGCAAAGAGAAACATGTCCCAGCCAAACTGCATTCATGAAACTCAAGTCTCTTAAGTCCTGTCCGATGGTATTAGAACCGTCTGGGATTCTTTTCCAGAAACATAAGATTTATTTTTCCGTCTCACTCTCTCGGCTTTGAAACCAGCCTGCTATATTAAGAGTTCACTTGGGGAGGAGAGTTAGTTTCGCTTTTGAAGCAGACTGATAAGATAGGCTCGCCGCTGCTTTTCTTCTTTCAGCCAAATATTTTTCATTCTTATTTTCAGCTTAATGGGGCTGTTTCATAAATCAAAAGCTTCAGCTTACTTAGTTGTTATATATTTTAAGCTTATATTGGTTGTTCTCCTCTCCCTCGATAAAGGGTTACTCACAGCTCCATGCCAAATATGACTCCCGCTCCGATCTGTGCTGGGTAATTTCTTCAGAGGGAAGAAGTCTGGGTTTCTTCCCATTCCCATTCTTCTCCTTCTGCTGCTCACCATCTGCTTCAGAGGGACTTCTCCTAGACTCTCCTTCGATTCCCATTTCAAAAGGGGGACCCCGGACCGGACGGTTCCAGTTTTTCCAGAGAGAGTTCTTCTCTGGAGCTACTGGCAGCACTGCAACAAAGCCCCGCCTCCCCAACATCAGTGTCTTTTCCAGAGAGTCTTCTCTTCTCATTAGATGGCCAAAGTATTGGAGCCTCAGCTTCAGGATCTGTCCTTCCAGTGAGCACTCAGGGTTGATTTCCTTTAGAATGGATAGGTTTGTTCTCCTTGCAGTCCAGGGGACTCTCCAGAGTCTCCTCCAGCACCACAATTCAAAGGCATCAATTCTTCGGCGGTCAGCTTTCGTTATCGTCCAGCTCTCACTTCCGTACATCACTACAGGGAAAACCATAGCTTTGACTATTCGGACTTTTGTTGGCAAGGTGATGTCTCTGCTTTTTAAGATGCTGTCCAGGTTTGTCATCGCTTTCCTCCCAAGAAGCTGCCCATCTCTAATCTTTAGCTCCATCTCTAATCCTAAACTCCACCTATAATAATTACATTTAAGGGTTCTCTCATTTGAGCTTTTTTAAAAAAAAGAAGTAAAATTGTTTTCTGTCAAACCCAGTAAGAATTATTCAAAAATGTTGAAATAATATTTATACTACACATAGAACCCAGATCCTATGTGTAGTATAAATATTCTTTCAACATTTTTGAATGCCGAAATATAATTCCATGCAATTCTTACTAACCATGGGAAATTTGATGGTGCACACTGGACAACTTCATCACTATCATAGCTAGGCAAATGTGTCTCTTCCCCCTCTGAACTTTTGACACCTTAGACTTATTCAGTCATCTGCTCTCCCCTGTGTGGGCTTCCTCTCTTTCTTTGTTTTACATTTCTGAAAGGCCTGCTGAAGTTCCTTGATGCTTCCTTCTTGTGCATGGATGGAGCCCTTTTATTTGCATAAGGCTGGCACTGGAAGAACGTGTGTGCTCCATATCAGCGCTGTGAAACCTCTGGCACTTCAGATGTTTTTAAATACACATTCCATTAGCCCCACCCACCATGGCCATTGGTAAAGAACTAGAGGAGTCATAGTCCAAAACATCTGGAGGGCCAAAGGTTGTCCAGCCCTGCTACATATGATTATATTTCTTAACGACATGCATCAGGTATGAAGGCTGCAGATGTGGGTAGCTTTCTCTCCATATATTTCCAGGGCACATAAATGGGAGCATGCTCAGTACATTTCCATTTTTATGCATTTTAATGAAAAAACATACACATGTGCACATTTTTCAGTACATTACTCCATTACTGTTGTGAGCCATGCCTTTTTTTATTTTTGTATTTGAACCTCAGCATAAATTGTCAGTGGTACTGACAGATACTACATCACTCTTTCTGAACTACCTTACATTATAATCAATAAGTTACAGAAAGTTACAGAATAAGGTGCTATTGTTCTTTAATGCAAATAAGTATGAGTCCACATCTCTAATTATTTTTAATACTGTAGCATATACAACACTGGAATTCAATTGTCTGCTACATTTAATTTTTTTTTCTTAAACCATGTCTATTGAGTATACTTTGTACTCCATTGTTTTATTCATACAGAAACTATAGAAAGGATTTAATGCAAAGGGTTTTAAATTGTCTTTATCCCTGGACTACATTTAGCAGTTTTGCCTTTTGCCTTTTCTCTTTAGAACAAAAGGCAGGAACCTGAAGAGGCCATGTGACATTTGAGACCTTAGCTGCGATGCAAACAATAAACCTACTAGTACTCATCACAAAATCTCAGAACCATCCAACTTCTTTTTGCTTTCCTTCCCTTTTCGGTTTTTCACTCTGCAACATTGCTGAGCATTATTGTGTGCTACTCTTCTCTTTTAATCTTTTCTCCTTTTCCTCTTGCCTGTGAAAAGCTGAGTGGGTGATGACGGAGCTGCATGCTTTAGAGAACAGTTGACCTCCATCCTTGGCAACCGGCTGGAAGGAAAGATTGAAAGGACCCCCCTGATGGTGAAATGAGACACTACAGAGGGACCCCTGGACTTCATTATGTAAGAGGTTGACACATGCCGTCTTATAGCATGAATTTAAGGAAGCAAAAATAATTATTCCTCCTTAAAGCCTGTTTGAGAAATTCATCTAGAAAGAGCTTGCTGCTTTTTCTCATTCAAAAATTCAAATAATTACTATACTCTTGGATTACAGCATTCCTAACAGTATTGCATCAGGGAATATCAGGGGTAGAGTAAATATCTGAATAACTGAATAGGTCCTGATATGTGTGTGTGTGTGTTTTGTTCTTTTAGGCAGCATCTCTAACTCTTTCTTATATATCTCTCTCTACTTATGTCATTCATTTATTTGTGTCAGCCTTGTGTTGTTTGGACACAGATGCAGTACTAGTATCATGGCAGCAAGGCTGAAGCATCCATGTTCCAGCTTGAAATATGAAATTTTGTAACTTTTACCATTCTTATTTTCTTTGGCAAGCAGAGCAGTCATGTTAGCCCATGAAATGGCTCTAGACAGCTCAGCGCAGAAGGTACACTGCACAGACCAAGTGCAACATATCAGAAGTTGTAATCAGAAGGGCAGCTGTGACCATGGACAGAACTCTATCCCAAATATAGTGTTTCTCCAACTCATATGTCTTCTACATCTAAAGCAGCATGGTATAATAGAAGGAATCCTTTCATAGAAAAACCCAAGATATCTAAATTCATAATGTCTTCCCTCTACCCTTACTATTTTATACATGTGGCTAGAAACAAAGAGGAATATCTATTGACTATCTAATTTTCAAAGTTGTTCAAACAAGCTTTTATAATATCAGTATAAAAGGTTTTCTGTGATAGAGTTCCTGTGGAGAATTTGCATTGCTGTTTGATTCCTTGTTTGTTTGTTTATTTTAGTACTATAAGCTTTGGAAGAGTCCCTGAACATATGTTGTTGAGCATATCAGAAAAGTTACAAATAAATAATTCATTACACTGATTATGTGTAATTGCTACAGTAGCAACCTTGCTCATTTTCCATAATTTAAAATTTGCTTGATTTGGATTGTGATTAGTCTTCTGGACATAAACATGTTCTTCATTTGCAAGTCATCTTTCTCCAACATGAAAAACTGCCTGAATCATTTTATGAAAATTAATGCAATTTCAAATCAAATGATGGGTTATCTGTAATGTTTAGCTTGGCTCCAAACCCTAGACACTGGTAGGAGATGCAAGCCTGCTTAAAGAACACATTTTCACCTGTGAAAACCAATTTAAACCTTTTATTCTTCACAAGGGTCCAGATAAATGTGCAACAAAACTCAGCATTTCATGAACTGGCAGTTTGATGAATCCTTTCATTAAACTGCCCCTGTTCCATTAAAGATCCGTTTCTTTCCCAATTGGTTGTTGTAGTTTTTTCAGGCTGTTTGGCTGTGTTCTGGAGGTTTTTCTGCCTAATGTTTTGCCAGTCTCTGTGGCTAGCATCTTCAGAAATGAACCCAGACAAGACGGAGGTCTTGCGGGTGGGCAGCCCCAATGTCAGTGGTTCTGGGAATTCCCTCTCTTTTGGGGGGGTTGACTCTCACCACAAAGAATTTGGTTTGCAGTCTGGGGGTCCATCTTGACCCAGTGCTTACCATGGAGACCCAGGTAGCGTCCATGGTTTGGTCCGCCCACTTACATCTTCGGTGGATCGCCCAACTGTGTCCCTATCTAGACGCAGGGGCGCTCACCACGCTGGTCCATGCACTTTTAACCTCAAGATTAGACTACTGTAACACTATCTATGTGGGGCTTCCTTTGAGACTGATGTGGAAGCTCCATATGGTCCAGAACATGGCAGCCAGGCTATTAACAAGGGTGAAAAGATTTCACCCTATTTTCCCCACCCTGGAACCTTACACTGATTACCTATCCACTTCCACATCGATTTCAAGGTGTTAACTATTATATATAAAGCTCTAAACAGTTTAGGCTCTCGATACCTGGCAGAGCACCTTCTTCCACCTAGTTCTACCTATATCACCTGTTCGAGTCATGCCGGGTGGCTGAGGGGCCTTAACGCCAAGAGAGGTCTGAAGGGGAAAAAACTAAAAATTGGGCCTTCACAGCAGTAGCCCCTCACCTCTGGAACAACTTACCTGCAGAGATCTGCCTGGCCCACTCCCTGAGGGCCTTCAAGAACAATCTGAAGACAGGCAGGCCTTCCCTATAGGCCTTCCCTATACAGGCAGGCCTTCCCTATAGCCATCACCTAGCCTATTTCTTTTCTTTTTTCCTCTCTTTCTTTTTCCATCTGGGATTGTGTGATTAATTTGGATTTTAACTTTAGTTTATTTTTTATGCTTTATGAAAACCACCCAGAGTAGACACATTCTAGATGGGCAGTATATAAGTTTAATAAATCAATACAATTCAGATGACAGGAGTTTGTCAGTGTTCTGGTGTAATGTGTGGGATAGTTGAGTATTTGTAGCTGTGGGATCAGTTTTTTGTCCTTTTCAGGAGATTGGGTATTTATGGTGATCAGCGCGTTTTTTGTTTTGCTTTGTTTTATTATGGGTGTATTGGTGCGATAAGGGGGGAGAGATTATCTGTCACTGTGATTGATGGGTGTCGTTAGTTAGTCTTTTGTGTGCACTGATCACCAGTCCTTGTGACTGCGTAGAGTTCATTGACCTTTTTGCAGGCTGTATTTTTCAGTGCTGGGAGCTAGGCTTTGTTGAGTTTTAGACTTTCTTCTTTTTTGTTGAAGCTGCGCTGATGTTTGGGGATTTCAGTGGTTCCCTGTGTAGTCTAACATAATGATTGCTGGTGTTGTCCAGTACATCTGTGTTTCCTAATTCTTATCCTACATGTTGCACAAGACTAGCAACAATAGACAGAGATGTGCATCTCTTTCCCCATTAACTGATGCATTGCATACATGCATTTGTGACAATTCTATATGCAAATGTTCCTTTCTGGACTGAAAGTTTGGCTAGTGATACACTTAATCATTGCTTGATATTTCATTTCAAGATGTCAATACAGCTAGCACCAGCAATGGGTAAAGTGCTGATCCGACCAATAGATGAAGAGATGCTTGGAAGGCTGACTTGTCCTGTAAGGTCCTTTATTTAATACTGTATCAGGCATTTGAAAGCTTGTTGTTTATATAGTGGCTACAGAAGTACTGGGTACATTCTCAAATACATTAGCTAAATGTGCAGTTTTGCAAATGGAATAGTTTTTGGAAGTTAATTGACATAACTTAAGGACAGCTCAGTGGTTTAGGTATCTGTTATGGAGGTTGACAGTTCGATTCCCCAATGTGCTTCCATGACAAGGGCTGAACATGATGCTCCATAAGGTCCCTCCCAGCTCTGCAATTCTAAGATGATGATTTGTTATTGTAAATCTCTTTAGGCCTTATTTAATGCACCCTGAGTCATGGAAGTTGGCATACAATCCTATGGAGATTTCTTAGTGTACAGGAGTTTGCTTCCAAAAGGTACACCATTTGCATAACTCTGTAACAGGATTGCAGTCGTTGTCTTTGTATACTGTAATCCAGTGCTCATCACGTTGGGAATGTGCCCTATTGAAGGCAGCAGGAATTACCTCTAATGAGCTGACTGGACAGTACAGAGCCAATGGTCTGGGGTTCAAATCCCCATTGTGCCTCCAAGGAGAGTAACCAGCTGGTGTTTCTTTGAGCAACCCACACTGGTCTAGAGCACCATCAGAAGAGAATGGTAAACCACTTCGGAGTACTGTATAACTAGGATTCCCCAACAAGGGTCTCCATAGGTCAGAATGCACTTTGCAGCACATATTTATACTTAATAAAATGTGTAGGACTGCACTGAATTGGGGCTGTTTTTAATGTCTAGAAGCAAAAATGAGATAATCCTTTGACCAAAGATCCAATGCAAAAGCTTTATTTGTTTATCCACTTTTTAAAAATTCTTGTTAACTCTATATTAGTGTGAGAAAAAGTTTAAAAATTAAAAACTGGCCAGGCAGGGGACTGATTAAATTAATATGTATACTGCATTATAATTTTGAAAGAAAGGGAAAAGTTACTGCTGGGAATATTACCAAATGATCTTTTGAATCTCAGAGTAAATTGATATTATTCAACCTTTTTTTCCTTTATCACTCTTAGACACAATCAATTAGAGGAGTCCCTTGACATAGAATTGGTTTAAAGAAGATTTGAGAACATGTTGTGATATGAGCTGCATTAGCATAACTCACTTTTGTGAATGCTCAAATCACAATTTTGGCACTCAAACTTTTAGAACATTACCAAAATATGGATAATTTTTAAAATACAAGCCACGTCATTTCAACTCCATAAATATTTGGTATTTTAGACAGAGGTATAGCTGTAAAACAGCAACTTCCTTCTTGTCTAAGAATCTAGATGGAAAGTTTGATAGAAAATTTAAAACTTACAAGTAAATAAAAATTGTTTTTCCTAGGCAAACAATTGAAGCCATACAAAATCCATGCTTTTCTTCTGATCTGTAGGTCTATTCTAAAATAACCTCCTTTCCTAAATTCTTTGGCAACAGAGGAAAAGATCTTTTCTTTTAAAAAAAATCAGATCAGTTTACTTACATAACTGTAAACCATCCTGGGTAATGTACTATGCATTACATACTGCGTACTTCATCTCTCTCTCTCTTTCCTTCTTTCTTTCCCCATGTTAAATTCCAATCTTATCCACCTTTTGAAACAATGGTGAAAATTCCCACTGATGGACAGATTTTTCAGTACACTGAATAGATTGCATTATTATAGATGGTATTCCCAAGATGTCCGTAAATGCTTTTACTGTGCAGCATGCCTCCCATATAGTATTGTATCAAGTTTTATTCATATTAAATGCTGAACATGTGCTTGTTTTCCATTAAGGCTATTTTTGAACAAAGAATATGTGATATAAATTGAATCAGCCCTTTATGATTTCCTCTTTTAACCTTATTTAAAAAGTCATTTAAAATCAATATGAACTTGAACTTTTTAAAAAGGAAAAAAAGTATTTTTAAAAGGGAGAGTTTTTTTTTTGTATCATTTGTCCATTTCTCCAGCTTTTACCTAGCATCGTTACAAAGGATCAATTTCATCAACATCTTGCTAAAAACAGATATTCTGTCAGACAATGTAAAATGTAAGTTAGAAGTGTTGGTCTTTCACACTTCTAATTTTCAGTAAAGTAATGTAAAAACTGAATGAGGTGAGAGATGCTTTTTCTGTATTAGGACAATATCTGATACTACAATCCATTCTTTTAGCTAGATCATACACAGATTTGCTCAGAAACCTAAAGCATCTGGAGATATTTCCGGTAACTGAAATCTGGCAATCCCTCGGGCAAACATTAAATCAGAAAGACAGTGTTTTAAATCCATTTTGCCATTTAGATACATACACTCCACTGCTGTCTGGCAAACCTGGTGTTCTAGAATTGTAATATTCAGACCAGACTTGGGCTAGTCAGCTTAAATTTCCTGATGTGGGTTTCCATTTGATTGTGACTATCACACTCACTCAGAGATCGTATCACAAAGCAGCCGTTGGGGACTCTGCTGTCTGTTGCGTTATAATTTGGATGGATATTTACAGCCACACTGGATTGAAAAGTTTTGGGGATGATTTTAGTGGTTTTGATTGTTTGGGGTTTTTTAAATTGAAAATGTGATTGTGACTTTATTATAATTGATTGTATCAAGTGTTTTTCCAGAGGAACTGTGAAGACAGTGCATTAAACATACAAATAAAGGTCTGATAAATGATGCATCCAATTCATCTGTAGATTAATGTTGTGTCTCAATAGAAACAAGTGATAAAATCCACAGATTTGTTCCCAATTTCTTTTCAATGTAAGCACTGTACACTAAAGACTTTAAAAAGTATCTCCCTCCTGATGAATTACTATGTGCGGTTTTGTTTGCAATATTGCATGTCCATTTTGACTGTATCAGTTTCATTCTTTGGGTTTGTTCAGAAAGCTACTTCTGGATCTGTCTGAAGTTTCTGTGCTTTCAGCTCATTAAATGGAAAGCTACAGAAAATGACCCAGTTTAGTGTTATAGTAGGGCACATCCATGCTTTCAAAGGATTCCTGAAACCAAATCTATTTTACATTTGGTTTGGGAATAAAAAGAAACACACACCCGTTAATTTCAGATGAAACATCCCCTCTTCCTCACCTGTCTGGTTTAAATGCACAAAGCTTGCATATGGGGATACCTTTGTTTCAGACATCTGTTGTGAGATTAAAAATCAGATTTTAATTTCTGGCATGCTATTGATGTTAGAGAAAAAATATAGGATAGAAAGCATTATTAGCTATCTGCTAGTTGACAAGAGGGCAGGATTAGGTTTCTTTAAGGGAATTACACTTTTGATGACCCCAGTACATATAAAACATGTTAGCTAATGGGGGTGTGGAGGGGGCAGATTTAAGTGTTTGATCAGGAAATCCTGCATGAGCGTATTGATATTAGATGGAAATTTGATTAGTAACCTTAGTGACAAGGGGATCAGATCCACTCTCAACATACAATCAGATCTGGCAGAACATTTTTTTCTTTTCTGCCTCTTTGAAGGAAAGAAACATTTGTACAGAATCAAGACAGCGTATTGGATAATTTAAAAAGTTGTCACATATCGAAACCTGAAAATCACCTTTTTAATTATTTCTGCTTGGAAATGTGTTTGCAGTTAGTTTGATTTAAAACATATACTCATATATTTAATCAGAAAAAATTCAGCACAACATAAAAGACATTACTGTTCAAGGAGAGGCATTTTCTTTGCCTGAAGGAATAGCTAATCTTTTAAGTTTTTTTTTATTCATAATACAGTTAGAAATGGACAGGACAAAAAAGGTCTGTTCGAACACTATTTGCTCTATGAAAAGTTACTATTTTGTCTGCTAGAGTGGTTCATTTCCATTAAAACAGTAGATGGAAGAATTGCTTCAGGTTTTGAAAATGCTGTTTATTTTCTTAGCTGGTTAAGAAATGGTATCACAGTTTAACTAATGTGCTAAGCATAAATATCGCCCTGTTTTGATAGTTAGGCTGTTTTATTTGTATTTAATTTGGAGGGAAGCTGAAATTAACTGTAACCATCACTAAGGCCTCCACAGTTTGTTTTGATGAGAAGTGTGTATTTAAAACAAGCCTGTCAGCTTGCAAAAATATATCTGCTGGTTTTAATGCCTGGGAATTCATTTCTACTCCTCTCTGAATTGGCACTATGACTCACTGGCACAGTGCAAACATGTTATATGCATATTGCACACATAATTTTTCCGTGTATAAGACACCCCTGTGTATAAGATGCCCCCCCTTTTCTAATCCAAAATTAAGAAATCTAAGTGGGGCTTAGCAAGTGTAGGGGGAAAGGGATCAAACCACTGAAGGATCACTTTTATCCCTGCTTTTCCCTCCACTTTTTTTGTTCTCTCCTCAGCTTAGTTCCATGTATAAGACGACCCTCAATTTTTATTCTAAAGATTTTAGACAAAAGTATAGTCTTATACATGGAAAAATACAGTATTTGTCTAGGTGGTAGTGCAGAAAATCCTCATCATTACACTCTTGTGCATGCAGATGCATGCATGTGCACACACATGCACACACACACACACACAATCATTCTGTAGTTATTCTGCATGGGCCCACCACCCGTAAATACCAAAAGGGTTACACCCTCTAGTTTCTTAAATTTGGCTTTGTAATCTCAGGGAATGGAAAGCTGCCAAGCAGGCAATGTTACCTGGTGACATTAGATGTTTTGGGCGGCAAGTGCCATAAATCTCCAACCAGGTCCTTTTTAAGCGGTTGAGGGGCCTAGAACTCAATATTCATTTGAGGCCACTCCTTGCTGCCTCCTCAAGCCACACTGGTGTCAATCTAATTTTTTTTAGCTTGGTAAAAAGTAAAAACACATATAATGCTCTTTTTAAAGCTATATTTTATACCAGAATGTTAGGATATTATGACTAAAGCTAAAGAAAATATTTACATACAATACCAAGCTAACAGCAACATGTCATCAAGTTTTACATATGGCTCTTCTTTCCAGCATTTTCTAGGTAATGAGCAGTCAGACGTGCCTTACCATTCCCTTCTTTTGGGAGTGAATTGGGATTGTACAGCTTCCCCAAGGCTACACAAACTGACTCTTTTCCCATGAAGCACAGAGAGGATTCAAACTCCCAGCCTTACAGCTCTTCAGCCAAATATTTAATTCACTGAGCTGTCTAGGCAACTAATTTTTTTAAAAAAACTGTTCCAGAGTATTTTAGATGCTGTTATGATTTCCTTCTGACATTTCATGTCAGCAAATTCAGAGATAAATTATCAAATGACAGTTCTCTCAGAAGATCCCATTCTGTGCATAGAACACATAATGAAAACAGCCTTGATTGTACCATTTTGGAAAGTAACTTACTTTCAATGAAGGGCAATTTGGAGACTGCTTTTCCTCTTTCACAATTTGAATTTGTCAGGCTTAGTTAAAGACAGAGAGTACAGTAATTGTAACATTTAGAAAAATTTCAACCAGGTATTTATCATAAATTACCTTCGAACTACTTGTGCAGCAATCTCAGTTCCGTCATCACATCTCCAAACATTTTGGTATTATGCCCCCTCTTTGGACTTTTGAGAAAACTTACCTCTCCTTGACCATCAATTCCAGTCCCCCAGAATTTTAAATCTATAACTTTGAACTAACAATAAATACAAATAGCTTAGTAAAAAGGATTTTGAATTAAAAATATGCACAAATATATTTTTTCTTGACTACAATTTACAGCTCATTTGGTGCAATCTTTGCATGCAAATGAATACTGACCTGCAGGATGTTTCTCTTGGGGTTTTTAATATTTACACAGGGGCAGTTTAAGGAATTATGCAGAGGATGCCATGAATAAATGGACCATATCTTGCTGGGGACAGTTTTGACCTGAATTGGAAGCTCAAGATCTGACACTGTGGAAGATCTGTAACATCCTTTCCTAATGAAATTTTGGGGAGGCAGATCATTTAAGTTGACTCCAGTCCAAAGTTTTACGGAAACCAGTGAATATCTGGTTGGATGATACCTCTAGTCTAAAGGAACCACCTTGGCTACTTAAGGTACTAGTGCTTGCCTTTAAAGACTTAAATGACTTGGAGTGCAAACATCTGAATGAACATCTTCTCCATACCATCTTCCCCAGGCACTATTATTGTCAATAGAAGCCCTTCTTCCTCTTCCATCTACAGGAGAAGAACTTTATCCAGGTACAATAGAGAGGATAACATTTTTGTGGTGATGTCTTCATTTTGAAATTTCCTCCCTAGGAATTTCCTGCACAGGTATTTTATACTCCTTTCAGCACAAAGTTAATAACACTTTATTTGCCCAGATATTTAAAATGATTGTAGTTTCTGTGGGTTGAATAGTGTTCTCCCTCTCAATTCTATTCTACTGTTCTTTTGTAGTTTTAGGTTGTTTTAACATTTGTTTAATCTCTTTTACTTAATATTTGTTGTTTTAATTGTGTACTGATTTCAGTTTCTTATGTACACAACTCTGAAATTCATTTTTGGGTAAAGTTGTGATTTATAGATCTTTAGAATTAAGTAAAATAAACAGACATGGGAAACTTTTTTTAAAGGACTACAACTTTCAAAGTAATATAACAACAGTTATATTCCCATCTCTGAAAATAAACATATATCCAGTTAAATGGCCTGCACATGTACAGCTCAGTTTCTTCTTCTTAAGGTGCCATTTTATATAATAAGTCACTGCTCCATAGTCTTAGTCTGGAAATGGGACATCTCATCTGCACAATCGTCAAATCACCAACCTGTCCTGGCCCCCACCAGCTAGCCTGCTGACCTAAATGCATTAGAGGACTTCATGCTATTAGCAGTGTTAAGGTGAGATTCAACAGCCAATCCAGTCAATTTCTGCATGTAGGCTTACCCTGTACCTCAGAAACAAAAACTTCTTGGACCAGTTGTTCAGAAAACACAGCAAATCTTATCCAGTTTTTGATGCTGGATACATATGATTCTTGGGAGCAATTTCCTCATCCACACCCCCAGGATCCAGATAGTCAAAATCTCTGCATAGATGACCAGATGAAAGAGGGAAACCATCTGACCAGCTATAGACCAGTGCTGACAGATAGCAAGCATTCATTATCAAGGGCGGATCTACTATGTAACGAATGAAGCTTAAGGGCCCTTAATCCTATAGGGGTCCTGGAATCAACTTTAGTCCAAATTTTTTTTAAAAAAAATGTGTTGATTTTTTATGGAACAAACTCATTGAACAGTGGTTACCTGGACCTCATTGCTGGTTGCATAGGGCCCCAATTCAAGCTTCAGGACCCCCAAAATGTAGATTTGTTACTGTTCATTATTGTTTTATCTGATGATCTAGTCACTCCTGATATGTCTAGTGATATCTCAGGGGCTGGTAAGCAACATGGCTGGGCTTATGTCTTGCCTACCAGTTTTCAGTTTGTCACGTGTTCAGTTAAGAACCCTCTCTAGTGCTATGAAATATCTAACTATAGCACTGACAATTCAGACAAGCAACATTGGTATTTGAAGAGGTGATAGATGTACTTCTGGTAAGAAGTTAAATCAGGCAAAATTAGCACTGCAGAAGTGTCGGCTAAATATTTTGGGCTCTTAAAATGAGTATATTCAAAGTGACTGCATGGTTGTAATCTTATTACTCTTTTAGTATACTTGATGTGTGATCACACTGAATGCAGTTTTTAAGAGCCAATGCTGAGTAGTAGTTAGATTACTAATTACTAGATGAAACTCTTCGGCTTACATTTAGAAGCTGACAAAATGTTAGTTCTCCAGGAACTGGATGAATCAGGTGTTTGCAGACTTAGAAATTAAGCAAGCAAACAAAACAAAGCAAGCTAATCTATAATTTTCAAAGGAGGGAGTATTTTAGTCTGTTTCAGTACATATAAACCTGGTACAAGGACAAACACATATTTCTACAATTAATCAAAAAGGTGTCAAGAAAAGCTATATTTTTAAAAAAAAATGAGGGGGACTTTTAAATTAAGAGAACCCTGCCTCTATGTGCAGAACTAACAATCTTGTGTAATTTGACCCTATATTTTCAGTTTTCACAATGGAATAATCACTATTATACTTAAAACCTACATTGTCAGTATAAACAAGTGTAAATATATTGCATTACTAATCTAGCACGACATTATAATAACCTTGGAATTAGATTTAGATTGGATATAAAAATACAGTGATGCTTCGACTTACGAATGTCCTGACATACAGCCATTTCGAGTTACAACCAGCTCTGGCTGCAAAATTTTGCTTCAATCTGTGGCTGGAGCTTCGAGTTACAACCAAAAATAGGCAGGGAAAAAAGGCGGGGAATTCAAACAGCTAACCATTGGTGACGGAGAGGCTGCTTCTTTGTAGCTCTTTCGCACCAGGAGTTAGAGTGAGTGCAATCAGAGGAGGCTTCGGACTGCCTGGTAAGGTACCGTACTTTTTAAAAACTGTTCTGGGTGGGTTTGCAGCGTGACTTTGGCCTGGGTGTTGGGATTATGTTTCTATGCTGTGATGGGTTTGTTTGCTTTTTGGTCTTTTTTTCTTGCAGGTTTGTTTGCTTTTTGGTCTCTCCCCCCCCCCATTTCTGATGGGTCTTGCAGGGTTTGTTTGCTTTTTGGTGTTTTTTTTCACCCGTTCCTGATGGGTCTTGTGGGGTTTGTTTGCCTTTGGGGGTTTCCCCCCCTGTTTCCGATGGGTCTTGCATGGTTTGTTTGCTTTCTGCTTTGCCTTTTTTGCATTTCTGATGGGTCTTGCACAATTTGTTTGCATCTCTTTTTTTTCCCCTTCAGCCGGAACAGATTAATCGTGTTTCCAATGGGTCTTGCAGTGTTTTTGTTTGTTTGTTTGGTTAGTTATTTTTTTCTTTGGCCGGAACAAATTAATTGCATTTCAATGCATTCCTATGGGAAATGGTGCTTTGACTTACAACCATTTCGAGTTATGATCGGAGTTCTGGAACCAATTAAGTTTGTAAATTGAGGCACCACTGTATATTCAAGGAAGAGAGCTCTCTCTATATATGCATAAAGATGGGTTTTCTTGAACATAGCTTGACAACTGAAAAACTAGTTAGCATGTCAGAGTCATCTTCCTTTTCAGCATTAGCCAGATCAATTGTCTCACAAACGACCCGTAGAATGAAGAAGTACCTGTTGATCTGTCAATATCTTCTATCTTGTGACAGGATGAAATTTCCCGTGCACTCCATGATGGAATGTACGGGAAACACACACACACACACACACACACACACACACACACATACACACACATATATATGGCTTTTTAAATTGTTTTGCATATTGAATGTCATTGTTCTTAAGTTATTTTTATTGTTTTATATGATTATTACTGTTTTTATGTTTTGTTTTGTATGTTTTGTACACTGCCTTAATCAGTTTCAGTAAAGTATTATAGAAATGCTTTAAATAATAAACACACTGATGTGAAAAGCTCAGATCTCAATCCCAGTGTCGGCTTATTCCCATATTGGTAAGAGAAATTAAGAAATAGTTAAGTCTTGGGATGTGAATAATTCTTGCAAAATTATTTCCTCTTGCCAAGACTGTAAAGAAATTCCCTGCCTGTAGAAGATGTTTGACTTCCGGTATGAGAATGAAATTTGCATAATTTGCTCAAGATGTCTATGAACAAAACTAGTGTTTTTCCCCTCTGTGAAGCAAAATACAAACACATACATGCACCAAGCAAAAAACAAAACAAAAAAACAACTGTCAAATTAATCAAAAAGGTGTGAATAAGCACTCTAGTGCTTTCCATTTTTAGACGTCCTTGCAACAAAGCATCTGCTAGCACGATTTTATGCAAATAGTGTAATTTTGTACAAGTGTGCAGTTTGAGCAAAAATGTCCTTACAAGCGCAAGAGCATTCACTGAAAATGTTTTTCAGTCTCATAGATTGCCATGAAAAAATATTGTGTTTCTCATTATTGTGTGCAAATATGGGATGAAGGAGAGTTTAATCACTGCGTTACAGTTGAGTCTCGTGGTGCAATGGTTCAGCTATAGTACTGCAGCCAAAGCTCTGCTCATGACCCAAGTTTAATCCCAGGTAGCTGATTCACTCAACCTTCCATCCTTCTGAGATCAGTAAATCAGTAATATCCAGCTTGCTGGGAGGTGGGCAATATCTAGCCTGAATAATGAAATTGTAAACTGCCAAGGGAGTTTTTAAACTCTGTGAGGAGGTATATAGGCAGCCCACTTTGCTTTTTGCTTTATAACCCTGCCACAACCATATCACTGTAAAAGTTTCAGGGGAATCTGATAATCTTTATACGGCAAAAGTATAAAGGGGGAATCTCAGCATATTTGTCCCCACAGTATGTATACTTTTTTTAAAATTTAACAATTTGTTAAATATTACATTATCTTGCTCAGAAAAAAATTGTAAGACTTGTTGAACAGGCTCTATTGTCATGAGTAAATATTTATGGCCTGCTGTGAACTTCAGTAGATGAACGTCATTGTCTAGTATCTTGAGTTTTTGAAAGGATTTCTACAGATTATTTCACACCACCATTACTAACAATTTGATAGGTACAGTGGTCAAGAAATGTTCAGGGAAGGCAGGGAAAATACAGTCCAGGCAGTACAGTGGACCCTTGACTTACAGAATTAATCCATATTGGAAGGCGGTTCTCAAGTCAAAAAGTCTATAGGTCAAGTCTCCATTGACCTACAGTGCATTGAAAACCGATTAATCCCATAACAGGCCGTTTTTGTTCCATTTTGGTTTTTTCTGGTCTGTAAGTCAATTCTCAGGCTGCAAGTCAAACCTAAATTTTGCGGCCAGAGAAGTCTATAACTCAAAAAGTCTGTAAGTCAAGCCGTCTGTAAGTCAAGGGTTCACTGTACTGACTCCGTGCAAAAATAAGGTTAATTATCGATTGATGTAGCCACTGTGACTATCTTGCCATGTTTTTCAGTTGCCCCTTGAATCACAATGCACTTGCTTCAAGTTGGATAAATACCCAACTAAAAGTGATAATTGTAAAATCCTCACATTTCATTTGGCTGGTAAGTTCCAAAGAAGTAGCTGCATTAGTCTGTCTCAGCATGTTGGCAACATTAAGAGCTGGAAATATGTGTTGGTAGAAGCCCCAGTAAGATCTGCGCATGTTTGGCATCAGGCAGCATCAACTGGCACAAAGGGAGGCATGAAGAAACACTCCTTCAGAATGAACTGTAAGTTAGACTAAGTTACATAGTTATACTGTGAAAATAGAGAAGTTTTTATTAAACTGCATCTGTAATGTGCAATTGGTTATATGCTTTACATATTAAATAAATAAACACATATATAAATAAATAACATTTCAAGCAACTCAATCTGTGTAATGAGTTACTGCTGAGTTCTAAAATGCCGTTCCATTTGATTCTAATCAGGTTGTAACTCGATGGATGCTAATTCTCAGTCTCAGCCTTAAAACTCTTTGTTTCTCTCCTGTTTTTGTCTTCTTCCAAACTAGAAAACCAAATCTGATAAGAGGAGACATTTGTGATGCATGAATTTCAGCAAGCTTGAATAAAATTCAGCTCCAGATGCATGCTTGAGTGACTGTCGTCATGGGCCTGAAGGAGAATGGCTACTGGGTGTGGTTGGAACGAAGACCTTTGTTGGGAATGGTGGTAATAGAGTTTGTATCCCAAATAGATCCTTGTCAGTGATCTCTTTAATGGCGACCCTCCCATTCAATTACTCACTCAGAGGAGTTGCCTTACTCTGCTGAAATGGGCAAGAACTTGGATATTAGATGGTGTGCACCTCTTTTTCCAAATAATCAACTTTGTGGCATTTAATGCTAATGACTCTGCAGGGTATGGAATCCTAGAAGGTTATTGATTCTCACAACACCTAGCTTTGTGGAGATGTAGTGTTCCCCATCCCAAAATATTCTTAAGCCTTCATTATCAGCTTGATATCTTTTCATTACACGTGCAAGTTTCTATGTGCTGTATGTGTTTTCCGCTGCTATTAGTGCACCAAATTCCCTCTTTAAAAATAAAGCCTTCAGAAGTTATTAAAAACCTGTTATTCTTAGCATACAAGACTTTTTAGCTGTTAAAATGTATACAATCATTGTGCTACTTGATGTCAAAATATTTAGAAGTTAAATTTCCTTTATTAGTTAGCCTTCTTTCTCTTTCCTTTAATATACCACTGTCTTAATTGCAACAAGATTATTATGGAATGACAAAGCAGCACAAAGAAGAAAAGGAAAACCTCCAATGAGATTATAAAGGCCAACAGCTAACCAGGAAAATGAAACTTTTTATTTAACACCATCCAATGATGTCACCAGTTTGAGGTTTCCCTGGGACTTTATTAAAATGTTTGTGACAGAGCCAATGTAAACCATCTTAAATCTAACACAGAGCTGAAAAGAACTGATTTTAGGGAATGTGAAGATATGGATCATTGGGTCTGTCGAAGCAGCATCTTGAGCCAATTATTGGTGTCATCTTGAGCCAATTTAATCAATCCAAGCAAGACTCAAGGGAAGGAGGAGGAGGGTTATAAGTGTTGGTCAAACATTCAGCTCAGATGTAGCCAGTGTCCATAAAGTTGATGTGTCCTCTATAAATAGTTGTTTTGCTGCATCTTTTAATTAAAGGACTGTTACTACTTCAGCTGCTCCTGCACATGATGACTTCCAGAGATTTTTTTTACACACACACACACACACACACACACACACACACAGAGAGAGAGAGAGAGAGAGAGAGAGAGAGAGAGAGAGAGAGAGAGTTTGCAGTGCCATATTCTTACATTTCTATACCTTTAACCTTGATGTCTTGTTTTATAGAAAGCATTTGACTTTGGCACCCAAGTTCTAAACACACCTACCTGAAATATTATGTCTCTATCAGGGCCACTAAGATGGTATATGGCACATGAAAAACGAAACAGTAAAAGCTTTAAGGGAAAATAAAAGCACTAAAACAGTACATTTTTAAAACAGTGATATTACTAACAAAGCAGTTTGAAAGGACAGACTGAGCGATGCATCTCTTTCGACAGGTGGAGGGTGGGGGATATTTGCATATCGCTGCAGAGGACATTCTGCAGCTTCTCATTGTTCATGCCATCATTGTTAAGGTATGCTTTGTTTTTTGATTATTTATATGTTTTATTTGTCATTATCCTCTTTGGTGGTGTGAGGAACAAATGTTTCTTAGAATTTTAATATTGAACAAAAAAATAATCAGAACTTTCAGTCAAAACATTTCAAATGGAATGATCAGCCTCAGCACTCAAAGGCTGCATGTTAAAACATGCCATCATTCAATCATCCAAATTAAAGTTTATGGCAGCAGATCTTTGCATGAGTCCATACGTGAAGAAAGTGTAGTGTGGGATGTGTTGTCTCCAATGCAAATAATCAGTCAATGGGCATCAGGTTTTTAAAGAAGGGTTTGAGTTGCTTATTTGGTTTCTCACATAAGATGAGACATACATTTTTGAAATATAAAATTATTGATTTCATATGTGGGCAATTCAGCCCAGTAGAACTTGTTTCACTGATGCATCATATTATTGTTTAGCATATTAAATATTATTGATGGTGCTATACGTTCACTACACAAATGAGACGTGATTCTATTAATCCCTGCACATCTAGAGGCTAGAAAAGTTATCATTTTGGACTACTGTTCCAAGAATGCCCCAACCAGCATTGCCAAAAATAACTTTACTGAGCCCTGGAGAGGCATTGTCCAATTGCAGTTATGATAAAATAAAATGAACCCTGGACTGCCTATAGCTATAGGAGGAAAAAAAATCCCATTGGGTGTTTATATCATTAGTAATTACTTACATATTTATTTTAAAATGATTTTTGCACAATACTGTAACCTCCACCATGATGACCTGTGCATAATTAGAGATGTAAAACCTACAAAAATTTCCATTTTTAACAGAAAAAGATATTGAACTTTACAGAAATATTGCATTTCTAATTATGCACAGGTCATCATGGTGAAATTTGCAGTATTATGCACAAATCTCCTGAGGAGTCCCGGTGAACTTCTGCTGGACTGTGCCTCTTAAGTGCAAACAAATGCAATGCTTCCTTTCAGGGACACCTATTTCTGTTTTGGTGGTTTGCTCTAAGCCTCATGGATGTTTGGGGTATCAAACATTGTCAAAGGAATCTGCTGGGCTGAATAAAATGAATTTGCAGGCCTTGTGGGCCCAGCATTCAATATATGTAGCTACACCCTTATTCAATAAATACTGGATGCATTTACATTTAAGAAACTGTCATATGCTAAGAGTTAGATTGTTGGTCCATCTATCCCAGTACTGTCAACTCTGATTGCCAACAGCTGTTCAAGATTTCTGTCAGACATCTTTCCTACTCTTTATGGACAGCCATGGTATTCCTTGGTGGTCTTTCATCCAGGTACTGAAAATATCTGATCTGGTATGTCCAAGGCAGCATTCAGTGGAGTTGAATGGATGCAACTCAGCTTACTCAACTCAGGAAAGATGGATGTCTTTGCAGGGGGGAGGACCAGAGAGAGGCAGAAAAGGACCTCCTCAGGTTTCGTAGACTGAGTTGTATGTGCCCTGACCTATGATGACCTTCAGCCTAGACTGACACTGGTAGGGGCGCTGATGTCACTTCCTTTCCTTCTCAGGTTTTTCTCTGCAGCATTACTTGTCAAAGAGAGATCTTGTCTTTGCTCCCAAGAAGCAGCGGGCAATCACCCCATATCTCTCTGCATCTTCACTTTATGAGGATTCCTATTATTTCTCCTAACTCAATGTATTTCTGTAATAAATGCTAGTTTTCTTATTTTCCTCGAAGACTGGATCCTTTTTTTTTCTCCCCAAAGGGAGATGTGTGGTTTTTTTAACCATTCTTATTTCCTGGGCTTGGTCCATAGTTGACATAGTGGTTGCTTGCTCGGCTAACAGTATTACTGACTACTAACTGGAGTGTATGTTTACATATTCAGTCAGCCACATAGAGACTAATACAATAGCCTTATTCAGTTATTCCCATTGCACTGCACAGTTACCTTTGCTTTAGCAGGAGGGAGGGGATGACTTGATTTAGTTCCCTCTGCAAGTCTTCATCAATTCTTCTGCAGCACTCCACTCCTACATGTTAGCAGTCGAATGTCTAAAACAGTATGCCTTCATTACTCAAATAGGTGCCTCGAACAATTTAAAAACCCTTATTTTCGTTCTAGGTGTTTGGCTGAATGTCTGAACACAATACTGAATGTATTATAGAACTAATACAAGATATTCCAGCTGAATGTCTGAACACAATTCTGATACTGAATTTTATAACTGTTTTAAAATTAGAACTGTGAAAATTTATTCCAGGAAATGTGTGTGTGTGTGTGAGAGAGAGAGAGATTGTGGTGTAAATACAAATGAATGTTTTATTACACAAATCACAGAAGAAGCACTTTTTTCTACACAAATGGCAGAAGAAGCACTTATTAATATGCTAAACAAATATGCTGTTGCACTGAATAAATATAAAATGGTTTTCTAAATCATTCCACATATATAGAACTAGGTAACGTTTGACTGGATAATTTCTCCATTTTATTGAATGGGACTGAGATCACTGTTTATTTGGCTACATTTCAGGGCCAGAAGAGTGAGTAGTTCATAGCAATTTTTAATTTCATATATAAACAAGGTATCAACATTCTGATTACTCTGTGGTGGGTTTTCCCCCAGTGAAAACTGACAAAAATTAAATAAAACAATTAGAGAATAGGGAATGTAATACAAGACACCAAAAAGTTGATATTCCAGAATTACTTCTGCAATTCTGAAGAGCTGAACTGTATATTTTCTCAGTTTTGAAAGTTAAACTCATCTGACACTCCACTAATCAGATTATTTTTCAGTAGCAAACACTATTTTTAAAATTCCAAAAACAAGATATATTAGCTTCCAGTGGAACTTCATGCTTAGCAGCTTTTTCAGAACTAAGAACACAACAGATCTGTACAACATAACAGTTAAAAAAGTCTACCACAATGTTTATAAAATCATCTTACATAATTTATTACAACAACATGATTACCGTTTTCTTTTCATGCTTAGCAACATATTTACAGTCATTTAACTTCAGCTAGAATCTGCTGGCATGGGATCTGTAATTTATTATTTGCAGTAAAAGATCAGGCTCAGAGTTTAAATGTCCCTAGTTGAAAGTTTATACCAGTCAGTATAGAAAATTATTCTCTATGCCTAGGTTGAAGTACATTACTTCTTTATTGAATTAATTATGATAAGGATCATAACTTTAAACTAGGGGTGAGGTGCTGGCTTTCTACTAGGATTGCTTGAAGCAATTTTCATCTGAACATTTTTCTGGGGTTATTGAGTCTGGCAGGTCTGAACTTTATGAGAGAGTAACTCACTCCATAACTTAAAAGGGGTTGGACATTGATCCAGGCAAAGGTTTACCATATCCCATGTCTCTAGCCAGAAAAATTTGCACTGCATACTGAACAAATAACTGCAGAACCAAATGAAATACATCACAAAGGGAGGGAGGGTTTTTTCATTTCTTTTTTTAAAAAGCTGGCCCTTTCCCAGGGAGATTGATCAGAAAGCTGTTTTAATGTGACTGAACTATTTTTCCCTTCTTCTTTGTTCACCATGACGAGTGGCCAAGCAGAATTCTAAAAACACTATAAAGCAAGAGAAACATGCCCTACATGTGTGAGCAAAACAAGATATAAAAGCTTGAAAACAATTACTGGCTTATCTAAGGTGGCCATAGGTGCTGCTTTACAGGCCACTTTTAGAAGGTGTCCTCTGTTTGAAGGACTGTCTAGTCATGTTGAAGGATAAAGAAACCTAACAAGGAAGAATAGAGGTCTTGAATTTGTCTATCAATGATTAACCATCTAAGCAACATTAGGCTTAGGAGGCAAATCTATGTCTCCTTTTCCCCTATAAAATCAAGGGAACATGCTTTGCAACCAATCAAGCTAACTACAGCTTCTTTCTCCCATTTGTCTATGGTTTTTTTCAAGGTGAATATGCTTGCATTTCTATCTAATTTATTGAAATCATTCTGGCATCTGCTGCTTACATATTAATTAGCATTTTTTATAATGTGGAAGTGACCACCCAAAAGTAAGACCTGCTGAACCTATTGCGATATACTTCCAAGTAAATGCATGCACAGAAATTGTAGAGGAGGTACCACAGATAATGCTGGATTAATTATTAGACTGGTGCATAGCTTGAGAAGGAGCACAATGCTACAATATGTCGGTCTGCTTATAGCATTTCCATGAATGAAGGCATTCTTGTTCATGTTCTTGCTTTGGTATTCCACACAGGGCCTCTCAGCCACATAATGGCCTTACACTACCCACCCTGGTTTTCTGCTTTCTTAATAGGCTATTGTGGTTGGTGTTCATGGCAGCAAAGACACATGGGTTAAATGTCATTCTGGCTTTAAAAGCTCTGTGCTGTGTAGTATTCCATCATCAGCTTTATACTCTTGGTTGTAGAAATGGGACTGAAGTGTATGCACCCATTTACAGATGAATTAATGTAATCCTTTGTAATCCTTGTGGTAGTTGGAGTAACAAATATGATTTTGTTCATTTGGATGGCATAGACACCAATTCACAAGTAGCACTCACATTAGTTTTACCCATGCCAGAAAAGATGTAAGGCCCTAGTAGCAGCTGCATGACTAGTGATTTGTGAAGTGAGTATGAAGGCATCTCTATATACAGAATAGATCTATGCTCATGGACAGTTCTTCATGGCTTGGGCTATGAGGACCATTCAAGGGTATTCCATATCTCAGGAGTACCAGCATCAATCAGCTTTGGGTCAAGACAAAGTAGGCTCAACAAAAAAGATACAGGCAGATCCTTTCATTTTTCTACCATACTTTCTGCCCCCCCTAAATGGACAATGCAGATAGAGAATATAACAGAGGGTAAGTGTAAAAAATATATTAAAGGAAATGCACTTTCCCTGTGATTGGCCCACTTTTCCTTCTGCAATGTAAGCATTAAGTATTGTGAGAAGCAGACTTGGATATTAAGCCTTTATTTGCTTTCCAATGCAGTATAAGACTCAGGGTGAGGGAGTGCACATAGTATGACAAGCCACTTCAGGAAGCAACAGTTCTTTTTATTTATTTATTTATTTATTTATTCATTCATTCATTCATTCATTCATTCATTCATTCATTCATTTAATTTTTATAACATATCAGCTCATGGGCTTGCTGGAACCATCTAATTGGTTTCCAGAAGTAAAATAAACATACAAAGAACAGCCAAATTTCACTCAAACAAAAAAAAAATGAAATAAGAGATATCAGTATAACAAAACAACACATCTAAATATCAGAATGGAATCAATGGACAAGATAAAGGATATAGAGCATAACTGTCAAAATAAGACTGAATGGTCCACAATTATAAGGGGAGAATATCCTGAAATGGCTCATTGAAAAGCAAGTTTTTTATGTGCTTCCTGAATATTAGGAGGGAAGGGTTCCTGGTGCACCTCCAAAGATAGAGTATTCCATAATGCTAACCACAGCATTTGATCTGAAAAAGAGGGGAAAAAACCCACAGTAAAATGGAGATAGATACTCTAAATAGAACTTGTAATCTAGAACCAAGAAGCTTGAGAACAGCAGATTGAGTTTCGTGCTGTACGGACTAATGATGATGATGATGATGATGATGATGATGATGATGATGATGATGATGATGATGATGATGATGATGATGTGCTGCCAAGTTGATTCCAATTCATGGCAGCCTTTGCCTTTGCCAAATTTTGCCATCCTAATGGCAGCCTTTGCCTAGTATGAAGTACTCTGAATTAGTCCTTTCTTTTGGGCTTGTTCTGGGCCTGTGCAGTTTTCCACAGCTGCATAGTGTCCTGGGATGCACAGGGCGGGGGGGAATCAAAGTCCTGATCCCTGGCTGTGCAGCCAGGTGCTCCAAATCAGCGAGCTATGTCCTGAGTAAGCAGTGACCAAATGTCAAACTCTGGTTATCTCTATCAGGCTTGGCCAACCAGGAGAGCTTTTACTGCCTGCCTGTGAGGCATAGCAGGACAGTAATGCTAGATGTTATTAATCCTTCTGGCTGTTGTGCATGCCTGATTTATAACTTCTTCAGATCCCTTTGTGTGATATGATCAAATACATTGTAATTCTGTACCAGAGCTTCATTGGATGGAGGCAGCAGCACCTATATAAATGCAGGGTTTTGCGAAATTATATCCCCCAGCCAGACCACTCCCCCCCCCAACACAGCTTGCCCAAGCTCTGCAAAAAGATGCTTCCCTCACTACTTAAACAATTGATCTTCTGGGCAGTGGATGGCTTTTTACACACTAAGGTCTCTGTGCTCATTGCTAATTCCTAGATCAAGTGTCAGTAATTTTTTTTCTCTCTCTTTCATTTCATCCAACAGATGTGTTGGTGTTTTTTTTTTTAATTACATGGTTTCTTTTGGGCAATGTGCAAGCACATGAGCTCTTACATGCACAATACACATCTACTGATGCCAGTTTTATCAAATTTATGTTTTAATCTAGTACCATGGCATGGGTTATAGTAGAATCAGCACTGAATGCCATTATTTTTCTATAAATATCTTTGTTTAGATTCTGACATGTCATATTTCACATACACATTTGTTTGTGTTTCTAACCTGTTGTGATGGTTTTGGAGGCATTGTTGTATTTAATTTGAACAACAGTATTATTGACTAATGGACTGTTACAAGAGAGTGTGACTTAATTTAATGAGTAGTCTACATTAGATCTAAAGCAGACATGCATCTCTGCAGTGTGAACAGCTGAAGTTAGTCGTTTCAACAAGGTGGAACTTGACTCCTCATAGGCCCTAACACCCACACAAATAGGGTGTCCAGTGTTTTCTGAGAATACACACATTCAGAAAGGGTATCATTAGCTTCCTAGCAGTGGATGATGGATAACATCTGTCTTGCATCTAGTCAAGTTTGAAACAACCACCCAACATGTATCTATCTATTCAGTTATGATGTATTCAGAAGAGTCATATAATTTTGTTCATTAATTAAAACTGGCAAAGAAATAATTTATTGTAAGCCTGAATAAGTTGTGGTACAAGATGATGAGCCCACCAGATGCATACTGTATGACCATATGGAGTCAGCACTCTTGCAATCAATGCACCAAGACATCATGACCAGCAAAAATGATCATCTTCACACCCAGTTAGGCTTTCCTCTTCCTTCTGAGCTTAGCTGAAGTTATCATAGCTGAGAGGGAAGTTCATTTTTCCATCAACAGTATATGTTGCGAATGTTTATATTATACACATACACACACCATATACACACATATATGCACAAAGCATTTTGATTAATTTGGTCTTGACAGCTAAGACCGATTAGATTTACAGAGGATCTGCTCCTGGTGAAAATGAAAGCTGCTGGAATTGTTTATTGACACAGAGCAACACAAAACTCTCCTTGGAGGTACAACTGTTGGGATCGTCATGAGAAACACTTCCAGTATGAAATGTGCCATTAAGCTACTTGGACTGCTGATATGATGTCTAAAAAGAGGAGCTGCCATATCATCAACATCATTCCCCTTGAGATTTCAGGGCCAAACCCTGAGCCCTGTGGCATGCTGTTTTGATATCATAGAGGTATGCCCTTCTGATGTTATGCGGGCAAATCATTAAGCAACCAGTGTAAAAAGTTACGTATTTGATAGACAAGGGCCAAAATCCTCTTGCTTAGCCTGGTAAATTCCACTGGAGTAGGCCCATTGAATCAATGGAGATTTGATCAGTCAACTCCTCCATAAGTTCCATTAATTAAAATGGGTCTGCTTTGGAACTTACAGTATTAAAGTAAGTCACAGATATTTGAACCAATAAAACTTACAAATAATGTGACTCACCAAATCTCTGTTGCTTGAGTGTTTTTTTCCCCTAGTGTGAATTACCATGCTAAGCAACAGGATTTTGGTAAAGGTGGAAAAACAGCAATGAGTTTAACAGCTATTGTAGTGCAAGCAAGAGTTTGCCTTCCAAAGCTTACTGGGAGAAGTTTTCAGGCTGAAATTTATTATGCATAGTGGAAATCTGATGGATTACCGTACATTCAAGATGGGACAAGAGCAAATTTACAGGTATATTCTGGATTATCTGTATTATCTAAGGATGAGCCTCAATTGGTTCAGGGTTGCTGGGTTGGGAGCATCCACTTCCCTGAGATTTCAGGGCCAAAATTTTTAGTAGGGGGGAGTGTTTGGGGATATATTTTTTAATGTGTGTACATGTGGGTCTGGTCTCTGGGTATCTGTGTGAATTTCGTTGTATGTGTATACTATATATAGACTTACAAGGACTATTTGTTTGTTTGTTTGTTTGTTTGTTTATTTAAAACCTAAGATCAGATGAATAAATGCCAAGACCTGAGCTTTTGGGGGCAAACACCCAAGTTGTTCTGACAAACCAGCTGTTTCTGCAGTCCCAGACAGGTCAAAAAACCATAGACAAATGGGAGAAAGAAGCTGTAGTTAGCTTGATTGGTTGCAAAGCATGTTCCCTTGATTTTATAGGGAAAAATAAATATTGCCATTAAAGTGTTGCAGGTAGTGGCTTGTTCCTGCATTAAACATTGATTTGGAAATTATAAACCACTTATACATTCATGACTTATTTAAGTTACAGTCCCCATATTTTTACAGGATTGGAGTGCAGCTACCAAAATCCTCCCAGCCAGCTTGGGTATCTGCAGCTGGTAATTGAAGCCTTATCAAGTAAAATTTTGGACTGACAAACATGGCTAAGATCAGCTTTAGAGAAACTGCTCTTTTATTTTTATTTATGAATTGGTTGTACCCACAGGGCCTGCTGTGCAATGTTGCTTTTTTTTCCAAATTGATTTTATCTTGGACATATGGATAACAGAAGCAGCTTATCAAGACCCTCATACCAAGGCACATGGAGAAGCACTGTAAGAGATGACATGGAGGTCAAAGTTCAACAACAAGAATGCTGTTATTTTTACACCAACTTTTTTTAAAAAAACTACCTTTGCAAGTTTTCAGAGTATAAGCAAACATTTCATTGGTTTTGCTCTTTGCTTTCATTATTGTATATATCGTATTTGTGATACCTGAATCGTGATCCAAGATGCAGTTCTTTATGAAAGTTGACTGGATGGCTGTGAGAAAGGACAGGATATAAAGCCAATCAAATAAATAATGTCATTGTAGAAATGATGATTGGTATAGAGAAAGAGGTTCTCTTCAATCTTCTATGGTCACGTTAGGGGAGGGGTGGGAGGGCAGGACTAGAATCTCTGTAATCTAGTGAAGTATTTTAAATTTCTGAAGTTAGAGTGCATATTGAGGGGCTTTTCTACTCTTTAAATTGTGCAAGGCTCTGATACGAATAAAGCATCAGAGCTGGTTTACTCTGGATCCAGCCACAATGAGGAGGACCAGCGTGCACAACTCTTGCTTTTGCTATGTGTCAACAAGTCACTTCCCAGTTATGGTGACACTATAGTGATTTTCATAAGATCCAGCCACCAGTAGCATTGATCAACTCTTGCAGGCTAAAGGCTGTGACTTCTTTTATTGAGTCAGTCCTTCTCATGTTAAGTCTTCCTCTTTTCCTATTGACTTCAACTTTTCCAAGCATGACTGTTCTTTCCAAGAAGTCCAATAACTCCAGTCATTTTTGCTTCTATAGAAGGTTCAAGTTTGATTTAATCTAGCACTCGCATATTTGTCTTTCTGGCAGCTCATGCTATTTGCAAAGCTCCTCTCTAAAGCTACATTTCAAATGGACTGATTGTTTTTTCCTGGCAGCTATCAATTCACACACACCCCCCCGAAAATGCAAAAGTGTAGGGGTTTAAAAAATGCCATCTGGTTTTTAATTCACATACCTTTCTCCAAAGGCAGAGGAGGATTTTAGAAAAAGCTGCACTGTGACAGTAGAATTTCTTCTTTTTTAAACCATCACACACAAATGGAGGTTTTTAAATGAAAAAACAGATAGGAGAAGGTTTAAAACAACCTCTACCACTGAGATCACTGGGACTATACCAACTTACTCTACATACAGTTAAAAAGGAAGGAAGGAAGATTGCTTAGGATGCATGCTATACGTCTAATATACCATCTTGATTCATTAATTTATGCAAGGGAAAGGCTATGTATGCACACCTATGTATCCATGTGCATATGTATGTATGCACATGTCTATGCATGTGGGTACATACATTCATACATGAATGTACTTCAAGTGCACTAGATATGACTCCTTGGGTTCAAATAATTGTGCCACATTCCTTTGGAAGAAGATCAAAGCTATCTTGCTCTGTTTCTCATGCAATATTGGCACGAAAGCATCTTGACAGTCCACACATCCTAACAAGCAAGAATTGATTGTGTAGACCCCTACTTGCAAAGACCTCTGAATGTTGTGGGATAGAAGACTGGTGTAGCCGAATTATGGGGGGTCCCAGAAAGGATGAGGAACTTTCCATGACTGGTGATCTGGTGTGGGGGATAAGGTGTTTTAATATTGCATCAAAGGCATCACATTCCTCCACCAAGACTTTCATTGAAATGCAATTATGATCTCATTATAGTGGAAAAACCTTTGGCTTTAAAGCCTCTTGAAATGCCATTTTAAATATTAACTTCTTCAGAATGCCAGGAGTTGGCATGAGAGCGCTTGTGTCCAAACTCCACCAAATCTCCAGCTACCATTATCACTGCTAAGGGAAGACTCTGTTCCAGGATGCTGATGATGAATCTAGCACATCTGTCTGCATCTCTCAGCAAAACAACTGATAGACAGAAATGTTTTAAAACCTTTACCCTGAAGTAGTTTGTTTGCCTTTCATGGGATGACTATAGATCACACAATTAGAAGACCGCAACCCTGCAAGGGAACTCATTGTTATCATCATCCCGATGGTGATCTAAGGACAGCATGTTCTCACTATTAAGCTATGTCTACTTCTTAACTATAAAGTGGGTTATCCAGAAAATGGGGAAAGCATCTAGACAAAGTTACCTCTTTTGAACTATGACTCTTACAAACCTTCCACCAACATGGCCTTCTTAGCCATGCCAGCTGGAAGATTTTGAGAGATGTAGTCCACAAAAGTAGTTTACATATTTATTAGATTTTTTATTCCGCCCATCTAGACCAAGGGTCTACTCTTGTGTCTTGAGAACCATTCAACGCCTCCAATTGCTTTGTATGCTTACAATTCCCAGAATTCTCCCAGTCATCATGTCCAATGGAGAATTCTGGGAGTTGTAAACCAAAAATCTAACTTTTCCAAGCTCTAGTCTGGAAGGCTGTGGATCTGCATTGATTCTATGGCCCTCTTTCTTCTTGGGAATTACATGCTGCTCAGACTTACACAGAGAACCATTTAAATCAAACCATTCTATATGAGCCTAGTAGATTACCTACTGGTGAAAATGTTTTTATTTAAGGGACAAGACTGCAGGATGGATTCCCTAAACAGAACTTTGAAGGCCTTGATCCTCCAGCCAAGTTTACAGATTTCATAAAGCATTAAACAAACAGAGTAAAGTTTTTACATAAACAAACTTAAGTAACAAAAATATTTGCTCCATTTCCTTTTCCTTAAGGTTCATGCAATTAATACCTGTGTGTCAGTTGAATGTTTTTAGAAGCCATCAGTTCCCCTGTTAGACATTAAGCTGAAATGTAATTTAGTGGAAACATTAAGGGTATACACATTACTCCTGGTAACAAGTATCCATATCCAACTAGTAATCTTTAAGAGGGATAGTCACTAGCATTTCACAATAATTTAATTCAACCCTATGTACATTTACTCAGAAGAAAAAAGTCAAGCCAAGGATAATAATCATGCCCAAGCAAGTGCTTAGGATTTTAAGCCATTTTAAAGAGTACATAGGAAGCTGGACCAGTTATCCTTAGAACTTTTTTCTTTCACCAGTTTTACAGCACACATCTACATAGATCTATATATGTAGATATGAAGTTTACCTAAACTGCCAGCTCTATCAGTAGGCAAATTGAAGCAACTGCCTCAGAACTGCAAATACTGGTGGGCTGCAGTGGCAGCTCCCAACCATGTTTCTTGAACCACTCAGCTTGTAGTGCACCCATAATTCTGTTGGTTTGTGAAGAAAATCCAATCCTGTCACCAGTGCTCAAGTAAAATTCTAATTCCAGTCTAACTCAGGGAAGAGCAAAATATGGCCTGAGGGCTATATGCACAGAATGTTGGGTGGGGGACTTCGCTTCAAGCAAGAAGTGTCCTTAGCTAGCCCTGCTGCTGCATACAATATTAAATAATTTTTTAAAAAAAAACCCAACCCAACCCACATCAAACCAAACCAAAACAAAACAAAAAGAAACAAAACAAAAAGATCCAGTTTATGAATGTGACATATTGTGTTTCTGTACTCACAATTCAAAAAGCGAGGAAATGTCCTGGGCCAATATTGTTGCATAATATCATGCCCGTGTTACCACCATGAAAAAGGATGCCAAGCTTTACATACCAAAGGGCAGCCTGAATATTAGCAACACCAATGACAGCAGTCAAGTTAATCTACAGGATACCCTCTTCTGCTCGCTGCCATTCACACTTGTTGAAAAACAGCCCTGACAATTGCTTTGTGTTTGAGTGATGGAAAAAAGAGTCAGCTTCTGGGATTTTCCTTTGTGTGGTGTCACTTTATGAATGGTAGTGGTGCTGGTGGACTCCTGTTCAACACCTTGACCATTAGCCTGTGGAATGTCTCAAGGTTCTATGATTCTCCATACTATTTCACATGTACATGAAAAACCTGAAAGAGACTGTCCAGAATTTTGTGGTCTGGTACTACCAAAGTTTTGACCAAAAGTTTTGACCAAACTTCCAGGCAGTGGAAGACAGGAGGGCCTGGCGTGCTCTGGTCCATGGGGTCATGAAGAGTTGGACACGACTTAATGACTAAACCACCACCACCACCAATGTGCTGATGACGCCCAACTCAATTTGCTTTTTAAGATCTTCCAAGAGGCCCTTCTCTCAGGAAATGGGCCAACATTGTGCAGCAGCATTGGCCCATTTCCTGACTTTTTGAGTTGCGGATACAAAAGCACAGTATCCGCATCCATAAACTGAATTTCCTGGCTTTTTAATATGGTAGCTGGAGGCCTGTGTTTCTAATCTTCACACTATTAGGAAGCCCATCTAGGAGAAGGAAAACTCCGATTTCAAACTCCACTGCCTTGTAGCTATATCCACTGATGGAAAAGGCCTCATGGGGTGCATGGGGTTTAGGGTGAAAGCCAATAAGCACATCAATAACCCTGCACCATGCAACAATCATAATAAAGCTTCTGCCCTAAAGTTGGGCACCTGGACTTAACCTCCAGGCAAAATCCGGAGCCGGAGTCCTGGAGGCAGTTTGTGCCATTCTGGCAACTCCTGCAACGTCGCTGGAACCAGTTGTATTGGCTCTTGCCTTTCCATTGAACTAATTCAGTGACATGGAGAGGGGAAATTTGCTGCTTGGGTAACAGTCTATCCTCTGTACTATTTTACCCAAGCTTCATGCTCTGGAGAAGACACTCCAGCTTCACGTACAGCATCAAAATAACACAGGAAGTAGCAGTTACCAGTTATAAGTCTTTGCTTTATTGGCACAGAGCATGATGCCAGAGGTTACTTCTGATGGTGGGAGAGGGCATTATACCTCACTAGGTAGCTACCACCCTCCTTAAGCTGGGCAGCCAACAGCCAGTAAGGTGCTACCTCGCCATGGTCTGTTAACCTCACAGAGTGCATGGGGTTTAGGGTGAAAGCTGACAAGCAGATTGATAACACTGCACCATGCAATAATAAGAAAACTTCTGCCCTAAAGCTGGGCACCTGGAATTTACCATCTCTACACATGAGTTGGAGGTTGTTCATGATTTTGTGTGCCTTGGCTAAACGATCTCTGACACTCTCTCCCTAGATGTCAAGCTGGATAAGCGCATTGGCAAAGAAGCTACCATGTTCTCTAGAGGTGGTGGCAAAGGCTTCTGGGAGTTGTAGTTCAATAACATCTGGAGGCCCACTGCTCTAGACTCACAAAGAGAGTTTGCTTAACAAAAAGCTCACGGCATATACCAAGATCCAGGTCTATAGAGCTTGTGTCCAGAATACACTCCTGTACTGCAGTGAGTTCTAGACCCTTTGTGCATGGCAGGAGAGGAAGTTGAACACGTTCCATATGCATTGTCTCTGATGCAGTTTTGGCATCACCTGGCAGGACAAAGTTCCAAATAGTGTAGTCCTGGAATCAGCTGGAATTTTTAGCATGTATACATTACTGAAACAGTGATATCTATGTTGGCTCGGGCACATCGTGAGAATGGCTGATGGTCGGATTCCAAAATATCTGCTGTATGGAGAATTATTGCAAGGAAATCACCCAGAGAGAGACCACAGCTGCAATACAAGAATATCTGCAAGCGGCATCTGAAGGCCTTAGGAATGGACCTCAACAGATGGGAAACCTTAACATCTGAGCATTCAGCCTCGAGGCAGGCAGTGAGTGCATCATGGCCTCTCCCACTTCCCAATCAAATCTAAAATGGGAGTTTAAATGTAAAAATATTACCCACAAATTCCATCAGAAATTTCTTTCATATAGAATTAGCCAGTGATAGATGATTCCAGAAGAGGAGCACATGATCTGTGCTATGTTTGGAGGAGAAGACAAAAGTGAGAACCGCTTGGATTTGATTATACTTCTTCTGTGCCAAAATACTTTGAAGGGCTGTTGAACCTAAAGATGTGAGTAGGTACAAAACATGCAATGGAGAAACATACACACCCTTAACCTCTTAACACCCTTAACTTTAGTTAAACTAGGAGAGGGCAGAGCGAAGAGCAGCGAGAACAGGGGAAATTCCAGGGCTCTGGATTCCCCTGGGTTTACTTTGATTCAGAAGGCCCCCCAGGAGAAGGGGGGCAAGTTTCCACAGAAGAGTGGGACTTGTTGCAAGTGGGGCCTTTGGAACCACCAAATTTCAGATGGCAGCCTGTCTTTTGGAAGAGTTTCCCTTCCCACATGCAACTGTCTCGTGAAGTCACCATGATGGTGAGTTAGCTGCTCAGAGAGGGGAGATATAAGATTTATTATCTGACTGCAGAACAGAGATTAACGATTTGCTGCTAAGCTACAGCAAGTAAATGATCAAATCTGCTCTTTGAAAGCTGATAAGAAGGAAGATCTCAAGTGGCATAACTTTGTTAATGCCTGTAACATCGGCGTTTTCTTACTACGTCACAGCTCGGAAAATGAAACCAACTCTGTTCTTTTACTCTCTTAACCCTTTCTCCCAGAGAAACTGGCTTTTCATAAATCTATAAAGTCAGGACTTAAGAAATCTAAATAACTCTGCATATTTTAACCTACGTGACTCTGTATCTAGTGACAAGGTGGATTATAAATCAAATAACATCCTTTGGGTCCCCTCTTGTAAGACTTTAAGTGCAGACTAGCAAATAAATCATGAGGGAAATCTGAGTAATTAACCTGCTAACTACTACAGCCATGGAGGGAGGGAGAGACTCATTATCGTAACACACAATGGATTATTTTAAGGGACTTCTTCAAGAATGTCAATTCAATATAATCAATCATTTCGAGGCTCAGCTTGCTGAGATCAGAACAGACTTGAAGATGACTTTTTCTGCTCTGCATGAAAAGATAGAGAGTAAGGACAAATAACTTAACCAAATCTTTAATGAACACCCATTATCGTCAGAGAGAGAGACATTGCCTCAGAGCAGTACAGACAAATCATGGAACTTATTCAACAAGTCCTGTCGTCAGAAAGAGAGAAAAAGAAGACGCCTTTTCTCCAAAAGTTGCCTAAAAAAGATGAAAGGGGGGGCTGGGAAGGGAGAAAGTATCTCAAGACTGTTCCGAAAAGAAAAAAATATAAAGGGGGAGAAATGGGCAAATCTGAGGGCAGAAATCTACAATCAGAGATCACACATTATATTGCTCCAAAACCAAACCACTGACTATATGGGAATGAATTTAGTCAATCGTATAGAAAATGTCTTAAAGAAATATTATAGACGGCATTTCAAAACTGGGAAAAGGGAAAAAATGAAAAAAGGAGGCAAGAGGCTAATTCTGGTTTGATATCCATGAATTTTAGAAATAATGATAAATAATAATAGTGGATGTTTTGTTTGTGAGGCACCCATATTGAGACATTAAATATGTGTGATTATAATAGTGACAATGTTGACAAGATTAGAGAAGCCAATCCTGGTTTGATAATACTGAAGTTGATAAATATAAATGAAAAAGGAGGAAGTTACTTGCTAAACAAATAATATAAATCAACTGGTTTAAGATATATATAATTAACATATAAAGCAACATGACTAACATGCTATAAGCAAATTTGGCCAGATATGAAATTTAATGCTAGACAAGCATATGTGATTCATGAACTCTAGAAATGATGATGAATAATAATATTGGATGTTTTGTTTGTGAGGTATGTATATTGAAATACCAAATATGTGTGAAGTATAAGAGTGATTATGTTGACAAGATTAGACATATATTTTTCTGTTTATAAGAATGGAGGCCTTCAAGGAATGAACGGGCCTGTTCAGATATTATGGGTGGATAAGTAATCTTAAAGAGAAAATGAGGAATGTTTATGATGAGATTTAGATGGATGGAAATGCAGATAAGAGAATCTATAAAATTTATTATGAACTTAGGATGTTAGATACTTAATTAGATATACAAAATAGGGATGTGAAATATAACATCTGTAGATGCACACAGATATATTATTCCTGTAGTCAGAAATTATATAATAGATAAACTGGTATGGGAAATACCTTCCCGCTTGTATGTTTTATTAGTCTTGTATGTTTTGTCAGTCTTATGTGTTATTGTTTTGTAGCTTTCTGTTTGTCTTGTAGGTACGTATGTTTTAAAAAATAATAAAATGTTTTAAAAAATTAGTTAAACTAATGTTGCCACACCCGTTCCAGCAAATGCAGACTGGAAAGCTATGTTCCAATTTTATATCCCTTTCTTTAAGTTAGAAAAAACTATATTGGACCAAACCCTCTATGATACGTATGTATGGTGTGTACATGTTTTCCAAAAGATGTCCCTTTGGTTTTTGAAATAAAAAAGAGGTTGGAGTTAGCAAAGAATGTCACTAAAGGCATTCTTTGCTAGAAGGTCTTGACCAAAGAAGGTCAAAATTATGCATACTATGTGAAAGGAAGATAGTGAAGATAAACGGGGGGAAATCAAGTCATTTGAACATGTGGTATTGGTAGAAATGCTAAAAACAGCTGGAAAAGCAGTAAAGTGGGTGCTCAGTCAAGTCTGAACTCTCACTTGAGCAAAAATTAGTAACCTGAGTCTATTTTACCATGCATATACAATGGAAATGTGAATATTTTAAATGGCTAAATTATTTGCATAACATAGCACCCTGACCAATCAGAATGTGTCCAGAGTCATTATTTCAGTGTTTCAATCTATGAGCACAAATGGGGCCTATGACTAGACAGTGACTTGGGAATCATCCTAGTTAAAAATCATGTGAATCCATGAGGAACTGTATATGAGATTCATTTTTTGCACTACTACAAAACCATGCACTAGGGTAGAGGTCCCCAGTGGCCTGAGCCAGACCAGGCCATGAAGACAGACCTCCCACCCCACCCCCCCACACGCACTCACCCCTGCACAGCCTGTTTGCACCAGCGCAATCCAGCATGCCTGTGCAAGTGCTACACTGCCGTTTGTGCCTGCACAAGCACCACACCGCTGTTTGTGCATGCACACAAGTGCACCTGCTCCTGCACAAGCACTGTGCCGCCGTTTGCACATGCGCACAAGAGTATGTGCATCCACACAAGTGCCACCATTTGCGCATGCATGAGAGTGCTTTTTCACTGCCACCCTTTTTAGCACTACCTGGTAGAATGTGCTTCTTTTAAGCTGTGCCAATATACGACTGGGCTATCACCCAGTCAGAATCTAACCATTGATACAAACAAATCATACTGTCTACTTCAGGGGAGGGCAAAATGTGGCCTGTGGCTACATGGCCCCCTCGAGCCCTTGGGCAATCCTCAACTCTCCCTAGAGCCCCCAAACACCCAGGACTGCCCCAAAAATGGTACAGCTCCCAAACAGAAACAAGGCCTCTTTTTAAAAAGTTTTTTTTAAAAAAAGTTGACTTTAAAAAGTATGAAACATGTTCCAGAGAAGGTAACTGCTGTTCATACTGTAAGTTACACTGCAGAGGCCTCTTGGCAGTGTAGTTTTAGTGGGGGTGGGTGTATTTCAGGGTAGGGAGTTTGAAGGGTACGCAGCCTTTTTGTCTGCTGTAACTGAAGGTGACTCTGCAAGGCTTCAGCTACGGGTCATTCATAGGCCTGCTACCTGAGATCTTTTTGACTGATTGAGAACACCTGTCCAAGCAGATGTAATATTAATTCCACCTCCCCTTCCATTTTGGAGACTGCACTCCTTTGGTGAGAGCTCAGAAATTCAGGTGAGGTTTCTCAGGTTGAAATCCAATGGTGCCCTTCTCACAGAATAGATCCTGTAGACAGAACAGATATATTTCTTCTACAGCCTCACTTGCTTCCCTGTTCTAGAGGGTAGGAACTCGGAGAGCAAATTCCAGGGCTGTAAAAGGGAAAAGAGGAGACCAGTTGCATAAGAAGAGTCATGTGTGATGATGGAGTCTTCCTATCCTACCCTCATTTAAACTATGATTATTCTTAAAATGCATTGACGGAAATTATGGCTGGTATCTTATTGCTAATCCCAGCTAAGAAGAGACCATTGGGAACCTGCTAAATAGTACATCAACACTAGACAGAGAGGTTTTGCATTCGTATCCCAGAAGACACAAATGTGAAGCTCGGCATCACAGGTACCATGGTGGTCCATTCCTGCCTCCCAGCACCAGCATGGTCCACTCACCGGGTTCCTAGCAACTGCTGAGTAGTTGACTGTGGGGAGAGGTGAGGCAGTGCTGGTGGAACTATGTCCACAATTGATGCCCGCACTGCGGGGAGCCCCCGGGATATTTATTTATTTATTTATTTATTAGATTTCTACCCCGCCCTCCTAGACAGCGTCTACTCAGGGTGGCTTACAAATATCATAAACTATCATAAAAAACATCGTGAACATTAAACAATTGAATCAATAACATAGTGTATTCGAGATGGGGAATGACAGGAAACAAGAAGATAGAATTCAAGAATTGACAGAAGGGAAGGCCTGCCTAAAGAGCCAAGTCTTTAAATGGCTCTTAAAAACACCCAGCGAGGGTGCCAGGCAGAACTCTGTTGGAAGGCTGTTCCATAGTCGTGGGGCCACTGCCGAGAAGGCCCGTTTTCTTGTTCTTTCTTTCTGGACCTCTCTCGGCGTTAGGCCCCGGAACCATCCCTCCCGGCTGTGCCAAGTAATTCGGGTAGATCTAGGTGGGAGAAGGCGACCTGCCAAATATCGAGGTCCCAAACCATTTAGGGCTTTATACATCATCATTAACACTTTGAAGTCAATGTGGAAATGAATGGGCAGCCAATGCAAGGCAGCCAGAGTGGGAGAGATATGATGGTATTTTCTCACCCCACTAAGGAGTCTGGCCACCACATTCTGCACCATTTGGAGCTTCTGCATCAATCTCAAAGGTAGCCGCATGTAGAGCACATTACGGTAGTCTAATCTTGAGATTACGAGCGCGTGGATGAGAGCGGTGAGGGCCCCTCCATCAAAGTAGGGTCGCAGCTGGGCGATCCACCACAGATGGAAATAGGCAGAGTGGGCCACGGACGGCACCTGGGTTTCCATGGTAAGCGTGGGGTCCAGATGTATCCCCAAGCTACGAACCCAATTCCGTGAAAGTCACCCCCCCAAAAGAGAGGGAGTTTCCCAAACTGCCAATGGAGGGGCCACCTACCCTCAAGACCTCCGTCTTGTCCAGGTTCAGCCTCAACCCATTCAGCTTGAATACGAAGCTCCCATGTCTAGTCAGCATCTATATAAATCCTACTGAATTATACAAGGAAAATATGACTCTACTCTAGTTGGGATCAGAGCCATGATACTGGTTCAGGATAATTAAACTGATATAAGCTTAGACCATTGATACACTCCATAGTTCCATGACCAATTTTTTTTTGAAAGAATTCTTCTTACACCAACCTTAACATTCAAGCATGGTTGCAAATCCCTGGAGTACAGCTGTAGAAAACAAAGTTCAGGTGACTGATCCATGGTTATGTGGG